>NC_138131.1:22259433-22859433 GCF_964188305.1 Podarcis bocagei
ACTTCCCTTGATCTAGATGCTATACTCCTATTGATGCAGCCCAGAATTGCATTGGCTTTTTTAGCTGCCGCGTCACACTGTTGGCTCATGTCAAGTTTGTGGTCAACCAAGACTCCTAGATCCTTTTCACATGTACTGCTCTCAAGCCAGGTGTCACCCATCTTGTATTTGTGCCTCTCATTTTTTTTGCCCAAGTGCAATACTTTACATTTCTCCCTGTTAAAATTCATCTTGTTTGTTTTTGCCCAGTTCTCTAATCTGTCAAGGTCGTTTTGAAGTGTGATCCTGTCCTCTGGGGTGTTAGCCACCCCTCCCAGTTTGGTGTCATCTGCAAATTTGATCAGGATGCCCTTGAGTCCATCATCCAAGTCGTTGATAAAGATGTTGAATAAGACCGGGCCCAAGACAGAACCCTGTGGCACCCCACTAGTCACTCTTCTCCAGGATGAAGAGGAACCATTGATGAGCACCCTTTGGGTTCGGTCAGTCAGCCAGTTACAAATCCACTGAGTGGTAGCATAGTCAAGACCGCATTTTACCAGCTTCTTTACAAGAATATCATGGGGCACCTTGTCAAATGCCTTGCTGAAATCAAGGTAGGCTACATCCACTGCGTTCCCTTCATCTACCAAGCTTGTAATTCTGTCAAAAAATGAGATCAGGTTAGTCTGACATGACTTATTTTTCAGAAATCCATGCTGACTATTGGTGATCACAGCATTCCTTTCTAGGTGCTAACAGACTGTTTGCTTAATGATCTGCTCCAGAATCTTCCCTGGTATTGATGTCAGACTGACTGGGCGATAATTATTTGGGTCCTCTCTTTTCCCCTTTTTGAAAATAGGGACAACATTTGCCCTCCTCCAGTCTGCCGGGACTTCGCCTGTTCTCCAGGAATTCTCAAAGATGACTGCCAGTGGTTCTGAGATCACATCTGCCAGTTCTTTTAATACTCTTGGATGCAGTTCATCTGGCCCTGGAGACTTGAATACATCTAAACTAGCCAAGTATTCTTGTACTATCTCCTTAGTTATTCTGGGCTGTGTTTCCTTTGCTGAATCATTTGCTCCAAATTCTTCAGGTCTGGCATTGTTTTCTTTATCGGAGAAGACTGAGGCAAAGAAGGCATTGAGGAGTTCAGCCCTTTCTGTGTCCCGTTTGCATTTCACCATCTTCTCCTCTGAGTGACCCCACTGTTTATTTGTTCTTCCTTTTGCTACGAACATACCCATAAAAGCCTTTTTTGTTGCTTTTAACCTCTCTAGCAAGCCTGAGTTCATTCTGTGCTTTAGCTTTTCTGACTTTGTGTCTACACGTGCTGGCTATTTGTTTGAATTCCTCTTTGGTGGTTTCCCCCCTTTTCCATTTTTTTTACACATCCTTTTTTAATCTTAACTCAGTTAAAAGTTCTTTAGATAGCCACCCTGGCTTCTTTAGGCACCTTCCATGTTTCCATCTCATTGGTATTGCCTGACGTTGTGCTTTTACTATCTCCCTCTTCACAAACTCCCAGCCATCATGAACTCCCTTTCCTTTTAGTATTACTGTCCATGGAATCTCACGCAGCACTTCCCTAAGTTTTATGAAGTCGGCTTTCTTAAAGTCAAGAAATTGAGTCCTAGTATGCTTGGCTGCTCCTTTCCGCTGTATAGTAAACATCAGAAGAGCATGATCACTCGCGCCTAATGATCCTTCCACTTCTACCCCGCTAACCAAGTATTGTAAATTGTATGAATGTTAGAATGATGCAGGATATAAAGATAATATGGCATTAGTAACCTAGCGGAAAGGAGTATGAAAGTAACTGAACTATTTGAACTAAGATGAAATTTGAATAATGTTATGTCCAATTAAAATATCTAAATACTTGATAACAAAGGGTAAAATTGGAGACATAATAGTTGAAATGTACAACTTAAAACAAACTTTGAGAGAAGGTGAAGTATTGCGGAACATGATTTTGTAATCAGGAACACAGAAAAGGGAGACGTGAGGGAGTCATGAAAGAGGGTTATGGAAATAATATTTAAGAAATTGAATTATTTTCTTTTTAATGTCTTTTTATATCTTTTTTCCTTGTTCTTTTTTATGCTTTGTATGTGTCAGCGAACTGACATCAGAGCAGAGAGGAGAGGCGAGGCTCCCAGATTTGGCAGGAGAGGGAACGAGTAAGGGAAGAGAGAGAACGTCATCTGGGGAAGAAAGTCCAGGTGACACCAGGAAGAAGGGAGAGGCAGAGAGCATCTCGGAGGTGAGGCTCCGAGACTCTTCCAGTGAAGTCAGTGAGGAGGGTGGAGGACCACCACTCGGCACGCCCACTCTGCGCAGAAGGCTTCCGCGCAGAGAGGCGAGGCGAAGGTTGTCCGTCAAGGAATTCTTATGCTGGAGGAAATTTAGGAGACGCCCACTCACGGATTCTGCTAGCGGCTGAGCAGCGGCGCCAAGGGCGGCTCAGTCAGGGGAAGACACAACCACCCCTAAGCAGTTTGGAACAGCTGGAGGTTTACACGCAAGCAACCCCAATTCCCTTGACAGCAATCCGTGAGTCTCTTACGTTGCTTGTGTGCCAGAGGATCGGGGTACAGTCATGAGTCAAACCGGAGGAGCCGGCGCAGGAGAGGGGGCCAAAGGCGGACAGAGTCTGGAGGAGAGAAACCGAGACTTGGAGCAGCAACTGGCTCTACTAGCGGCGCAGCTGGATGAAAGGAGGACACATGATGCCCAGGGGAAGATTACCCCCATCGCAAGAAAGGTACCAAGACTTGTGCAGAAGTTTGGGGGGAACCCCCGAGATTATAACGCGTTTAAGACAGAAGTGCAGTATGCACTGGATCTGCAGTACGATGACTTTGCCGACGATGGGGGAAGAGTCGCTTTCGTGGTGGGGCACCTGGAGGGGCGGACCAGAGATTGGGTTCGACCCCTAATGGCGGCGGAGAACGCGGCTTTGAAGGACCTGAGAAAGTTTTTTAGCGCGATGGATCACATGTTCTCGAGCGATGTTGAACAGAGTGTGACTCGCAAAGAACTGATGGGGTGCAAACAAGGAAACCAGTCAGTGAGAGAGTACTGTTCGAGATTTGCTATGCTGATCCATAAACTTGGGTGGGATCTGAGTTCGGAACCAGTACAAATGTTATTTGAGGAGGGCTTATCCTCTTGGGTGAGAGACGAACTTTCCCGCTCACCCCGCCCGGAATCGATGGACCAGCTGACCAAGTTGGCGCTCGCTGTAGGAGTCCGACAAGAGACGCGCGTGCTGGAAAGGCGGGAAGGGAGAGCAGAGCGTTGGCATGACAACCGCATTCCAGACATGCCAGCGTCTACTGTGCCACCCGAGGAGCCAATGGAGATTGGAGAAGCGAGCGCGCGAGAGTTTTCAAACTCCAGCGAGGTGCGTAAGAAGGAGGGAAAAACCAGTAAGAGGTGTTTCCTATGCCAGCAACCGGGACATTTTGCCAGAGCGTGCCCTCAGAAGAAGGCGTGGCAAGGAATGGTGGGGGCAGTGGGGAGTGAGGAGGAAAGGAAAGAGGCGCCGGGAAACAGCTGTGCTTGGCTGCAGGAAGGCGGGCACAGCAGCCAGGCGAGCAACCAGTAGAAGTGCCCAAACCAGACCCTCCCCGAGCAGCCATCGCCATAGAGGTGGTGCTAGAACTCCCAAACGGACACCCCATCAAAGTGAAGGCGCTGCTGGATTCAGGCAGCTCTTGCAACTTCTTTAGCAAGGATTTTGCGCTAGAACACCAGCTACAGGTGGTGCCTCTAGAACATCCCCTGCAAGTAACCACTATTGATGGGAGAGAACTTTTGGGAGGGGAAGTGACCCACCAGACCCCGCCCATGAAAATGACAGTTTCCAGACACACTGAGACAATTGCCTTTCACGTAGCCACCTTAGCAGGACCACCTATCATACTGGGAATGAGTTGGCTGGCACTGCACGACCCAGTAGTAGGGTGGCACCAGCGGACAGTCACCTTTGGGTCAGCTCACTGCGTAGAGCACTGCCACGGAGGGGAAACCCCAAGGATGGCAGTAGCCAGGGTGGCAGGGATGGCGGTGGGAGAAAAGGTGAGAATACCACCTCAGTATGCAGACCTGGAAGAAGTTTTCAGCGAGAGAGAGGCGGATAGACTACCCCCTCACCGGCCCTTTGACTGTCAGATCAACCTACTCCCAGGGGCTCAGTTACCAGTGGGCAAGCTGTACGCCATGTCAGACAGGGAGATGCAGGAGTTGCGGAAGTTCATTGACAAGAATCTGAAGAGGGGCTTTATACGTGAATCAAGGGCGGTGGGGGGCAGTCCAGTGTTCTTTGTGGACAAAAGAGACTCCAAAGAACCCCGCTTAGTCATAGATTACAGGTCCGTCAACCGGGTGTCGGAACCAGTGACCTTCCCAATGCCCAGGATTGATGACATTTTGGCCAGGGTAAGGAAAGGGAAGGTTTTTACCAAGTTGGACCTTCGAGGGGCATACAATTTGATAAGGATGAGGGAGGGGGATGAATGGAAAACCACGATGTTCACCCCTCTGGGGGCCTTTGAGTATCTCGTTATGCCCTTCGGATTACAATCGGGATCCAGCACCTTTCAAGCATTCATGCACCACGTGCTGGGGTCCCTGCTGTACAAGAATTGTGTGGCCTTCCTGGATGACGTGCTTATCTACTCAGAGAACGAGGAGCAGCATGTGAAAGATGTCAGGGAAGTGCTGAAAAGGCTGCAGGAGCATCAGCTGTGGGTCAAACTGGAGAAATGCCAATTCCATGCCCGAGAGGTGGAGTTCCTGGGCTACAGGTTATCAGACAAAGGTCTGGCAATGGACCCAGGCAAGGTGCAGGCCGTGCTAGAATGGAAGTCTCCCAAGAACAGGAAGAATGTGCAGAGGTTCTTGGGGTTTGCAAATTTCTACAGGAAGTTCATCAAAAACTTCGCCCATCTAACGGCACCCATAACGGATTGTCTCAGCAGTAAGAAGAAGTTTGAATGGACGGAAGAGGCCCAACGTTCCTTTGAAAAGCTTGAGGGCTTTCGCATCGGAAGAGCAGCTCCTACATGTGAATCTGCGGAAGCCGATGAGGCTAGAGACGGACGCGTCAGACAGAGCTGTAGGAGGCATATTGCTCCAGGAGGGAAAGGGGGGAGAGTGGAAGCCGTGTGCCTTCTTTTCCAGGAAGCTGAACAAGTCAGAGCAAAACTATACAGTGTACGATCGGGAACTGCTGGCAATTCACGAGGCCTTTCGACGGTGGCGACATTTTCTCATAGGCGCACAGCACAAGGTCCAGGTGTGTACTGACCACAAGAACCTGGAGTATTGGAGAACGGCAAGAGTGCTCAACCAACGACAGGTGCGGGGGGCTCAAGAGTTTTCCAAGTTTAATTTTGAAATTAGGTACGTGCCCGGGAAGGAAAATGTCAGAGCAGATGCCCTCTCCCGCAAGCCCGAATACGAGGAAGGGGAGGGAGGGCCAGAAGCACGTCATGTCATACCCGAGGACAGGTGGGTGTGGGGGGGAGTGTTCGTAGGGAGGCAAGAGCTGGCCGGTTTGACGAGGGATGATCACTATGCACAAACCAAGATCAGGGAAATTGGTATCACTGGGGAAACTCAGGGGGGGGGTTGAAGTAAAGGACGGGGCATTGTACTATAAGGGTGCATTGTACATACCTGAGGGGGATTTGAGGAGCAGAATACTCAAACAACTGCATGACAACCCCACGGCAGGACATTTTGGCCAACATAAGACAATGCTACTGGTCACCAGGCAGTTTTGGTGGCCACGGGTGAGGGAAGATGTGAAGGAGTATGTACGCGGGTGCCAGTGCTGCCAGAGAGCGAAGGGGGAGAGGGCAGCACCTGCGGGGTTACTGGAGCCCTTACCCACACCAGAGAGACCATGGGAAGTAGTATCAATTGATTTTATGACGGATTTACCAAAAGCCAGGGGGAAAACGGCAGTAATGGTGGTAGTTGACTTGATGACCAAAATGTGCCATTTTATTGCGTGCTCGCATGCGGTGACTGCAGAAGAAACAGCAAAGCTGTTTGTAGAGCATGTTTTCAGGTTGCATGGCGCCCCTTGAGGATCTTATCCGACAGAGGCCGGCAATTCACGTCCAGATTCTGGAGGAAGCTTATGAGTCTGCTGGACGTCGAGGTTAGTTTCTCAACGGCCAGACATCCAGAAACCAACGGACAAGCAGAGAGAGCTAACAGCATACTTCAACAATATCTACGCTGCTACGTCAACGAGAGGGAGAATGATTGGGTGGACAAATTAGCGCTGGCTGAGTTTGCATACAATAATGCAGAACATGTGTCCACAGGGATGAGTCCGTTTATGGCAAATTACGGGTGTCACCCCAGGGCTTTCCCCGGGGAAGGGGAGGGAAGTTGGAGTGTTCCTGCAGCTGAAAAATTTGTGGAAGAGATGGAGGCTTTACACCAACAGCTTAAGTTAAACCTGGAAAGGGCCAAGGAAGAGTACAAGAGGCAGGCAGACAAGCACCGCAGAGAGGGAGAAACCATAAGAGTGGGGGACCAGGTGTGGTTGTCGACCAAAGGGTTACCGTTCAAAGGAGGGTGCAAGAAGCTACGGCCAAAGAGACTGGGACCGTTCGAAGTAGCCCAGCAAGTTAATCCGGTGGCTTTTAGGCTCAAATTGCCATCTCACATGAAACTACACCCCGTGTTCCACAGGTCCTTACTCTCACCGTTCAGGGAGGGGAGGGAATTTCTGGGTCAGCAAAGTGAAACACCCTTGCATCCACAGATGGAGGAAAGGGAACTCAGTGTCATGCAGGTGAAATTCTCGATTCCAGGTGGAGAGGGGGACGAGTGGAATATTTGGTGGCGTGGGAGGGGGAGCCAGAAGCGGAAAACGCATGGGTCCCAGCAGAAGAGATTAGGGATGAGTATCTGCAGGAGGAGTTTCATAGCAGGTATCCGAGAAAGCCCAAACCACCAGAGAGGTTCTGGGGGGAGCAATTTGGCACCACCGATGAAGAGGAAGAGTTTGAGGGTTTTCCCGCCTCCAAAGAGGAGGAAGGGGAATTGTCCGAAGAAGAATCCGACTGGGGAGATTGGGGAGAGAGAAGAGACAGCAGCAAATGGAGAGGGATGTTTGAATCATCAGATGGAGGGGAGAGTTCCTTCCGGGGGTTTCCTGCATCACCGTCCAAGGAAAGGGCGGGGGGGTTGGAGGGCCCTGGGAGGGAGGTGGATGTCAGGGAACTGACATCAGAGCAGAGGGGAGAGGCGAGGCTCCCAGATTTGGCAGGAGAGGGAACGAGTAAGGGAAGAGAGAGAACGTCATCTGGGGAAGAAAGTCCAGGTGACACCAGGAAGAAGGGAGAGGCAGAGAGCATCTCGGAGGTGAGGCTCCGAGACTCTTCCAGTGAAGTCAGTGAGGAGGGTGGAGGACCACCACTCGGCACGCCCACTCTGCGCAGAAGGCTTCCGCGCAGAGAGGCGAGGCGAAGGTTGTCCGTCAAGGAATTCTTATGCTGGAGGAAATTTAGGAGACGCCCACTCACGGATTCTGCTAGCGACTGAGCAGCGGCGCCAAGGGCGGCTCAGTCAAGGAAAGACACAACCACCCCTAAGCAGTTTGGAACAGCTGGAGGTTTACACGCAAGCAACCCCAATTCCCTTGACAGTATGTTTTCTTTTGTCTTTTTTCTGGCTTATGATGTTTTTCTTTTCTTTTGGATTGTGAATGGGAAGATTGTTGTATTTTTTAAATTGCTTAAAACTCTTAATAAATATTTTATAAAAAAAGAAAAAGAAAACGAAACTGCAGATAGAAAACCTCTTGTAACATATCCCAAAACCGAGTTGAAGGAAGTCAATCATTGTTGTGTGATTTAGTTATTTAGTTATTGTAAGTTTAATTTGTTGGTGTCTTTTGTTATGTAATGTTTTTCCTTTTTTGCTGTTTTTTGTGTTTTGTTTGTCTTTTTTGTTGTTTTAATGTTTGGTGTTGTATAATTGAAACTAATAACAAATATATATATATATTGACTTTGGAAATACTAAACTCGGTATTGAGGAATGAAGAAGAAATTAAAGGAATTACCCTGGGCCAAAAGGCTTTCAAAGTGAAAGCCTTTGAACTTAAAGCTTTTGCAGATGACCTGGTTTTAACATTACAGGAGCCGGAATCTAGTACGAAAAGAGTTTTGGAATTGATTCAGGAGTTTGGTCGGGTGGCGGGATTCAAATTGAATAAGCAAAAAACTAAGGTTTTGGAGAAAAATTTGACACCTTTGGAATCAGAAAGGTTTCAGAAAGAGACAGACTTAAATGTGGTTAAAAAAGTGAAATACCTAGGGATTAATTTGACTGCGAAAAATCTGAACTTATTTAAAGATAACTATGAAAAATGTTGGTTAGAAATTAAAAAGGATTTAGAAATTTGGTCAAGATTGAAACTTTCCTTGTTGGGACGAATTGCAGCTATAAAAATGAATGTATTGCCAAAGATGTTATTCTTGTTTCAAACCCTACAGATTGTGGACAGAGTGGAATGTTTTGGAAAGTGGCAGAAAGATATCTCGAAGTTTGTCTGGCAGGGCAAAAAGCCCAGAATAAAAATTAAAATTCTAACTGATGCAAAGGAAAGAGGGGGATTTGCCCTGCCGGACTTAAGGTTATATTATGAAGCTGCAGCTTTCTGCTGGATGAAGGATTGGTTATTGTTAGAGAACACTGATGTCCTAGATCTGGAAGGGTTCAATAATGCTTTTGGATGGCATGCATATCTGTGGTATGACAAGGTAAAAGTACACAAAGTGTTCAAAAACCATATTGTCAGGAAAGCAATATTTATTGTCTGGACAAAGTACAAAGACTTATTAGAAAACAAGACCCCAAGGTGGCTATCACCAATGGAGGCTAAGGCCCGGAAAAGACTCAATATGGAGGCCGGCTGGCCGAAATATTGGGAAATAATAGAAAAAATAGGAGACAATTGGAGGTTGCAGAGTTTGGAGAAACTGAAGAACAAGGTGCGAGATTGGTTACATCAGTGTTTCCCAACCTTTTTTGGGCAAAGGCACACTTGTTTCATGAAAAAAATCTCGAGGCACACCACCATTAGAAAATGTTTAAAAAATAAACTCTGTGCCTATATTGACTATATATAAAGTAATTCTCTTTAATAGGAATCAAATAAACACAAAGAAAGTATTTTACATTGTCTGGTTTTGTTTTTAACAGAAATGATTGTGCGTGTTTTTGGTACTCAGATACCTGTTGGAGCACCCCTCCTGCTATGTGCCAGGCTGGCAGCTAAGATTTATGGAGGGGTCCCTCCTCCTGGTCCCACTCCTGTGCAGTGTGTGTGTGTGTGTGTGTGTGTGTGTGTGTGTGTGTGTGAGAGAGAGAGAGAGAGAGAGAGAGAGAGAGAGAGAGAGAGAGAGAGATTTTTATTTCTCTGCATTTTATTTTATATATTTTGTTATTAAGAAGATAATAAAAACTGAGGTATAAAAATGTCAGAATAAATAAATAAATACAAATCTTGAAGCTTGTCATTCTAAAACTTAAAATGGTCACTTTTTCCAATAGAACAATTCTTTCCACTCTTACTATTTACTAGGTACCTTTGCCATTGCACTGAGGATCATAAGAGACTGAGTCAGAACGAGGAGTGATGTGACAAGAATGAAGCAAAGGATATTTACCATATTGGCACCAGCACCGCACAATACCTGCCAGGCTCAACGCCGGTCTCGCGCTGCCGCTTCCCGCGCTCTCAAGGCCCCGGGAGGAGGAAGGCGTGAAGGGAATCCCGAAGGCGCGAAAACCTCGCGCATGTGCAGGCCTTCCGCCTGCGACAGCCCAGTAGGCCGGCCGAAGCGAGCTAGCGTGCGGTAGAGCGGCGATGGGATGTGGGAGGGAGCTCGCTCGGCGCCCCGCGTGTGCCTATGTGGGGCACGTTACAGCCCCGTGACGTCAGCGCCACGCAGGCAGCCAGGCAGGCAGACGGCGAGAGCCCCGCGCTGGGCGGCCTCTCCTCGCCGCCGCCGCCCCGCCTCTCGCCGCCCGACTCGCCCGCCTCCCTCCCACGGCACACCAGGCAACATCTCGCGGCACACTAGTGTGCCGCGGAACAGCGGTTGAAAAACACTGGGTTACATTACGCTCAAATTAAAGAGGTTTTTAATTTGGACAAAAAAATAGGATTCCAGGTGGAAAAATCGAAATTAGAAACAGAACTGTTAGAACCAAAGACCAAGGTACTTTCAAGAATGTATAATTTGCTGCTTAAATGGAACACTCAGGACGAGACTGTTAAATCAGCCATGATAAAATGGGCTCAGGATATTGGGTACAACATTATGTTTGAAGACTGGGAAAGGTTATGGACCACCGGCATGAAATTCACGGCATGTAATGCCTTGAAGGAAAATATTATGAAAATGATATATAGGTGGTACATGACCCCAGTCAAACTCGCAAAAATATATCATCTAACTGATAACAAATGTTGGAAATGTAAGGTGGCTGAAGGGACATTCTTTCACCTCTGGTGGACCTGTCCAATAATAATAATAATAAATAATAAATTTTATTTATATCCCGCCCTCCCCAGCCGAAGCCGGGCTCAGGGCGGCTAACAACAATCAAATAGTCAGTCAAATAAAGAGTGAAGGCCTTCTGGGAAATGATTTACAATGAGCTAAAAAAGGTATTTAATTATACCTTTACCAAGAAACCAGAGGCCTTCCTCTTGGGCATTGTCGGCCAGAAAGTGTTAAAGAAGGATAGAACTTTTTTCATGTATGCAACCACAGCAGCAAGAATACTTATCGCGAAGTACTGGAAGACACAAGATTTGCCCACACTGGAAGAGTGGCAGGCGCAACTGATGGACTACATGGAACTGGCTGAAATGACTGGCAGAATCCGAGATTTGGGAGAAGAAACAATGGAAGAGGATTGGAAAAAGTTTAAAGACTATTTACAAAGACTATTTACAAAAACAATACAAATTGTATGAATGTTAAGAAATTGCATGATTCAGAAAAACATGGTTCCAGTAACTCGTCTGAAAGATTTAGAAAACTAAGTGATATGCAAGAAAAGGTCGAAACTTAAAACAATATTATATTCAATTTAAGTTACAATTAACTGTTTAAAAATTATTTTAAGATTAGAAGTATAACATCTGAGAGGTATAAAATAAGAACTGAAACAAGGTATTAATTTGCTGGTATTTTTATTATAGAGAATGCATGGTAGGGAGATGCGAGGAAGTCCAGATAGTTTATTTAAAGATATTATGAACCAGTTGTGTTTTTATTTCTTCTTTCTTTTTTTCTGTTCTTCTTTTTTCTAAAATGTTATTTGTGATTTTCTATTTTATGCTTGAAAACTGAATAACAATATTTATATATATATATAAAAACAAAGTGAAAGCCTTTGCAGATGATTTAATCATTACAGTAGAAGACCCAGAATCGAGTATACCTAAAGCGTTGGAAAAAATATCAGCATTTGGTGAGGTTTCTGGATTGTACTGGATTTAATCTCAACAGATCAAAAACAAAACTAATGATTAAAAATTTAAGGGGTTAGGAGAAAAAGGAGCTACAGGATAAAATGGGTTTGATGATAGTGAAAGAAGCAAAATATCTCAGAATTGAAATAACAATGTAAAATATTAACCTTTTTTGATGATAATTATAATAAATTTTGGAAAGAATTTTTTAAAAAATTGGAAATTTGGACCAAACTAAAACTTTCATTTTGGGGGAAAATCTTGGTAATAAAAATGAATGTGCTCCCCAAAATGATCTTCCTTTTTTCAAATGATCCCAATTATAGGGAAAATTGAATGTTTAGATAGGTGGAGAAAAGATTTGACAATGTTTATCTGGCTGAGTAAGAAATCCCATATAAATAACAAATTACTGATGGGTAAGCTTTGCACTTCTAAATTTGAGAAAGTATTACGAGGCAGCGTTCCTGACGTGGATTAAGGATTGGATCTTGTTAGAGAAGACAGATTTACTGGACTTGGAGAGTTACAACAACAGATATGGGTGGCTTCTTCTTTTTCTTCTTTGGCGATCACTTGTAGCCGAGTAAGATTGTCTTCCATAGACACGGTTTTAACAATGAGTCCGTAAGTGACTGTGGAGGCCAATTCTGGACCCACACGTCCTTCCACATTGGGGACATTGATTTCCGGGCAGGAGTTGATCACGGTGTGGATTTGCCAAGCGTGCCTTCCTCTTAGCACGTTTCTCCCTTGCATCCTGAGTTTGAGTGTCTTCAAAGCCCAGGACACCTTTGGTAAAGGCTGTTCTCCAACTGGAGCGCTCACAGGCCAGTATTTCCCAGTTGTCAGTGTGCATGCCTACCTTGGCTACAATAAAGTCAAAGTCCACAGTGGGTTTACTAATCATATAGTTAGGAATGCCCTCTATAAGGTGTGGACTGATACCAACCATTACTTGAACCTCAAACGCCATGGTGGCTGTCCCCATTAGAGGCCTTTGCAGTTAAAAATATAAATATGAATAGCAATTGGGGAACTTACAGCCAACTACTAAAAGAAGATCAAGGGCAAATGAAATTGAAATCATTTGAAGAGATAAGGCAGTATCTCACCGATTGGCTACAATACCACCAGTTAAATAATGTATTTAATTCAGATAAAAAAATAGGTTTCGGAAAAGAACAATCCAAATTACAAATTATATTATTAAAGAACAATAAGAAATTATTATCTAAAATTTAAGATCTATTACTTGAATGGGACCTGAAAGATGAGCAAGTAAAAGGTGTTATGGTAAAATGGGCCCAGGATATCAGCCACACAATGCAGATGGAGCAGTGGGAAAAACTTTGGAGACCAGACATCAGATTTACCGCCTGTTACACCATTATGGAAAATCTGGTAAAAATGTTATATAGGTGGTATATGACACCCTCTAAATTAGTCAAGGTATATAAACTAAAATCCAACCTGTGTTGGAAATGTAATAAAATTGAGGGGACAATGTTCCATGTATGGTGGGGATGTGAGAAAGTTAAGAACTTCTGGGGATGTATCCATGAAGAATTAAAGAAAAAAAAGTTCGAAATTTCTAGAGAGAAGAAACTGGAGGCGTTCCTATTGGGTATTTTAGGAAATGACATCCCACAGGATAAGAAAAGGATGTTTTTATATGCCACAGTCACAGCCAGATTGCTACCTGCTAGAAATTGGAAAGGAGACATCATTCCCACTAAAGAAGATTGGATAATTAAATTATGTGAATTTATAAGATTGGCCAAATTAATGGCAGCCATAAGAAATCAGTCCAACCAAAATCTAAGGAAGGAATGGCAATGTTTTGAGGACTATATGAAAAAACACTGCTCTAAGAATAATATATTGCTATGCGTAGAATAAGTATGTAAAGATGAATCAAACTAAGGTAAAATTAATAATGGATATATATTGGATAATACAAGACACAATGTTAAACTATTTATAGTATAAAGGATGTCAAGTTGTGGTGGAGGGAAGCTACACGGGTGAAAGTTTTAGTATTTCTTTATTTTTGTGTATATGGGTTTTGTTTTGTTTTTTTCCAAAGTATGATATGCAAAATGGAATAATGATTTTTCTTTTACTTTTTCATTTTGAATAAATAAAAAAGTTTTTTTAAAAAAGAAACTAGCTGTCAGCCATCATATACTATACCATAACATTTCCACATTAAGTAAGTTACTTGGCGTACAAGTTCTGTGAAAGGAATGATTTTACCTTAAGAGAGTGGACACTCAGACTGTTTTTAATTTGCTTGTATCGCTGCCCCCAATGATTATTAGTTACTTACCCTCTGTTGGTTTCTTCATGGCCTTCATTATGCACGGCATGAAGTCAATCTGCTTGTCTGGGCCAAACAACAACAAATCCATGGCTTGTTCTTCCAGCACCATCAACAACGTACAGATACCTACAACAATGCAAATGAGAAAGTTCAGAAGCTATCACTGGGTGTTGGCTTAACTCCCAATCTTAATCCACAACCAAAACAAAACCTACTTTTGTAATTGCACCTGCTAGCATGCCACTCAAACTTTTAATCTCTGGAGGCCTCTAGAGCTTGGGAATACAGCTCCCATCATCCCTGGCAGCAGACCATATTGACTAGGGCTGATGGGAGTTGGGAGTCCAACAACATCTGGAGGGCATCATGTTAGCTTCCCCTGTTTTTCATTACACATTTCTTTGAACAGGTTGCACAAACATAGTTGAGATGGTGTAATTTTTATAAATGATATATGCAACAGTTAAATGCCACAAAAAATGTTTGATACAGGTAAAGGAAGGAAAGTTTTCATTCTACAAGGAACAGGAGAAAAGGAGCCTCAGGGCGCAAGCCTGCAGCCCTCTAAATTCTATTAGACTACGATTCCCACCAGCCCCAACTGGCAAGCTAATAGTCCAAGATTATGAGAAACATATTCCAGCAACATCTAAGACCACAGGTTAGTAAGCTTTTAGCTATATGGACCAATGGTCAAATTCAGTGTAAGGTAGCTTTCCGTGTGTGTGTGTGTGTGTGTGTGTGTGCATGCATGCATGCACTGGAGGGGAAGACACACAGACTGAGTGTGGGGTGGTTGTACCAAAAGACAAAAAGGTTTAGCCATCTCTGCTGTACTACAATGCTACCACTCTCTAGAATGGTTCATGCCTAACATCTCAGCTTGCTTCTACTCACCTAGCCAGTAGTTTTTGTAACTGGTGGTATCATACAGATGGCGAGGCAACAAGATAAGATTCCCCTTCTCAACTATTGCAAGGTTATAAGTATCAGAGTTTTCAAAGTGGTCCAGCTCTATGACTCTGAACAAGCACGTCAACACTTCCTGGATGTTGTAATAGTCGTCCCTGTCCACCTTCCCCAGGCTCCTGGCTTTCAGGATGGCCCACTGACGAATCTGTGGGTTTGGAAGGACACTAGGAATTACTACAGTAAGGAATCACAACAGTAATTGTTAAGACAAATTGGGGCAGGAAGCAAGTTGGCATGAAAAGCAACTATTATAAAGCGTAAGATAAAGGTTCAAATTCCAAACCAGACAGCCTAGATATCTATTTCTAGAAATGCTTATTTGAAGGTTGTGAACTTCCTAGCCTCCTCACTTCCCAACCACCCTAGACACTGAGGGACAAGAGACCACCTTTTAACAACAACCTTTTTAAAAAAAGATTCTGGGCAGAATTACTAAAAATAGAACTGTGTTAATAACAATGTAGAACAGTTTGGATGTTACTTTGGGTTGTATCCTGTGTCAGTCCTATGCAGAGCAGGATCACTGAAATTGATGGGCGCTGTCAAGGATGCGTATGGTTGCTCACGAGTAAACAGCCAGGACTCCGACCTGCCTTTTTATAGGTTTTATTTGGTGCAAACTATGTACAGTGCAGAAGTCCAAAGTTCATGTCTGCCTCAGTCAGTAGCAGATTCCAAGAGTGGGTTCTTCCGCCCCCCCCCCATCATAAGAAGCTGGACATCCCCAATCTCCTCCTCTTTTCCTTATGTTTGATTCCCTTGCGAAAACTAGGCGACTGTTTCCCTATCGTTCCTGCCTCCCTCCCCCCTTTTGATGGCAGTCCTCTGACAGGCACGATCAACTTAGGTTTGTTAACTTCAATGGGTGTACTCTTAAGTATAAGTTAGTTCTCAATCAATCTCCTTTATTGGCATAGTAAGAGTATGTCGTATACATGGATTGGAAAACAACACAGGTAACAAAACATAGTAGGAGGCACTTTAGGATAAAACTGTCCAGACGTTGTGAGATACAAAGGTGGCTCTTAGGACCTATGGTGACGTAATTTCATGGCGTCACTCCAAAATCTTGCTGCATTCTCCAAGTCATTCCTACAGTTATTCAACAGATAGGTCACCCTGGAAGATCCCCTCCTTCAATAAGGGGGCCAAATACTAATCATTTATTTTTGCATAAACTGGGCAATGAAATAAAACGTGTGTGATAGATACAGCCTGTTTTGTGCCACAAGGGCAGTACCTTTCAGAATAAGGGATTTTCAAGAATCTAACATCTTACTAGATGGCAAGATGTGAAATCTTGAGAGGGAAATAGCTCTGCTTAGGTGGGGAGCATAAAGGTAATGTAAATATGGAGGGCCCTGGCCAAATGAGGGTAGAATTCCCAACCCCAATGGGGAACAGGTTTTATTGGCTGTACTGCTAAGGGCTTGGAATTCAATCTCTAGGATTCTGCACTTGATTGTCTGGAATGCTTCCAATTATGGGAGCATAAGCAGCGACTCGAGTGATAGGCCACATGTTCTGATTCTGCTTTCAATGCGAGCCAACCATTTGGAGTGGTGGGATTCCACCAGCATATGGAAAGTTAAAGAAGATGGATCAGACTTCTTTATATGCAAACTCGGCCAAGAGGAGCAAGGCCACCCAGTCATCCTGCTGGTAACTGACGTAACAACACAGGTACTGCTGCAGTGTGTTGCTGGTTCTCTCTGCCTCTCTGTTGGTCTCCGGATGATGAGCTGAAGAGAGGCACAGTTCCATGTCCAGAAGTTGCATGACCTTCTTACAGAACTGGGAGGTGAATTGGGTTCCTCTTTCAGACACAATTCGCTGTCGCAGACTGTGCAGCTTGAAGACATGATCTACGAAGAACTGGGCTGTCTCTTAGGCTGTTGGAAGCCCCTTGCAAGACACAAAATGTGCCATCTTGGTAAACAGGTCCACCACCACCCAGATCACAGTCTGCTGTCACAAGGACGGCAGTTCAGTAATGAAGTCCATGGCTATGGTCTCCCAGGGCCCCTGCGGTGTAGGCAGGGGTTGCAGTAGCCCCACCAGGGCTTCTTGAGGCCGCTTGGCACACTGACAGCTTTTGCAGGCGTGAACCTACTCCTTGACGTCCTCAGGCACCCACAGCCACCAAAACTGCCGCATCTGAAATTGTCAGCTTGCATCAAGGTGCACGCAGCAGGACACTGGGTCCCAGAGCACAACAAGTATTCAATTGCACAGCTTTACTTAGACTTGAAAGACTTGATAAAGATAAATGTAGAAACAAGATGGCGCTTGTTAATATGACCCAGCACGGAAAAATGAGAATTCCTCCCTTTTCGAGAGAAGTGGGAAATATTTGCTGGCTGACTTTGTAATGACTGGAGATAACAATTTGGGATAACATATAGTGCAGCTGTTTGCAGAAGTTTATTGCATTATGAGCGAGAGAGAAGGCTGATGGATTTCTAGCAGCCCCCCCATAGGGCACAGAGGGGGGGAATTGTGTGGTCTCCGAGAGACTGATTGATCGCCAAATGACTTATATCTGTGGAATACAGCTCATTTACATTGCATTATTACAAACAGTATGCTTAACAATTTACAGTAATAACTTAACAATGTGGAAGCTACTATGTTATTAAATCTCAAACAAAAAGCTTGGACAACAGCCCGGATTGGAAGATTGGAACGGAGTCAGGGAAAGCTGCACTGGCAAATAAACAGTTGAAAATATATATATACACAAATAAAGCTGTATTCAACAGATGAAAGGATATATGATTTCTGACATGACTGAGAATCGCAGAGTCAGGGACGGAGAACTTTAAAGCGTTGAGATCAGAAGGCGGAAAATATGAAAACGAGAAGAGGCAGGAACAAAGATTTGGAGATATGCTTCAAAGGTCCAGACTATGGAGAGCCCGGGAAAATTAATAATTACAATCTGGACTATAATCACAGAATCCTAGAGTTGGAATAGACCACAAGGGCCATCGAGTCCAACCCCCTGCCAAGCAGGAAACACCATCAGAGCACTCCTGACATATGGTTGTCAAGCCTCTGCTTAAAGACCTCCAAAGTAGGAGACTCCACCACACTCCTTGGCAGCAAATTCCACTGTCGAACAGCTCTTACTGTCAGGAAGTTCTTCCTAATGTTTAGGTGGAATATTCTTTCTTGTAGTTTGGATCCATTGCTCCGTGTCCGCTTCTCTGGAGCAGCAGAAAACAACCTTTCTCCCTCCTCTATGTGACATCCTTTTATATATTTGAACATGGCTATCATATCACCCCTTAACCTCCTCTTCTCCAGGCTAAACATGCCCAGCTCCCTTAGCCGTTCCTCATAAGGCATCGTTTCCAGGCCTTTGACCATTTTGGTTGCCCTCCTCTGGACACGTTCCAGTTTGTCAGTGTCCTTCTTGAATTGTGGTGCCCAGAACTGGACACAGTACTCCAGGTGAGGTCTGACCAGAGCAGAATACAGTGGCACTATTACTTCCCTTGATCTAGATGCTATACTCCTATTGATGCAGCCCACAATTGCATTGGCTTTTTTAGATGCCGCGTCACACTGTTGGCTCATGTCAAGTTTGTGGTCAACCAAGACTCCTAGATCCTTTTCACATGTACTGCTCTCAAGCCAGGTGTCGCGCCTAATGATCCTTCCACTTCTACCCCACTAACCAGGTCATCAACATTGGTTACGACCAGATCTAAAATGGCTGTTCCTCTTGTTCCTTCTCCCACTTTCTGGACAATGAAGTTGTCTGCAAGGCCAGTGAGGAATCTGTTTGACCTTATGCTCTTGGCTGAGTTTGACATCCAACAAATATCCGGGTAATTGAAGTCCCCCATTACTACTATCTCCCTTCCTTTTGCATGCTTGGCCATCTGTTCCAGGAAGGCATCATCTATGTCATCCGTTTGACTTGGGGATCTATAGTAAACTCCCACAATGAGGTCACTGTTATTCTTCTCTCCCTTGATTTTGACCCAAATGCTCTCACTTTGGCTTTGAGGTTCTAAATCTTGGATCTCTTCACAGGTATACACATCCCTGACATATAACGCCACTCCTCCTCCTTTCTTGTCTGGTCTGTTTCTCTGAAATAGATTGTATCCCTCCATTATTACATTCCAATCGTGGGACTTATCCCACCAGGTTTCAGTGATGCCTATTATGTCATATTTAATTTGCTGTACCAAGAGCTCAAGCTCATCTTGTTTATTTCCCATGCTTTGCGCATTAGTGTACAGACATTGAAGTCCATTAATCATTCCCCCGTGTCTCTTATTTAAGGATTTTTTCCTCCCACCACTAGGTCTGCGTGCTGTTTGCTCCATTTGGTCTATGACATTTGGATGATCATCTTCATCAATTGATAGACTCTTACCTTCAGGAGCACTGTCTCCCTCCCCCACATTAGTCAGTTTAAAGCCCTCCTGATGAGGTTTCTGAGATTTTTGGCAAAAACATTTCTCCCAACCGTTGTGAGGTGCAGCCCATCGCTTGCCAGAAGTCCATCTTCAAGAAACTGCAGTCCGTGATCTAAGAATTCAAACCGTTCCTGTTTACACCATTTGCGAAGCCAGCTGTTCACTTCCACTATTTTTCCCTCTCTCCCTGGGCCACGTCGTTCAACTGGGAGGACAGATGAGATGACAATTTGTGCATTTAATTGCTTCAATTTCCTGCCCAGAGCCTCGTAGTCTCTTTTGATCTTCTGGAGGCTATTGCTTGCAGTGCCATTGGTTCCCACATGAGCCAAGAGGAAGGGGTATTTGTCAGTGGGTTTTATGATTCCTTGCAGTCGTTCAGTTACATCTTGGATCTTAGCCCCGGGGAGACAGCACACCTCCCGAGACCTCTTGTCAGGCCCACAGATCACTCCTTCTGTTCCCCTCAGTAGGGAATCCCCTATCACCACTACACGCCTCCTCTTAGGTTTGGTTAGGGTTCTTCCATGAGCTGTCCGTTCCAAGGTCGCCTGAACATTCCCTGAGGGCTGACTTTGCTGCTCGTCTTCATATACCTGATTGACTGTAATGAGGGAGAGATCCTCAAATGGAGTCTGTTCTTCGTCTTCCATGCTAGGGGAAAGGACTTCAAAGCGATTGTGTATTTCTAAACAATCAGAGTGAACCCTGGGCCTCCTACTTCTTTGAGTCACATTTCTCCATATATCTGGCACCTGTGTTGGTGAACTAGCGTCCTTCTCAGGGGAGTCCCATGTCTCCTCCTTGGTGGAGACAGTGTTCTCTGTTGCTTCCAAGAAGAGCTCCAGCTCTCTAATTCTTTGGAGCGTAGCTACACGTTCCTCCAGTTGCTGGACTTTGTCTTCTAAGAGGGCAATCAACATACTATTGCTGTAGGTAAAGCTGCCTGCAACCTTTGGCAAGATGGCAAACATTGCGCAGGAACCGCAGGCGACTGCAGCTGTTCCTTCACCCTCCATCTTGAAAACGTGTCATTGGGGGTGGCTACAGTGGTCCTCCATCTTAAAAAGCGTGAAGACAGGACAAATAACCCCCCCAAAAAACCTAGGTCTCCCCCAAGAAACGTTTGAGACTAGTTCCCCTAAATCTAAAATATGGATCAAGCTGCCCTGCAAGCTCTGATAAGCTCCTCCCACAGCTAATCACCTGACTCAACAGAAACCCTGCCCCCTCTGACCTTTGCACAGGGAGAGCAGCTAATCAGCCACAAAGAAACACACACTTAAGAAAACTCTTTTGCTCCTTCTTCAGCTGCTGCCCTGCAAGCTCTGTCATTTTTAAAATTTTTAGTTTATTATTTTTAATTGGATTATGATCCGGATATGTTGATTGGCTGTTTTTATTGGAAAACCAATAAAAATGATTTTTTGAAAAACCAAAACCTGCCACATCAAGTGATACAAGGTTTTATGCTGTCCGAAGCGAGCTGTCGTGGCACTGACGTAGAACTTGGCCATCTTTCTCTGAAAAAAGCTCCATCCTGGTGCTTCACTCCCTCGGCGCAGCCAAATTGTCTTTGGCGAAGGCGTTGGCCACCGTCTGTTGCTGGAAACCAGAGGACCCCCCTCCCCAAAACTCTCCAGCTCTGATGCTTCCTTGCTAGTTCCCTCCGTGGGTTGCTCTTCCATGTCCCACCAGTCTGAACCAGGCTCAAAATCCTCTTCTTCCCCAGTGTCACTCCCTGGTCCCTCCTGGTTAACTGGCTGCCAGCACTACTTATCTAGCCAGTTCCTGACATTGGCTCAGTGTGGGCACAGACTCTGACAGGGCTACGTCTCCTGCTCTGCAAGACAGTTCTGTTCCAGCCCCTTTCCCTCTCCCCTTCAGAGCTTGAGAGGGTAGAGCAGAGAAAAGGGCAAAGCAATTTAGAGCTGAGTCACAGAAGGCTGCCGGGAGGGAGGCTTAAAAGAGGGAAGGAGAAGTCGGAAACTCAATCCTGCAACTTACTAATGTGGAGTGTGTCTGGCTATCTCTGTGTGTGAAGCAATAAAAAGTTCATTGCTGGTCAAGTCTTTGTCAGCTTCTGAATTCCAGCAACAGATAATGTTCTGAAGAAGTGTGCATGCAAACGAAAGCTCATACCAGTAACTAACTTAGTTAGTCTCTAAGGTGCTACTGGAAGAAATGTTTTTATTAAGTTTCTTGTAGGCAGAGAATATCAAAATTTATGCAGAATTCTTTAAAATTCATATCTTCTAACTTGGGGGACCATCCTGCCACATTCCATGATAAGACCTTGCATGTATTGTTGAGGACAGGTTGATTGTGCGGCTGGCCTGCTGAATTCCTTATTGGAGTTATAACTTCATAGTCAGACAAGGCTTGAACTTCATGTGTCTCTCCCCCCCCCCCCCAGGTTTGTGTGGCACTGGGTGCTGAAAACTCTATTGAACTGTTCATTACAAGAATCATTATATCAATCCAGTTCTACAATTTGATTTGATTCCCCAACTTTGTCCACAAACACAGACCCGCCTCCTATCAAAGGGTTAGAGAACTCCTTTTTAGTAGTTAGAATTTGGGTTGTTGATTTCAGGTCAGGGAGAGCTAATTCTTCCAGATTAAGAAATCTTCTTTGGAGCCATTCAACAGAGGTTATAGAATAACTTGAAGGGACAGCATAGTTATACTCTCTGATAGGAGGGTGTTCCTTATCAATTTGATTATCTTTGTTTATGGGGGGGGGGGTTTCTCCACCTCTTCCCTTTGTTTACCTCTGTGTTGGTTAGACATTATTTCCATAATTTGATCCGTGGTTGTATTAGCTTTCTCTGGAGGCCGAAAGTGAATAAGGGTGTATTGTAAGGAAGTCATTCTGCTAATGATTTCTTCCTGTGACTGGTAAGGGAGGGCTAAAAAAGAGTTTAAGTGTCTCTTTTCATCAAAGGCAAGGGAATCGTCAAACTCATTTTTGGAATGGTGTTCTTCTTGGCTTTTAGCAGGTGCTGAAAAGAGTACAGTATTGTTAGTAGGCAGGGAGCCCCAAAGTGTAGGTGCTGCCATGCTAAAAGATTGATTTCCTTCAACGGCAGAACGAGTATTATGTGACACCTGTATCGGTGTCAGTTCTGCAGACTGAAGCAGTCAAATGGGCATATATGGGGTAAGGCCATCTCTCAAGTAAACTGGTTGCAAGCTGTTCAGTGTTTTATATACCAAATGGGCAACCAGTGCAGGTATGTGAGCATAGGTGTTATATGCTGACACGGTCTCATTCCTGTCAGCAACCATGATGCACCATTCTGCACTAACTGCAGCTTCTGGATCAAGCGCAAGGAATGTCACACATAGAGTGCATTGTAGTAATGCAATCTTGAAGCAACCATCCTTTTGCAGGAAGCGTGTTCTAACAGGCCCATCTATCTACTCCAGTATGGAGGACTTGACCTGGCATGTGTAACCTGACTTGGTTGGATGAAGCAGATGGGCCTGTCCTTGCCGCTGCTTGTCCACCAGGTTTCTCTTACCCACAGCCACCCAGGTCATTGTTGGCTTTTTGCAGTATAGTGACGCTGCAGAGAGCTTGCTGGGGAGATCATGCATTAAAAAGAAAGGACTCAAAAAATAACTTAAAGAAGGTTTTAATAAGAAAAACAAAAACTCCATTTACACTAAATATATTAACAAACAAACATGACCCAACCACCAACCCATCCCCCAGGGTAAATGGGAGAGCTAGGTGCTGCTCCTTATATACTCTACCCAAATGCTGACACGCCTTAATCAAATACAACTCAGCAGCACCTGCTACGTTTCACAGCTGTAAAGCTGGGTCTCGTTATCTTGCTCTGGCCCTTGCTCTGGCCCCTTAAAGACATACACATGGAGTGGAACAATGATGAACCTTTACATTTAAAGAAACCATTCAACATTTCCCCTGCGGTTCATCATTGTGGAACAGAAACATAAAGCATACTTTGTACATGTTTTTCATGTGTAACCTTTGGAAGTGCTTTCGTAAAAATGTCTGCAATTTGACTGTTACCTGGAACATATTTAAATACAACCATTTCATCAGCAATTAGTTTCTTTACAAATTCTAAACGTAATCTTAAGACTCTAGTGCGCTGCGTATTGGTCTCTGAACACAGGATAGCAAGTCCACTCTGGGAATCAAGGTAAACTTTTACTGGTAGTGTTACTTGCATCTGTAGGTCTGCGAATACTTGCAGATACCATTCTACATCACGAGTGGCCTGAACGCATGCACATAATTCACTCTCTGTTGTGGAGAGACAAATAATGGTTTGTGTCTGGGACTTCCATTCAAATGGACAACCGTTGTAACAAAACACCATACCAGACACACCCCTGCAATTATTTTGTTCCACTGCATGAGATGCATCGCAGAAAATTTCAAAACCTTTGTCAATACTTGATGTAAACTGCAACCTATAATGTTTGGTATGTTTAAGGTACATCACCACTCTCTTAAGAGCATAGAAACATTGCGTAGTGGGCTTTTCCACAAATTTTGCCAGAAAGTGAAAAGCATAAGTTATATCTGGTCTTGAGATTCTTTGAATGAAATTTAGCTTGCCTATAGCAGAACGATACAAAGTTTTGTTAGGAAATGGCTTATCTTCACCTGTAAAGGTGAAACCACACACCATAGGCGTTTCCTTCCCATTTGCATTTTCTAAACATAGCATTTCCACAAGATCATCAATTTTTGCAGTTTGATGAACTAGAAAAGATCCATTATTGCCTTTCTCAATTTGCATGGACAAGTAATTTTTAGCTATGCCTAATTCCACCACATCAAATTTCTTCTGTAACTGTGAAACTACCTGTTCATATTCCTGTTTGGTTTTTGTAGAAATTAACACGTCATCTACATACACACATATTTTTGTTACAGAGTTTGCCCTTTCCTTTATAAACACACAATTGTCTGCCTTTCCTTGTGAAAAACCAATATCTAGCAATTCTTTTGCTAAAGTTTGGTGCCAATTCCTTCCGCTTTGGTGCAGACCATAAAGGGATTTATTTAATTTGCATACCAAACCTTCAGCAGCCTCTATGCCTTCAGGGACACGCATAAAAATTTGTTCTTTTAAATCTGCAAACAAATATGCAGTTTTTATATCTAGGTGATAAACAGAATGTCCACGTTGTGATGCATCTTTTAACAAAAGCTTAACTGTTTCATATTTTACACTTAGTGAATAGCACAAATCATAATCTTTGCCTGGAATTTGTTGAAAGCCCCTTAGCAACTAGTCTTGCCTTGTACCTTACAACTTCATTTTTGTCATTCATTTTAACTCTATAAACCCATTTTGAATCAATAAGTCTCATATCTGGGGTTTGTGGTACAAGAGACCAAGTGTTATGCTCTTTTAAAGAAGCTATCTCGGAGTTCATAGCTTTATACCAATTTACAGCTTGGTGCTTAGGTAAATTCTGAACATCATTGTAGCTTTTTGGCTCAAAAACCACCTTATTGGCATACACAGTATTAAAATGTTCATCTGCAAATCGTTGTGGTTTCTGCCTCTTTCTATCTGAACGTCTCAGTCCGGAAGGAGAGTCAGACTCCTCAGACTTAATGGGACTCAGTGAACTACTAGTTTCAGGTTGTAAATCATCATTGTCAGACTGAAGAGGTGCCTGTAGGCTAAGCTCACGGTCAGAAAACTCAAGAGAATCTAACCTCCCCTCAGGTGCCTGTGACTTTAAGTCAAACAAATTATCAGATTCAACAGGCTTTTTGTCTTTTTCTATTAGTTCAGAATCACCATTTCCTCTTCCTGCTGCTGCTTCTTCCTCTTCTTCCTCAGTATCATTTATACCATCAGTATCTTGGAAAATAGCAACCCCATTCCAATTTACAGTTTGTATCATGCTTCTGGTAATATGAAATTTGCCAGTTGCTGGTATGTAAATTCTGTACGCCCCCTGCTGGTAGCCCATTAATTTTCCCTGAACACTACGTTCACCCAATTTCTGCTTAGCAGGATAATGCATAATTACATCTGAACCCCAAATGCGTAGGTATTTCAGATTAGGGCGTTTTTTAAACAGCTTCTCATAGGGGGTAACATCTAAACCAGAATGATAACTGCGATTTCTAACATAACAAAAGGCATGGAGCGCTTCAGCCCAAAAGTCTTTGGGCAGATTAGCATCGTGCAGATAAGTTTTAACCCCTGCCTGCAGGTCACGCTGCACAACTTCAACAAGCCCATTTTGCCAGGGACTTCGGGGGCAAGATAACTCATGAGTAGTCCCCTGCGCTTCCAGGAATTTCTCAAAATCTTCAGAAACAAATTCCCCACCCCGGTCAGAAAACAGGTTCTTAATAGGTTTGTTAAAGTGCGTTTTTACCCAGTTGCAAAAAACCTTGTACTTCTCAAATGCTTGGGACTTCTCAGCTATTGCATAAGTCCAACAATATCTACTATACTGGTCTATGAGAGTAAGCCAGTACTTAGAACCTCCTAATGATGGTGGGAGTGGCCCAACTAAATCACAATGTACACGCTCAAATGGCTCAGTTACTTTCCTATCTGAGCACCTACCCTTGCGTGCAACCTTAATCTTATTCTTGCAACAGGATAGACACTGCATAAAGAATTTACATGGTTTTAAGTTGAGGCCATTGACAATATTCTGTGTCTTAATTACATCAGCAAAATTCAGGTGTCCCAGAATTCTGTGCGCCATGTGGACACACCCAGAATGTGGCCTTACATTCCTCAACCCCTGGCTTGACTGTGCTGCTCTGCAATTTATAGGCGATTGGGAGTAGGTTCGAAAATACAGTCTATATAAACCATCAGATTCCCGGGCATATAATAGACGTTTGTTCCCCTCGAAAAACTCACACATTGACTTTAAGAAACGCACAGTTATCCCTTGATGAGCAAAACACCTTACTGATAATAAATTGTCTATTGACGGGCAGTAAATGCAGTTCGCTATTGTAATGTTTAAAGAGTCAAGTTTAACAGTACCTCTGCCAAGCGACTGCAGGACTTGTGAATTGGCTAAATGTACATTACCAATTTCCTCTTCGAAAGAAATAAACAAGCTTTGATCGTTGCAAACGTGCTGCGATGCTCCTGAGTCGATAACAAAAGACTTCCACTTGGCATCTTTAATTCTTTTACGATCTTTAGTCCGAGCGTGAAAAGCTCGCGGCTCGTTTCTGTCCCTACTATACGATGCCGGCTGCTGGGCTGACGACCGTGATTGATGAACAGAAACAGGCTTGGGAGTACTTTGCTTTCTTTTGGATCTGCAGTCCCTTGCAAAATGTCCTTGCTTATTGCAGAACCAACAACGCTTTGCAGCTTTAAATGCAGTTGTATCACCACAGGTTTGCATATGGTGTTCCTCATTCTTTCTGGAAACAGGAGTGCTTATGGCACAAGCCTCCCTTCTATCCAACTCGCCCATTAATCTTGCCGTTACCCCTTCCACAGTTAATTGTGCTGGTGGAACGGCAGATATCTGGCTAGCTATACCATCAAAGTCCTCATTAAGGGAACAAAGGATGATAAAAACATACTGAATATCAAGTACCTCCATGTCCCTTCGAATTAACTCGCCGCGTATTGCCTCCAGACGTCTCAAGTGTGCTGCCAAATCACCACCAGGCTGCAACTTCGTCTGGTACAACTGCTTGAAAAACGTCAATGCAGACGCTGACTCTTTTCTAACATGCACTGCTGCAAGACTGTCCCACATTTCTTTGGCAGTTTTCTTATTTCTTATATAGACTACTTGCTGGTCGCTGACTGCCAAATTAATTATCGCCCTGGCTTTTGCATCTCCTTTCGACCAAGCATTAGTTACAGGGTTAGGAGGGTCATCAGTTACATAGTTCCATACTTCTCTAGAGGTCAAAAGTGCCTCCACCCGAAAAGACCATAAACTATAGTTCTCATCTGTCAGCTGTGGGAAGACCAGAGCCTTCTCAGCTTCAGGAACCCAGTCAACCATTCTGGAACTCTTCCAGACCCACAAAAACTACGCTAACAGGAGAAGGAGTTTTCAAACCTTTCTCAGAGTCCAAAAATATGCAGTCATCCACTCAGCAGCTGGGCCCATAACCAAAGATGTTGTCTTTTTGCAGTATAGTGACGCTGCAGAGAGCTTGCTGGGGAGATCATGCATTAAAAAGAAAGGACTCAAAAAATAACTTAAAGAAGGTTTTAATAAGAAAAACAAAAACTCCATTTACACTAAATATATTAACAAACAAACATGACCCAACCACCAACCCATCCCCCAGGGTAAATGGGAGAGCTAGGTGCTGCTCCTTATATACTCTACCCAAATGCTGACACGCCTTAATCAAATACAACTCAGCAGCACCTGCTACGTTTCACAGCTGTAAAGCTGGGTCTCGTTATCTTGCTCTGGCCCTTGCTCTGGCCCCTTAAAGACATACACATGGAGTGGAACAATGATGAACCTTTACATTTAAAGAAACCATTCAACAGTCATATGGGTGGGGAGGGGGGGTTGCAGTGATTTTTAGGAAGTCATTAGCGTACACCGGGCGTCCTATTGGGAAGACCCAGTTTACTGAGTGCATGTTCTGGAAGTTGGGCAATAGGGGCAGTACAGGATTTCTTTTGGTGTACCAACTTCCCCGCTGCACCAAGGATTCCCTGCCCAAGCTGCTTCAAGTCGTAGCAGATGTTCTCCTGGAGACACCTAGTTTGGTTACCCTAGGGCAGGCATGTCTATCTTCAAGTAGGCTGTGATCTACGATCCAATATAAAAAACTGGCAGTAATCTACCACCCTGGGATGGGTTCAGGGTGGGCGGGCAGGTGCTGGCTGCTTCCCCCAAAGGCGCAGGGCAAACTTTGATACCATCAACCAAGACATCCTTCTGGGCCGTCTAGAGGGGCTGGGAGCTGGGGGCACTGTTATACAGTGGTTCTGCTCCTTCCTCCTGGCCCGTGTCCAGAAAGTGGTGTTGGGGGATGAGTGTTCAGAAACCTGGGCTCTCACTTGTGGGGTGCCTCAGGGCTCTGTCCTCTCCCCCATGTTTTTTAACATCTATATGACGCCTCTGGGAGAAATCATCAGGGGGTTTGGGCTATGTGTTCATCAGTATGCAAATGTTACCTAGCTCTACCTCTCTTCCAAATCAGAACCAGTGAAGGCAGTGAAGGTCCTGTGTGAGTGTCTGTAGGCGGTTGCAGGATGGGTGGCGGCTAACAGATTGAGGTTGAATCCTGACAAGACAGAAGTACGGTTTTGTGGGGACAGGGGGTGGGTGGGTGTGGAGGACTCCCTGGTCCTGAATGGGGCAACTGTGCCCCTGCAGGACCAGGGGCACAGCCTGGGAGTCATTTTGGACTCACAGCTGTCCATGGAGGCACAGGTCATTTCTGTGTCAAGGGCAGCTGCCTACCAGCTCCATCTGGTATGCAGGCTGAGACCCTACCTGCCCGTGGACTGTCTTGCAAGAGTGATGCATGCTCTAGTTATCTCCTGCTTGGACTACTGCAATATGCTCTATGTGGGGCTACCTTTGATGGTGACCCGGAAACTACAACAAATCCAGAAAGCAGTAGCTAGACTGGTGACTGGGAGTGGCTGCCGAGACCAAATAACACTGGTCCTGAAAGACCTACATTGGCTCCCAGAATGTTCCGGAGCACAATTCGAAGAGTTGGTGCTGACCTTTAAAGCCCTAAACGGCCTTGGTCCAGTATACCTGAAGGAGCGTCTCCACCCCCATCTTTCAGCCCGGACACTGAGGTTACAGGGAACCAGGCAGAGGGCCTTCTCAGTGGTGGTGCCCACCCTGTGGAATGCCCTCCCATCAAATGTCAAGGAAATAAACAACTATCTGACTTTTAGAAGACATCTGAAGGCACCCCCTGTTTAGGGAAGTTTTTAATGTTTGATGTTTTATCGTGTTTTCAATATTCTGTTGGGACCCGTCCCGAGTGGCTGGGGAAACCCAGCCAGATGGGCGGGGTATAAATAATAATAATAATAATAATAATAATAATAATAATAATAATAATAATAATAATAATAATAAATTTGTTGTTGTTGTTATAACCTCTTCTCAGAGTGTCCAGCCAGATGCCCCAGTGGGAAACCCACAAGCAGGACCCAAGCCCAAGAGCATCTACGTTCCTGTGGTTTCCAGCAACTGGCAATCAGAAGCATTATTGCTTCAGACTATGAAGGCACACATGTTGAAAACCTCTGATTTAGGGGACTAGCCTAGTCCCCCATGTCCATTGACCACATGCCACTGTGTGGGAGCAAGTTCCATAGTTTAACTGTGCACTGTGTCAAGGAGGATCTATTTCATCTGTCATCTGTTTAGGACAGCTTAATCCTACGTAGCAAAACTGAAAAGGAAGAAAAGAATAACCGGAAAAAGGAAATTAAAGCAGCTCACCACTTCATTAGGATGTACCATGAGCAGATAGATCCCAGGGTGTTTCCCAGCCACCTGGTAGGAGTAGTTGATTTCCTCCATTTTACAAAGAGCCTCCACACACAGCTCACCTAACAATTTAAAAAAGAGAACGCCAAATGTTAGGGCTGTTGGAACCACCATAATATGAAGGCAAATGATCCCTGCATAAGATGAAAGTCATCCTCAAAGAATCATAGAACAGGAACAGTCACTATGCAGATGGTTTTATCCTATAAAGCGTCTTAAGGGAACCTGACTCGCCTTTTCATGAAGTTCAGAAAGGAGTGTGTTTAGCTTCGCTTTGTTTTGTTTGCAAAATGAATCACATGGTCAGGCATTTGGGGAAGGGGGCTTTCTTTGTTTTGATCCCCTACCTTTTTATTATTAGTGTTTTGTCCCAAAAGCAGCAGCTCTGGTCTGTGTGAATACAAGTGATCACTGATGTCTTCTGTTAATCCTGGTGTCCTCTATTAATCCTGCCAATTAATTGTTTTTGAAAGATGCTTCCCCCCGCCCTTCTCACACACAGAACTAAATGCATATTTTATGAGGGCACATGTCGCCTACAATTGTTAGAACTGGTTGTGGGATTTTTAAAAAGTCATCATTTTTTCCAGCACTTCTTATACCCCTGTATTGCAGACCAAACTTGCTACCCCTTAGATTACAAATGGAGGAAGAGGAAGCAGAGACTGGCAGAATCGCTATAACTGGGTTACTTTCCTCTAGACAAATGGTGAAACTCCAAATGGTGACCAGGTTAGGGAAGCTATTCTTGTCTGTTTAAATAGGCAGGACTTGGTTTGCCCAATACAGTGGTACCTCGGGTTACAGAAGCTTCAGGTTAAAGACTCCGCTAACCCAGAAATAGTACCCAGCTCTACTGATACTGAGCTCTACCTCTCTTTTAAATCAGAACCAGTGAAGGCGGTGAAGGTCCTGTGTGAGTGCCTGGAGGCGGTTGGAGGATGGATGGCGGCTAACGGATTGAGGTTGAATCCTGACAAGAAAGAAGTACGGTTTTGGGGGGGCGGGCGGGTGTGGGGGACTCCCTGGTCCTGAATGGGGTAACTGTGCCCCTGAAGGACCAGGGGCGCAGCCTGGGAGTCATTTTGGACTCACAGCTGTCCATGGAGGCGCAGGTTAATTCTGTGTCCAGGGCGGCTGTCTACCAGCTCCACCTGGTACGCAGGCTGAGACCCTACCTGCCCGCGGACTGTCTCGCCAGAGTGGTGCATGCTCTGCTTATCTCCCGCTTGGACTACTGCAATTGCGCTCTACGTGGGGCTACCTTTGAAGGTGACCCGGAAACTGCAATTAATCCAGAATGCGGCAGCTAGACTGGTGACTGGGAGTGGCCGCCGGGACCACATAACACCGGTCCTGAGAGATCTGCATTGGCTCCCAGTACATTTCCGAGCACAATTCAAAGAGTTGTTGCTGACCTTTAAAGCCCTAAACGGCCTTGGTCCAGTATACCTGAAGGAGCGTCTCCACCCCCATCGTTCAGCCCGGACACTGAGATCCTTTGCCGAGGGCCTTCTGGCGGTTCCCTCATTGCGAGAAGTGAGGTTACAGGGAACAGGCAGAGGGCCTTCTCGGTGGTGGCACCCGCCCTGTGGAACGCCTTCCCTTCAGATGTGAAGGAAATAAGCAGCTATCTTCTCTTTAAAAGACATCTGAAGGCAGCCCTGTTTAGGGAAGTTTTTAATATTTAATGCTGTATTGTTTTTAACACTTGATTGGAAGCCGCCCAGAGTGGCTGGGGAAACTCATCCAGATGGGCGGGGTATAAATAATATGTTATTATTATAATATTATTAGTACCTCGGGTTAAGAACTTTACTTCAGAATAAGAACAGAAATCGCATGCCGGCGGCGCAGCGGCAATAAAGTAGCTAAAGTAGTGCTTCAGGTTAAGAACAGTTTCAGGTTAAGAACAGACCTCCGGAACGAATTAAGTTCTCAACCCGAGGTACCACTGTACATTTTGCTAGCTGATGAAGAACAGTGGTATAGCGCTAAATGACGCTCAGGGTCCCTTCCAACTCTACATTTCTATGATTCTATGAATGCCTATAGATAACACATGAAAGCTTTTTAAGAAATATGTGACAAGAAAAGATGTAACCCTAGTGGTTGGATGAACTTGTCTGACTATGAGGCATGTGTGTGTGTGTGTGAATGAATTGGCATTAGCAGCTATATAGAAAGGGACGTTGGAGGCAAAGCTCTGTTAGGAAGAGAAACAGAATTTGTTGCTCTCTTTCTTTCTTTGGCTGGGGTTCTACATTTACCATTCATCTGTCAGGCAGAAATTCAGCATGTGTGGAGGATATGAGTCATTGAAATTAATGTGCATTGCTAACTTAGATCTATAAATTTCATTGGGTCTTCCCTATGAGTATGACCAGCATTGGAAATGTAGCTAGATTTTATGCAATAGCCATAAGTCAAAGAAAGCAAAAGATTACACAGCTGCATAAAATGTTATAAACCGCTACAGTTCTTAGTTAAAACTCCTATTCTTTTACACTTTTATGGTATTTTATTCCTCTAAACACACATTTTAAGTACATTCAATTAGTATATTGATTGTTAAACCCCATATTTATCATTTTCATTGCTTATGTAGAGAATTATGCATAAATTCTGGTTTAGTATGCTGGCTGTTTGCCGTAATAACATTGATTGATTGCTTTGAAGTCATTTCATTCTGCATCAGGTAAAGTAATTTTACCCCCCCCCCCCGTCCCATATTTTGCCCAACCAAAGGTGACAACCCTAGATGAGCAGCAGAATATATATTCTATAAATAAAAATAATACTCCTTTTGTAATAGGTTTTTTTTTGGGGGGGGGGATAGTAAAACAAAAAAAACAAATCCCAGTCAACATATCACCTCCAGCTGTATTCTGAGAAGACTTTCCATAGCTGCTTTTATTGAACTACTAATGCAGGGGGAGAACTGGATCATGTTCAGGTGCCACCAGATACTCACTGAGACGTTCATGAAGTAACAGGTAGGGGTACTTCAGCATTTCCAACAATGGCACTCTGAGGTTCTCCTCAAAGTTGGAATCCGTATAATGGCACAGTTGCGTTTCCCCATCTTTGTCTACAATGAAGAGGTCACTGTCATCTTCCTCCTGCATTGATTTCTCAAAGTGGGTAATAAGGCGAGTGATTTCAAGCTTGCACAGGATCTGCAATTGGGGGGGGGGACCTTATAAAATTCTAGAACAGAGAGAGCAACTGACTCTGCTGTCCTAAGAAGACACCAGCTGAAAACAACAGAATCTGTAGATTATTATTTATTAAATTTATATCCCCCTTTTCCTCCCAAAAGGAACCCAGGGCACCAAACACACAAGTGATAAAATAATTAAAAGATCTAAAAGCTATTCCAATAGAGATGCAGACTGAGGAAGATCTCTGTTTAAAAGCCTTAAATGGTCAAGTGGCAACAACCAGAGAGAACACGTCAGTTTTAAGAAGGAATAAATCAGAATCATTTATTATATATATATATATATATATATATATATATATATATATATATATATATATATATATATATAAAGACACCACAACAGATAAAAAATGACTGCATTCAAGCTTCTTGGCTATAGAAGTATAACTCACAAGGAATTATATAGGATAAAAGAAAGAAAAAGTACATTATGCATAATTACCGTATTTTTCGCTCTATAACACGCATCTGACCATAACACGCACGTAGTTTTTAGAGGAGGAAAACAAGGAAAAAATATTCTAAACGAAACAGTGGATGTATGATTTTTATGGTTCATGCTGTGGCCACAGACATGTGAACTGACAGTGAGTTTGGGGTAGCCCAATGCAAAAATCCTGAGGATCCATGTGGATCCGTGCTTTGTAACCACGTTTTAAGTGGGGAGGGAAGGAAAAGAACTCAAGGGACAAGGAACACGCGTGGGGGGTGTGGAGGAGCTTTTCCGCGAGCTGAGTGGGGAGGAGGGAGGGAAAGAGCACTGTGGCTTTAAAGGTATACTTAAGGTATTCGCCCTGTGCCTGGGGTTTTTTCCATTTAACAGTTTGCAGCCTTTTCCTTCCGCTCCTTGTTTTGAGGCAGAATAGATTTGAGCAAGTGAGGATGAAATATACTCAGAGTCGCAAAGTGATTTCATGCTCTTTATTCAGCTCATAGTGGTGAGGAGGAATGAATGAAAGCCCCCTCACAGTATCTGCTTTATATACATCATTTACACAATGGGCTGCACATGATTGGCTAATTCCGGAATTCTACTGTAAGCCAATCAGGTTGTGGATTCACTTCTATCTGGAGCAGGATTGGGTGGTTCCTGCCAACCAATCATACTGCTGCATTGTTCTAGGACCAATCAGACTGCTGCAGTCTGAATCCTATTGTTCTAGGACCAATCAGACTGCTGCATTTTGGATCCTATTGTTCTAGGACCAATCAGACTGCTGCAGTTTGGATCCTATTCAACTCCGTACATAACAGAGGAGGACTTGGATTGCAGGGGATTCGCCATTAGCTGTGTAAAAGCGCTCCTCCTTGCAGCCTGAACGATAAGCAGCCACCAGCAGCAATAGAATGGAGCACAAAAAAGCGGTAGGGGCACTAGGACCCAGACAATGCTCAAATCTATCCTGCCTGAAAACAAGCTGCTCCGTCCCAGCCGATCAGCTGAGACGAAGTTTTCCCCTCTCCCTCATGCCCTCCCCAGCCTTTTTTTTTACTTCCTGGTTTTCACTGCGCTGGCTCAGAGCTCGAGGTTGGTTTTATTTTGCTGCTGGTTGCTTAAATTTTATCTTTCCTGCAGTCCCTCTGCAGCCTCATTACTCTGTTTAGAGAGCGCGCGGACTTTTGCTTAACGTCTGTCCCTCCTCCCGTGTAAGCGGCTGCTGCCGGCTTTGCTGCCATGGCTCTCCTTCCCTCCCTCCTCCCCTGCTCCAGGTCGCTTTAAAGCAAGCAAAGTGAGAGCCCTGCTTTGCTTGACTGACGGCAGCCATGGCTCCGATCTGTGCATTCGCTCCATAAGACGCACAGGCATTTTTCCTTACTTTCTAGGAGCAAAAAAGTGTGTGTTTTGGAGCGAAAATTACGGTAGGTTGTATCCAGGCGTCTTTTAATTTTGTGGCTGCTGTCACCATCTGCAATGATGGAGCCCAAGAAAGTAAAATCTCTCACTGCCTCCATTTCTTCCCCTTCTATTTGCCAGGAGGTGACGGGACCAGTGGCCATGATCTTCGTTTTTTTGATGTTGAGTTTCAGACCATATTTTGCGCTCTCCTCTTTTACCCTCAATAAAAGGTTCTTTAATTCCTCCTCACTTTCTGCCATCAAGGTTGTGTCATCTGCATATCTGAGGTTGTTGATATTTCTGCCAGCAATCTTAATTCCAACTAGGGATTCATCCAGCCCAGCCTTTGGCATGAATTCTGCATATAAGTTAAATAAGCAGGGAGACAATATACAGCCTTGTCGTACCCCTTTCCCAATTTTGAACCAATCAGTTGTTCCATATCCAGTTCTAACTGTAGCTTCTTGTCCCACATAGAGATTTCTCAGGAGACAGATGAGGTGATCAGGCACTCCCATTTCTTTAAGAACTTGCCATAGTTTGCTGTGGTCGACACAGTCAAAGGCTTTTGCATAGTCAATGAAGCAGAAGTAGATGTCTTTCTGGAACTCCCTAGCTTTCTCCATAATCCAGCACATGTTTGCAATTTGGTCTCTGGTTCCTCTGCCCCTTCGAAATCCAGCTTGCACTTCTGGGAGTTCTTGGTCCACATACTGCTTGAGCCTTCCTTGTAGATTTTTAAGCATAACCTTGCTAGCGTGTGAAATGAGTGCAATTGTGCGGTAGTTGGAGCATTCTTTGGAGCACGCCTGGAGGAAACGGACCATTTGGATCCCTTCCAATCGGGATTCAGGCCTCACCATGGGACTGAAACTGCCTTGGTCGCGCTGGTTGATGATCTCCGGCGGGCTAGGGACAAAGGTGAAAGCTGTTTCCTAGTTCTGCTGGATCTCTCAGCGGCCTTTGACACAATCGACCATAACATCCTTCTGGACCGTCTAGAGGGGCTGGGAGCTGGGGGCACTGTCATACAGTGGTTCCGCTCCTTCCTCCTGGGCCGTGTCCAGAAAGTGGTGGTGGGGGATGATTGTTCAGACCCCTGGGCTCTCACTTGTGGGGTGCCTCAGGGTTCTGTCCTCCCCCCCATGCTTTTTAATATCTATATGAAGACGCTGGGAGAGATCATCAGGAGGTTTGGACTGGGTGTTCAGCAGTATGCAGATGACACCCAGCTCTACCTCTCTTTTAAATCAGAACCAGTGAAGGCGGTGAAGGTCCTGTGTGAGTGCCTGGAGGCAGTTGTAGGACGGATGGCGGCTAACAGATTGAGGTTGAATCCTGACAAGACAGAAGTACTGTTTTGGGGGGACAGGGAGCGGGTTGGTGTGGGGGATTCCCTGGTCTTGAATGGGGTAACTGTGCCCCTGAAGGACCAGGGGCGCAGCCTGGGAGTCATTTTGGACTCACAGCTGTCCATGGAGGCGCAGGTTAATTCTGTGTCCAGGGCGGCTGTCTACCAGCTCCACCTGGTACGCAGGCTAAGACCCTACCTGTCCGCAGCCTGTCTCGCCAGAGTGGTGCATGCTCTAGTTATCTCCCGCTTGGACTACTGCAACGCGCTCTACGTGGGGCTACCTTTGAAGGTGACCCGGAAACTGCAATTAATCCAGAATGCGGCAGCTAGACTGGTGACTGGGAGTGGCCGCCAGGACCACATAACACCGGTTCTGAGAGATCTGCATTGGCTCCCAGTACGTTTCCAAGCACGATTCAAAGTGTTGGTGCTGACCTTTAAAGCCCTAAACGGCCTCGGTCCAGTATACCTGAAGGAGCGTCTCCACCCCCATTGTTCAGCCCGGACACTGAGATCCTTTGCCGAGGGCCTTCTGGCGGTTCCCTCATTGCAAGAAGTGAGGCTACAGGGAACCATGCAGAGGGCCTTCTCGGTACTGGCGCCCGCCCTGTGGAACGGCCTCCCATCAGATGTCAAAGAGATAAATAATTACCTGACATCCAGAAGACATCTTAAGGCAGCCCTGTTCAGGGAAGTTTTTAATATGTAACGCTGTACTGTTTTTAACACTGATTGGGAGCTGCCCAGAGTGGCTGGGGAAACTCAGCCAGATGGGCGGGGTATAAATAATAAATTATTATTATTATATTATTATTATTATTCTTTGGCACTGCCCTTCTTTGGGATTCAGATGTAGACTGATCTTCTCCAATCCTCTGGTCACTTATGAGTTTTCCAAACTTGCTGGCATATTGAGTGTAGCACCGTAACAGCATCATCATTTAAAATTTTAAATAGTTCAGCTGGAATACCATCACTTCCACTGGCCTTGTTATTTGCAGTGCTTTCTAAGGCCCACTTGACCTCACTCTACTCAGAGTAGACACATTTAAATTAATGTACACCAGTCATGTTCATAAAGTTCAATTGGTTTACTCTGAGTGGGACTAACATTGGCTACAGCCCAATGAAATTTAGGGGTAAGAAAAATTAAGGAACAGCATCTTCACAGAAAAGAAGAGTACAATAATTAGCCTGTGAATTAAATGTGAAATAAAACTGTATTAAAGCATATGGTGACATGCATTGATTAGAGCAGGCAAAATTAGTTATTGCTGAGACAATTCTGCTCCTGGCCTTCCTCCTCCACCACCCCCCTAAAAGTATATTAGGTTTCCAAAGGGAGAAAAAGAAAAACAGCTAACTATTCAAAGCAGAAGTTTAAATCAATCCAGCAAAGGAAGTCCAGGGAAAATTAATCCAGTTAATACATTAGAGTAAAAAATAGCTTTAAAAGTGAAAAGAGTTTTGTCTGAGCATCACCAGAGAACAAAGGAAACAAAATGAAATCAAAAAACAAAATTAACCTGACTTCTGTAATGAGAAAAGAGAGACTGAAAAAAAATGAAATACAACTGTTCCTAAGCCAATCCCCAACACAGGATGGCAGCTCAAAAGTTAGACTGAGCAACAAAATAATGAAGGGATGGGTGTTTGAAATCATTAAATTCTATCTTCTCTCAAAGAGAAGGCAAAAGCTGGGACTAGAAGGAGGAAATAATGCAGCAGTATACCAGAAAAACCAGAACTAAATACTGGGCCAAAAGTTAAATCAAGTAACAATGCAGAAGTGCAGCAACCAAAAACCTTTTCCTACTCTAACCTCAAATCCCTGACTGTCTAAAGACTGTCTCTCTGTTTGGGTATTTTGAGGAGGAGACTGGTGATGCTTATCAGGAACACTCTGGGCCCGTGAAGCTGTTGGGAGAAAGGAAGCATCTCAGCCTTGTATAGTGGTACCTCGGGTTAAGTACTTAATCCGTTCCAGAGGTCTGTTCTTAACCTGAAACTGGTCTTAACCTGAAGCACCACTTTAGCTAATGGGGCCTCCTGCTGCCGCCGCACTGCCGAAGCACAATTTCTGTTCTCATCCTGAAGCAAAGTTCTTAACCTGAAGCACTATTTCTGGGTTAGCGGAGTCAGTGACCTGAAGCGTATGTAACCTGATATCTGAGGTTGTTGAGGGCAGCAGTTGAGCTTGCAGGGCAGCAGTTGAAGAAGGAGCAAAAAGGGGTGTGGGTTTTTTTTTTTGTGTGTGTGTGTGTGTGTGTGTGTGTGTTTCTTTGTGGCTGATTAGCTGTTCTCCCTGTGCAAAGGTCAGAGGGGGCAGGATTTCTGTTGAGGCAGGTGATTAGCTGTTGGAGGAGCTTATCAGAGCTTGCAGGGTAGCTTAATCCATCTTTTAGATTTAGGGGAGCTAGTCTCAAACGTTTGTTGGAGGAGACCTAGGTTTTTTTGTGGGGGGAGTTATTTGTCCTGTCTTCACGCTTTTTATGATGGAGGACCGCTGTAGCCACCCCCAAAGACACGTTCTCAAGATGGAGGGGGAGGGAACAGCTGCAGTCGCCTGCGGTTCCTGCGCAATGTTTGCCATCTTGCCAAAGGTTGCAGGCAGCTTTACCTGCAGCAATTGCATGTTGATTGCCCTCTTAAAAAACAAAGTCCAGCAACTGGAGGAACATGTAGCTACGCTCCAAAGAATTAGAGAGCTGGAGCTCTTCTTGGAAGCAACAGAGCACACCGTCTCCACCAAGGAGGAGACATGGGACTCCCCTGAGAAGGAGGCTAGTTCACCAACACAGGAGCCAGATATATGGAGAAACGTGACTCAAAGAAGTAGGAGGACCAGGGTTCGCTCTGATTGTTTAGAAATACACAATCGCTTTGAGGTCCTCTCCCCTAGCATGGAAGACGAAGAGCAGACTCCATTTGAGGATCTCTCCCTCATTACAGTCAATCAGGTATATGAAGACGAGCAGCAAAGTCAGTCCTCAGGGAATGTGCAGGCGACCTTGGAACGGACAGCTCACGGAAGAACCCCGACCAAACCTAAGAGGAGGCGTGTAGTGGTGATAGGGGATTCCCTACTGAGGGGAACAGAAGCAGTGATCTGTGGGCCTGACACGATGTCTCGGGAAGCGTGCTGGAAAAATAGTGGAAGTGAACAGCTGGCTTCGCAAATGGTGTAAACAGGAACGGTTTGGATTCTTAGATCACGGACTGCAGTTTCTTGAAGATGGACTTCTGGCAAGCGATGGGCTGCACCTCACAACGGTTGGGAGAAATGTTTTTGCCAAAACTCTCAGAAACCTCATCAGGAGGGCTTTAAACTGACTAATGTGGGGGAGGGAGACAGTGCTCCTGAAGGTAGGAGTCTATCAATTGATGAAGATGATCATCCAAATGTCATAGACCAAATGGAGCAAACAGCACGCAGACCTAGTGGTGGGAGGAAAAAAATCCTTAAATAAGAGACACGGGGGAATGATTAATGGACTTCAATGTCTGTACACTAATGCGCAAAGCATGGGAAATAAACAAGATGAGCTTGAGCTCTTGGTACAGCAAACTAAATATGACATAATAGGCATCACTGAAACCTGGTGGGATAAGTCCCACGATTGGAATGTAATAATGGAGGGATACAATCTATTTCAGAGAAACAGAGCAGACAAGAAAGGAGGAGGAGTAGCGTTATATGTCAGGGATGTGTATACCTGTGAAGAGATCCAAGATTTAAAACCTCAAAGCCAAATTGAGAGCATTTGGGTCAAAATTAAGGGAGAGAAGAATAACAGTGACCTCATTGTGGGAGTTTACTATAGATCCCCAAGCCAAATGGAGGACATAGAAGATGCCTTCCTGGAACAGATGGCCAAGCATGCAAAAGGAAGGGAGATAGTAGTAATGGGGGACTTCAATTGCTGTGATCACCAATAGTCAGCATGGATTTCTGAAAAATAAGTCATGTCAGACTAACCTGATCTCGTTTTTTGACAGAATTACAAGCCTGGTAGGTGAAGGGAACGCAGTGGATGTAGCCTACCTTGATTTCAGCAAGGCATTTGACAAGGTGCCCCATGATATTCTTGTAAAGAAGCTGGTAAAATGTGGTCTTGACTATGCTACCACTCAGTGGATTTGTAACTGGCTGACTGACCGAACCCAAAGGGTGCTCATCAATGGTTCCTCTTCATCCTGGAGAAGAGTGACTAGTGGGGTGCCACAGGGTTCTGTCTTGGGCCCAGTCTTATTCAACATCTTTATCAACAACTTGGATGATGGACTCAAGGGCATCCCGAAAAAATTTGCAGATGACACCAAATTGGGAGTGGTGGCTAACACCCCAGAGAAAAGGATCACACTTCAAAACGACCTTGACAGATTAGAGAACTGGGCAAAAACAAACAAGATGAATTTTAACAGGGAGAAATTTAAAGTATTGCACTTGGGCAAAAAAAATGAGAGGCACAAATACAAGATGGGTGACACCTGGCTTGAGAGCAGTACATGTGAAAAGGATCTAGGAGTCTTGGTTGACCACAAACTTGACATGAGCCAACAGTGTGACACGGCAGCTAAAAAAGCCAATGCAATTCTGGGCTGCATCAATAGGAGTATAGCATCTATATCAAGGGAAGTAATAGTGCCACTGTATTCTGCTCTGGTCAGACCTCACCTGGAGTACTGTGTCCAGTTCTGGGCACCATAGTTCAAGAAGTACACTGACAAACTGGAACGTGTCCAGAGGAGGGCAACCAAAATGGTCAAAGGCCTGGAAACGATGCCATATGAGGAACGGCTAAGGGAGCTGGGCATGTTTAGCCTGGAGAAGAGGAGGTTAAGGGGTGATATGATAGCCATGTTCAAATATATAAAAGGATGTCACATAGAGGAGGGAGAAAGGTTGTTTTCTGCTGCTCCAGAGAAGCGGACACGGAGCAATGGATCCAAACTACAAGAAAGAATATTCCACCTAAACATTAGGAAGAACTTCCTGACAGTAAGAGCTGTTCGACAGTGGAATTTGCTGCCAAGGAGTGTGGTGAAGTCTCCTACTTTGGAGGTCTTTAAGCAGAGGCTTGACAACCATATGTCAGGAGTGCTCTGATGGTGTTTCCTGCTTGGCAGGGGGTTGGACTCGATGGCCCTTGTGGTCTCTTCCAACTCTATGATTCTATTCTATGATTCTATTCTATACTCCTTTCCCAATTTTGAACCAATCACTTGTTCCATATCCAGTTCTAACTGTAGCTTCTTGTCCCACATAGATATTTCTCAGGAGACAGATGAGGTGATCAGGCACTCCCATTTCTTTAAGAACTTGCCATAGTTTGCTGTGGTCAACACAGTCAAAGGCTTTTTGCAATTTGGTCTCTGGTTCCTCTGCCTCTTCTAAATCCAGCTTGCACTTCTGGGAGTTCTCGGTCCACATACTGCTTAAGCCTGCCTTGTAGAATTTTAAGCATAACCTTGCTAGCGTGTGAAATGAGTGCAATTGTGTGGTAGTTGGAGCATTCTTTGGCACTGCCCTTCTTTGGGATTGGGATGTAGACTTATCTCCAATCCTCTGGCCACTGCTGAGTTTTCCAAACTTGCTGGCATATTGAGTGTAGCACCTTAATAGCATCATCTTTTAAAATTTTAAATAGTTCAGCTGGAATACCATCACTTCTACTGGCCTTGTTATTTGCAGTGCTTTCTAAGGCCCATTTGACTTCACTCTCCAGGATGTCTGGCTCAAGGTCAGCAACCACACTACCTGGGGTGTACAAGACATCCATATCTTTCTGGTATAATTCCTCTGTGTATTCTTGCCACCTCTTCTTGATGTCTTCTGCTTCTGTTAGGTCCTTTCCACTTTTGTCTTTTATTATGGTAATCTTTGTACAAAATGTTCCTTTCATATCTCCAATTTTCTTGAACAGATCTCTGGTTCTTCCCATTCTGTCGTTTTCCTCTCTTTCTTTGCATTGCTCGTTTAAGAAGGCGTTCTTGTCTCTCCTTGCTATTTTTTTGGAAATCTGCATTCAATTTCCTGTATCTTTCACTATCTCCCTCGCATTTTGCTTGCCTTCTCTCCCCCGCTATTTGTAAGGCCTTGTTGGACAGCCACTTTGCTTTCTTGCATTTCCTTTTCATTGGGATGGTTTTCGTTGCTGCCTCCTGTATAATGTTACGAGCCTCCATCCATAGTTCTTCAGGCACTCTGTCCACCAAATCTAAATCCTTAAACCTGTTCCTCACTTCCACTGTGTATTCATAATGGATTTGATTTAGATTGCATCTTACCGGCCCAGTGGTTTTTCCTACTTTCTTCAGTTTAAGCTTGAATTTTGCTATAAGAAGCTGATGATCTGAGCCACAGTCAGCTCCAGGTCTTGTTTTTGCTGACTGTATAGAGCTTCTCCATCTTTGGCTGCAGAGAATATAATCAATCTGATTTCGATGCTGCCCATCTGGTGATGTCCATGTGTAGAGTCGTCTCTTGTGTTGTTGGAAAAGCGTGTTTGTGATGACCAGCTTGTTCTCTTGACAGAACTCTATTAGCCTTTGCCCTGCTTCGTTTTGATCTCCAAGGCCAAACTTGCCAGTTGTTCCTTTTATCTCTTGATTCCCTACATTAGCATTCCAATCCCCTATAATGAGAAGAACATCCTTCTTTGGTGTAACTTCTATAAGGTGTTGTGAGTCTTCATAGAATTGCTGAATTTCAGTTTCTTCAGCACCAGTAGTTGGTGCATAAACTTGGATTACTGTGATGTTAAAAGGTCTGCCTTGGATTCGTATCGAGATCATTCTATCATTTTTGAGATTGCATCCCAGTACAGCTTTCACCACTCTTTTGTTGACTATGAGGGCCACTCCATTTCTTTTACGGGATTCTTGCCCACAGTAGTAGATATGATGGTCATCCGAACTGAATTCGCCCATTCCCGTCCATTTTAGTTCACTGATGCCCAGGATGTCAATATTTATTCTTGCCATCTCATTTTTGACCACATCCAACTTACCCAGGTTCATGGTTCTTACGTTCCAGGTTCCTATGCAATATTTTTCTTTACAGCATTGGACTTTCCTTTCGCTTCCAGGCATATCCGCAACTGAGCGTCCTTTCGGCTTTGGCCCAGCTGCTTCATCAGCTCTGAATCTACTTGTACTTGTCCTCCGCTCTTCCTCAGTAGCATGTTGGATGCCTTCCGACCTGAGGGGCTCATCTTCCAGCATCATAACTTTTATGTGCCTGTTGTCTTTGTCCATGAAGTTTTCTTGGCAGGGATACTGGAGTGGCTTGCCGGTTCCTGCTCCAGGTGGATCACGTTTGGTCAAACCTCTCCACTATGACCTGTCCATCTTGGGTGGCCTTGCACGGCATAGCTCATAGCTTCTCTGAGTTATTCAAGCCCCTTCGCCACGGCAAGGCAGTGATCCATGTAGAGGATCCTACCTGCCTGCAACTGATTGCTTCTGGAAGTCTGCATATGCTCTGCTATATTCAACTGGGTCTGGCTAAGATCCTGCAACAGGTTAAAGTTGCCAGACATCAATTGTATCTGGAAAGCCTACAAGCTGTATGTATATATCACTGTCCAGAACTGTAATATCGTCTGCACCAGTAAACTTTTTGGACTTTCAGCTGCCTCTGTGTGGTGGTGACTGGAACTGGGGGCAACTATGGGCTATGTGGGTCTCTCACCTCAGATTCCCAGCAGGGGCTGTAAGGGGAAGGGCTGCAGCTCAGAGCACCTGATTTGCATGCACAAGGTCCCAGGTTCAATCCCAGGCATCTCTAGGCAGGGCTGGGAGAGACTCTCAATACTGAGCTATATTGACCAGTGGTCTAATTATCTACAAGACAGCTTCCTTTGTAACAATTTCAAAGGCAGAGAAGACATTTTTAAATAAGAAATGAACTTTAAAAGCTGTGCCAACACAAAAATGCTGCAAATGGAAGGGTCAAGACAGAATGGAGCTCAGCACTGGCAAATGGTGCTGTGTACTTTACTTACATGGAGTCTATTCAGCAGCCACACAAACATATCCCTGGCCATCTTGTAATTCAATCACAGTCTTCAAACACACGTTTGGACTCTCAATAACTGTGCAAGGTTTTAGAAAAGATATATAGCCAAGATCCTGGAAGATCCAGGCAAGGAAGAACAAACTGTTTTATGAGTCAGGCTAACTGGCCAGACAAAATACTGAAAAGACGCTTAAGCATTAAACCAAACAGGAAAGGAAGCAATACAACAGAAAGGCAAAGAAGTGGCAGACAAAAGAAAAACAGAAAACTGCAGTAACCCAGAAAGCCCAGTGGCACCCAAAGACCAAGAAATTAGTCGCTTAGGCTGCAACAGAGTAACATGGCTACCTCTCTGAAAATTGTTAAAATAACGAGGGCATAGTTTTAGTCCATTAAGAGAAAAAAAATTCCAAGCACACCGATACAAATCTATGGAGCGACCACATTCCGAATACAGTGGTACCCTGGTTTACGAACTTAATCCGTTCCGGAAGTCCGTTCTTAAACCAAGGTGTGCTTTCCCATAGCAGCAGGGGACTCAATTTACACTCAACAGGAAGCGGAACATGTTCTGCTTCCAAAGCAAAGTTCACAAACCAAAACACCTACTTCTGGGTTTGCAGCGTTCTTAATCAAGCTGTTCATAAATTAAGCTGTTCTTAAACCAAGGTACCACTGTACTGTGCACAGCTCTGGTTGCTTCACCTCAAAAAGGATATTGTGAAGTTTGGAAACCTTCAGAAAAGGGCCACCAAAATGATGAAAAGAATAGAGTGACTCCCCTATGAAGAAAGGTTGCAATGTTTGGGACTTCTTGGTTTAAAGAAAAGGCGAGTAAGGGGTGACATGGTAGGAGTTTATAAATGTTTGCATGACATGGAAAAAAGTTTTCCTACCTCTCTGATAACACTAGAATTCATGGACTTCCAATGAAACTGAATGCTTGAAGATTTAGGACAAATAAAAGAAAGGTCTTCTTCATGCAGCACATAGTTAAACTATTGAACTTGCTCTCACAGGAGGCAGTGGTTGCCACCAACCTGGATGACTTTAAAAGAAGGATTAGATAAATTCATGGAGAAGGCTATCAGTGGCTCCTAGCCATGATGACTATGATCTGTCTCCACAGTTGGGAGGAAGTAATGCTTCTGAATACCAGTTGCTGGAAACTACAGGAGGGTAGGGGGCACTGGTGGAGGAAGAGGAGTGGGGGGGAGCGCACTGCCCCCGGCAGCGCGATCCCGGCAGGGTGCCATCGCACCTGCCCCCCCACCTGCACTGGGCGTACCACACTGCTGCGGGTGGCGCATGCCAGCCCCACCCCCACCTGCTCTCCGCTCCGCCACTGGTAGGGGGCTCTTGTGCTCGGGCCCTGCTGATGGGTTTCACACAACTAACTGTGAGAACAGGATGTTGGACTAGGTGGGCCCCCTTTGGCTTGATTCATCAGGCTCTTCCTATATTCATTAGTTTTTTTCTTGTTGTTAGAAGAAGCTGAAATGTCAGAATGTAGTCAGCAAGTCTTGGCACTCCCCGGAACTCTTTTTCAGGGTTAGATAAGTATTAAAACGTGTATGCCAGAAGAATGAGACAGAGGAGAGGAAAAAGCTGGGCATGGTGAAAAAACTCCTCCAAAGTTTGCAGCTGGTAATAGCTTTGCGTATAGTACACTTAAGCAGACTTAATTAGTTAGATCATGCTTCGTGCAATTCAGATTTTGAGTTACACCAAGGGTGACTGGGACAAAACAAAACTAAGCAGCTGCTCCCACTTGAAAGTCTAAACAGCAACAGTTAATTTGAGCTCTGTTTTCAGAGCAAAGAGGAACTCTTTTTAAGGAGAGGGAGAGAGGAAGAGACAGACAGACAAACAGACAGACAGACAGAGACAGAGAAACATTAGGGTTGCAAGGGGAAGAAAAGGACTTGCAGGCAATTTTATTTTTCACACAAGGAAATGTAGCACCCTGCTTGTGGTTAACGCTTAGCTGGAATGAAATATTCAACGCAGCAATAGAGAATTTAAAATAATAATTTATTTGTCAGACAAATAAATGAGAGGCACAGTGGTATATGGTTACCAAGCTCTGGCCTGGCCTCCTGCCATTATGGCCAGCACTTATATTCCCTTAATCCAGCCCCCTTTGCTCCTCCTTTGGCTGCCTCTGTCCAATCAGCCTGGTTGAATTTCCTATTGGCTGATTGCTATAACCAATCCTAAAAGATACACCCATATCCTCCTGTCCTTATATGGAACACAAAGAGCTATATATTGTTACATCTATAAATGACAAATAAGTAGTAATATATCTTACATGTGTCTCAACAAGGAATCTTAATTACCAGCTCACCTCTTGCCCCCCTTGCCCTCCAAAACAAATGGTTAATCTTAAATTTTTATCTTAAACATATGTCAAGGATCTTGAGTTCACATCAACATTGAAAGATCTCCTTCATTTGAAGGTTTCTAAACAAATGCCTGACAACTATATATCAGGACTGCTTGGATGGCGTCTCCTGTCTGGCAGGGGGGCTAGGCTGGTGGCTGACTTAATTTCAGGATAAATACAACTCTTACAACTATATGAAATAAGAATCTAGCATTTCTTAAATCCTTTGCATAATTACATTTAAGCCAATATATTTAATACATAACATAGGTAGCCTTTTAAAAGGAATAAGGCCTTTGTAAAGTAAAAAAGGAACTCAGTAAAAAACAGCTTCAAAAGAAGCCTCTTCAGTTTACACCCCCCCTTCAGCCAGCTGCTTTTCCCATTAGCTCTTCCCAACATTTATTGCCCTTTAACTCTCTCAGTTTAAGAAAGAAACAGCTTTAAAAAGACTTCCCAAAAATGCTCTCTTTCTGCCAGCTAGATGCTTCTCCATTGCTCTTGGCCTTTTAACCTTAGAAGATCTGGCTCATTTTACTGGGAGGCACATTGGTATTATTTTACTATTTACTCATTCCTAATTATGTTTATCTCTGCCTTTTTTATCTTCTGTAACATGTAGGGTCAGTGTCCTCACTCTCAGCCTGTAATTCCCCCTTTTTACGACTTTGAGAATTGTTTTCTGCTATAAATCAAGGGGCCCCTTGTCTAGGAGGAAAACATTGCCAAGGTTCTCTAAGCAGCTGGTCTTCTGCCTGGCATGAAACATTTGAAAATCTAAGCCCATTTAATTTAGGAACCTGATCAAGATATAAGCCAATATAAGCCTTGATTAAAAATGCAGTCTATATTCAGATGCCACAGAAACACTTATTTACAAAGTGAGTTAAATGCAGAAAATTTACTTTCATAATTGCTGCAGCCAGCTTATGAGTGCAACTTTTTAAAAATACAGTTGATTGTATCTAGTGTTCTCTGAACTGAAGTCTGATTTAGATTAATGGGCATGACTAATTTAGGCAGATATATATTTCAATGGGTCTACCTGGAAAACATTGTTGGCTAGAACCCAGCAAGCTATATAGCTAATGTGCTTGTGACACACAACTGAAACAATATTAAATGTATGCTATGTTATGTATTAACATTAACAGATTTCTGTCCACTCACAGATCCCTGCCCTCCTTTCACATTGCTGTTCCCTGGTCCAAATCCCTGTGTTTTCCCCTCCATTAAGTTTAAGTGAGCAAGTGCATCACCTCCAGAAAAAGCTACACCACACTTTTATTCTGTGCCAATGGTCAGATCACTTCCTGGTGCAACTGGACTTCTCCGCGACCCTTCCCCTCTGCAGGGAGGTGGGACCAATTTGGATGGTCCGCCCCCACCACTTAATGGAGCCAAATGGCTTCCAGTGAGTGGTAGGGGATGTTTTATCCCATGTTGATGGCCTTTCAGCTGATTCCCTGGTGACCCGTTGGAATGCGGAGTTAACCAGGGCTATTGACTGCCTGGCTCCAAAGCGCCCTCTCCGATTGCATGGAGCCCAGACAGCCCTGTGGTTTTCCCCGGATCTGAGGGCAGTGAAACAATCGTTGAGATGGCTAGAGCGCTGGTGGCGGAAAACTCATTCTGAATCGGATCGGTCACAGGTTAGAGCTCAACGTCAAGCCTACCAAGTGGCGACGGCGAAAAGGACCTTCTTCACTGCCTCTATTGCATCTGCAGAAAACAGCAGCAGGAGACTCTTTCAGGTGGTTGGCAATCTATTGAAACCACCTTCGTCACCGGGGCCTGGTAGGGACCCCAAGGTCTCCTGCAATGCTTTTGCTAAGCTTTTTGCAGATAAAGTCGCTCAGATTCGGAAGGAGGTAGACTCCACCGTGGGAGCAGGGCCAGGGTGGTGTAGCACCCTGCTTGTGGTTAACGCTTAGCTGGAATGAAATATTCAACGCAGCAATAGAGAAATTAAAATAATAATTTATTTGTCGGACAAATAAATAAGAGGCACAGTGGTATATGGTTACCAAGCTCTGGCCTGGCCTCCTGCCATTATGGCCAGCACTTATATTCCCTCAGCCCAGCCCCCTTGCTCCTCCTTTGGCTGTTTGCTAGAACCAATCATAAAAGATACACCCATTTCCTATTACCTTTTATGGGAGACAGAGAGCTATATTTTCTTCTATTTATAAATGGCAAACAAGTAGCCATTAACCTCAACAAGGCACCTTAATTATCAGATAACCTTTGGCCTCTTGCCCTATTTACTGCAAAGCAGATGGCTAATTGTTCTAATTTTATCTTAAACAGATCTTTTGTTCACCTTTTTACACACCATCTATGAATGAGCTCCTTCTTTAGAGGTCTTTAAACAGAGGCTAGACAACCATTTGTCAGGAGTGCTCTGATGGTGTTTCCTGCCTGGCAGGGGTCTGGATTCAATGGCCCTTGTGGTCTCTTCCAACTCTATGATTCTATGATTCTATGAAATAAGAATTTAACATTTCTTACTCTCTAGATGCTTACAACAGAATATCATATTATACATAACATAAATAAGCTTTTAAAAGGAAAAGAAATCTTTGCAGAGTAAAAGGATCTGTTTAAAAAGAAACAATTTTAAAAGGCTTCCCCAAATACTCCCTCCCTTTCTGCCAGCCAGATGCTTAGCCTTTTGACCTTTAGGCAAATGACTCTTTGTATGATGACAGGCCAAATGTCAAAACCTTATTATTTACCAGTTCTTAATTTAGCTGCTTTTATTACAGCTTTATTATATTCTGTAATATGTAGGGTCAGTGACCTTTTGCTCTCAGGCTTTTTATGACCACAATAAACCAGAGGGGCCCTGTTTAAGATGAGCACATCTGCCGATACACTCAGCTACCTGGCATGAAAGATGCTGCCTGGCATGAGAGATACAGATATTTTAAAATATATATTTTAAGCTCATTTTAAGAATACAGGTATCTGATAAAAATATAAGTCTTGATTAAAATGCAGACTATGAACAGATGCCTCAGTGGGAGAGTGCTGGAGTCCTGTCTAGTCATGTTATATGGGATCAATTCCAATCTGTTACCTCCGAGAATGTGGACAGGCTGCTTGGACAAGTGAAACCAACCACCTGTCTCCTGGATCCTTGCCCATCCTGGCTTATAAAAGCTAGCCGGGAAAGACTGGGCGATAATAATAATAACAATAATTTATTATTTATACCCCGCCCATCTGGCTGGGTTTCCAGCCCGGACACTGAGATCCAACGCCAAGGGCCTTCTGGCGGTTCCCTCACTGTGAGAAGTGAGGCTACAGGGAACCAGGCAGAGGGCCTTCTCAGTAGAGGTGACTGCCCTGTGGAACGCCCTCCCATCAGAGGTCAAGGAAAAGACATCTGAAGGCAGCCCTGTTTAGGGAAGTTTTGAAGTTTTTAATGTTTAATGCTGTATTGTGTTTTTAATATCCGATTGGGAGCTGCCCCGAGTGGCTTGGGAAACTCAGCCAGATGGGCGGGGTATAAATAATAAATTATTATTATTATTCTAAGTGAGCTGGAACTGCGCAGTGCTTACATTCCTAAGGGCACCTTTACAGATCCCATTTCTTACATATAAACCAGCTTTGTATCACTGGCCCATTTATCCAAGTATTGCCTGCTCTGCTTGACCATCAGCTCTCCAGGGGGCAGTCATGTGGGCTGTCTTTTTTTAATTGGAGATCTTATTTTAAGCCAGTTCTTAGGATCATACACCAGGGTGGCTACCACCCACTTTACAGCCCAAAGCAGATTTCAGCAGGCGGGAGGAAGGTAAGGAAGAGATTTGTTTGGCACCCCCAATATTTTGTTGTTGTTGCGGCTTCAAAGTGCTGCACATCACATAGGGGAGGGGGGAATGAGACACCTGATGACATCACTGCGACTTCAGGTGAGCAACCCCACCAACCTCTACCACCAGCTGAATCAAGCTACCCACCCCTGAAGCTATCAAATAACTACTGGCCTTCTGCCTGCCCAAATCTGCTATGACTGTCTCTGTCATCAGCCAGCCCCAACACAGCCAGGATATAGTGGGCTATCAATCAAAGCAAATTACCTCATGGAAGGATGGCAACTCCTCCTTTGCTTTATGGTACTCATCCACACACTCTATGCAGTAACAGAGATCATTATTGGCTGAAGCAAATTCATTTGCAGGCAATGTAGAGGAAGCATAACTTTTTAGCAGGTTGACGACTGAATCATCAGAGGTGCACCAACGACATGCACCCATTCTGCAGATAAACACAAAAATGAAAAAGAGAAAGAGAAATAATTATTTGTAATTTTTTGAAAACACGAACACAGAAATGTTCTGAGTAAAGTTCAACAACATGGAAAGCTGCTTTATATCGAGCCACACAAAAGACCACAGATGAGCCTGATATATCAGGCCAATCACCCATCTAGTCCAGCACCCTGTTCTCAGTTGCCAACCAGATGCCTGTGGGAGACTGGCAAGCAACACCCAAGCACAACTGCACTCTCCCCTCCTGCTGTTTCCAGAAACTGGCATTCAGAAGTATTATTGCCTCCAACCATGGAGGCAGAGCATAGCTGTCATAGCTAGTAGTCATTGACGGCATTATGCTCCTTGAATTTGCCCAAACCTCTTTTAAAGCCATCTGATTTGGTGGCCATCATTGCCTCCTGTTGGATCGTTGTGTTCCATCTAACACAATATTGTCTGCACTGACTGGCACCAGCTCTCCAGGGTTTCCTACAGAGGACAACACCCAGCCCTACCTGGAGATACTGAGAACTGACTCTGGGACTGTTTAAATTCAAAGTAGATGGTCCACCACTGAGCTACAGCTCTTCCCAAGTTATCTCAGGGAGAAGCTCCCATACACAAACCCATACTTGTACATACAAGAACTACCAATACAGTGGTACCTTGGTTTACAACCATAATCCGTTCTGGAGGTCTGGTTGTAAACCAAAACAGGTTCCGGGTTTGACGTGGTTGTAATCCAAAATGGTTGTAATCCAAAGCGGTTGCAATAATAATAATAATAATAATAATAATAATAATAATAATAATAATAATAATAATAATAATAATAATAATAATAATAATTTATTTATACCCCGCCCATCTGGCTGGGTTTCCCCAGCCACTCTGGGCGGCTTCCAACAAAGTATTAAAATACAGTGGTCTGTTAAACATCAAAAGCTTCCCTAAAGAGGGCTGCCTTCAGATGTCTTCTAAAAGTCTGGTAGTTGTTTTTCCCGTTAACATCTTGTGGGAGGGCGTTCCACAGGGCGGGTACCACTACCGAGAAAATGAACAAGGAATCTGCCAATGCTTGAAGATAATATATGCACAACCCTCCTATGTTCCCAGGGGAAATTGGACAGTCTCATACTATAGTTGCACCCAGGAAGATTGTTAACACTTTTTATTATTATTTCTCAAGGCCTTTGAAATGCAGTTTAGGGAAGTTTTAGAGTGAATGCATTAACAGCTATAGCTTCCTGTGGTTCAGTTGATGTCTTCCAGGTTTTTACATGTAGCAGTTTGATGGTTGTTAGCTCCCCAGTTTCCTTTTGGAGAGGAGAAGCAGTTTAGAAATTTGAAGTGATAAATAAATTCCACCAGATCACAAGAAATGGGATGCGCAAACTTCAGCTTTAGCTATGGATGCTTAATACGCAAACTGTTCTCTGCTTCTTGGATAGGCTTGTTTTAAGACAATTCAAAATTTCTCTCTAATAAAATATAAATATTTACCTCAAATACACATTAAAGCAGATAAAGGCTAGTGAAATTTTCACTTTCACTTTTTTTTAAAATAATATTTATTAAAAGTTTAAGGATTACCGAAAGAAGTAAAAAAAAAAAAAAGAGAAAGAGAAAAAGTAAAAATACATTAAAAAAACAAGTCACAATACACCAAAACAAAAACAAAAGCAAAAACAATTAAAAACACATCCAATATTTTCATATCTTTGTCCTTCATTAACTTGATTCATCGACCTCCTCACACCTCCCTTTTTTGTGTTCTAGTTATTAATTATTTCAGCAAATCCTTTCCATCTTTCACTGTTTTATGTCATTTAATTGTCTTAATTTATTTTAACCTTATCTTACCATTAAAACCCTAAAACTTAACTCCTTATAACGTTTCTACTAAAGCCATGTAATTTCATTCCAACATTTTTCTAACACTCATTAATTTTACAATATTTCTCTAAATAAATTGTAAACTTTTCTCCAATCTTCTTCCACCGTCTCTTCTCCCTGGTCTCGGATTCTGTCAGTCCTTTCTATCAATTCCATATGGTCCATCAACCTGGTGATCTTCTGTCCGAGGCTCTTAACTCTTTTCCATGTCCCTTCTGCAGATCTTCTTCATATTTATACATGCACTTTACCTTATCTTCTGCTGATCATGTTCTTAATTTCCTTCCTTTGGCTCTGAGGAGTAGATCTCGGGGAAACTCCAACCTAACAATGTCGTTATTCCTTCTCGACAGGTCAGCCCATTCTCCATAGTCAGAACTAAAGTCCAAGAGATATTTCAGAGCGTGTTTCAAAATCCCTCCAAAGGTAAAGGCCCCCACAACTCCAATCTCCCCCTGACCCAAATCCAAATCCCAAAAGCCAGAACATCCCTGCATAAGAGGATCTATCCAACTTTCCTTCTCCAATCCAAGCGGGACTCCACCCCTCCAAATCTGGCTTTCTCTAAATTCAATCGTAAAAGGCAACAGCTTATATTCATCAAATTGCCTCTGTAAGGCTGGGGCTCTCTCCACTTGTGTTACTTGAGATTTAACAACAGCTTTCTCCCTCGTCTTCTCCACAGCTTGCCATGTCAAAGTAGATTCCTGAATCGATTCCTGAGTAGTTTCTCTATAGGTATTCACTTTTTGTCCCAAATCAGTCATTTTTTGTCCCAAATTATCAATTTTAATAGTCATCACATCCATCTTCTCATGAAGCTGTTCCAATAAAGCACTTGTCTTGCAAAATGCAATCACTAAGGCTTCTTCTGTTGACACTCTTGTCCAAGGTCAATCTCACGGTCTTTAATCTCTGCAGTTGGAAATTCCCCAGCTCCACTCCTACAACAGTTTCAAAAGCTCCCTCTAGAGGAAACAATTTCTATTTGTATCCGTCCTTTTAAACGCAGATCCAGCAACAAAGTTAGTTTCGCTTTTCAGTTACTTTTGCTCCTTTTTAAGTGCAAAAGGAAACAATGGAAACAATATATTTCTCTTATTTAACTATCTGTCAACATACGTTTTATTCACAGTCAATGAACTTTCCCAAAACGTCGATCTTACTGGCAGCCCGTTCCCAGGTTCAAAACGGTGGTAATTTATCTTTCTTCACTCTCTCTCCTGCAGGCTTAGGCGATCTAAAATTCCCCCCCTCTTCTCCTGCTTCCAAGGGGGGTTTAGTAATTTTAACCGATGGAGATTTAATCCTTTACAAAAGGCTTTCCAAGACTTTAGCTTGCAACGTCTTTGCTTCAATCTATTTACAAAAGAGGAAGGCGGACTTCCTGTTTGAAACCTTCCCATTTCGGTGCCAAATTAAGATGTTTAAAGATCCAATTTTCCGTTCTACTCACGGGTAGTTGTTTAAAGTTTAAAGTCTAATTGTCCACAGGAAAAAGTCAGCGCTCTCCGGCAACAGCAATGCGGCTTCACTCCGTGAAAGAAGCAGTCGATTCGAAGCACCGCGCCGCTCACCCCACGTCGCTCCGGATCCCCGAAACCGGGTTTCCCCGCGAGTAGGGGAGGCGCAAAAGGTGCCAGCTGAATCCCACGTCCACAGGCTTCTCCCGCCTGTGGTTTTTAGTGGGTCTCACTTTTCCCATGTTTGCATTTACTCTTGGCTTAATCACAGATAACTTTCTAGTGACGCCACCCTGTGTCACTTACTTCATGTTCTTTGTAACCAAATAATAGTAATCATAATTTTATTATTTGTACTCTGCCCATCTGACTCAGTTTCCCCAGCCACTCTAGGCAGCTTCCTGCAGATAAAGAACACAATAAAACATCAAACATTCCCAATAACCCCCACTACTTTCTTTATATTTATTTTACAGGCAAATATACTGCACAAATCAACTAGGTGGTGGACACATTTGTAAAGCAGCATAAAAGTACTTAGCACCTGGACAGAGATATGCAATAGTAGGGCTGGGCGATATCTGGGTTTCAACCAGAGGACTCCTCTGCTGAGTGCCTGAGGGCCCCATTCCTGCCTCTCTCCACCTGGCCTGGAGCGGGGCCTGACAGGCCCATGAGGACTGCTGCTCAGCAGAGAGGACCTATTTTTTTAAAAAAACTGTTTTTAAACTGTTTCGATAGCCTTTTAAATTGTGGGGTTTTTTTCAACAACCTCAGATATGCAGATGACACAACCTTGATGGCAGAAGTGAGGAGAAATTAAAGAACCTTTTAATGAGGGTGAAAGAGGAGAGCACAAAATATGGTCTGAAGCTCAACATCAAAAAAAACGAAGATCATGGCGACTGGGCCTATCACTTCCTGGCAAATAGAAGGGGAAGAAATGGAGGCAGTGAGAGATTTCATTTTCTTGGGCTCCATGATCACTGCAGATGGTGACAGCAGTCACGAAATTAAAAGACGCCTGCTCCTTGGGAGAAAGGCGATGGCAAACCTAGACAGCATCTTAAAAAGCAGAGACATCACCTTGCCAACAAAGGTCCGTATAGTTAAAGCCATGGTTTTCCCAGTAGTGATGTATGGAAGTGAGAGCTGGACCATAAAGAAGGCTGATCGCCGAAGAATTGATTCTTTTGAATTATGGTGCTGGAGGAGACTCTTGAGAGTCCCATGGACTGCAAGAAGATCGAACCTCTCCATTTTGAAGGAAATCAGCCCTGAGTGCTCACTGGAAGGACAGATCCTGAAGCTGAGGCTCCAATACTTTGGCCACCTCATGAGAAAAGAAGACTCCCTGGAAAAGACCCTGATGTTGGGAAAGATGGAGGGCACAAGGAGAAGGGGACGACAGAGGACAAGATGGTTGGACAGTGTTCTCGAAGCTACAAACATGAGTCTGACCAAACTGTGGGAGGCAGTGGAAGACAGGAGTGCCTGGTGTGCTCTCGTCCATGGGGTCACGATGAGTCGGACACGACTAAACGACTAAACAACAACAACAACATAGAGATTCTCTATCTCCAGGCTCTCTGTCCAGTTTGGGGGGGGGGGACAGGACCTAGAGTGTTTGTTCCTGGCGTTGTGCAATCAGGACAGATTAGGGATTCTGCTAGTTTACCACCCGCCTCACTGCCCAGCAGTCTCCCTGCCTGAGATGACAGAGTTGGTCTTGGAGGCAGTGTTGGGGACTCCTAGACTACTGGTTCTGGGAGACTTCAACATCCATGTTGAGACAGCTGGCTCTGGGGCGGCTCAGGACTTAATGGCTGCCATGACAACCATGGGGCTGTTCCAACATGTCACCGGCCCAACACACAAGGCAGGACACACTCTGGACCTTGTTTTCTGGACTGGACAGGAAGAGGGTGATTTGAAAGTGGGGGACATTGACATCAGTCCCTTGTCGTGGTCAGATCACTTCCTGTTGAGATTTAGGATGTCAGCACCTTTCCCCCTCCGCAGAGGGGGATCTATTAGGAAGGTCCGCCCTCGGAGGCTGATGGATCCAGTGGGATTTCAAACAGGTCTGGGGGATTTTTCGGCTGATATGACTGGCGCCCCTGTCAAAGCCATTGTTCAGCCCAGACACTGAGGTCCAGCCCAGAGGGCCTTCTGGTGGTTCCCTCACTGCAAGAAGCCAGAAGCCAAGTTACAGGGGACCAGGCAGAGGGCCTTCTCGGTAGTGGCGCCCGCCCTGTGGAATGCCCTCCCAGCAGATGTCAAAGAGAAAAACAACTACCAGACTTTTAGAAGACATATGAAGGCAGCCCTGTTTAGGGAAGCTTTTAATATCTGAAAGACTATTGTATTTTAATAGTTTGCTGGTGCCGCAATCCTCCCCAAGGGCCGATCTCTCTCTTTTTTAAATTAATTTACATCCATACACGATCTTAGGTACATGTGCAGCCTTAAATAGTTATACCATTAAATATTGATTAAAACTTGTATTTGTACATACAGTGGTGCCTCGCAAGAGGAAAAGAATCCGTTCTGCGAGTCTCTTCGTCTAGCGGTTTTTTCGTCTTGCGAAGCAAGCCCATTGACGGATTAGCGGATTAGCGCTTTTAGCGGCTTAGCGGATAAGCAGATAAGCGGCTTAGCGGCTTAGAAAAAGGGGGGGAAGGGGGAAAAAACCCGCAGGAACTCGCAAGACATTTTCATCTTGCAAAGCAAGCCCATAGGAGATTCGTTTTGCGAAGCACCACCAAAACGGAAAACTCGTCTAGCGAGTTTTCCGTCTTGCGAGGCATTCGTCTTGCGGGGCACCACTGTACTCTTTTCTTATAATTTCTAACTAAACAAAAATAAACCAAAGTAAAAAATCCAATAAACTAAATTATATGAAAACAGACTTCAGTTCCGGCTGCTGCAGAGGAAAATGTCGGTGTGCTGAGTGTCATCTGTGACACGGAGCCGGCGGAGAGCCTTTCATGGCAGCGCCAGAGCTCAGCACACCCCCAAAAAAACCCCACAGGAGTGTGGGGACCCAAGGGTTCCTGCAGAGCAAGAATTCTCTCCCCCCCCCCGAGCACCCCCCCGGCTGCTGTTTAGCACACGGGAGGAAAGAGGAAGAGGCTTGAGAACGCTCCAGGCAACAACGCAACCTCCTGTCCTCCCAGTTGAACGACGTGGCCCAGGGAGAGAAGAAAAAATAGTGGAAGTGAACAGCTGGCTTCGCAAATGGTGTAAACAGGAACGGTTTGGATTCTTAGATTCTTGAAGATGGACTTCTGGCAAGCGATGGGCTGCACCCCACAACGGTTGGGAAGAATGTTTTTGCCAAAAATCTCAGAAACCTCATCAGGAGGGCTTTAAACTGACTAATGTGGGGGAGGGAGACAGTGCTCCTGAAGGTAGGAGTCTATCAATTGATGAAGATGATCACCCAAATGTCATAGACCAAATGGAGCAAACAGCACGCAGACCTAGTGGTGGGAGGAAAAAATCCTTAAATAAGAGACACGGGGGAATGATTAATGGACTTCAATGTCTGTACACTAATGCGCAAAGCATGGGAAATAAACAAGATGAGCTTGAGCTCTTGGTACAGCAAACTAAATATGACATAATAGGCATCACTGAAACCTGGTGGGATAAGTCCCACGACTGGAATGTAATAATGGGGGGGGATACAATCTATTTCAGAGAAACAGACCAGACAAGAAAGGAGGAGGAGTGGCGTTATATGTCAGGGATGTGTATACCTGTGAAGAGATCCAAGATTTAGAACCTCAAAGCCAAAGTGAGAGCATTTGGGTCAAAATTAAGGGAGAGAAGAATAACAGAGACCTCATTGTGGGAGTTTACTATAGATCCCCAAGCCAAACGGAGGACATAGATGATGCCTTCCTGGAACAGATGGCCAAGCATGCAAAAAGAAGGGATATAGTAGTAATGGGGGACTTCAATTTCCCGGACATTTGTTGGATGTCAAACTCAGCCAAGAGCATAAGGTCAAACAGATTCCTCACTGGCCTTGCAGACAACTTCATTGTCCAGAAAGTGCGAGAAGCAACAAGAGGAACAGCCATTTTAGATCTGGTCCTAACCAATGTTGATGACCTGGTTAGTGGGATAGAAGTGGAATGATCATTAGGCGCGAGTGATCATGCTCTTCTGAAGTTTACTATACAGCGGAAAGGAGCAGCCAAGCATACTAGGACTCAATTTCTTGACTTTACGAAAGCCGACTTCATAAAACTTAGGGAAGTACTGGGTGAGATCCCATGGACAGTAATACTAAAAGGAAAGGGAGTTCATGATGGCTGGGAGTTTGTGAAGAGGGAGATAGTAAAAGCACAACTTCAGGCAATACCAATGAGACGGAGACATGGAAGCCAGGGTGGCTATCTAAAGAACCGTTAACTGAGTTAAGATTAAAAAAGGATGTGTACAAAAAATGGAAAAGGGGGGAAACCACCAAAGAGGAATTCAAACAAATAGCCAGCACGTGTAGACACAAAGTCAGAAAAGCTAAAGCACAGAATGAACTCAGGCTTGCTAGAGAGGTTAAAAGCAACAAAAAAGGCTTTTATGGGTATGTTCGTAGCAAAAGGAAGAACAAAGAAACAGTGGGGTCACTCAGAGGAGAAGATGGTGAAATGCAAACAGGGGACACAGAAAGGGCTGAACTCCTCAATGCCTTCTTTGCCTCAGTCTTCTCCGATAAAGAAAACAATGCCCGACCTGAAGAATTTGGAGCAAATGATTCAGCAAAGGAAACACAGCCCAGAATAACTAAGAAGATAGTACAAGAATACTTGGCTAGTTTAGATGTATTCAAGTCTCCAGGGCCAGATGAACTGCATCCAAGAGTATTAAAAGAACTGGCAGATGTGATCTCAGAACCACTGGCAGTCATCTTTGAGAATTCCTGGAGAACAGGCGAAGTCCCGGCAGACTGGAGGAGGGCAAATGTTGTCCCTATTTTCAAAAAGGGGAAAAGAGAGGACCCAAATAATTACCGCCCAGTCAGTCTGAAATCAATACCAGGGAAGATTCTGGAGCAGATCATTAAGCAAACAGTCTGTGAGCACCTAGAAAGGAATGCTGTGATCACCAATAGTCAGCATGGATTTCTGAAAAATAAGTCATGTCAGACTAACCTGATCTCGTTTTTTGACAGAATTACAAGCCTGGTAGATGAAGGGAACGCAGTGGATATAGGCTACCTTGATTTCAGCAAGGCATTTGACAAGGTGCCCCATGATATTCTTGTAAAGAAGCTGGTAAAATGCGGTCTTGACTATGCTACCACTCAGTGGATTTGTAACTGGCTGACTGACCGAACCCAAAGGGTGTTCATCAATGGTTCCTCTTCATTCTGGAGAAGAGTGACTAGTGGGGTGCCACAGGGTTCTGTCTTGGGCCCGGTCTTATTCAACATCTTTATCAGCAACTTGGATGATGGACTCTGTTGGGATTCGCAGGATACTGGATAAGTCTGCAGGCTTCAACAGGATGATGCAATACTCTGCTGGGTCAGAGTGACTCAGCAGGAGTGTGATTAGTGTAATTGGCTATCACCTGTTTTAAAAAGGAAAGCCTGTTTAACAGGTAGTGTGGTGGTGCTGTGGTGGAGAGTATTTGTTTGTAAGTACTCTGTATGGACTGTTTCTTTTGTAAATGCCTGTATATAGCTCACATTAAAAAGGACTGCACTGAAAAACCTGGAACTCTTAGTGTTTTGCTGAAAACGCCGCGTGGAATACGCGACAGGGTTATGGGCCCAGCACGCTTCCGCTGCGCAAGAGTACAGGTGGCAGTTATCTAGCCGTGGGTGCTGGAGGTGAGCTGCAGGGATGGAGCAGTCCAGAACTGGTGTGTTGCTGGAGAAGCTGACGGCCACGAACTACAGCATCTGGTCGGTCCGCATGCAACACTTCCTCAAGCGTGAGGGCCTGTGGAAGGTGGTGGAAACTCCACCGCAGCCCCCTGAGGAGGATGAGGACGACGATGAAAAGCTGGCACTAGCAGAGGCCCAGCTTGAAAAGGATGAGAAAGCTTTGGCTACGATCATCCTTGGAGTGGACGACAGCCAGCTAGTCTACGTAGCTGATAAGGTGACGGCAAGTGAGGCGTGGAATGCGCTCAAGGCTGTCCATGTGCGAGAGACAGCTGGCTCACTGATAACACTGACCAGGAGACTGTACCGGTGTCGGAAGAAACCGGGGGACTCCCTGGTAAACCACCTAAAATTCCTAACAGGCTGTTTCCAGGAGCTAGCCTTAAGAGGGAGGCCTGTGGGGGAAGAGGACAAAGTCTTTATAGTCCTGAGTTCCCTTGGTGACAGCTATGATATGCTGGTCAACTCCCTCGAGTCTGTAGAGACTGATAAGCTGACTCTGGAATACGTGACCGGACGGTTGTATGCAGAGGAGGACAGGCGTGCAGAGCGAAAGATGACCTCAGCCCAGCTGTTGGAGCATCCCAGAGGGAACAACAGCCGGGAAGAGCAGAGGTGTCGGGAGCCAGAGAAACAGCCAGGAGGAGCTGCTGCAGACCAGCCGGTGGTCAACAAAGTAAAAAGGTGTTTTTGCTGCAAGTCCAGTGGACATCTGCTGCGGGACTGCCCGAGAAGACAACAACAAAAACAGCGGAAGCACAAGTGGCAGCAGAGGGAGTCTACCGCTTGGGTGTCTGCAGATGGTCAAGAAAATGAGGAGCTGTGGATTCTGGACAGTGGAGCTTCTCAAACCTTTTGTAAAAGAAAAGGATTGCTAACTGATGCTAGGGCTTCAAACAAAAAACATGTCAGTCTTGCTACGGGCCAGAAAGCTAATGTGGTTTGTGAGGGGGAGGTTGTGTTCCCACAGCTGGGACACACATTCAGGAATGTGTTGTGTGTGCCTAGTTTGCAAAACAATCTCCTGAGCATTCCTGATTTGGCAAAAGCAGGCTTTGAAGTAAGTTTTGTGGGAGATCAGTGCCAGATAAAGCAAAATGGGGCAGTGTTGGCAAATGCTAGCCTTAGAACTAATATGTATGTACTGCAGTGTGAATCTAAGGTTGCAAATGTGCAAAATGTCCTGACCCATGATATGAGTATTCATCTCCTGCACAGGCGTTTGGCTCATGCTAGCTATAAGGTGCTAAACAAAACATTGGAGTTGTGTGGGGGGATGAAAAACATAAAAAGTTGTGATAATTACTTAGACTGCAATATCTGCAAGGAGGTTAAAAGCAGGGCTTGCCCAGTAGCAAGAGCAAGCCAGAGAGAAACCAAAAAAACACTGGAATTGATTCATGCTGATGTAACTGGTCCTTTTCCACCAAGTGTCTCCCACAACAAGTACTGTTTGATCCTAGTGGATGATTTTTCTAGATTTGGCTGGGTCTATCCATTAAAGCAAAAGTCTGACGTTGCCCAAACTTTGAAGTTCTGGGTAAGAAGGGTAGAAAGAAAGGCAACTTGGTGAAAAGTTGTGCTCTATTCAAACAGACAGGGGAGGGGATTTTATGGCAAGCTCCCTAAGAAACTGGTTGCATTCCCAAGGGATTAAACATAGGCTTACCAATGTGGCCACGCCTCAGGAGAACGGAGTAGCAGAGCGTAGGGGAGGTGTCTTGCAGACACAAATGAAAGCATTGTTAGCAGATGCAAATCTTCCAATTAAGTACTGGGCTGAAAGTATTAAGACTGCGAATTATATTGGGAATCGTTTGTGGTCAAGGGTACTAGATGACATACCCTATAAAATTCTCTATAACAAAAGTCCCAGTTTGCAACATTTAAGAATCTTTGGGACAAAGGCATGGGTTGACATACCTGTGAAAAACCGAAGAAAAGGTGGGAAAAGGGCACAGCAGTTGCTATTTCTTGGGTATGAAAGTGGTACGAAAGCCTACAGGTTTGAAAATGATAAAAACCTTTTGAGTTATAGTCGATCAGCCAGCTTTAATGAGCAAAGAAATTGGCCCAAGATACATGCAAACCTGCTGACAGAAAAAGTTTTACTGCCGAGCATACCTGATAAGGCAGCTGAAACAAAGCTAAGAATTGGCAGCTCTCCCAGAGAAACTGAAAGGGAGGAAGTAAAGGTTGAGCATTTTTCTCCAGCTGCTAGCATGGAGCAGGAGAGAGAAGAAAGTGCAACAGGGACAGGAGGAGGTAGATCTACAGAGTCAATCCACCCCAAAAGCAGCCCTGAAAGTAGCCCAGGGGGTGAGATTAATGAACCAAGGAGGTCTGCAAGAAGTAATAAAGGTCAACCTCCAGACCGTTATGGGTTCCCAGCCACCATAAACCAGGTTTGTGTAACTGAGCCAGAAAACTTTGAAGAAGTGCAAGAGTTACCTACTCTAGAGAAAGAGGCGTGGTTAAAGGCAATGCAGGCAGAGTATAACTCTCTGCTAAACAACAATGTGTTTGTACCTACAGAATTGCCTGAAGGTAAAAAGCCCATAAGCTGTAAGTGGGTTTTTAAAGTGAAAAAGCTGGCTGATTGTAGTTGTCAGAGGAAAGCCAGGTTGGTTGCACGGGGCTTTACACAGAGGAAAATGATACATTATGATGAAGTGTTTGCCCCAACAGCAAAGGCTGAAACAGTAAAATCAGTTTTAGCAATGGCAAGTCTGAGAGGGTTAAAAGTTAATCATTTTGATGTTGCCTCAGCATATTTAAATGCTCCTATTGATGCCGAGGTATATTTACAGCAAATACCAGGTTATGAGCTAGAAAGACAGTATGGTGTTAAAACTGCAAAGGGCACTATACGGTCTACACCAAAGTGCACGTCTATGGCATGAAAGCATAGACACAACTTTGAAAAAGATGGGATTCAAACAAAGCCTGGCTGATTCCTGTTTATATTCAGCAATGGTGCAAGGAAGTGTTTGTTATTTACTTTTGTATGTTGATGATATCTGTCTAATAACAACCGCACAAAAGCAAGTGTCTTGGTTTATAAACAGCCTAGGTAACAAATACAAACTGAAGTATTTGGGAGAGATTCAAAATTACTTAGGAGTAGAGGTTCAGAGAAATGAAGAGGGCGTTTACTCTCTGAGTCAGAAGGAAAAAAATCGAAAAATTACTGAAGACATATGGAATGGAGAGGGCAAATGAGGTTGACACTCCCATAACTACCCAGTACAAAAATGAACCAGAAGGGCAAAAATGTGAGAATGCAACAGCGTTTCATTCTCTGTTGGGTTCTCTGTTATATTTAAGTTGTTGGACAAGACCCAACATAACATTGGCAGTGCACATGTTAAGCCAAAGAAGTGCAGACCCGGCTCAGAGAGATTGGGTAGCACTTAAAAGAATCCTAAGGTATCTGAAAGGCACAAAAGATTACAAACTGGTGCTGAATACAGGATATGATCAGCAAGTGTATGCATACGCTGATGCCAGCTGGGGGGACAGAGAAAATAGAAAGTCTACCACTGGCTATGCCATATATATTGGAAATGCCCTGGTTCAGTGGAAATCCCAGAAACAAACATTTGTTGCCACAAGTACTTGTGAAGCAGAGTACTCAGCCATAAGCGAATGTGTATCACAAATAGAGTGGTTTGCTTGCCTAACAAAAGAGCTTGGAATACCTTCTGAAATGCCAATCACTGTACTAAGTGACAACATGGCTGCACAACAGCTTGCTAACCAACAGAACTTTAAGAGCAAGAGTAAACATATTGCGATAAGATACGGAAATGTGAAAAATGCTTTGGAAAGAAATGTATTAAAGGTACAGCACTGTAACACAAAATGTAATGTGGCAGATTTATATACAAAATGTTTGGATGCTCCTAAATTTCGAGACTTAAGAGAATTATTGGGTCTCAACCCTTTGACTTAAGGAGGAGTGTTGGGATTCGCAGGATACTGGATAAGTCTGCAGGCTTCAACAGGATGATGCAATACTCTGCTGGGTCAGAGTGACTCAGCAGGAGTGTGATTAGTGTAATTGGCTATCACCTGTTTTAAAAAGGAAAGCCTGTTTAACAGGTAGTGTGGTGGTTGTGCTGTAGTGTGGTGGTGCTGTGGTGGAGAGTATTCGTTTGTAAGTACTCTGTATGGACTGTTTCTTTTGTAAATGCCTGTATATAGCTCACATTAAAAAGGACTGCACTGAAAAACCTGGAACTCTTAGTGTTTTGCTGAAAACGCCGCGTGGAATACGCGACAGACTCAAGGGCATCCTGATCAAATTTGCAGATGACACCAAACTGGGAGGGGTGGCTAACACCCCAGAGGACAGGATCACACTTCAAAACGACCTTGACAGATTAGAGAACTGGGCAAAAACAAACAAGATGAATTTTAACAGGGAGAAATGTAAAGTATTGCACTTGGGCAAAAAAAATGAGAGGCACACATACAAGATGGGGGACAACTGGCTTAAGAGCAGTACATGTGAAAAGGATCTAGGAGTCTTGGTTGACCACAAACTTGACATGAGCCAACAGTGTGACGCGGCAGCTAAAAAAGCCAATGCAATTCTGGGCTGCATCAATAGGAGTATAGCATCTAGATCAAGGGAAGTAATAGTGCCACTGTATTCTGCTCTGGTCAGACCTCACCTGGAGTACTGTGTCCAGTTCTGGGCACCACAATTCAAGAAGGACACTGACAAACTGGAACGTGTCCAGAGGAGGGCAACCAAAATGGTCAAAGGCCTGGAAACGATGCCTTATGAGGAACGGCTAAGGGAGCTGGGCATGTTTAGCCTGGAGAAGAGGAGGTTAAGGGGTGATATGATAGCCATGTTCAAATATAGAAAAGGATGTCACATAGAGGAGGGAGAAAGGTTGTTTTCTGCTGCTCCAGAGAAGCGGACATGGAGCAATGGATCCAAACTACAAGAAAGAAGATTCCACCTAAACATTAGGAAGAACTTCCTGACAGTAAGAGCTGTTCGACAGTGGAATTTGCTGCCAAGGAGTGTGGTGGAGTCTCCTACTTTGGAGGTCTTTAAGCAGAGGCTTGACAACCATATGTCAGGAGTGCTCTGATGGTGTTTCCTGCTTGGCAGGGGGTTGGACTCGATGGCCCTTGTGGTCTCTTCCAACTCTATGATTCTATGATTCTAATTGCCTCTCTTATTTTTTGGTATGCATTCTGTTGGATCATATATCCCCTTCATGACCACCGTGCCTGTGTCCCACACCACATTTGCATCTACGTCTTTGTTGAGATTAAGTTCAAATTGTTATCTTAGAATCGCCTTCCCTTTGGTTACTACTTCTGAATTATTTAATACAGCCTCATTTATTCACCATCTGTAACCTTTTTGCTTCTCCCCCAATATTCCTGAAACCAAATCAGGTGTTGTGTGGGGTGGCACGGCAGTAAAAAAATTTTAAAATGGCACCTAGACATTTTGTTTTGGCACCCACAACCTAGGTCCCAGAAGCCACATGGCTCCTAGCTTTCCTACCCCAGTTTCTAACACTGATGCTGGGACTCCAGTATCCATTAGCCCCAGTCAGCATGGCCAATGGTAGGAAAGGGCTGTATCTCAGTGGTTAGAGCACATGCTTTGCATGCAGAAGGTCCCAGGTTCAATCTCCAACATCTCCAGGTAAGACTGCCAGGTAACGCTGCCTGAAACCCTGGAGGGCTGCTGCCAGTCAGTGTAGACAATACTTGGCTAGATGGACCAAAGGTCTGATTCAGTATAAGACAGCTTCCTAGGTTTCCTATGGTGGGAGTTGTAGTCCAGGAAGGGTTATGGGTTAGTGAACCCTGCACTATGACGACCACAGGATGTTTGTTTTTTACAAGCACATATATATATATAATTATATATCAATGGAAATATAATTTTATGAAGAATGTAATACAAGAAACTTTGTTCAATTATCTGTATTCTATCAAAGGTTATAGCCACATAACCAGAAAAAGGAAGCACAACTTGCTTAGGTTGATATGCTGCAGCTTTCCTTCATTGGAAGGTAGCCAATGAGCACGAGTGTTTAGCTAGCATCAACAGTGTCTCCGAAAAATTTTACACATCACTTGGGAAGACAGGAGAACTGATATCAGTGTACTGGAAGAAGCAAAGATCACCAGTCTTGAAGCAATGATTCTTCAACATCAACTTCGTTGGACTGGTCATGTTGTGTGGATGCTTGTTTATTGTCTTCCAAAGCAACCACTCTATTCTGAACTTAAAAATGGAAAGCGTAATGCTGATGGTCAACAAAAGAGGTTTGAAGACTGTCTCAAGGCAAATCTTTAAAAAGTAGTATAAACGCAGACATCTGGGAAACACTGGCCTGCAAGCGCTCCAATTGGAGAACAGCCTTTACCAAAGGTGTCCTGGGCTTTGAAGACACTCGAACTCAGGACGCAAGGGAGAAACATGCTAAGAGGAAGGCACACTTGGCAAATCCACACTGTGATCAACTCCCGCCCGGAAACCAATGTCCCCACTGTGGAAGGACTTATGGGTCCAGAATTGGCTTCCATAGTCACTTACGGACTCATTGTTAAATCCGTGTTTATGGAAGATAATCTTACTCGGCTACGAGTGATTGCCAAAGAAGAAGGAGGAGGATGTTAGGATATTTCCGTTCCACCTTAAAAGGGAGCAGGCTTTGGGAGTCACAGAGTCTGCGCATGTCCTGTTCACAGGATGTTTATGTTCTGCTGTTGTTCCTTTCGTTTTTGCCAGTTGGTCAGAGATGCTGACACAGAACGGTCATGTTTTCTTTTGTTCTGTTCTACGCTAAATAAAGTCTGTAAAATATGCTCTTCTGCGGTGCAAGCTTTCTGCTGTGTTTCTGCTGATAAACATTGTGCACAAGCCTGGAATGTGGGAATCTATTTCTAAGGCTTCGTGCCGCTAACTGCTGGATCTGCCTGTCTACGGGAGATCGATGGACGTCCGACAGCCGGCTTGGGCCATGATGGACTATATCTCCCTGGCAGTTTCCAAACAACAAGGTTTCGGGCCCAGATTCACAGCACCTACAGGAGAGTAAAGCTGCAACAGACTGCGTTTGAGGTATGTTGTGGGGAAAGCGAAAGGAAGGGACGCTTTTCTGTTTTACCTCGGCAAGGAGCCTTTGATCTCCGGCAAGGCTTAATTGGCCTGGGAGCTGCGCCAAAGAGCCTTCGTGATTAATGGCTGCCAAGATAACGAGTCTCTGAAGTTAAAAAAGACTCACGGCTAAAGTAAAAAGCTGGAATGGAGTTTTTCCACGCTTTTGAAGCTTCTGAGGCCCCTGTGTGCCCGAAGTTGGATGGGCAGAATTATGAAACCTGGGCAAAATGGTGTGAAAGTTTGCTGCGTCAGTTTAGGGTGTGGCATACCGTATTTGAGCCCCCCCCCCAGTTCCTCTGACAGAGAGATGGAAAGCCGATGATTCGAAGGCGATAGACATAATAGTCTTATCCGTCTCTCTTGAGGAAATTAAGACGCTGGCTGGCAACACCACTGCACGTGGAATGTGGAATGCTTTGAAAAAAGCTCATTTGCCAGTAATCCCAGCCCAGAGTTTGACTGCATCGGAGGTCCTAGCTGTTTCCCAGAATGCGAGTGAATGCAGGGATGCTGAGGGCACCGGTTGCAAGCTGCAGGGGGAGCTGACCGTCACGTCATCCCAGGCAGCATTCCAGCCTCCAGGGGGAGCCAAGGAGTCGGCAGCTGAGAGCTCTGTTTCTCGTGAGAACCAAGGTCATCGCCTTTGCAGAGGCCGGAAAGGCAAAGGTAAACACAGGCAGGCGTCTGCAGATGGCCAGGAGCAGAGGGAGGGTGAAGAGCCCGCGCCAGGGAAAAACAAAGCGTTGTTTGCTGGCACAGCTTCACCAAAGGCTAAAGGCACGTCTGCTGACCAGAAGCAGGGGGGGCAAGCTGCAAAAGCCCACGCCAGTGGAAAACAAGGTTTTGCTTGCTGGCACAGCTTCACCAAAGGCTAAAGGCACGTCTGCTGGCCAGGAGCAGGGGGGCAAGCTGCAAAAGCCCACACCAGTGGAAAACAAGGGTTTGCTTGCTGTAAAGACTGCTCCAACAGCCAAAGGCAGATTTATTATTGATTCAGGTGCGACCCGCCACGTCTCGAAGGATCGGCACCTCTTTATCTCCTTCAAGCCTCAGGAAGGTGAGATCCACCTGGCTGATGGAAGGACGTTGCAAATTGCAGGAGAAGGGACTGTGAAACTTGCAAGTCTGCACACTACCATCAGTAATGTACTTTTTGTTCCAGGAGCTGCAAGCAACTTGCTGAGCGTCCCGCAGCTTACTGGGCGTGGTTTTCAGATTTCCTTCAAGAGGAGCGTCTGTGTCATCAGTAAAGGCAAAGAGGACTATTTGCATGCAAAGTTTATGGATGGTTTGTTCCATATAACTTATGACGACACTGCTGTTGTATCTAATACTGATTCTTGTTGTGTTGCACAAACTAACAAAGTTCTTCATGCAGGTTGCATTCACGATGCGCATCGAAGGTTTTGTCACCTCTCTTGGAAGGCACTGGCCAAGATGCCAGAGGTGGTTGAGGGTTTAAACATCAAACCCTGTAAATTTCACATGAAATGTGTATCTTGTGCAGAGAACAAGGTGAAGGTTGCTCCAAAAGGCAAGGAGTCTAGCAGGCAGGCTTCCAAACCCTACCAGCTAGTGCATGCAGACCTGGTTGGGCCACTTGTGCCCTCTTTAGGAGGAGCAAGGTACTTCATGATTCTGATTGATTCTTTTTCGAGGTACATTCACGTGTTTTTGCTCGAACAGAAATCGCAAACGTTTCCGAAGTTTAAGGCATTCTGTGCTTGGTTGGAGAATGTGCACGGTAAACGTATCGGTTCTTTGTTTACTGATCAGGGCGGGGAGTTTACTTCTCAGCAGTTTGAAGCTTTCCTGACTGAGAAGGGAATCCAGCATGACATGTCAACGCCCAGATCGCCATGGATGAATGGGCTTGCGGAGAGAGCAATTCAGACATTGCTGCAAGGAATAAAAACCTTGTTGCATGATGCCAATCTCCCTGATAAGTTTTGGGGGGAGGCTCTGGGGAATTTTGTTTATTCTTTTAATCGCAGATTGTCATCGCCCATTGGCTGTACCCCCTATGAGAAGATGTTTGGCAAAAAGCCCAACATCAAGCACATGAGAATCTTTGGTTCTGACATGTGGGTACGCACACAACAAACCAACAAGCTTGGGAAGCGTGGGGCACATGGTTTGTTCATGGGGTACGAAAAAGGTGCATACAGGGTATGGATGACTAACTCTAAGTCCATTAAGTTCACAAGGAGTGTTGAGTACAATCCTAAGTGGGGGGAAAATGTGGGAATTTTCCAGAGTTACCCAGAGGAGGATGAAGGTGATGTCAAGCAAGCAGCTAAAGCTGAGGAAGCTGCTGAAGAGGATGAGGATGAGGATGATGATGATGATGATGATGATGTTGATGATCAGAGTTCGGATTCCAGTTCAGTGGGCGGCGCTGCTGCTGGTGTCAGTGACAGTGATGACACAGCAGACTACAAGAGCGCACAGGCCTCAGTCAGACCATCTGATGCGTCTGACAATGAACTGGAAGAACCACTGTTCACCATTGGTCATTTTTCTCCTAAGAAAGAGGAGATGAGTCCAGAAGACTTGCGTCTAGTACGTAGGTCTGAAAGGGCGACCAAGGGCAGACCTCCAAAGAGGTATGCTGATGAGTTTGCTAAGACAGCAACTGCTGTTCTTAGTAGCTCAGAGAAGGTGTGGGAACCTTCAAGCTTCAAAGAGGTTCAGGAGTTAACCTCTAAAGATGCTGAGCCTTGGCTTAATGCCATGAAGGCTGAAGTTGATTCCTTGAACAGGAACCAAACTTGGGAACTGGTACCGGTAGTCCCAGGAATGAGACTGGTTGGCAGCAAATGGGTCTTCAAGGCCAAGACAGACCAGAATGGCAAGGTAGTCAGACACAAAGCCAGATTGGTTGCCAGAGGTTTTTCACAGGTACCAGGACAGGATTACCACGAGACCTACTCTCCCACAGTCAAATATGAGAGCATTCGGCTGATGCTCAAGATCGCTGCGGAGGAGAAACTGCATGTTTCCCATCATGACATTAATACAGCTTTTTTGTACGGGATTTTGGGGGAGGAGCTGTTCATGCTTCCACCTGATGGGATGGAGATACAGAAGGGAATGGTCTGTAAACTGCGGAAATCCTTATATGGTCTTAAGCAGAGTGCCAGGTGTTGGAACACAAAACTCACTGAGACATTGCTTTCTCTAGGTTTTCACCAGGGCAAAGCTGATCCATGTGTGTTTGTCAAGGAGGAGGGGCAAAACAAACTGTATTGTTTATGTTTTGTTGATGATCTTCTGATGTTTTGGAAGAATCAGGCTTTTTATCAAAGCACCCTAGCTCAGCTGAAGGAGCACTTTGACATGAAGGATCTTGGTGAGGTATCCAACTATCTTTCTCTGCAGATGGAGAGGGACCAAGCAGGTAATTTTCTGGTACACCAAACACAGAAAATTGCTGATGTATTAACCAGGTTGAATTTGGTTGATGCAAACCCAGCAGACACACCGATGGTGACAGGTTACCAGGTAGACAGTACTGCTGAAGCGTTTTCTGACACAACGCTGTACAGATGCATTCTAGGCAAGCTGAATTTCATTGCCAGATGTTCAAGACCTGACATAGCTGTAAGCTGTAATCTGCTTAGCAGACATGCCAACAATCCTACGGTTCAGGATTGGAAAGTTCTGAAGCGCATAGCCCGCTATTTGAAAGGGACTATGCACTACAGGCTGAGATTCACCAGTCAGAAGACTGGAGGTCTTGAAATCTTTGCAGATGCAAGTTTTGGAAGTGACACCACGGATGGTACAAGCACTTCTGGAGTATGCTACATGTACAACCACTGCCTGTTTGACTGGTTGTGCAAAAAGCAAACAACAGTGAGCCTAAGTTCCTGTGAAGCAGAACTCAATGCTCTGTCATTTTCACTCATGGATTGTGAATGGTTGATGCAACTGTTTAAGGACATCAGAGTGTCTGTGAAATGTCCTGTACAAGTGTATCAAGACAATAGATCGTGTTTGGCTTTGCTGAACTCCGAGAGTTGCAAGCAGAATACCAAGTACTTGCAGATTAAGCTACATCGTGCAAGAGAGTGTATTCAGAAAGGACTTATTCAGGTGTCCAACATGGCAGGAAATGAAATTCCTGCTGATCTGTTGTCTAAGGTTGTTAACAGAGAACAACTTAAGGTGTATGCACAAAGGTTGCAATTGGGTTGAACCACAGGTACTACAGGTTACACGGAAAGGGGGAGGATGTTAGGATATTTCCGTTCCACCTTAAAAGGGAGCAGGCTTTGGGAGTCACAGAGTCTGCGCATGTCCTGTTCACAGGAAGTTTATGTTCTGCTGTTGTTCCTTTCATTTTTGCCAGTTGGTCAGAGATGCTGACACAGAACGGTCATGTTTTCTTTTGTTCTGTTCTACGCTAAATAAAGTCTGTAAAATATGCTCTTCTGCGGTGCAAGCTTTCTGCTGTGTTTCTGCTGATAAACATTGTGCACAAGCCTGGAATGTGGGAATCTATTTCTAAGGCTTCGTGCCGCTAACTGCTGGATCTGCCTGTCTACGGGAGATCGATGGACGTCCGACAGCCGGCTTGGGCCATGATGGACTATATCTCCCTGGCAGTTTCCCAACAGAGGATTCAGCTATTGATGTTATGTACTGGAGCTGAGAGGAGGACATTTGTCAGTGTTTTTATGTGATTGCTATCAAGTTGATTATTTTTGTGTGTGTTCTTTCATTTAGTGAGCTTGTAAAATGTAATAAAATTAAAGGAATGGCACAAAGAGTTGACTGGTCACCCAGAAAGTCATGTAAAATAGTACTATCAAGTGAACAGTTATGAAGAAATTAGAATAAAAAATGGTGAAAACTTAACCAAAGGTGGCATTCCTACATTTTTCATAGAATCATAGAGTTGGAAGAGACCACAAGGGCCATCGAGTCCAACCCCCTGCCAAGCAGGAAACACCATCAGAGCACTCCCGACATATGGTTGTCAAGCCTCTGCTTAAAGACCTCCAAAGGAGACTCCACCACACTCCTTGGCAGCAAATTCCACTGTCGAACAGTTCTTACTGTCAGGAAGTTCCTCCTAATGTTTGATGAGGTGTAAGGAGACTTAGACAAGGAGAAGGGGACGACAGAGGACGAGATGGTTGGATGGTGTTCTCAAAGCTACCAGCATGAGTTTGACCAAACTGCGGGAGGCAGTGGAGGACAGAAGTGCATGGAGTGCTCTGGTCCATGGGGTCACGAAGAGTCGGACACGACTAAACGACTAAACAACAACAAGGAGACTTAGTCACTACAAAATCAGACTGGTAAAGGCAGGAAAAGGTGCAAAACAGCAAGTGACGATGGAAGAACTGAGAGACTGTACCTATGTGACAGAAGAAAGTCATCTGGGTGTATACAAGATGACATGGCGCAACGTAATGTGAAGTTGACTGCTAGCACTGTTCAGCGTAGATTGAAGGAATATGGTCTAAATGCTAGAATTCCATGGAATAATAATAATAATTTATTATTTCTACCCCGCCCATCTGGCTGGGTTTCCCCAGACATTCAGGGAGGCTTCCAACAAAAGATTAAAAATACATTAAAACATCAGTCATTAAAAACTTCCCTAAACAGGGCTGCCTTCAGATGTCTTCTAAATGTCAGATAGTTGTTTATTTCTTTGACATCTGATGGGAGGGCATTCCACAGGGCGGGCGCCACTACCGAGAAGGCCCTCTGCCTAGTTCCCTGTAACTTGGCTTCTCACAGTGAGGGAACCGCCAGAAGGCCCTCTGGGCTGGACCTCAGTGTCCGGGCAGAACGATGGGGGTGGAGACGCTCCTTCAGGTATCCTGGACCGAGGCCATTTAGGGCTTTCAAGGTCAGCACCAACACTTTGAATTGTGCTTGGAAACGTACTGGGAGCCAATGTAGGTCTTTCAAGACTGGTGTTATGTGGTCTCGGCAGCCGCTCCCTGTCACCATTGTTTTAAAAAAGGGCATTGTTATCTCTCAAACAAAGGTTGAAAAGATTAAACTGAGCTAAAACCCATGTGAACTGGACAGCGGAACTATGGGACAGTGCTATTTGGAGTGATGAAACCAAAATCTCTTTGCTTAGTAGTGGTGGCATGAAATATGTGAGAAGAATCAGAGGAGATTTACAGTGGTGCCCCGCAAGACCAATGCCTCGCAAGACGAAAAACTCGCTAGACGAAAGGGTTTTCCGTTTTTCAGGTGCTTCACAAGACGAAGTTCCCTATGGGCTTACTTCGCAAGACGAAAACGTCTTGCAAGTTTGTTTCCTTTTTTGTAAAACTGTTAAAACCCAAGGTGCGACTTGACTTCGGGGAGCAACACATAGCACGCGGTGTGGTAGCCTTTTTTGAGGTTTTTGAGGACTTTGCTGATTTTTGAAGCTTTTCCAAAACTTCTTTTGCAGCCATTTGGTAAGTTAAACTTTTAAAACTTTTTGGGGGGTTTTTGGATTTTGGGTTGGGGTGTTTGGAATTCAAGGACTTGGTGTTGGGGAGAGGTTTGCAAGAATCTGGGAGCTTGTGTGGGTTTTTTTCTGCATTTTTATGATTTTTTGTGACCATTGGGGCACTCAGCTGTTTTTTTTTAAAAAAAATTCTGGGTTTGAATTTCTGCGTGGTGGGTGGCTGGGGGAACAGTTGAGGAGGGGTTTGCAAGAATCTGGGAGCTTGTGTGGGTTTTTTTTTTGAATTTTTATGATTTTCTGTGACCATTGGGCCATGTTGTTTTTTTAAAAAATCTGGGTTTGAATTTGTGTGTGGTGGGTGGCTGGGGGAACAGTTGAGGAGGGGGTTGCAAGAATCTGGGAGCTTGTGTGGGGTTTTTTTGAATTTTTATGATTTTCTGTGACCATTGGGCCATGTTGATTTTTTTTTTAAAAAAATAAAAAATCTGGGTTTGAATTTCTGTGTGGTGGGCGGCTGGGGGAACAGTTGGGGAGGGGTTTGCAATTTCTGTGTGGTGGGTGGGTGGCTGGGGGAACAGTTGAGGTTTTTGAAGACTTTGGTGATTTTTAAAGCTTTTCCAAAACTTCTTTTGCAGCCATTTGAGGATTTTGAAGACTTTGGTGATTTGCAGCCATTTCGTAAGTTAAACTTTTAAAACTTTTTTGGGGGGGTTTGGATTTTGGGTTGGTTGTTTGGAATTCAAGGACTTGGTTCTGGGTTTGAATTTCTGTGTGGTGGGTGGCTGGGTGCTTTTGAATTTTTTTGATGTGAAGCACTGATTTTTTTTTCTTTTTTCTGAGTTTACGAAGGTAGGAGCTGTGCTGCCATGGGACCCAAGAAGACTGCTGCTGCAGAGGCCGGCGAGAGGAAGAAGGAGAAGGTGACGCTGGAAATGAAGAAGGAGATCATCCGGAAGCATGACGGTGGAATGCGTGTGACAGACCTCGCCAGGGAGTACAGCAGGAACCCATCGACCATTGGCACCATCCTGAAGATGAGGGAGAAGATCCTTGCGACTGATGCAGCCAAGGGAGTCACCAGGATCGTGAAGAAGCGCCCAGCTGTTCTGGAGGAGGTCGAGAAGTTGCTGCTCATCTGGTTAGAAGAGAAGCAGCATGCAGGGGACACAGTGACTGAGGCCGTCATTTGTGAGAAGGCCAAGGCCTTGCACGCAGACCTCGTCCGGGAACAGCCAGGAACCTCAGGCGAGCCAGAAGTCTTCAAGGCAAGCAGAGGTTGGTTTGACCGGTTCAAGGCAAGATCTGGAATCCACAGCGTGGTCAGGCATGGAGAGGCTGCCAGTTCTGATGTTCCTGTGGCTGAAGACTTTGCAGCGGAGTTCCTGGAGGTTGTGAAGACGAAGGGCTACGTTCCACAGCAGGTCTTCAACTGCGACGAGACCAGGCTGTTTTGGAAGAGGATGCCCAAAAGGACTTTCATCACACAGGAGGAGGCCAAGTTGCCTGGCCACAAGCCCATGAAGGACCGTCTGACCCTGCTCTTCTGTGCCAACGCAAGCGGCGACCTGAAGATCAAGCCCCTGCTGGTGTACCACTCGGAGAACCCACGGGCCTTCAAGAAACACAAGGTTGACAAGGAGCAGCTGAGTGTCATGTGGCGATCCAACAGTAAGGCTTGGGTCACACGTGTGCTGTTTGTGGACTGGGTCAATCTTGCTTTTGGCCCTGCTGTCAAACAGTACCTGCTGGACAACGACCTGCCGCTGAAGGCTTTGCTTCTGATGGACAATGCTCCTGCTCATCCTAAAGGCCTTGAGGAGGACTTGTTGGAGGAGTTCAGCTTCATCAGAATCATGTTCCTGCCGCCTAACACCACGCCACTGCTCCAGCCGATGGATCAGCGGGTCATCGCCAATTTTAAAAAACTCTACACCAAGGAGCTTTTCAGGCGATGCTTCGAGGTGACTGATTGCACCACCATCACCCTGCGGGAATTCTGGAAGGACCACTTTGACATCGTCACCTGCTTGAAGATGATCACCACGGCCTGGAATGGGATCAGCCAGAGAAATTTGAATTGCGCTTGGCGCAGCCTGTGGCCGGACTGCGTGGCACCAAGTGACTCTGATGCACCAGAGTCAACAGTGGTGCAGGACATTGTTGCCTTGGGGAGGACCATGGGCCTGGAGGTCACAGAGGAGGACATCAGCGAGCTGGTGGAGGAGCACGACCACGAGCTGACCACCCAGGAGCTGGTCGAACTGCAGGCAGAGGCTGCGCAGGAGCAGGCCTCGCTGGAAGAGGAGGAAGCAACTGAGGAACGGCTGTCCTCCAAAGAACTGAGGGACATTTGCCTGAAGTGGAAGGATGTGCAGGCTTTTGCACAGCGGCGCCACCCTGACAAGCACGTGGCACATGACCTCGCGAACACTTTTGATACGAGGGTCATGTCGCCTTTCAGGGAGGTGCTGAAAAGGCGGATGAAGCAGCAGACCATGGGCAGGTTCTTCAGCAAGAAGCAAAGAGTGGAAGAGGAACCTTCTTCGAGTGGTCCCCCAGAGTCTTAGAAAATGTACTGTACACTTTGTTGATTTTTAAATGTTTTTCTGTCATGTTTAGAAACTTAATTTATTGTTCCTTCAATTTTTGAAATGCTCTTTACAGTATGTGTGACTTTAAAGAGCACTTAATAAACTCTTGTTGTACCAAATTTGGCTTTGTTTGGACTTTTTTTGACCATAGGAATGCATTAATTGAATTTCAATGCATTTCTATCGGATTTCGTGCTTCGCAAGACGAAAAATTCGCTAGACGAAAAAACTCGCGGAACGAATTAATTTCGTCTTGCGAGGCACCGCTGTGCATCCTACTTGCATTACACCTACCATGAAACACCCAGTTAGTGTTATGATCTGGGGTTGTGTGACAGCAAAAGGTGTGAGCAGAATTTGCATCATTAATGGGAATGTAAATGCCCCAAAATACATAGCCTAGAGACCTTAACCCAGGGCTCAGCAAACCTTTTCAGCAGGTGGCCGGTCCACTGTCCCTCAGACCTTGTGGGGGGCCGGACTATATTTTGAAAAAAAGTAATTAATGCATTCCTATGCCCCACAAATAACCCAGAGATGCATTTAAAATAAAAGCACACATTCGACTCATGTAAAAACACAAGGCAGGCCCCACAAATAACCCAGAGATGCATTTTAAATAAAAGGACACATTCGACTCATGTAAAAACATGCTGATTCCCGGACCACCCGCGGGCCAGATTTAGAAGGTGATTGGGCCGGATCTGGCCCCCGGGCCTTAGTTTGCCTACCCATGCCTTAACCCAATCCAAAATCTATGGAGCCGACTAAAGAACCTTGTTAGTCAGAAGCAACTCAGCAATAAAACCCAATTAATAGAGGCAATAATTCAATCTGGGTTTCACATTATTATAACTGCAGAACTAAAGAAACTTGGTTCACTCCATGGGAAGGCGTTGTAAGACCGTAATTAAAGCTAAAGGTTACCCAACTAAGTATTAACTGACATGGTGAGAATTTTTGTATATCTCATTTTTTCTATGTGTTTCATGTTTCTTCTTGATGACTGCTGTAATAAATAATCCTTCATAAAATTTATTGCATTACATTCTTCATTAAATTATCTTTCCATTGATATATAATTTTATGGTATTACTCCAAAAAATAGTGGTGTTATGAGCCATCAAACCTCGGAGATACACTTTTTCCAAAAGGTTTCCACAATTTTGGCCACTAGTGTATACAGAGTGCCTCACAGAAAGTAAACTTTTCGTTCAAGAAAAGCTTGCTTTGCTGTGTGTAACTATGAATTTCACATTGGGCAGCATGGACACCACAGAGTGCAGACATCATATGGGGACAGATAAAGGGAGAGCAGCATTAAAGAAAAGAAAACCAGATTCTGTAAGTGAGAGCAATTAACATAACGGGGAGACTTGTTTGGAACAAACAGTGACTGATTCCCTACACCGGCAAGCAAGCACCATCTCGTAGCAAAGTGATTGGAAGACCCAGCCCCAGAAATCTTTTTGTCTTTGCAGACAAGTTATTTATGATTTACTGTACAGAGAACACAGACAGGCAAAGCAGCAAAAGCTTCCCACAAAGGTGATAAAGGATTTGCCCATCTGCCACACACCTTTGCTTTGGGCAGTGTACAGAGAAGAGGCAACATGCAGAGCATCCCAGAATGGCTTCCCAGAGCCCATCACCAAGAGTATCCTGCTACTGATGCCACTGTCCACTCCACACCTGCTCTTTCAATCTTCCAGGGGTCATCCAGATGGTGAACACAGGAGCAGCCACCTCACTGCTTCACTGGAATTTTATAGGTGCCACAGTAACACTCACTTGCCTTGTATGGAGGCAGTGGCCCCCTTTTTCTCCCAGAGTCCCACACCAACATTTGGAAGGCATTCTGCTTCCCACGTAGGGGACTTGAGAGGGTGGTGAAGGGGAGGGGGAGAGACATGCTCTGCTGCTATGGGGGTAGTTAGGAGGGTCAGAGCCCAGACAGAGGCTGGTGGGAATGCAGTAGCAGAGGAAGATACTCAGAGGCAGCGGGGAGCAACCTAGAAACCAAGTCAGGACTGGGGCTCAATTTCATATACTTGTCTCTTTGGAAGTATAAGTGACAGAGAGGACATAGGAAGTTGCTTTGTGCTGCTGAGGACCATTGGCCCAACTTTCTCAGTATTGCATACCCTTGCACACCCTTCAAGTATCCCTATTTTCCAGGGAGAGTCCCAGAATTACGAAAGCCATCCTGGCTTCTGATTTGATCTGGGAATGTCCCTGTTTCCCCATGTCAGTGCTGCCGCCACCAAATTCAGGGAGGAGCCGGCACTTGTCCTGAGCTGCGGCAGTGAGGGAGCATCCTGTGGACTCTCCATGGCCATTGCCGCCGCCACCAACCCCCTCCCTTGGGTAGCGCATAGCGGCTGCTGGAGAACGGGTGAGGATGTGGAATGTTGGAGGGCAGAGTATTAGCTACACTGAACCACTTCCCTGAGGGCACCACTGAAAACTACAAAGGCTTACATCTCCAGAAGCACTGGTGTCCATATCACATTCACTTGGGTATCACTCATTGGAGCCAACTCCTTGGGGTTGAGGTACATTCGGCCCAGGGTTCAAAACGAACACGTGCTTTTTGCAATTCAATAGTGCCACCTTGCAACCAAGTTTAGATTTCCTGTTGCAATGTTGCGACTAAAATCTCCAGCAAGGGCAACATCCCTAAGAGCAAGCACAAAAGCTGAAAACCTGTTACCAGGTTGTTGAGCTTAAGGCACTCTGCAAGAAGCCTTTAGATACGCAGGAAGAAGAAATCTGATTCCATTGTGCTACTGTTTGCAAGAGCTGCAGAGCAAATTGTCTGCTGGTCTGCTGTAGAAAAAACAGCAGAGCAGCTGGTTTTTTCAGCCCACCCCCACACCTCCCCTCCAGAGCTGCTTGTGTTTAAGCAATGACCTTGGTGAGATAAAGAGCTCAGCCAAGAACAGCAAAGCCAGAGGAACAGAGGCTCCGTCTCCATAGCAACAAGACCAGATTTACATACCTCACAGAAAAAGGGGACTATGACTCAGTTGAGGGAGTCAGTAAGTAGACTTACAAGACTCTCCCCAGACTCCAAAAAAGATCCAGAATAAACGGTCCTTAGAACAGAAGATGGACCAACAAAACAAAGATGCTGCAGATAGTGTGGAAGCTATGGGACTTAGGGAAAACTTCCCACTGACAGGCACAAAGGCTCATAACGTAGTATCATGCTGCTCCTTTGCCTCTATGCTGACCTTGGAATCCTCACACATGTTCATCAGTGGATGAACCATCAGGAAGACTTGATCCACTAATTCAACTTGGCTCAGATAGAGAGAATTTATTAAGAGAGACTCTGAATACAGTCCTGGATGAACATCAGACAGACCATAATGGTGACATGAAAGAACTTACACCACATATGCATACAGGCTGTGTGGACTATGAAGTAGACCTGCGCACGTTATACAAATCACACCACAGCAGCGAGCATCAGGAATCTGCAAACCTTAAATATCTGGCACAAGAACTTCTAGAGAATGGTGAGCAAGAAACTGCTGTGCAAATATTTCCTGCTCGGCAAGAACAGCTACATGGCCAAAAGAAAAACTTGCATCTACCTGATGTTTCTTCCCAGGAGACTCTTCAAGAGTTCGACCTTCCAATATTATTAAAAGAGTCAGAGCAATTAAATAAAGATGTTCCAATTGAAGGATTTTACAAAAGCCAATCATTTTGTCAAATGAGACAACCCGCATAGAGACCCCAATGGAATGACTATTATTGTTATTCATTCATCCAAGGTCCATGGACTGTTACAACAGTTAAAACACAATTATTTAAAAGCAATTTGAAACAATTTACTGTCACAGAAATAAGGTGGCTTCTAAAAATATGCCCAAGCAGGCAAATGCATAATTTTGCAGCCAGCCAACCCTTGTTGATTTTTTTTTTTTTTTGGGGGGGGGTGGAGGCAACCAGATGGGGAGAAATGGATTCAAGTCCCTTTTTAACTTTAAAAATTCAGAGTAACCCTGGATCGGTCACTGTTTCTGAGACCAGTCAATCTCACAGAGCTGTTTGGTGGATAAAAAGTGGGGTGAGGAGGGAATAAACCTTCACCAGCACTAGGTACTACCGTTGCTAAGATTGGTGGTGGGGCTAACCTGCCCCCCCCAATGTTTTATTCAAGTAAACGCCCTTGCATGCTTAAGTTACAGTATAAAAAAACCCCAATTGTGCAACGATACAATATAGCTCTGTATTTAAGATACTATCTAAAACGCTCCCCACTCCAATCCCCAGCAAGTGACAGGGTCATAGCCTGTCCCATCAGGCTCTCCTTTAAACCAATTCAGACCACTGTTTACACAGACTAGCAGCAACCATCCAGTTTCACACAGAGGACATTTCCAGGGCCACCTGGAAATGCTGGGGATTTAAACTGGGACCTTCTGCATGTGAAATACTGTATATGCTCTACCAGGAAATTATTTCAGCCTAGGTGGTTGCAGTGGGGGTGGGGAAATATAAATGGGCAGTTCTCTGGTGGGTTGAAGTATGTGTCATAGGAGGTCAAACACACAAGAACCCTCTCCTGCGTGTGTGCAGATCAAGAAGGAAAGTCACATATTTGGGGGCTCTCCCCAGGTGTGTATTAGAAGGGAAGCAGCAAATGCATGGGGTGTTGTTGTTTTTGTGTGTGTGTGCGCGCGCAAGAGAGATAAAAAAAATGGCGGGGAGACTCTTCTGTGCTGTTTAGCGGGGGAAACAATCATATGGGAAGAAAATACAGAAAGGGGGACTCCTGTGTGCCTGCTGTGAGGGGGAAACTGAGTTGCATGGAGAACAAATGAGGTGAGAAAATATGTCTGTTGAGGGCATGGGCGTAGCCTGTTGGGATATGAGTACTACGCAGCTGCGAACAAGCAGTTCAATGTTTACATCACATGATGGGTCTAACCGTGGGACAGGATGTTCCAAGCAATTCTCAGGGATTTGTTCTCTGTCTAATATGCGACCTTCCTGTTGTTTGTGTCGAGGAAGTCTAACGCAGTTGCTCGGAGGAGACTGAGTAAGCAGACATGCTTTTTGTACAGTGTACAGTCATGAATAAAGTAGAGAGGAAATAGTCTACTTTCTGACTGTTTTCTTTCTCCTGCTGCTATGCAAGGGGGAAGGGGGTGTGCACCTTTCATCAGGGAGGTGTCGCCTATCAAGATCTCCCTGGTCTGCCGGGATGCCAGCCAGGGTAGGTCACCGGCAAACAGGCCCCAACAAGCCTGGGAAGATGAGCCAGCCTTCCCAAGGGGGCCAGTTTCCAACAAGTGGTAGCACGTGGATGGTCGAGGCAACAAGGCACAGCTAAGGGGGGCAGCTGTCCCCCTAAATCAAGTAAGTCCATACAAAATACTTAGATGAGGTTCCGCCCCCCCCCATAAATCCTGGCTACGCCCATGGTGAGGGGCAAAAAGTCAAACACATGCAGTGAGGGGACGGGGTCTCTGCGTGTCCGTCAGGAGTAGAGATGTAAAATTTCCGGAAATTTTGAAGCCACGAGGAAAAAAACGTTTCCCCTCTGTTTTTGTTGTTATTGCAGAGTCCTGTGCACAACGGAATGACGAACAGTACGTGCCACATGCTTAAAGTTGCTTTATTCTCAGTTCAGTATTGAGAAATTACAAACATGCATCTTGCCTCTGCTGGAGCAGAGAAGCAACCATCCTTCTCCTCGGAATAACGAACACGGAGAGAACACAGTGAAAAACAGGAAACCAGTGTACGTCACATCCAGCTTCCCATTCCCGTGGGAAAACCCAACAGTACTCTGACTGTGGAATGTAAACATTGTCTTGTGACAAGCACTTTGCTGCACAGTGAAGAGAGCAGAAACCAACATCCTCCCCCTTTCCGTGAACATCACTGGGCAGCGTGTTCGTACAATATCAGTACAAACCCAACTTCTGTACATAGGTACAGTGTTGATCCCTTGAGACAATCTTGGACAATACATCAGCAGGAATTTCATTACCTGGCATATAGGACACCGTTACGAGTCCCTTCTGAATATATTCCCTAGCATGTTGCACCTTCAATTGCAAGTGCTTCGTGCTTTGCTTACAACCTTCCGAATTCAGCAAAGCCAAACATGCTTTGTTGTCCTGATAAACTTGGATTGGACATTTGACAGGAATTTTCATGTCTTTGCACAATTGTAACAACCATTCACAATCCTTAAGTGAATAAGACAGTGCATTCAGTTCAGCTTCACAAGTACTTAAGCTAATTGTTGTTTGCTTCTTGCATGACCAATCAAATAGACCCTGATTGTACATGTAGCAAACTCCAGACGTACTTTTCCTGTCTGTAGTGTCACTTCCAAAACTTGCATCTGCAAAAATTTCAAGACCACCAGACTTTTGATTGTTAAATCTCAGTCTGTAATGCATAGTGCCTTTCAAATAGCGTGCTATGCGTTTCAGAGCTTTCCAATCCTTAACAGTAGGATTGTTAACTTGTCTGCTTAGCAAATTACAGCTAACAGCAATGTCAGGTCTTGAACATCTGGCAATGAAGTTTAGCTTGCCTAGCACACTTCTGTACAGTGTAGTGTCAGAAAATGCTTCTTCAGTGTCTTCTACCTGATAACCTGTTGTCATCGGTGTGTCTACAGGGTTAGCATCCATCAGGTTCAGTTTGCTTAACACATCAGCAATTTTCCGTGACTGGTGTACTAGAATGTTACCACTTTGATCTTTCTCTATTTCCAGAGATAGGTAATTGTTTACCTCACCAAGATCTTTCATGTCAAAGTGCTCTTTCAGTTGAGCTAGGGTGTTATTGTACATTGTGACATCTTTCCAAAAGAATAAAATATCATCAACATAAAACAAACAATACAGTTTCTTTTGCCCCTCCTCTTTGACAAACACACATGGATCAGCTTTCCCTTGCTGAAAACCTAGAGAAAACAATGCTTCAGTGAGTTTTGTGTGCCAACACCGTGCACTTTGTTTGAGACCATAAAGGGACTTTTTCAGAGCACAAACAAATCCCTGTTTTACCTGTACGCCATCAGGTGGAAGCATATAAAGTGATTCACCTAGAGATCCGTACAAAAACGCTGTATTCACATCGTGGTGACTAATGTGAAGATTCTCCTCTGCAGCTAGCTTGAGTATAAGCCTAATGCTCTCATATCTCACCGTGGGTGAGTAGGTCTCGTGATAGTCTTCACCTGGTACCTGTGCAAAACCTCTGGCTACCAATCTGGCTTTGTGTCTGACTATCTTGCCATTTTGATCAGTCTTCGCTTTGAAGACCCATTTGCTTCCAAGCAGTTTCATTCCTGGAACTACTGGAACTAGCTCCCAAGTTTTGTTCTTTTCTAAGGAATCAAGCTCAGCCTTCATTGCATTTAACCATGGCTCAGCTTCCTTAGAATCCAAATCCTGGATTTCTTGGAAACTTGAAGGTTCAAATACCTTCTTGGAGCTTTTAACAGCTGCTACTGCTGTCTTAGCAAATTCATCAGCAAATCTCTTTGGAGGTCTGCCTTTAGTGGCTCTTTGTGACCTGCGAATCAGCCTTTGGTCTTCAATACTCTCCTCTTCCTTCTTAGGAGAAAAGTGACCTATTGTGAACAACGGTTCTTCCAATTCCTGATCAGAGCTTTCAGAGGGTCGCATAGAGGCTTTCGCACTCTTGAAATCCTCTGAACTATCTGATTCAGTTTCAGACTCAGAATCAGAACCTTCATCAGTGGGTGTGGGTTGTTGTTGCTTATCCTCAGTCTCATCACTGTCATCAGGATAACATTGGAAAATTCCCACGTTCTCCCCCCACTTGGCATTGTACTCAACACTTCTTGTGAGCCTAATTGTCTTAGAGTCAGTCATCATTATTCTGTAAGAACCTTTCTGATAACCTAGAAAGATACCATGCAATCCACGTTTGCCTAATTTGGAGCTTTGTGGTGAATGAATCCACATGTCAGAACCAAATATTCTCATGTGTTTGATGTATGGTTTCTTGCCAAACATCTTCTCATACGGGGTACAACCAATCGCTGAAGATAACCTGCGATTGTAACTGTAAATAAAACACGAGAGAGCTTCGGCCCAATAACTCTCTGGAAGATTGGCATCATGCAGCAAGGTTTTTAACCCTTGAAGCAATGTTTGATTTGCCCTTTCGCAAAGTCCATTCTGCCATGGCGAGCGAGGACTGGACAAATCGTGTTGAATTCCTTTCTCAGTCAGAAAAGCTTCAAACTGCTGAGAAGTGAATTCTCCCCCGCGATCTGTGAAAAGAATTTTTATCTTCTTACCATGCACATTTTCCAACCAAGCACAGAATTCCTTGAACCTTGGAAAAGCCTCTGATTTCTGCTTGAGATTGTACACGTAAATATACCTGGAAAATGCATCAATGAGAACCATGAAGAACCTATTGCCACCCAAAGAGGGCGATAGTGGACCAACTAAATCAGCATGAACAATCTGGTATGGTTCTGTAGCTTGCCTACTAGACACCTTACCTTTCGCAGCCATTTTCACCTTGTTTGCTGCACATGCTTTGCACTTCATGTGGTACCTGCAGGGTTTAATAGTCATACCTTCAACCAAGGTAGGCATTTTCGATACTGCCTCAAAATGCAAATGACCAAATTTCCTGTGAAAATCATGAATACATCCTGCATGCAAACTTTTGTTGGAACCTGCAATGCAACAAGTATCATTCTGCACAACATCATCATAATACAAAACAAACAAACGATCAACACATTCAGCATGCAAAACATAATCGTCTTTCTTTGTGATGGTGCATTTCTTGTTCTTGAAGGAAACGTCAATGTTCCGTTCATTCAGCTGCATCACACTTAGAAGATTGTGTGTGGCATCTGGAACATAAAGTACATCCTGTATTGATAAGTCCAAACTGTGAAGAACAACAGTTCCGTAGCCTTGACTTGGGATCGTGTGGTCATCCGCCTGGTGAATCGCACCTTCCTGCGGTGTAAAAGACACGAACAGTCTCTTATCGTTGCACATGTGGTGGGTAGCTGCTGAATCAACAACGAAGAAAGATCTAGACGTCTTCTGGACCTTTGCGACCTTTGGAGTGAAGCGTGAGACCATTGCCTTGTGCTGCGTTGTCCTGGACACCGGACCTTTGCCTTTGCTTTGGCCTTTTCCACGCGATGAACCTCCGCTGCGCTGCTCTGTCTTGGCCCTGGGATGTTTGCATTCCCTCTTCATATGGCCTAGACGTCCACACGAGTAGCATTTCACTGCCTTCAAGGCTTTGGCGCCCTCTGGTGGTTCCACTGCACTCTGGGATGACGTCTGTGAAGACTCCCCCTTACCCATGCAGCTAGCACCCCGGCGATCTGCTTCATTCTGGATCACGGCAGTAACATAGGCTACTGTGAGCTGAGCAGTTGGTTGAACAGCAATCTGAGTGGCAACGGACTCCCAACTTGGTCCCAAAGAATGTAGTATCAAGAAGGAATACACAGCCTCTGGAAAGTTGAGTCCTCTCTGTTGCAACTCATGTCTCAGATTCTGCATCTCCATCAGGTGTTTACGCACATCTCCACCTTCAGCAAGAGCCATATCATGCAGCTTGGCATAGTAGTACATTGAGGAACCAGCTTCTGTCCTCAAGTGAGCCTCTCTTAAAGTGTTCCAAATTTCTTTGGCTGTGGTCTTGTCACGCAACAGACAGAGCTCTTCTGGGGATACTATCAACATAAGCGTTCCCCGTGCTTTTGAATCCTTAGCATTCCATTCAGCTGTAATTGGAGCTGGGGGGTTGTCTGTAATAACATTAAACAGACCTTCTTTCCGCAGAATTGCCTCTGCAGACTGCACCCACTCCGTGTAATTTTTCTTATTGAGCTTAGGAATCCCAAAAGCATCAACCAGCTTTGCATCAGCCATCATTGCTGCTTTAAACAAGCTGCGTCACAGTACTTCAGCTTCTTCCAAAAGCACTTTTAAAGAGTACTTTCGTTTTCCCCAGCCATTGCCTTTATCGCGGCAAAACGGCTTTAAAAGTTCAAAGTCCAGCCATAAAACCATAAATTAGAAACTGGCAGGCTTCCCGGCTGCTCCGGGCAGCATGAGCACATACCTTCATCAATCAAACTTGACGCGCAGAGCAGATAACGCGATCCGTTCCTCTGTACCTCTGCCGGCATTCCTCAGCTTGATTTACGTCCTTCTGGGCCCGGAACCAAAATGTTGTTATTGCAGAGTCCTGTGCACAACGGAATGACGAACAGTACGTGCCACATGCTTAAAGTTGCTTTATTCTCAGTTCAGTATTGAGAAATTACAAACATGCATCTTGCCTCTGCTGGAGCAGAGAAGCAACCATCCTTCTCCTCGGAATAACGAACACGGAGAGAACACAGTGAAAAACAGGAAACCAGTGTACGTCACATCCAGCTTCCCATTCCCGTGGGAAAACCCAACAGTACTCTGACTGTGGAATGTAAACATTGTCTTGTGACAAGCACTTTGCTGCACAGTGAAGAGAGCAGAAACCAACAGTTTTTTCCCGGGGGGAAATGGAAATTTTGGAAAAATTGAAAAAAAGGTCAGTGTGGAGTAGTTTTACAAATTGCATAAAACACAGTGTAGATAAAAGTATTATGCTTGCAATAAAACAGGTAACCAACCCCTTTTCCTCAAAAGCAACAAAAAAAGCAAGAAACCATCAACATTAAAAATAATCAGATTTGCCCCTTAGAACCAACAGCAAATAAATTTAAGGTCCACCTCAATATTTAAGCTCCATAGAAGGTCTACCCTTTGAGTAGTGCTTAAAAAAATAATCCAAAACAAAATCCAAAACAAAACCAAAACCAGAAGAAACAACATATACAGTTTATTCTATCTCATTTTTTGAACTACTGCTATCATTTTCCATTTCTTCTTCCTCTTCCTCTTTGTCATTTTTCTCATGGACTTCTAAAAAAAGGCTTTGGGGGAAAATGGGGGGGACACCTGTTTTTCCCCCTGTTTCCCCCCAGGTCTTTCAATCTCTACTTGACCACAGGCAGCGCAAAGCATAAGGCAATTTTTCTGCATGCCAGGCCAAGAAGTAACCAACATCCAGTTACTGAATAGTATGTTGCACTACGGCTTAAACTCTGAAAGGAAAAGGCGTGTATGTGGTTTTTTTATTGAATTTGTTATTATATATTATAAACCGGACGCGGGTGGCGCTGTGGGTTAAACCACAGAGCCTAGGACTTGCCGATCAGAAGGTTGGTGGTTCAAATCCCCGCGACGGGGTGAGCTCCCGTTGCTCGGTCCCTGCTCCTGCCCACCTAGCAGTTTGAAAGAACGTCAAAGTGCAAGTACAGTGGTACCTCGGGTTAAGTACTTAATTTGTTCCAGAGGTCTGTTCTTAACCTGAAACTGTTCTTAACCTGAAGCACCACTTTAGCTAATGGGGCCTCCTGCTGCTGCAGCACCGCCGGAGCACGATTTCTGTTCTCATCCCACTCAGCAAAGTTCTTGACCCGAGGTACTATTTCTGGGTTAGCGGAGTCTGTAACCTGAAGCGTATGTAACCCAAGGTACCACTGTAGATCAATAGGTACCGCTCCGGCGGGAAGGTAAACGGCATTTCCGTGCGCTGCTCTGGTTCGCCAGAAGCGGCTTACTCATGCTGGCCACATGTCCCGGAAGCTGTAAAGCGAGATGAGCGCCACAACCCCAGAGTCGTCTACGACTGGACCTAATGGTCAGGGGTCCCTTTACCTTTATTATAAACTGCATGATGGTAAGAGAGCTTTCTAAACAGTTTACAAAAATATACAACGGAATATTAAAATGATTGATAAAACACAGTTAAAAGCAGGTATTTAAGAGTATTCAAAAGATCTTTAAAGTCAGCAGTGGTAAATCACATGCAGCTTCTACGTGTTCAGATGGGCTGCCCCTAACGAAAATGTTTTGAGCAGCACCCAGAAAGAGTACAGTGAGAGCACCTGCCTGGTGTCAGTTGGCACGGGGCACCAAAGTGTGGGTGCTGGAAGGCCGGGGGGGGGGGAGGAAAAATTGGGGGGAGGGAACAGGTTTTTTCAGTTCCCCCCCAAGCCACTTTTTTTCAGGAAAAAAATTGGGGGGAAAGAGTGTGTGGAATATTCAACCTATATCAAACTTTTTTTCCCATTTTTCCGGAAAAAGCGGCTCTGGAAAAAAACAGAAAATACCTGGGGTTTTTCCCCATTCCCCCCCCCCCCAGGCCTTCCCATCTCTAGTCAGGAGAGAAACAGCCATATATAACGAGAGCACCCCTCTCCTGGCATGGGGGAGAGGAGGAGAAGCAAAGGCACCTTCTAGGATGTGATAGAAATGACGGGAGAGGAATAAAAAAAAAGTTGTGAGGAGTAGCTGAGAGAGAAGGAGAATAGAAGCACCAGCACCCCATAAGAATAATTCATGATAATTAACTGTTGTTATGATGATGATTTTTTGTACTCCCCCTTACCTGCTTCTCCGGGCAGGAGTCTCCGAGGCAGTCAGCTGCACTCTCTCACTCCTTCCCAACCCTCACACCGCCAGCCCGTTCTCCTGTTCTGAGGCTTTGCCTCGCTCCCTCCAGGCATTTCCGGTCGGAGTGGCCCAGCCCACTCCGCAACAGAAAATACTCATCCTAGGAGGTGGCCCCGCTCTCCTTCTGTCCCGCCTCTGACCGGAAAGAGTAAATTTTAGACCAGTATTAGGAAGAAGCCCGGAGCCACTTCCGGCTCTGCTTCCCGCTTCTCATTGCATGAGCTTCCTGAGTCCAGCATACCTTGAACCTTCACTGGGTGCCCATTTGGGAGTTCAAGCACCACCTCAATGGCAATTGCTGCTCTTGGAGAATCTGGTTTGGGCACATTTATTGGTTGTGCGCTCGGCTGCTGTGCCCGCTGATTGGCAGCCAAGCGTTTCCGTTTCCCTGCTCCGGAGCTTGGGGTTCCTCCTCCTCGCCCCCCACTGCCTCCACCATTCCTTGCCAGGCCTTTCTTTGTGGGCAGACTCTGGCAAAATGTCCTGGCTTTTGGCAAAGGAAACATTTCTTGGTCATTTTTACATCCTTTCCCTCCTTTTTGCGACTCTCGCTGGCGTTTGAAACTTCCTGGGCGCGCGCACCGCCTATTTCCATTGGCTCCGCCGGCGGGGAAGGCTGCCTAGGCATTCTAGGAATGCGGTAGTCATGACAACGCTGCTCTCTCCCTTCCCACCTCTCCTGAGCCCGCGCTTCCTGTCTTACTCCAATCGCAAGGGCTGCCTTGGTCAGATGGTCCATAGACTGTGGGCGGGGTGCGCGCGAAAGCTCATCTTTGACCGTTGGTGACAACCCCTCCTCAAATAGCATTTGTATGGGTTCCGCGTCCAGCTGCCACCCCAGACGATGAACAATCATTGCAAAACGTGACCAATAGTCTCTAACTGACCCTTCTCCCTGCTTACAGCTTAGCAGTTCCTGTTTGGTCACACTCTGTTCCACATTGCTACTGAACATAGCGTCCATCGCCTGAAAGAATTTCGATAGATCCTCCATGGCGTCATTCTGCGTCGCCATGAGCGGTCGAATCCACTCTCTCGCCCCGTCCTGCAAGTGCCCCACAATATAAGCAACTTTGGCTGCGTCATTTTCAAAATCATCTTTCTGCAGCTTCAATGCATATTCTATTTCTGTCCTAAACGCCCCATACTCTTGAGGCTTTCCCCCAAACTTGTGCACCAGTCCCGGTACCTTCCTCGCTATGGGGGTGGGTTTCCCCTGAGCATCCAGCGACCGTCGTTCTTCCAGCCTTGCCGTCAGGATGGCTTTGTGCTCTTCCAAATCGCGGTTTCTCTCCTCCAGCGATTGGCCTCCAGCCGCCCCTCCCATGGCTCCAGCTCCTCCGGTCTTACTCATGATGCCCCCTTCTGCTTGTTGCGCACGAGCAACCTTCAGAGACAGACAGATTGCTGTAGTGGTTGGGAGTTACTTGTGCGTAATCCTGCTCTGTTTGAGCATCGGATTGCCTGGTTAAACCCTCCGGACTACGCAGCCCATATTAGCGTGGCTGCCCTTAGTCACTTGTAGAATCTGTCTGTGGGCGTTTCTTAAGGCGTTGCCAACATAAGAGTTGTTTGACGCCCAATCGTTTCCGCCTCTCACTGCGCGGGAGTCTCCTGCGCAGGGTGGGCGTGGGCAGTGGGGTGCTTGGGCTCTCCTCGCTAACTTCCAACGAAGAGTCCTGGAGCCCCTGCACCCCCCTGTCCCGTTGCTCTCCTGGATCCCTGGTGTTACACTCATTCTCTTCCCCTTCTTCCCGGCTAAGTCTCCCTCTAGCGCTTGGACCTTCCCCTGCAGAATCAGAGACCCTCTCCTTCTTCCCTGCCTCTGATGGCAGTTCCCTGACATTGGATTTCAATTGCTACAAGTCTTCCTTGTTCATCTTTAAAGATAAATTTAGTTGATAGGTTCTCCTTTGCATAGAGAACCACTCCTCTTTTTTTAACTTTGTCCGATGAAATAAATTCTTGGCCTAATTTTTTGTTGCTTAATAATTTCCTGTGTAACCTTGTCACATGCGTTTCTTGTAAACAAATCAAGTCCAATTGCTCTTTTTTCAATAAATGAAACACTCGTCGCCTTTTTCCCGAAATGTTGAGGCCATGCACATTCCAGCTCAGGGCCCAGCGGTTCTGTCAATTCTAGTTCAGCCTTAACTTGTGAAGGACTAGACATTGTGTGTGAACCCTTCTCAATGACTGTGTCAGCAGAACTCTCTGAGCTCTCTGTGTCACTCTCAGTATCAGAATATTCATCTGTATTGACATCAGTGGGAAATGTGTGGAGAACCTCTCTCTCCTGTCTTGGAGTGCTCTCTAGAACTTTGTGAGAATCACCTGACCAGATTCAGACAAAATTACTCTGTAGAACCCATTTTCATAACCCACAAAAATGCCTTTGGCATTTCTGACCCCTTTTGGAGTATTCACACTCACATGAGATCCAAAAACCTTAAAGTGTTTTACCGAAGGTTTCCTCTGGAACAGTTTCTCAAATGGAGAACTTTCCATACCTTTTGGAACCTTCCTCAACCATGTGTAACAGAATGAGTTTAAGGACTCAGCCCAGAACTCTTGTGGCAAATGTGAACTAAGCAATTGTGCTTCCATGCCTTTCTGCAATTCTGTGTTCATCTTGACACACATACACTCTTGTTCCATGAAGCTTCAGAGACAGCAATCTTATGCTCTATTTCATGTTTCTCTAGGAAATCCTGAAAATCCTGTGAAAGAAAAAATGGCTTTTCATCTGTGAAAAGATATTCAATATTAGCATCATGAACAGTCTTAACCGTATCACAAAACTATTTAAACCTTGCTAAGGTTTCTTTTGGTGTCTGTAATATGTAAATTCATACATAATTAGAATAGGGATCAACAAATACAAGATAGTATTTTGCACTGCCTCTAGAGGGTGCTAGAGGACCAATTACATCAGCATACACTCGCTGAAAAACAGTGTTAATCTTTGTTGACTTCTTCTCCGTGGCTCCTTTGGATACACCTGCAAGAGAAGACATTTTAGACTCACATGCATTGCACATTTTGTAATCAGACTCTGCAAAAGTCAACAAATACAGTCCATCTTTCTCTTTGGGAGAAAGATACAACTTTCCGTCTTTAAAGATTCTGCATCTCTCCTTATCATAGGATAACACCAACCCTTTCTTTGTCATCTGAGAAACACTCAACAAATTGAACATAGTAAACGTTACTTATAGTCAAATTCAGACTTTCCAGATAAACAGTCCCGATTCCAGTCGCTTCCATCTCTTGACTGTTGGCCTGTTTCACAGTGAAGCGTTGATTCTCAAATGTAGAAAATAACTCTCTGCGTGAGGTCAGATGCTCTGTCGCGCCCGTGTCGATAATAAAAGCATTCTCAACCGATGATGAGGCCTTTGGCGACAACAGAGCTTTCGCTGGTCTTGCCTGTGATTTGGCACAACCCCTGCCTGTAGCCTCTGGCTTTGTTGAGCCCCCTTTGGCTTCTTTAGGCTGACGTGCCTTTTTACAATTCTTCTGAATATGCCCAGGCTGGCCACAATTATAACAACAAACGACGTTTAGAGCTACAGCCTGCTCTCCTCCAGCAACAACAGTGGGAGTGGTTGAACTGCTAGCTTCACTCCCCCCATCAGCAACAGCTATTGCAGCAAGTCTGTCTCTTTCATTCAGAACAACGGAACAAATTCTCTGAACTCTCAGATCAGCAGCAGGTAGCGATCCAAGCTGACTTGCAACCGTTTTGTACGTTTGATTCAAGCTGCTGATTATCATAAGACAAAAAATAGACTCCTCAAGAGGAAAATTTCTTTGCGCCATCTGCTGGCGTAGAAATTGCATCTCTGTCAAATGCACTTGCACATCCTCACCAGGCTTCAGTCTCATGTTTGTGAGCTTTTCAAAATGCAGCAGCGCTGTGCCAGCGGCGTCTCGCTGATGTATACGCTGAAGCGTGAGCCAAATCTCTCTCGCAAATTCCAAATGGGATATATGCACTAACTGATCGTCAGCAACACACAAGACGATAGCAGACCTTGCCTGCACATTAGAGTCATTCCAGGCCCTTGAAGGTACTGCAGAAATGGGATTTTGAATCACCCCAAATATTCTCTGTCTCTCAAGTAGGGCTTTCATTTTAAAAGACTATGAGGAATAATTGTCATTTGTTGGGGGGGGTGGATAAGGCAGACCCGCCCCTTGCTTGGCATCCATCTTGATCCCAATGTACAGCTATCAGCTACGAGCCGTAAGCCTTTGGCAGCAAACAACGCTGAAATATCCAACAGCCTTTGAGCTGCTCAACTCCGGCTTGCTTCCCTTTTGCCTTTGAAGCTTAACGAGCCCATAAATCAGCCCAAAGTACTCACGATTCCTTGGCGGTTGCCGACAATGGTTATCAGCACTCCCCCAGAATGCAGGAATGTGGCTTTCTCGCTGTGTTTTAATCCAAAAACAGCAGCTCTTCGAAGAACCGGAGAACCATTCAATCCACGTTCACCAGGCAGCCATCCATCAGGAACTGTCAGAGGTCCGTGGAACGTAGCAATCAGCAAAAACGCTTTCACCCGGTGCTTCAGCCGTCCTTAGTCGTCACTTGTTGCCACAGCCATCCATGGTGCTACCATTTCTTGGCACAACCATCAGCTCTGCTACCATTTGTTGGAAACTGGCCCCCTCGGGAAAAGCTGGCTCCACTTCCCAGGCTTGTCGGTGCCTGTTGCCGGTGACCTACCTTGGCTGGCATCCCGGCAGACCAGGGAGATCTTAATAGGCGACACCTCCCTGATGAAAGGTGCACACCCCCTTCCCCCTTGCATAGCCACAGGAGAAAGAAAACAGTCAGAAAGTAGACTATTTCATCTCTACTTTATTCATGACTGTACACTGTACAAAAAGCTTGTCTGCTCACTCAGAATCCTCCGAGCAACTGAAGAAGTCCTCCCGGACACGAACAACAGGAAGGTCTCATATTACACAGAGAACAAATCCCTGAGAAATGCCTGGAACATCCTGTCCCACGGTTAGACCCATCATGTGATGTAAACATCGAACTGCTTGTTCACAGCAGGGCTGTTTAGGGCTTGAAAGGTCAGCACCAACACTTTGAATTGTGCTCGGAAACGTACTGGAAACCAATGTAGGAGGACCTCCGGGGTGGCGCCATCGGTAATGGCGGATTCCCTCTGACTAGGAGGGAACCAGCTCTACGGAAATCGGGTCTTTACCGTTACAGCGCAGCGGGGACCCTTCAAAAATCACAGGCAGGTGAAGCCTGTGACCGTGGGACTCGGCGGGCACCGTTTGCGCCCCCCCCCCAATTGGCAAAGGAGCCCGACAACGGGCTCTGGAGCGGAGTGGGGAAGTGGTGCGGTGCTGTGAGTCATCTGCTTCTTCCATGGAGCGAAGCCGCGCAGCTGTTGCCGGAGAGCGCTGCCTTTTTCCTGGGACAATTTGGCTGTAAAACAATGATCCATGAGTAGGCTAACTTCGGAATTAAAGGAACTTTACAAATTTTATGATTAATTTGGCACCGAAGCGGAGAGGTATAAACAGGAAGTCTGCCTCCCGTTCTTGTAAGTGGAGTAAAGCAATGAACTTGAAAGTGGAAGCTTTAAAAGACGTTGGAGAAGGATAATAATTTCGAGCATCAAAATAGTGTTTTCCCCCCTTAAAAACAGGGGAGGAGAGGGGAGAAGATTGGAACGTTATTTCCCTGCAAAAAGAGGAAGAGGAGTTAAAATCCACTGCTCAAAACCCTGGAACGGTTCCCAGTGACAGTAAGAAAGCCGTATTGAGAATTGCACTGCTTTTGAAAGTTCTTTTTGACAGTTAACTCTGCATCTGAGATACAACTAAGATACAATATTGCTGACAGGCTTCTTCTGGTCTTAAAGTAACTGGATATAACTGAGATAGAAACTGTTGTCTTTTGGGGACTTCCGGGTTGGCGCGGAAAGCTAATGGCGGATTCCCTCCGAGCTCTGGAGGGAATCGGCTCTGTAGAGGACGGGTCCTGCCGCGGCGATGACGCGGGGACCCTTAGAAACCACAGGCGCGGAAGCCTGTGGACCTGGTGACTCAGCGGGCACCGTTTGCGCCCCCCAACCCACGAAGAAGCCTTTTTAAAGGCTTCGGAGCGGGGGACGGAGTGTGGCGTGGTGCTGTGAGTAAACCGCTACTTCTACAGAGTGAAGCCGCAAGCCATGGCTGGAGAGCGCTGACTTTCTTCCTTGAAATTTGGACCATAAAGTAACAACCCGTGAGTACTACGGAAATTGGATTTAAAATCTCTTTTTGAATTTCAGCATGATTGGGGGGAGTGTCAAAAGGAAGTCCGCCCCCCCCCCCAGTTTTGTAGTCAATTTAAAGAAAGAATTGGACAACTAAGGTCGAGAGACCATTTCTCTCCTTGCGAAACAAAAATTATTAATTCCACGATTTGATAATACAAGTACAGTGTCTAAGGATAAGAACTGTTTTTTAAAGTTTGATCTGTAACCCTCCCTGGATCCGGGAGCGATCCGTGAGAGAGTCGGCTGAGGAGACATAAGGAGTTCGACAGCTGTCAAACGAGCTGTCAAAGTAAGGAAAATCAACTTGTGGCTATCTCTGCTGGTTATTTTGTTACATTTGACTTTAAGTTGCTGAAAGTAAAGAAGAAATAAAACAAAACAAAGTAAACTGACTGTTGGAGAAAGAATACTAAGTAACCAGAATCCCTCTAGAGGGGGTTCTGGACATTACAATGGCTGTAGATGGAAAAATACAGGCTGAGTTGGAAAGAATGTTCTTCCTCGTGGGAAAGCTGAAAGACCAGAGTGAAGTTATGACTACAGATATTAAGACCTTGAATGCTACAGTAAACAAGTTTGCTGATGTTACCAAGGACTGGATTCAAAAAAATCTTGCAGCTGAACAAGAAGAGAAATGTGTTGTTTCAGAGGAATGGGAAGGAGGAGCTGAAAAGCCGTTGGTGAAAAAGGACAACCAAAGGCCTCCAAAATTGGATTACAAAGAATATAAGATTTGTTTTGGGTTTTTTTATAAATTTTTTATTGGTTTTACAACATTTTTTAAAACAATACAAACAAATAAAAAGACAAACAAACATGTATAATTTCATAACCTTTTTTTCATATCCCTTACTTCTCGGACTCCCCCATACCTCCCCTTCGTGCAAGAATATAAGATTTGGACAATTAAAATTTGGTTTGAAACCGAGAAGGAAAATTGTAGAGACTTTCCCAAGGGGATATTGGAAGACCCTTGGATTACAATCTTGCACAAGGAGAAAGATGGAGCCTTTGGGACATTTGAGACATTTGGACTTAAAAGAAATATGAAACATGTCTTGGGCTCCAGTTTTGATCGTGGAGGACTGGCTGGAAGAAATATTGACCTTACTGGGACAGAGCTTCTCCGAGATATGAGGTTCAACTTAAAGGACTATCAACAGAACCGGCTGAGAGGGACTGTGGGAGATTTGAGGGCCTCGGACGTGAGAGATCCAGGCTGAGAACTGATTGGCCTAGGCTATTTCTTTTGGGGATCGAAACCGGGAAAGGGGGAGGGAGAAAATTTTGTAATGTAAGGGGTGTATAATTATAAGCTGTCCTTTAGTAGGTAATCAATATAAAAATTGGGAATTTTGTGGAAGGGAATTTGGGTCGACCTTAGAAAAGGGTGTAAGGATTTATATTATGGTTTAATTTAGATATATAAGATATATAAGATAAATGTGGCTATTAAGACGAATTAAGTAATATATTGATAAGGGTAAAGTGGAAATAATGAACTTGCTGAATTAACTATTGGAATGCGGATACAAGAAGGGGAGGGGTGGGGAGGTCGGGGATAGAGGTTAAGAAATTAAGGATATGAGATTATACGTGTGTGTGTTTGTTTTTGCATGTTTGTATGTTTGTCTTAAACGTGTAAAACCAATAAAAATTTTATATATATAAAAAAGAAACTGTTGTCTTTTTGGTGAACTGGGGGGCGAAAGGGAGAAGTTAATTACTTTAAAGACATTTCCGATTGTTACTGTGTCCCCCTAGAGGAAGTTTGAAATTGTTACAATTGCAGCTGGGCTAAGGGGATTTTCCACTTCAAAACAATGTTGATTCTGAGCGTGAGATTGACCTTGGGCTATATCTAGAGGGATATGGCAGATGGGAAAGAGAAGATAGTTTTGTTACAAGCAACGAGGTCTGGCAAAGTACTTCGCACAGACGGCGGGCTGCAAAGAAGGGCTTCGACATCTGGCCCTTCTGGTTTACCAACAGCAACCTCATCGGCACAACCAAAACCCAAAGGTATGGCTGCTGACGATGCCCTGGCTCAGGCACTAGGAAAAATAAATGAATCTTTGGAAAGAATAAGCAAACAAGTAGCCGAGGCATCGGGTAAAATTGATCAAAATACCACAAGTATTAACAATTTGGGACAGAAAGTAAATACTAACACAGAAACTATCCAGAAATTATTGCAGGAATCCACTTCGACACGAAAGACAGCCGAGGAGGCTAAAGAAATTGCAACTGCTACAGCCACTGTTCTAGAAGAGAAGATACCACCGTTGCACAAACAACTTGAAGACCACAAGTCAATACTGTCTATGATTGAATTGAAGGAGAAACAGGTGAATTTAAGTGTCAGGGCCGTACCTGAATTGGAGAAAGATAATTTGATTGAATTTCTCACGCAGGAATTTGCAGACTTTTGGAACCCAGATTTGGGGAAGGATAGTTTCAAGATAGTGAGAGCTTTTAGGCTTGGAAAAGGAGGGAGGAAGAACAGGGTGAGAGACTGTTTGATCACCCTCCGAACAAAAGAGGAGAGAGATAAAATCTTGAGTCTGCACTTCCAGAAGACTTTGGAAATACATCAGTCGAAAGTGGAAATATTTAAGGATATTCCGAAGCATCTTTTGGACCTTAGGTCCAATTACAGAGATTTGGTTGACCTGTTGAGAAGCAACAGAATCATTTTTAGGTGGGAATTCCCCCAAGGCCTATCCTTCAGTTATAAAGGGAAGAAGATAAAAATAAGATCAGAAGACGACAAAGATAAATTTTGGAGAGACCATGGAGAAGACCTGCAGAAGAAAGTTACAGGAGAGCTAAGAGCACTTGTAAGTGAAACCTTAGATATACCAGATTTACCTCCGGAACTAAAAGATCGCCTGAAGAAGGTGATACCACCGACAGAACAGGAACAGGCACTGGGTGCAGTTGGAGGAGAAGTAAAGTAACTACATCATGGCTCTGCAACTATTAAGCTGGAATTGTAATGGTTTGAACTCCCCTCAGAAAAGGAGATCTGTGTTTCATTTATTAAAAAAGGAACAATTGGACTTGATTTGTTTACAAGAAACACATATAACAAGGTTACACAGGAAAATATTGACTAATAAAAGACTTGGTCAGGAGTTTATTTCATCGGACAAGGTTAAAAAAAGAGGGGTTGTGATTTATGCAAAGGACAGATTATTACCGAAATTTATTTTTAAAGATGACCAAGGAAGATTTGTGGCAATCGAAATTCAATTACAAGGAGAAAAATTTTTGATAGTAGGAATTTATGCACCAAATGAGGGGAAATATGATTTTTTTAAAAAAGTTGCATGAGACCCTGATGGACTATTTGGATTACAACATGATTTTGATGGGAGATATGAATGGAGTGGTATCTACAAATATGGACAAGGCACAAAGACAGGCAGTCACCAAGGATGGTAGACTACCGAAAACTTTCTTTGAGATGACAGACAACTTGGACTTAGTTGATATTTGGAGAACAAAGAACCCCATGGCTAAAGAAGGATCCTTCTTCTCTGAAGCCAATATGACATGGACAAGAATTGACCAAATATGGGTAACTAGAGGAATGGCACCAAAGACAAGAAAAGTGGAAATCTGCCCAAAAACATGCTCCGACCATAATGCTGTTAAGATGGAAATGAAATTAATACCAACTGGCTCCTTTAGATGGAGGATGAATGACACCTTATTCAGAGATGAAGACATGCTTAAGAAGGCCGAAAAAACTTTGAAAGACTATTTTGAGATAAATATGAACACCAATGTGGAAAAAAGAATAATCTGGGACGCAAGTAAAGTGGTTATGAGAGGGTTCTTGATACAACAATGGCGTCACATGGTCTCCACCACAAGCTCCCATCTGGCCGTGGCATTCTGCAACAGCACTAGCTTCCAAAGCAAGGGCAGCCCCAGTTAGAGCACATTGCAGTAATCTAGCATGGACTACAGTGGCCAGGCTATCCCTAGCCAGGAACAGCCATAGTTGGCGAACCAGATGAAGCTGGTAAAAGGCACTGCTAGCCAGATACAGTGGTACCTCGGGTTACAGACGCTTCAGGTTACAGACGCTTCAGGTTACGGACTCCGCTAACCCAGAAATAGTACCTCGGGTTAAGAACTTTGCTTCAGGATGAGAACAGAAATCGCGCGGCGGCAGGAGACCCCATTAGCTAACGTGGTACCTCAGGTTAAGAACAGTTTCAGGGTAAGAACAGACCTCCAGAACAAATTAAGTTTTTAACCCGAGGTACCACTGTAAGAAACTTGGGCTGTCTAGTGACAAAGATGTAGACTGTCTCGCCAGAGTGGTGCATGCTCTGGTTATCTCCTGCTTGGACTACTGCAATGTGCTCTATGTGGGGCTACCTTTGAAGGTGACCCGGAAACTACAACTAATCCAGAATGCGGCAGCTAGACTGGTGACTGGGAGTGGCTGCCGGGACCACATAACGCCGGTCCTGAAGGACCTACATTGGTTCCCAGTACGTTTCCGAGCACAATTCAAAGTGTTGGTGCTGACCTTTCAAGCCCTAAACAGCCCTGGCCCAGTATACCTGATGGAGCATCTCTATTCCCATCCTTCAGTCCAGACACTGAGGTCCAGCTCCGAGGGCCTTCTGGCGGTTCCCTCACTGCGAAAAGTAAAGCTACAGGGAACCAGGCAGAGGGCCTTCTCAGTGGTAGTGCCCACCCTGTGGAATGCCGTCCCATCAGATGTCAAGGAAATAAGCACCTGACCTTTAGAAGACATCTGAAGGCAACCTTGTTTAGGGAAGTTTTAAATGTTTGGTGTTTTATTTTTTAATTATTCTTCTTCTTCATATTCTGTTGGGAGCCACCCAGAATGGCTGGGGAAACCCAGCCAGATGGACAGGATATAATTTTTTATTTTTAAAATTATTTATGAGAGGGTTTCTGATACAACAGAATACGATTAAGAAAAAACTCTGGAACGGAAAAAAGGATAAGATACTAGAGAAGACAAGAGATGGAGAGAAAAAATTGAGATCAAAACCAAAATCAAAAGAGATTCTGAGAGAAATTAAATTCCACCAGTCACAATATACGAAATTGATAAAAGTAGAATGGAAAATTAAACAAATGAAACAAAGATCTTTTGAATCAGCGAACAAATGTGGAAAACTGCTAGCATGGCAGTTGAAAAAAAGACAAAAATTAAATTATGTTACCAATCTAGAGGTTGAAGGGAAAAATATCCAGAAACCAGGGGAAATCAGAAAGTGTTTCCAGAAATACTTTAAAAAATTGTACACGCAAGGGCCTGAGGAAGTGTCTGAGATGGATCAATTTCTAAAAGTCAATGGGTTACCAGAACTATCTCAGGAGAAGAGATCAATCTTGAATTACAAAATAACACAACAGGAAATTGAGGATGCCATTCAGAACATGCAGTTGGGTAAATCTCCAGGCCCAGATGGACTTACCTCCAAGTACTACAGGATGTTAAAGGACTATTTGACACAACCATTAATGGAGGTTTGCAATCAGATTATGGGGGGAGGAAGGGCACCGGAAACGTGGAAAGAAGCTTTCATCACATTGATACCTAAAGTGGAAACTGAAAAGACCCAACTTAAGAACTACCGTCCCATCTCACTCCTAAATGTGGATTACAAAATATTTGCAGACATTTTGGCAAGTAGATTTAAAAAGGTACTAAATGAAGTAATCCATAAGGACCAAGCAGGCCTTCTCCCAGGCAGGCATTTGTTTGACAACACCAGGAACATTATTGATATTCTGGAACTTTTGCAAACAAATATTAACACTAAAGCTGTGCTAATTTTTATTGATGCAGAGAAGGCCTTTGATAACATTTCTTGGAAGTTTATGAAGAAAAACTTGGAAGGGATGGGAGTGGGACGGGGGTTTGAAAATGGTATAGAAGCAATTTATTCAGAACAAAAAGCTAAGTTGATAGTGAACAATGTGGTGACAGAAGAGTTCCAAATTGAAAAAGGAACACGGCAGGGGTGCCCCCTTTCCCCCCTATTATTTATTTCGGTCCTGGAGGTACTCTTGAATATGATTAGGAAGGACCGGCAGGTACAAGGAATACGGGTCGGAGCGAAACAATACAAACTGAAAGCTTTTGCAGATGACTTGGTTTTAACACTTCAGGAGCCAGAATCTATTACAAAAAGAGTTCTAGAATTGATTCAGGAGTTTGGTCGGGTGGCGGGATTTAAGTTGAATAAACAAAAAACTAAAGTTTTGGGAAAGAATTTGACATCGTTAGAAACAGATGGGTTCCAGAGGGAAACAGAATTAAATGTGGTTAAAAAAGTGAAATACCTGGGGGTGAACCTGTCTTCCAAAAATCTGAACTTATTTAAAGACAATTATGAAAAATGTTGGTCAGAGGTTAAAAAAGACCTAGAATCTTGGTCAAGACTGAAACTTTCCTTGTTGGGCCGAATTGCAGCTATAAAGATGAATGTATTGCCAAAGATGTTGTTTTTGTTTCAAACCTTGCAGATTGTGGACAGAGTGGAATGTTTTGGAAAGTGGCAGAAGGATATCTCGAAGTTTGTTTGGCAGGGCAAAAAGCCCCGAATAAAGTATAAAATATTAACTGATGCAAAAGAAAGAGGGGGTTTGCCCTGCCAGACTTAAGGTTATATTATGAAGCTGCAGCCTTCTGCTGGATGAAAGACTGGTTTCTGCTAGAGAACACTGATGTCCTAGATCTGGAAGGTTTTAACAACTCGTTAGGATGGCATGCATATTTGTGGTATGACAAGGTAAAAACACATGGAATGTTTAAAAACCATATTGTCAGAAAAGCAATATTTATGGTCTGGACAAAATACAAAGACTTATTAGAAAGTAAGGCCCCGAGGTGGCTATCACCAGTGGAGGCCAAGGCTCGGAAAAAAACCAATATGGAGGCCGGTTGGCCGAAATATTGGGAATTAGTAGAAAAAAATGGAGATAATTGGAGACTGCAGAGCTATGAAAAATTAAAGACTAAGGTGCAGGACTGGTTACATTATGCCCAAATTCATGAGGTTTTTAAGTTGGATAAAAAAAAAAGGATTCCAGGTGGAAAAATCGAAACTTGAGACAGAACTGTTAGAACCAAAGACTAAGTTACTATCAAGAATGTATAACTTGCTGCTTAAATGGAACACTCAGGATGAGACAGTCAAATCAGCCATGATAAAATGGGCTCAAGACATTGGGTACAACATTATGTTTGAGGACTGGGAGAGGTTATGGACCACCGGTATGAAATTTACGGCATGTAATGCCCTGAAAGAAAACATTATGAAAATGATATACAGGTGGTACATGACCCCAGTCAAGCTTGCTAAGATATACCATTTGTCTAATAACAAATGCTGGAAGTGTAAGGAGGGTGAAGGGACATTCTTTCACCTCTGGTGGACCTGTCCAAGAGTGAAGGCCTTCTGGGAAATGATCTATAATGAGTTAAAAAAGGTGTTTAAGTACACCTTTCCTAAGAAACCGGAGGCCTTCCTCTTGGGCATTGTCGGCCAAAAGGTGTTAAAGAAGGATAGAACGTTTTTTATGTATGCAACCACAGCAGCAAGAATTCTTATTGCTAAATATTGGAAGACTCAAGATTTGCCCACACTGGAAGAGTGGCAAACGCAATTGATGGACTACATGGAACTGGCCGAGATGACTGCCAGAATCCGAGATTTGGGAGAAGAAACAATCGAGGAGGACTGGAAAAAATTTAAGGACTATTTGCAAAAATTTTATAAATTATATGAACTATAAAAATTCGCATGATTTGGAAAGGTTAGCTCCAGCAACGAGAGTGGAGGACATATGAAATTATCAATGAAAGGATTAAATATTTAAATGTTTAAAATGATATTATATTGGTTTGCAAAGTAAATGGATAATAAGTAATTTAAACTTAAAAAGTAATGATTTGAAAGTACAAAAGAAACACATGAAACAAGGTTATAATTTGCTGATAACTTTATTGTCAAGAATGCATTGTGTGGGAGATGTGGGGAAGTCCGATAGAAGACTGAAATAAGTTTAGAAACAACTCTTTTTTTCTTTTCTTTTCTTGCTATTCTTGTTTCTTTGTATATCTGACTGGTTATCTCTATCTGGAAAAAATGCAATAAAAATTTATATATATATATATATATAAATTATTATTATTATTATTATTATTATTATTATTATTATTATTATTATTATTATTATTCCAGGTGTGCCCCCAGCTATGCCCTGGCTCCTTCAGGGGAGTGCAACCACATCCAGAACAGGAAACCCGTCAATTTCTGGAACATGAGAACCACCCACCAAGCTACTCCATCGCCCCAGGATTCAAATGCAGTTTATTGTCCCTCATCCAGTCCACCAGTGCATCCTGACACTGACCCAGTCTAACTGCTACCAAATCTATTTACCTTTTGTGAAACAGGTGAATGTCAAGGATAGCGTGGAAAACCTGGTGAGCGTCTTCCTCAAAAAAGCCCACAGTGACCTGGAGAAAGTCCGAGCCATTTGGATGCGGATCTGCCATCATATAGGTGGTTTGTTACACAATAAACTTTTGTTATTTCATTAAGGAAAAAAGATATATGTTCATTGAATTGATTGATCGCTCGCATCTTCTGAACGTTTGTAACCCACACGTGACCTTTGCAGACCCTTGTTCACTATGCATTTCGTGCTTTGGGGTGATAGTTCATAAATGTGTTTATTTCTCCAGAATATGATATGGAAGCCTTCTATGATGAAGCCAAGAGGGCTTCAGAGGCAGCAGATGTCCTGCAGTCAGGAAAAGGAATTTGTACGGGATTTTGTGGACTCTTTGAAGAAATGTGCAGGTGACTTCTTTCAGCCCCAGTTATCAGGTCAAGCAGTGGTTTCGTGGCAGGGATGATGGGAGTTCTGGGGAGCCACAGGTTCCCCAACCCTGCTCAATGGTTTGAATGTTCCTGAAGCAAATTTGCATGTATAGGGTAGAGTTGAATTCAGCTTTGAGCAGATCCACTGAAATCAATGGACTGTTTCGTGGGGAGAGGGGGCAGGCAGGTGTGGTGGACACCCTGGTCCTGAATGGGATAACTGTGCCAATAAAGGACCAGGTGCAAAGGACCGCCATGCTTATATAGCAGGCATGCAGAACCTTTGGCCCTCCAGACGTTGCTCAGCTGCAACTCCTATCAGGCCAAGCAAGCTTAGCCAATGGCCAGAAATGACAGGAGCTATACTTCAGCAACATCTGGATGGCCAAAGATTTCCTACATCTGTAATATGAAACAAAACAAAACAAACAAACAAAATAAATAAATTCCTTCCAGTAGCACCTTAGAGACCAACTAAGTTAGTTATTGGTATGAGCTTTCGTGTGCATGCACACTTCTTCAGATACCATGCACACGGAAGCTCATACCAATAACAAACTTAATTGGTCTCTAAGGTGCTACTGGAAGGAATTTTTTTTATTTTGTTTCAACTACAGCAGACCTACCTGTAAATCAGCCACCATAGCCATTAGAGGGCCGTGAAAATTTGTGTCCCGGGCTTTTTAGACTCATCTAAAAAGACTCCCCCTTCATGGATCACTGTCTTGCCGTGGCGAAGGGGCTTGAATAACTCAGAGAAGCTATGAGCTATGCTGTGCAGGGCCACCCAAGATGGACAGGTCATAGTGGAGAGTTTTGACCAAACATGATCCACCTGGAGCAGGAACTGGCAAGGCACTCCAGTATCCCTGCCAAGAAAACTCCATGGACAAAGACAACAGGCATATAAATGTTATGACGCTGGAAGATGAGCCCCTCAGGTTGGAAGGCGTCCAAGGAAGAGGAATGCTACTGAGGAAGAGCGGAGGACAAGTACAAGTAGATTCAGAGCTGATGAAGTGGCTGGGCCAAAGCCGAAAGGACACTCAGTTGCGGATATGCCTGGAAGCGAAAGGAAAGTCCAATGCTGTAAAGAAAAATATTGCATAGGAACCTGGAATGTAAGAACCATGAACATGGGTAAGTTGGATGCGGTCAAAAATGAGATGACAAGAATAAATATTGACATCCTGTGCATCAGTGAACTAAAATGGACGGGAATGGGCGAATTCAGTTTGGATGACCATCATATCTACTACTGTGGGCAAGAAACACGTAAAAGAAATGGAGTGGCCCTCATAGTCAACAAAAGAGTGGCAAAAGCTGTACTGGGATGCAATCTCAAAAATGATAGAATGATCTCGATACGAATCCAAGGCAGACCTTTTAACATCACAGTAATCCAAGTTTATGCACCAACTACTGGTGCTGAAGAAACTGAAATTGAGCAATTCTATGAAGACTTACAACACATTATAGAAGTGACACCAAAGAAGGATGTTCTTCTCATTATAGGGGATTGGAATGCTAAAGTAGGGAATCAAGAGATAAAAGGAACAACTGGCAAGTTTGGCCTTGGAGATCAAAACGAAGCAGGGCAAAGGCTAATAGAGTTCTGTCAAGAGAACAAGCTGGTCATCACAATCACGCTTTTCCAACAACACAAGAAATGACTCTACACATGGACATCACCAGATGGGCAGCATCGAAATCAGATTGACTATATTCTCTTCAGCCAAAGATGGAGAAGCTCTATACAGTCAGCAAAAACAAGACCTGGAGCTGACTGTGGCTCAGATCATCAGCTTCTTATAGCAAAATTCAAGCTTAAACTGAAGAAAGTAGGAAAAACCACTGGGCCGGTAAGATGCAATCTAAATCAAATCCCGTATGAATACACAGTGGAAGTGAGGAACAGGTTTAAGGATTTAGATTTGGTGGACAGAGTGCCTGAAGAACTATGGATGGAGGCTCGCAAAGACTCTCCTCCCTGAAAGAGAGGGGAGTGGTTGTGGTCGGGAGCCCGAGCACCGCCCAGCAGGGGGCGTGGCCCCCTGCTTCCAGCTCACCTGGCTGGCGCTCACGCCCCCGGTGGCCACCCAACCAGGTGCCGCAGAGGGGGCGTGTTCAGCAGCCTTTTGCTGCAGCGCCAGGCTCTCCCTGGCCTCATTCCTCGTCGTCGCCCCATCGCGAGTCATCATCTCCTCCGTCTGCCCAGCAGTGATGACCACGTGGATCTAACTTCGAATAGGACCTTTAGCAGAGAAGTTTTGCCTTACCTTTTCTATTTTTTGCTGCTTTTCCCTTGTTACGGCTAAAATCTGGGTGCGGGGTTACTCTGCCACCCAGCTCATCGGACTAAGTCCGTGGGTCCCTGCGGAAGAAAATGAGCTCAGCCGGACACAGGAGCAAACTGCAGAAGGTCCAAGTTTATTGCGCAACAGGTTCAAGGCGAGATTGAACCCAGAGAAAGGGGTGACATGAACTTTTGAAATTTCCCTCCATATCCCAGAATACAGTGCATGAAACGTCACGAATACATTATGGGAAGGTTGGGTTTCACAAGTTACATCATGAATATACTTTACATGTCATAAATACATTATGAAAAGGTGGGATTACATTAATTAGCATTTTCGGATGAGGGAGGGGGGATATGCGGAGCGGGAAATATACATAGATACACATTTATTGAGTACCGGTGGTGGCAAGACAATGGGTCAGAGATATGCATCGTCTGCCACCTAATATTGCCTAGAGGAAAGGTTTGGCGAAACGATCTGACAGGATTAAGAAGTTCCTGCGTACGTGACCTGCTGCTTCGGGGATTATGGAAGTAGGGATAGCATCATGGAGTCCACGGGGAACTGAGCTGAATGACACCAAGAGCGAAGAAATCGGAGTTACGGTTGATTTTATATCAATTTCTAAAGATTTCAATGATTTCAAACCCATTCTGTACTATAGGGCAAAAGCAGAAACAGAATGGATACATTGTAACAGGAGCCCCCCCCCTTCCGTTCCGTATCAGTCCCCCATTCGGAGATAGATTTGCATTAAAGTTCTGTAAGAACTTGCAAATCTTTTCTCCGCACCCTAAATCTTGGTGAATGGGATGTGTGTCTTTATGCAAACCTGAAAGGGACTTGCAAGCCATGCCTCTTACGGTCATTTGCAAGTATAGCAGTGCAGGTAGCTGCATATAGGGTATTATATAAAGAACACCTCTTGTATTTTGTTGCTAAATTACTTGTGGCATTCTCAATAGTGTTTTATGCTTTACACCTAGCAGGAAGGTCTTATTGACTGAAAAATGCAGTTGGTGTTTTGTCCTTCGCCATTTTTGTGTATTTCTCAGGTGTCAAGCTAGCTCTTCTGTGGTCTCACACTGACATAGTGCTACAGCAACACATCCTGTCTGTTGAATCCCCTCGGGGCTTTCATTTAACCATGTTGCCTGGCATTCACCATAGCTGGCACAGGTTGGACATCTCGTGAGGGAGATGCCTTGGCCTTGGCCTTCCTATGGGATTCTATTATAGGCTGTGGTTTTGCACGCATGGGGGTTGCTCACTTGCACTTAAAGGACCAAAAGGCTAATTGCAGCCTGGATACACTTGCCCAATTCAAACTGAGCCCAATTTGAATTTATCTTGCCCCATGGTTCTCATCTCTTCAAACCAATCTGTTAAAAGAAAACCATTCTTAACAAGGGCAGTTGTCCAAATAAGTCAATTTAAGTCTATAAGAAATCATTCCTGCTAAACCAAAGCATATGCACCTTCATGTACCTGGTGTTTTGTGGATCCAGAAGCTTGTCCTTGGCAAAACGAGGTTTAACACATTTTAAAATGGATAGGGAAAGTTGGCGGTGGAACAATTAAATGTGGTTACAAGTTGATCTAAACATTGGACTACACAATAGTGTGAGCTATTAGAAAGTATAAAATGCATGAGAATTCTCCATTGGTGTGTAAGCAATAAGACATTAAACATAAAAACAATTACACACAAAATTGCCCCCCTTTGTGGAAATCACACTGTCAGACACATTTCAACATTCTTACATAATAACACATAATACAAAACAAACTAATTAAATATCAGTTACATATCTTGACACAATTGTGATCTTTTACGTATGTATCTTTTGAATCCTGGAGCACAGTCTTAAGGTTCAAAAGTGGGAAAATGTCCTTGCAATTCAACTCCTCCCCCCTTTGTCAGCCCCACTCCCCATCAGTCTATATCCTTTGAAAGAGATAGCTGTGGGCACTTTGAAAACTCTGGCGTTGCAGGTCTTGTGATGGCGAAGGGGTTGTTGCTGCTTTTCATCATTGCACATCTGTAGAAGTGATATCCTGTAAGGGGCAGGGTTTTGGGGCGACTTAAAAACACAGTTAGACAAGAAGGATGTCCTCCAGTTTTCATGGGAAGCTGCAAATAATAAAAAATCTTAGCACATTAAGCGTTTCATTCATTCCAATATTACTATCACATTTTCCTATAACTACTGTTATTATCTGCCAAGTTCGTTTGCTTTCCTTCACTTTGGAGAGAAAGAGAACTGTAAAAAATACAAGGTTAAAATAATAATGAAACACACACAATGACTTATGAGGAACGAAAAATAAATAAATGCTAAGACACACAATTTTAAGAAATCTGAAGTAACAATGAAAATAAAAGAGTGTTTCTTGATGTGACAACATTGGCTATAGGACAATACTGGAAAATGACTTAATACCAAGGGAAAAAATGAATGGCAATTTAAAGTTGTGCAAGTACCTTGCACTAGCCAAAATGACAGAATTAATAAGAAATGCTCAGGCAAAAAGGTAAACAAATACCATTCCACAAACAATGTTTGGTTGTGCTTCGATTAACTTCATAGACATCATGGAGAGACAGATTAAATAAATGAAAACAGATTACTTGTAACTTTAAAAAAAGTGTCAAAGCCACAAAGAGATGGAAGTCAAACTGTAGCAGGGATTCAGACTTGTTTCACAGAACAGAAAGAAAGTTGCTGTGGGAGGAAAAGGGACAAACACTTTGTTATCGGGGTTCACATATCCTGTTAAAAGGGAAAATTATTTCATGTGAGAAGCCTGTCAGGAAATGCTGTTCCTAAATGTATAGGCAATGTATAGGCATATACACACACACCAAAAAAAAAAACCTCTTATAAAATTTAAATCCCATGGGGGGGGGGGAGAAACTACTCAAGAGAGGAACTCACAGTGGGAGTGCTTTGATATTTACCTGTGAAAAAAATTTGGCATGTCCAGTACTTAACTCTTGTCTTAAGTAGCCCCTGGAGCAAAACACATTAAGGATGATTTCCCTCAATGGTTCCACGTTTTACATAAGGAAATTTGGAAAGGTTTCTCCCTGCAGCACACTGCTCTCCAAACCTTCTCTCTCCCCCCTCCTTTCTCTCTCTCTCTCTCTCTCTCTCTCTCTCTCTCTCTCTCTCTCTCTCTCTCAGCTGATCTAGCCTCTGTGCATGTGCAGAGTTCATGTCTCAGAAACCTTTTATACCATTGAAAATGTTGCATCTTTTGGCTCAATTTGAATAAGGAAGGGAAAGGTAAGGGGTAGATTTTAAAAGTAGAGTTAGATTTTAAAACACAAAAAGAGAAACTCAGTAATTCAAGTACAGTATTCACCTTCCTTTATGTACAGGAAAGGGCTATCATTATTGGTCATTTTATCTGGTCATTCGCAGAACAATCAACCGCTCTCTTATTTATGAGTAAAAATGGCCAGTCATTGGTCAAGGCTAATTGTACTTGATTATTCATTTGTATGTGCTTAAACTTTGAGTAGACTTTTAAATCTGATTTTTAAATAGTAGACAAAATGATAAACACTGTAATCACTCAAATGCTTGATATTACCAGTTGGGCTTCACCTCTCACCTTTTAAAACTAAAGAGCAAAGCTAGGCTGAATTTCAACTCCATTACCACACCAGAATTTAAGAATTACCCTCCAATGCTTGCAGACACATAGCCTTCCACACAGCCACAAATTGGGAGAGTTGAAAGGGGACCCTGGGGTCATCTAGTCCAACCCTCCAAAATATAGGGTTCACAGCAAGATTTCGCAGCAAGATTTGTACTACCAAAGAGGCATACACATTTAAGTACAGATTTACAGCTGGGAAAGGAATCATCTATGCTCATATCATGTACTAAGGAAGAGGAAAATAAAAGTACATAACTTTACACAGAACCCTTTTTGCAGATCTTGAGATAGTTTGAGTGAGTTTGAAATTATATTTAAGGAAGAAGTGAACAGTTTTCGTAAGATAGGGAGAGGATCTCTTATAAAGCACAGTTAAAGCAGCCCTAGATTTAATTTTTAAAGGGAATACACAAGTGTTGCCCCCTCCCCTCTTTGCAGTTTCCTTTAAAGGAAGCTTACTCGGGAGTAAATTTACCTGGCACAGAAGTAAGAAGGGAGAAAACAACTGAAAGAGGCAGAGTGAAACAAGGGGGAGGGGGGGCATTTTCTAACAAAAGAGGCCATGAAGTCTTATAGAGACTGATATCAGGAGCCTTACAATAACTCTTCTGTCCAACCAAATCAAAGTTAAAACTGGACTCAAATATTTTTCTTAGAATGAACACCATACTTTTATAGGCATACGCTTAATGAAATGCATACACTGCATTTTAGCTTGAGAGAGCAGTTGTGCTCAACTAGGCTTTTGCAGCAGAAACATTAGGTTAAAAGCACCTTCCAAAATAAGACTGTAGACTCACAATCTCAAAAGTTGGGGCAAAGCAAGAGGTGGGGTAAACATTTGCACACTTCATTCTCATCTTCTCTTATTTAGGACTGCTAAGATCCAGCATGGCTTCCTTAGATTTAAATTTTGAAGCAAGCTTGCAGTTTAAACTATGCACACTTAAGAAAGGCAGTCTGCCAGAGACAGAAGGAACAGACAACACACATAACAGACAACATGTAAACATACATATTCTCATATATGTATTAACAGACAACACACATAACAGACAACATGTAAACATGTAAACATATATATTCTCATCCTTTAGTTGGTTATTGCAAGGAGTTGGGCCACTACCTTTGGCTTCATTAAGTGAAATTAGTAGGAAGGTCCCACATGGTTTTATGAGCCTCCTTGCCTCTTCAAACACACCACCAGTTAATCAAACTGGTAGGGCTCACAACGCTTGGTTGACTGGGTACCCCTTTATAGATGCATGCGTTGCTGTTGTTGCTTTTTTTTTTTTTGCTTTTTCCTTTTTTTTGGGGGGGGTGTCTGGGATAGAGAAGGGGGAAAGAGAGGGGCTGATTAGGATTGGTATGTCTAGGGGTTTGGTATGCTTAGTACAGGGACATATAGTAAAGAGGAGAAGGGGCTTCTAGTTGCCTGGCAACTTCCTTAGTGGGTTTTAGAGAGCTCTAGCTATCCGGTTCCTTGCATTCCATTTCCTATTTCCTTATTTCCTTATTTCCTTATTTCCTTATTTCCTTATTTCCTATAACCTGGGGTCTCTTTCCACTCTGCCGGTCCTGCCCAATTCCTCATGGGCTATCCCTCCTGGCAACCTCCTACCTATCGTCACATCTCAGGAAAAGGGGCCCTACTGGACGCCCGCGCCATGCGGTGCCAGATCGGGTGGTCCCTGGATAGAATTTCGGGTCGAAAATCCCCCTTGCTTTCGGAAGCGAGCTTACAGTACACGTGGTATGTAGCTCGACCGGTGCGGCTGGGATTGATACAGAAAGCAAGACCACTTCCTGCCCCCTAGCAAGGACGCTCGGGAAGTTCGGAAAGAGAGCTCCAACCCCTTGCTTTCAACTGGGATGCCCGTTGCAGAAAGTCGGCTACCTTTCAAGTCGGGTCTCTCCGTCTTACTTTCGGGCTCCCAATTGGTGCGGCTGGCTGGAGATTTTAAGGAAAAGGGATAGAGCTCAGAACCCCCCTTTCGGGTTGAGCAGCGGTCCACGGTCTCTCTCACTAACCGGACCAAGAGAAAGGCGAGAAGGAGCGATAGAGAGGAGGGCAGAGAATTCAGTTGCCAGGAGATTCCACCCCCTTCCCACCAGTGCACTGGATTTTCCTTTTTCCTTATACTCACGCGTCTTCTATGATGATCCCGGGATCGATGAATAAGCCGGCTGGATCCCTCTTTTGCTCCCCGGCTGAACTCCTAGGGCTTTCGATTACCGCCCAGAAGATGGCTGGGGGTCCAAAAGGATCTTCCTAGGCAAAATGGCCTGGAGCCGGCTGAAGATTTCGGGGCCCCCAGTCAGCAGCTCGGGAGAACCGCAAGCCCCGCGTTGGGCAGCCAACTGTTACGGCTAAAATCTGGGTGCGGGGTTACTCTGCCACCCAGCTCATCGGACTAAGTCCGTGGGTCCCTGCGGAAGAAAATGAGCTCAGCCGGACACAGGAGCAAACTGCAGAAGGTCCAAGTTTATTGCGCAACAGGTTCAAGGCGAGATTGAACCCAGAGAAAGGGGTGACATGAACTTTTGAAATTTCCCTCCATATCCCAGAATACAGTGCATGAAACGTCACGAATACATTATGGGAAGGTTGGGTTTCACAAGTTACATCATGAATATACTTTACATGTCATAAATACATTATGAAAAGGTGGGATTACATTAATTAGCATTTTCGGATGAGGGAGGGGGGATATGCGGAGCGGGAAATATACATAGATACACATTTATTGAGTACCGGTGGTGGCAAGACAATGGGTCAGAGATATGCATCGTCTGCCACCTAATATTGCCTAGAGGAAAGGTTTGGCGAAACGATCTGACAGGATTAAGAAGTTCCTGCGTACGTGACCTGCTGCTTCGGGGATTATGGAAGTAGGGATAGCATCATGGAGTCCACGGGGAACTGAGCTGAATGACACCAAGAGCGAAGAAATCGGAGTTACGGTTGATTTTATATCAATTTCTAAAGATTTCAATGATTTCAAACCCATTCTGTACTATAGGGCAAAAGCAGAAACAGAATGGATACATTGTAACAGGAGCCCCCCCCCCCTTCCGTTCCGTATCACCCTTTACTATCGTTTTAGTTGTGAGGGATAGGGGCTGACAAGAAGGCTTAGGCGTCCTAAGCACCCCTTTTGTTCTTTAACTTATTTCAACACAGAGCACAACTCAAGCCAACATGCAAATGACCAGCCTATGCTCACATCATTACTGAACTAGGCCGGCTGGGCTAAAGTGCCCTCTTGTAATAAAGGCCTAAGTTAAAAGGGAAAGGCACAGGCTGGCGGTTCTAAACAGTGCCTGGCCTGCTTGACCAATTTACACTGTTAAAGTTTAGCGTACAAGGGTTAATGTGCGGGCGATATAATGGCTTCCAAGAGAACCCATCAGGCACAATCTTCTGTTCCTCCCCAAGAACTCCCCAATACAAGGGGGTCCTGTGTGCAAGATGGGTCAGGGTAGCCTCCTGTGCCCTGCAAACCACAGGCCTAGTCAGTGTTTTCTCTGCGTTTGAAACCTTTTACCAACAATTCAGACTACTGAAGTCAGTCAAGGCTGACCTAGAGATCGGGATTACATGTCTGAACCGCTACAATGCAGTATCCTTATGGCAGGAGGCCTTTAACTGGTCCTCAGATTTCCAGATTCTATCAGATGCAGCAGGGCCCCTGGGTTTTGGCTTGTACTTCAGGGGTCGGTGGTGCTCTCAACAGTGGCCAGCGGGGTAGCAGAGCAAGGCTATCACGCGGGATTTCACTTTTCTTGAGTTTTTTCCCATAGTAGTGGCCGTGCATATCTGGACGGAGGAGTTCCGGAATCGCTGGGTGTGTTTCAGAACTGATAACCAGGCGGTGGTGAACATACTGGCTAGGCAGTCATCTCGTTCTGAGAGGGTGTCGTCCCTGCTGCGGTCATGCCTCGCTTCCGGTTGCTAGCGCCTGGAGCTCGACTGTTGCCCGAACCCTTTCCGGAGCACCTGGGGAACCTTGGAGATGCAAACTGATTAAGGGAGTATTGGCATCTGTCACACCCTCCACCCTCAGATCTTACAAAAAAGCATGGTGTGACTTCATGGGCTTCAGGTCAGGGATATTGGGGCTTTCGCCTAGCGTGCCACCAAGCGCGGATGACGTTCTGCAATACCTTTCCCATCTTGACGATTTGGGACATGCCCCCAAAACCTTAAAGATACATGTAGCCGCCATCAGCTTCTTTTCAAAAGCTACATTTGCTCATGACCCGAGTAGCGACTTCTTGATCCGTGGAGCCATTGAGGGTTGGGGCAGGCTACAACCTCACAGGGCCAAGGGCCGTAAGCCAATTTCATACGGGTTGTCATCTCAGATAAGCATAAAAGTCAGGTCAATTTGCTGGTCCAGATTCGAGGCACGTCTCTTTTCCGCAGCATACGCTATCGCCTTTTTTGGCGCGCTCAGAGTTGGTGAGGTGGTGTTTAAGTTAGTGCATGAGGTTCAACACGCGGCCTCCGGTGCAAGGACGTGCAGGTGTCCGAAACTACCGTGACAATGCGTATACGTCAGTCCAAGACTGATCAGGCTGGTAAGGGTGTCCTAGTTAAGCTCACGGCGTCGGTGCAGCAGGGCCCATGCCCGGTAAAGGACACTAGGCGGTATCTCTACCTCAGACCGCCCGACCCGGGTCTGTTTCTGGTCCACGAAGATGGGTCACCCTTGTTGAGGCACCAATTCACCAGAGTACCGCGCAAGGCTATTGAGGCTTGTGGTCTATCCTCCCAGGAGTACGCTGCGCACTCATTTAGGATTGGTGCCGCAACCACGGCTGCGCACCTGGGGTTACTGGCGGACAGGATCAAAGAAATGGGCCGGTGGAAATCCAATGCTTATAAGTCTTATATTCGCTAGTACGCGACCTGACGCTTTACCCTACTTACCTGCCTTTTCTTTTCTGTCTTTACCCCCAGCTATGCTCAGAAGAAGCGTGTGGATTTGCGGCCACAGTATAGTGCATTGGGCCCGCATGCGAGCGGTGAGCTGCGGCCTGGCACCCAGTCTTGGCCTTCCACATGGTGTTCGAGTTTCCTGGTTTTCGAGAAGAGGCATGCCTTGGGAGGAGCTTATGCCATTGCTGTGGGAGAAAGTAGCCAAGTTCGGCCCTCCTGATATCCTTGTGATTCATTTGGGGGAGAATGACCTCGCTAACAGAAGGAGTGTGGGCTTGTTGTGGAGCACAAAAAGAGACTTGAATGCATTTGGAGCCTTCTGTCCCAGAACGATGGTGCTCTGGTCCTCCTTCCTGAAAAGAACTGTTTGGCGCGGTGCGCAAAGCTGTATGGCCATTGAAAGAACCAGGAAACTCGTAAATCGGGCGGTAGCCCGTTGGGTGTGCTTTATGTATGGCCGAGTCATTTATCAGGACCGTATCCGGATCGGCGACCAAGCTTTATACCGGAATGATGGTGTCCACCTATCGGATCTGGGGAACGACATTTAGTTAGCTAGTGTCATTAAAAGCATCTGGGATTGGTTGCAGCTTTGAGGGTATCGGGTGGCGGTTAGGCATTGGAATAATGTGTTGTGGTGCGTCGAAGTGCTAGGTGTGGCCATCGCCTATGCCTTCAATTTTAGGGGTATTCCGTTAAAGGAATCTGGGGGTCGTGTATTCCGTCCGATGCCTGCTTGGCGGGAGGCCATGGCACGACCCTCGGTGACATCAGGGGTGAGCCTATAGTTGGATTAGCATCAACAGGTGTTGAACCCCTGGTGAATAAACCCACTTGTTTTGCGATCCAATGCCTAAGCCAATACCTTTTCATTGCTGTAATCAATAAAGTTGTGGCCTTTTCTAGCCCATCAACCTTATATCACGTGTCCTTGTGTCTTCATTTCACTTTGCGGTGGTTGGGTCCTCGAACCACAACATTATACAGGAGGCAGCAACGAAAACCATCCCAATGAAAAGGAAATGCAAGAAAGGAAAGTGGCTGTCCAACGAGGCCTTACAAATAGCGGGGGAGAGAAGGCAAGCAAAATGCGAGGGAGATAGTGAAAGAAAAAATAGCAAGGAGAGACAAGAAGGCCTTCTTAAACGAGCAATGCAAAGAAATAGAGGAAAACAACAGAATGGGAAGAATCAGAGATCTGTTCAAGAAAATCGGAGAAATGAAAGGAACATTTCGTACAAAGACTACCATAATAAAGGACAAAAGTGGAAAGGACCTAACTGAAGCAGAAGACATCAAGAAGAGGTGGCAAGAATACACAGAGGAATTATACCAGAAAGCTATGGATGGCTCGTACACCCCAGGTAGTGTGGTTGCTGACCTTGAGCCAGGCATCCTGGAGAGTGAAGTCAAATGGGCCTGAGAAAGCACTGCAAATAACAAGGCCAGTGGAAGTGATGGTATTCCAGCTGAACTATTTAAAATTTTAAAAGATGATGCTGTTAAGGTGCTACACTCAATATGCCAGCAAGTTTGGAAAACTCAGCAGTGGCCAGAGGATTGGAGAAGATCAGTCTACATCTGAATCCCAAAGAAGGGCAGTGCCAAAGAATGCTCCAACTACCGCACAATTGCACTCATTTCACACGCTAGCAAGGTTATGCTTAAAATTCTACAAGGCAGGCTTAAGCAGTATGTGGACCGAGAAGTCCCAGAAGTGCAAGCTGGATTTAGAAGGGGCAGAGGAATCAGAGACCAAATTGCAAAAAGCCTTTGACTGTGTTGACCACAGCAAACTATGGCAAGTTCTTAAAGAAATGGGAGTGCCAGATCACCTCATCTGTCTCCTGAGAAATCTCTATGTGGGACAAGAAGCTACAGTTAGAACTGGATATGGAACAACTGATTGGTTCAAAATTGGGAAAGGAGTACGACAAAGCTGTATATTGTCTCCCTGCTTATTTAACTTATATGCAGAATTCATCATGCAAAAGGCTGGGCTGCATGAATCCCTAGCCGGAATTAAGATTGCTGGAAGAAATATCAACAACCTCAGATATGCAGATGACACAACCTTGATGGCAGAAAGTGAGGAGGAATTAAAGAACCTTTTATTGAGGGTGAAAGAGGAGAGCGCAAAACATGGTTTGAAGCTCAACATCAAAAAAACGAAGATCATGGCCACTGGTCCCATCACCTCCTGGCAAATAGAAGGGGAAGATATGGAGGCAGTGAGAGATTTTACTTTCTTGGGCTCCATGATCACTGCAGATGGTGACAGCAGCCACGAAATTAAAAGACTCCTGCTTCTTGGGAGAGAAGCAATGACAAACCTAGACAGCATCTTAAAAAGTAGAGACATCACCTTGCCAACAAAGGTCCGTATAGTAAAAGCTATGGTTTTCCCAGTAGTGATGTATGGAAGTGAGAGCTGGACCATAAAGAAGGCTGATCGCCAAAGAATTTATGCTTTTGAATTATGGTGCTGGAGTAAGTTGGAATATTCATGGATGTAATTCCCCGGAGAAAAGGAAAAAAGTTTTTCATTTATTGAAAAAGGAACAATTGGACTTGATTTGTTTGCAGGAAACACATGTGATAAGGCTTCATAGGAAAGTATTGATTAATAAAAGATTGGGCCAGGAGTTTATTTCATTGGACAAGGTCAAAAAGAGAGGAGTAGTAATTTATGCCAAAGAAAGCCTATCACCAAAATTTATTTTTAAAGATGATCAAGGAAGATATGTGGCAATTGAAATCCAAACACAAGGAGAAAAATTCTTGATAGTAGGAGTATACGCACCAAATGAGGGGAAATCTGAATTTTTTAAGAAGTTGCATGAGACATTGTTAGACTACATGGATTACAACATTATTATGATGGGAGATATGAATGGAGTGGTATCTACAAATATGGACAAGTCGCAGAGACAGTTAGTCACTAAAGATGGAAGACTACCAAAAACCTTTTTTGAAATGACTGACAATATGGACTTGATTGACATATGGAGAATAAAGAACCCCTTGGGTAGAGAGGGGACCTTCTTCTCTGAAGCCAAACTGACATGGACAAGAATTGACCAAATCTGGATAACTAGAGGACTGGCACCTAAGACTCGAAAAGTGAAAATTTGCCCTAAAACATGCTCCGACCATAACGCTGTGAAAATGGAGATGAAACTAACACCTGCCGGTTCCTTCAGATGGAGGATGAATGGCACCTTGTTTAGAGATCAAGAAGTCGTTAAGAAGGCCCAAAAAACCTTGAGAGACTATTTTGAGATAAACATGAACACTACCATTGAAAAAAGAGTAATCTGGGATGCAAGTAAAGCAGTTATGAGGGGGTTTCTTATTCAACAGAATGCAATAAAGAAGAGAACTAAAAATGAGAAAAAAGATAAAATTCTGGAAAAAATAAAAGAGGGTGAGAAGAAACTGAGAGCGAAACCAAAGTCACAAGAGATTCTGAGAGAAATAAAGTTATACCAAGTTCAATATATGAAGATGATGAATCAGGAAATAGAATGGAAAATTAAGCAGATGAGACAAAGGACATTTGAATTGGCTAATAAATGTGGAAAACTGTTAGCCTGGCAAATGAAAAAAAAGACAAAAACTCAACACCATTATTAACTTGGAAGTGGAAGGAAAGAACATCCAGAATCCAGTGGAAATTAGAAAATGCTTCCAGAGGTATTTTAAACAGCTATATACACAAGGGCCACAGAAAGAGGTTGATTTAGACCAATTTTTAAAAATAAATGGACTTCAGAAAATCTCTCAAGAAAATAAGTTAATGTTGAACTACAAAATAACAGAACAGGAGGTGGAAGGTGCCATTCAGAACATGCAGTTGGGCAAATCTCCAGGGCCAGATGGTTTGACCTCAAAATACTATAGATCTTTGAAGGACTGGATAATAAAACCACTAAATGAAATCTTGAAGGGGAAAAAAGCGCCAGAGTCGTGGAAAGAAGCTTATATTACACTAATACCGAAAAATGAATCTGAAAAGACGCAACTCAAGAATTACCGCCCCATATCCCTACTTAATGTGGATTACAAAATTTTTGCAGACATTTTGGCTAAAAGACTGAAAAAAGTCCTAGTAGAGGAGATACATAAGGACCAAGCGGGCTTTCTCCTGGGCAGACACTTGTCTGACAACACGAGAAATATAATTAATATTTTAGAGAAGTTGCAAGTGAATATTAACACTAAAGCTGTTTTATTTTTTGTAGATGCGGAGAAAGCCTTTGACAATATTTCTTGGAGTTTCATGAAGAAAAATCTTCAGGGGATGGGGGTTGGTCAAGGGTTTGAAAATGGTGTAAGTGCAATTTATTCAGAACAAAAGGCCAAACTAATAGTTAACAATGTGGTAAGAGTAGGAGAACACTTCAATCTCCCAGGACATTCTATACAAGATCTCAAAGTAGCTGTTTTACTACAAAGGAATTTCAGAAATAGACTGGAAAGAGAAGCTGCTGAATTACAACTCATTACCAAACTTGAGTGTATCTGAAGAAGTGTGCATGCACACGAAAGCTTATACCAAGAACTAACTTAGTTGGTCTTTAAGGTGCTACAGGAAGGAATTTTTTTATTTTTACCAAACTTAAAACCATGGAAAGACCTGGGCTGAACAAAGACATTGGATTCTTATCTCACTATACATGACTAAACCATTTCTCACCTTCTCACCCCTTGCCTTTTCCTGTAAGACCTATTACAGTCGTTAAGAGTCATCAACAGGCTCTCTCAGCTATCTGCCTATCTCCCATTCCCACCACCCTTCTGAGTAACACCCCTCCCCACCTTCTCACTATATAAAAGGATCTGGCAACTTCTGTTTCAGTGTATCTGAAGAAGTGTGCATGCACACGAAAGCTCATACCAAGAACTAACTTAGTTGGTCTTTAAGGTGCTACTGGAAGGAATTTTTTTATTTTGACTATGGCAGACCAACACGGCTACCTATCTACTGTTTCAAGAAGTGGCAGAGAGACATTTCTAGATTTGTCTGGCAGGGCAAGAAGCCCAGAATAAAATTTAAAATATTAACTGATGCAAAGGACAGAGGTGGATTTGCCCTGCCAGACCTTAAACTTTACTATAAGTCAGCAGCATTTTGCTGGCTGAAAGAATGGCTGCTTCTTGAGAACACAGACATTTTGGATCTAGAAGGGTTTAACAATGTTTTTGGGTGGCACACATATTTGTGGTATGACAAGGTTAAAGCGCATAAAGCATTTAAAAACCATATTGTCAGAAGAGCATTGTTTAATGTTTGGACAAGATATAAAAACTTACTTGAAAACAAAACCCCAAGGTGGCTATCACCAATGGAGGCGAAGGCTCAGAAAAAACTTAATATGGAGGCCAAATGGCCAAAATATTGGGAAATTTTGGAACAAGAAGGAGACAAATTGAAACTGCAGGGCTTTGAGAAATTAAAAGATAAAGTGTGAGACTGGCTTCATTACTATCAGATAATGGAGGCATATAACTTGGATAAGAAAATTGGTTTCCAGGTGGAAAAATCAAAATTAGAAACAGAATTGTTAGAACCTAAAACTAAGACTTTGTCAATGATGTATAACTTGCTGTTGAAATGGAATACTCAGGATGAAACGGTCAAATCTGCTACGATTAAATGGGCACAAGATGTTGGACATAACATTATGTTTGCTGACTGGGAACAGTTGTGGACCACAGGTCTGAAATTTACGGCATGTAATGCCTTAAGAGAGAATATTATGAAAATGATATACAGGTGGTACATAACCCCAGTCAAGCTTGCAAAAATCTATCATTTGCCCGATAATAAATGTTGGAAATGTAAGGAAACTGAAGGTACATTCTTTCACCTATGGTGGACGTGCCCAAGGATTAAGGCTTTCTGGGAGATGATCTATAATGAAATGAAAAAGGTATTTAATATACCTTCCTGAAGAAACCAGAGGCCTTTCTCCTGGGTATGGTCAGCCAATTGGTGCCAAAGAAGGACAGAACTTTTTTTATGTATGCCACAACAGCAGCAAGAATACTCATCGCAAAGTACTGGAAGACACAAGATCTACCCACCTTGGAAGAATGGCAGATGAAGATAATGGACTATATGGAGCTGGCAGAAATGACTGGCAGAATCTGAGACCAGGGAGATGATTCGGTGGAAGAAGATTGGAAAAAGTTTAAAGATTATTTACAGAAATACTGTAAAATGAATGAATGTTAGAATGATGTTGGATTGAAACTAAGTGGTCTTTAGCTGTAATGTTATAAGGGAATATGAGAAAATGGTTATTAATAGGTAAAAATTTATTGTTATAATATTTAAAAATTGAAGATTAAGATGAATGAAGAGGGGAGGGATTTCCTGAAATAATAATTTGAACTGGAATACAGAGAAGGAAGGTGTGAGGCGGTCCGGGAAATAAGCAAATGAAAAATATGTGATGATTGAATTGTTTTTTAACTATTTTTATTTTGTATTTTCCTTTTTTATTTTTTATTTTCTATTTTGTAATTTCTTGAAAACCTTAATAAATATTTTATATTAAAAAAAATAAACATGCTAATTTCTAAACTAAAAAATAAAATAAAAATGAATTATGGTGCTGGAGGAGACTCTTGAGAGTCCCATGGACTGCAAGAAGATCAAACCTCTCCATTCTGAAGGAAATCAGCCCTGAGTGCTCACTGGAAGGACAGTTCCTGAAGCTGAGGCTCCAATACTTTGGCCACCTCATGAGAAGAGAAGACTCCCTGGAAAAGACCCTGATGTTGGGAAAGATGGAGGACACAAGGAGAAGGGGACGACAGAGGACGAGATGGTTGGGTAGTGTTCTTGAAGCTACCAGCATGAGCTTGACCAAACTGCGGGAGGCAGTGGAAGACAGGAGTGCCTGGCGTGCTCTGGTCCATGGGGTCACGAAGAGTCGGACACGACTAAACGACTAAACAACATAGGGTTGGCCCAATGCAAAAAGCGTGAGGCTCCATAAGGATCTGTGCTTCGAAACCACGTTTTTGTGCCACGGTGTGTCCAGGAAGCAGTGGATCCAAGTATTTTGTGGTGCAGGCTTTGCCCCTGACTATGACGTGTGATTTGACGGTGTGTTGGAGGGGGGGGGCAATGCAAAAAGCGTGAGGATCCATGAGGATCCGTGCTTCGAAACCACGTTTTTGGGCCATCGAGTGACCAGGCAGCCATGGATCAGTGTTTTTTGTGGTGCAGGCTGTGTTATGATGTGTGATTTGATGGTGAGTTATGGTTGGTCCAATTCAAAAAGTGTGAGGATCCATGAGGATCCATGCTTCGAAACCCTGTTTGGGGGCCACGGTGTGTCCAGGAAGCCGTGGATCCGTGTTTTTTGGGATGCAGACTGTGCCCCTGGCTATGACGTGTGATTTGACGGGGAGTTGGGGGGGGGGCTAATGCAAAAAGCGTGAGGAACCATGAGGATCAGTGCTTCAAAACCACGTTTTTGGGCCATGGAGTTGCCAGGAAGCTGTAGATCCTAGATTTTTGTGGTGCAGGCTGTGCCCCTGGCTATGACATGTGATTTGACGGTGAATTAGGGGTGGCCCAATGCAAAAAGTGTGAGGATCCATGAGGATCCGTTCCTCGAAACCACGATTTTGGGCCATGGAGCAGTCAGGAAGCGGTGGATCTGTGCTTTTTGTGGTGCAGGCTATGCCCCTGGCTGTGACGTGTGATTTGACGGTGAGTTATGGGTGGCCCAATGAAAAAAGCGTAAGGCTCCATGAGGATCCATGCTTCGAAACCAAGTTTTTGGGCCATGGAGCAGCCAGGAAGCCATGGGTCCTAGATTTTTGTGGTACAGGCTGTGCCCCTGGCTATGACGTTTGATTTGACGGTGAGTTAAAGGTGGCCCAAAGCAAAAAGCGTGATGATCCCTGAGAATCTGTGCTTCGAAACCATGTTTTTGGGCCATGGAGTGGCCAGGAAGCCGTGGATCTGAGTTTTTCGATGTGTGATTTCACGGTGAGTTTGGGGTGGCCAATGCGAAAAGCAAGATCATCCATGAGGATCCGTGCCTCGAAACCACGTTTTTGGGCCATGGAGTGGCCAGGAAGCCGTGGATCCGCTTTTTTGTGGTGCAGGCTGTGACCCTGGCTATGATAATTGTTTTGATGGTGAGTTAGGGTTGGCCCAATGAAAAAAGCGTGAGGATCCAGGAGGATCCGTGCTTCGAAACCACGTTTTTGCCCTAAAACGGCAAGGAAACCATGGATCTGAGTTTTTTGTGGTGCAGGCTGTGCCCCTGGGAATGATGTGTGATTTGCCGGTGAGTTTGGTTTGGCCCAATGCAAAAAGCATGAGGATCCATGACGATCCATTCTTTGAAATCATGTTTTTGTACCTAGAATGGCAAGGAACTCGTGGATCCGAGTTTTTGTTTAGTTTTGTTTTAAGTTTTTTAAAAAAATAATATTTATTGCTTTTAAAAGTTACCAAAAAGTAGAAAAAGAGAGAAAAAACAAAAAAAGAATAAAGAAAGAGAAAAACAATACAATATATAAACAATATAAGCCCACCCTAAACCCATTGAACTAAACACATAAACAAAGCAAGACAAAAACAATTTAAAAACATCCCTCCTTTTCCATACTCTGTCTTTCATTCCCTTGTTTCCTCGACTTCCTCACACCTCCCTTCTTGTATTCCGCTTCTAGTACTTGTTTCAGCAAATCCTTTCCATCTTTCTCTGTTTTCTGTCATATTGTGAATAGCATATTCTAACCCTTATTTCCCATTAACGGTTGATTACTTATATACACCCAACTTCTTACAGCATTTTTGCTAAATCCATAAAATATCATTCCACCATTTTTCTGACAGTCATTACTTTAACAAAATTTCAAAATAAACACTTTAAATTTTCCATTAATCTTCCACTATCTCCTCTCCCTGGCTTCGGATTCTGCCAGTCCTTTCCATCAGTTCCATATAATCCATCAACCTGGTGCCCTTATATCCGAGGCTCTTAAATCTCTTCCAAGTCCCTTCTGCAGGTCTTCTTCATATTCTTTGATGCTCAGGAGCAAATCTTGGGAAAACTCCAGCCTAGCAATTCTTTTGTTCCTTCTGGACAGTTCAGCCAAATTTCCAAAGTTAAAAGTAAAGGCCATAGAGTGTTTCAGAACGTATTTCAGGATTCCTCCAATTTTAGCAACCCCCAAAACTTCAAACTCCTCCAAGCCCAGGTCCATGTCCCAAAAGTCAGTCAATCCCTGGATAGAGGGTTCTTTCCAACTTTCCTTCTTCAATCCAAGCCGGGATCCTAGCCTCAAAATTTGACTTTTGCTAAATTCAGTCATGAAAGACCTCAATTTATAATCCTCAATCTGCTTCTGAGAAATTAAGGATCCCGCTTGTACTATTTTTGGTTTCACATCATCAACTTTCTCCTTTTTCTCCACCATTTTCACATCATCAGCTTTCTCCTTTTCCTCCACCATTTGTCCAACCAAGATATGTTCCTGTACCCAATCCTGAGTTGTTTCTGTATTGACACTCACTTTTTGATTCAAGTTAATCACGTTCTGTTCCAAATTGTCAATTTTAGAGATCGTGTCATCTGTCTTTTTATAAAGCTGTTCCAGCGAGTAGTTTATCTTGTATAATACAGTCACGATGGCTTCTCCTATCAACATTTTGAGTGATCCAAGGTCAGACTCTATTTTTCAGAATCTTATCTTGCAGCTGGAGCTCTCCCTGTTGCACTCCTGTGACAGTTTCACATGCTCCCTCTAGAGGGAAACAGTCTCCGTTTGTATCAATTCTTTCAAACACAACTCAAGCAAGTAACAATAGTTTCAATTTTCAGTAACTTTTTCCTCCATTTTTAAACGCAGAAGAGGACAATGGAGACAGTGCCTTTCTTATTTAGCTAGCTGTCAAATCCGTTCTGTCAATAAACATTCCCCGAACGTCATCTGGCAGCCCTTTTCCAGGTTCAGAGCAGTGGCAATTTAATTTTGACTCTCTTCTGCAGGCACACTAAATCCAAAACTTCCCCTCTCTTCTCCTGCTTCCAAGAGGGGTTATATATTCTTGTCCGGTGGGAATTTAATCCTTTATCAAAAGCTTTCAAAGACTTTAGCTTATAACGTCTTTGCTTCAATCTATTTACAAAATGGGAGGCGGACTTCCTGTTTAGAGCTGTCAGGGAACTGCCATCAGAGCATCAGGTGGTGGAGGGACTCAGGCAGGATGAAAGAGACTCAACTGCTGAAGCAGGGACCAGCAGGGGGAGGAGTGAGTCTCTGAGGGAATGCGAGCAGGAGGGAGGGCTCAGGGAGGCTTCCAGCGAGAACAGTGGGGAGGTATCGGAGTCTCCCATAGGGAGACCCATACCTCGCAGGAAACTGTCACGCCGTGAGTCCAGGAGACGCGTTTCCGTTAAGGAACTTCTTTGCTGGAAACGCTTCCGCAGACAGCCACTGTCGGACTCTACTAGTGACTAGAGCAGACATGTCTGAGGAGCTCCGTCACACACGGAGGTTTGTGGGGGCGCACAAACTCTGAGGGAGCACGTTTTCACGCACAAGCAGCTAATCAAACCCTCACAGCAGTCCGACAGTCTTTGTACGCTGCCTGTGCAAGAGAAGGCATCATGAGCGAACCAACCGGAACCGGAGGAGCAGGGGCTGGAGCTGGTCCAAGCTTGGAAGATAGATACCGAGCGTTGGAGGTTCAACTGGCCCTGCAGACGGCGAGGCTGGAGGAGAGAAGGGCTCAGGATGCAGACAAGAAGGGGAGAGCCACTCAATTCCCCAGAAAGGTACCAGGATTGGTGCAGAAATTTGGGGGGGACCCCAAGGACTACCATGCTTTTAGGACAGAGATGCAATATGCCCTTAATGTGCAGTTCGATGAGTTCCCTGATGAGGAATCGCGAGTTGCTTTTGTAATTGGGCATCTTGAGAAAGGGGCTAGAGACTGGGTTCGACCCCTAATGGCAACGCACAATGACATACTAAAGGACACAATGAAGTTCTTTCGTGCAATGGATATCATGTTTTCCAGCGATATTGAGGAAGGGGTGGTGCGCAGACAGCTAATGGCTTGTAAGCAGGGGAGTCGATCTGTCCGTGAATATTGGACTGAGTTTACCATGCTGATTCACAGACTGAGTTGGGAGTTATCGGCGGCACCCGTTCAAATGCTATTTGAAGAAGGTCTTTCTTCGGGGGTGAAAGACGAGCTGGCACGGAGCCCCAGGGCGGAGTCTATGGATCAGCTGACCAAATCTGCGCTGACCATAGGAGCGCGGCAGGAGGCAAGAGCCTTGGAGAGGCGGGAAGGGAGAGGGGAACGTTGGAAGGAGTTCCGCATTCCAGACATTCCTGAGCCAGCTTTCCCGCCGGCAGAGCCGATGGAAATCGGAACAGCGCGCGCGCGCGCATTTTCAAAAACCAGCGAGGGAGCTAAGAAGGAGGGAAAGGGCCCCCGGAAATGCTATCTCTGCCAACAGCCAGGCCACTTTGCCAGAGTCTGCCCCCAGAGGAAGGAATGGCAAGGGATGGTGGGAGCTGTCGAGGGGGGAGAAGAAGGGGGAGCGGAGCAGGTAAAAGCCAACGCCTGGTTGCCACAATTGGGGCACTGCAGCCAGGCCAAAGAGCAGTGAAAGTGCCCGTGCCAGAAGCTCCTCGACCTGCTCTAGTGATTGAAGTGTCGCTAGAGCTGCAGAATGGGCACCCCCTAAAAATAAAGGCGCTATTGGACTCAGGCAGCTCCTGCAATTTTATGAGCAAGGAGTTTGCTGCTGAACACCAGATACAGACCATCCCTTTAAGCAACCCCCTGCAGGTGACCACGATTGATGGCAGGGAGTTGTTGGGAGGAGGAGTCCGCTTGCAGACTGTCCCAATGATAATGAGGGTGGCAAGGCACACAGAACTGATAGCGTTTAATGTGGCCACCCTGGGAGGCGCTCCCATTATTTTGGGAATGAGCTGGCTAGCTCTACATGATCCGCTGGTTGGCTGGCATCAAAGAGTGGTGTCCTTTGGTTCAGCACATTGCCTAGAACACTGCAAAGGGGAGAAGGGTTCAGTAGGGGCCCAAGCCACCCTAGCAGGGACTGAAGTAATGGGGAAGGTGAAGGTACCACCACAGTATGCAGATCTCAGCGACGTGTTCAGCGAGAAGGAAGCTGACCAACTACCACCTCATAGACCCTTTGATTGTCAGATCAATTTACTCCCTGGAGCACAGCTTCCCGTGGGCAAGTTGTATGCCATGTCAGACAGGGAAATGCAGGAGTTGCGAGGGTTCATTGACAAGAACCTGAAGAGAGGCTTCATCAGAGAGTCCAAAGCAGCAGGGGGGAGCCCAGTGTTCTTTGTGGACAAAAAAAATGCGGACAAGCCGAGACTTGTATGTGATTTTAGGCGGCTGAATGCAGTGACTGAACCGGTGGCGTTCCCTATGCCCAGAATTGATGATATTTTGACCATGGTGAGGAAGGGAAAGATTTTCACAAAGCTGGATCTAAGGGGGGCGTACAACCTGATACGCATAAGGAAAGGGGATGAATGGAAAACCACCATGTTTACCCCTTTGGGGGCGTTTGAATACCTCGTTATGCCATTTGGATTACAAGCAGGCTCCGCGTGTTTTCAATCTTTTATGAACCACGTGCTGGGTCCTTTGCTCTACAAGAATTGCGTTGCCTTTCTAGATGATGTGTTGGTGTATTCTGAGAATGAGGAGCAACATGTGAGAGACGTCAGAGAAGTGTTGAGCAAACTGCAAGCCAACAGGCTGTGGGTCAAACTGGAGAAGTGTCGGTTCCATACCAAGGAGGTGGAATTCCTGGGGTACCGCCTGTCAGACAAGGGATTGGCCATGGATCCCGGCAAGGTACAGGCAGTGCTGGAATGGAAAACACCCAAAACCAAGAAGGATGTGCAGAGGTTCCTAGGGTTTGGAAACTTTTATCGTAAGTTCATCCGCAACTTCGCCCATCTGACGGCGCCCATCACTGACTGTCTCAGCAGTAAGAAGAAGTTTGTATGGACGGCGGAGGCGGAGCGAGCGTTTGAGGAACTGAAAAGGGCCTTCGCCTCTGAAGAACAACTTCTGCATGTGGATTTACGAAAGAAGCTAAGGGTTGAAACAGACGCATCTGACAGAGCCATAGGGGCGGTGCTTCTTCTGCAGCCGGGGAAGGAGGAGTCGGAGTGGCGTCCGTGTGCCTTCTTCTCGCGGAAGCTGAACAAATCCGAGAGGAACTACACGGTGTACGACCGAGAACTGCTTGCTATTCATGAGGCGTTCCGGAGATGGAGGCATCTGCTAGTTGGTGCACAACATAAAGTGCAAGTGTGCACGGACCATAAAAATCTAGAGTACTGGAGAACGGCGCGAGTGCTCAACCAAAGGCAGTTGAGATGGGCCCAAGAGTTCTCCAAATTTAACTTTGAGATTTGTTATGTGCCAGGCCCAGAGAATGTTAGGGCGGACGCTCTCTCACGCAAACCTGAATATTTGGAGGGGGAGGGAGCACCCGAAGAAACCCATATCATTCCAGAGGACCGCTGGGTGTGTGGGGCGACTTTGGTGGGGCAAAGGGAATTGGTAGAGGGTACGGTGCAGGATGCATACGCCCAGGGGAAACTCAGGGATCTCAGAGGGGAGGAAGACAAACCCGGTGGTTTTGAGGAGAGAAATGGGGCATTGTATTATAAGGGAGCGTTATATATACCTGAAGGGGAATTGAGGGAGAAAGTACTCAAGCAGCTGCACGATAGCCCCACAGCAGGGCACTTTGGGCAACACAAAACCATGTGGCTGGTTACCAGGGAATTTTGGTGGCCCAAGGTCAGGGAAGATGTGCGGGAGTATGTGAGAGGGTGTGAACAATGCCAAAGAGCCAAGGGGGAGAGGCAGGCGCCGGCTGGTTTATTAGAACCACTGCCCACACCTGAGAGACCGTGGGAAGCAGTGGCAATAGATTTCATGACTGATCTGCCAAGGTCTAGAGGGAAAACAGCCATCATGGTTGTAGTAGACCTGTTAACTAAAATGGCCCACTTCATAGCCTGCTCACATGCGGTTACAGCAGAAGAAACCGCCAAATTGTTTGTAGAGAATGTGTTTAGGTTGCATGGCGCCCCCTTGAGGGTGGTTTCAGACCGAGGGAAACAATTTACTTCCAGGTTCTGGAGGAAGCTCATGAGCTTACTGCATGTAGAGGTTAATTTCTCGACGGCCCGTCATCCTGAAACCAACGGGCAGGCGGAAAGAGCAAATGGGGTTCTCCAACAATATTTGAGGTGTTATGTTAATGACAGAGAGAATGATTGGGTGGAGAAGCTGGCGTTGGCAGAATTTGCCTACAACAATGCAGAGAACGTTTCCACGGGGATGAGCCCCTTTTTGGCTAATCACGGGTGCCATCCCAGAGCCTTCCCAGGGGGGGAGGGGGAGAACTGGAGCGTTCCAGCTGCAGAACAGTTCGTGGAAGAAATGGAAGCGATCCATCGCCAGCTCCAACTCAACTTAAACAGGGCTAAGGAGGAATATAAGAGGCAAGCAGACAAAAACAGAAGGGAAGGTGAAAGCATCAGGGTGGGGGACCAGGTGTGGCTGTCAACCCAAGGGTTGCCATTCAAAGGAGGTTGTAAGAAATTAAGACCCAAAAGGCTGGGTCCGTTTGAAGTCATACAGCAGGTCAATCCAGTGGCTTTCAGGCTCCGGTTACCGAACCACATGAAGCTGCACCCAGTTTTTCACAGGTCGTTGCTGTCACCGTATAGAGGAGACAGTGAGGGGAGGGTCACTAGGGGACCAGCAATGGAGGAGAAGGAACACAGCTACCATGTAGCGGAGATCCTCGATTCCAGGTGGAAGGGAGATCAAGTAGAGTATTTGGTAATGTGGGAAGGGGAACCGGAGTCGGAAAACACCTGGGTTAGGGCAGAGGATGTCAATGACGAGGTTTTAATAGAGACTTTTCATCAGAGGTTCCCACGTAAACCTCAGCCTGTAGCGAGGTTCCGAAGGGAATACTTTGCCACCACCGACGAGGAAGAGGAGTTGGAGGGGTTCCCAGATTCTGAAGAGGAGGAGGATTCAGCTGGCCAGGACGACGATCGATGGAGAGAATTGTTCGAGACGTCAGAAGATGAGGAAGATTCGTTTCGGGGTTTTAGCCCTTCACCTCCCAGGGGGGAGGAATTGGGAGGGGGTGAGGGGGGCCCTGGAGGGGAGGTGGATGTCAGGGAACTGCCATCAGAGCATCAGGTGGTGGAGGGACTCAGGCAGGATGAAAGAGACTCAACTGCTGAAGCAGGGACCAGCAGGGGGAGGAGTGAGTCTCTGAGGGAATGCGAGCAGGAGGGAGGGCTCAGGGAGGCTTCCAGCGAGAACAGTGGGGAGGTATCGGAGTCTCCCATAGGGAGACCCATACCTCGCAGGAAACTGTCACGCCGTGAGTCCAGGAGACGCGTTTCCGTTAAGGAACTTCTTTGCTGGAAACGCTTCCGCAGACAGCCACTGTCGGACTCTACTAGTGACTAGAGCAGACATGTCTGAGGAGCTCCGTCACACACGGAGGTTTGTGGGGGCGCACAAACTCTGAGGGAGCACGTTTTCACGCACAAGCAGCTAATCAAACCCTCACAAGAGCCTTCCTGCTTCAGCGCCAAATTAAAGTGTTTCAAAGTCCAATTTTCCGTTCTACTCACGGGTAGTCGTTTAAAATCCAATTGTCCACAGGAAAAAGTCAGCGCTCTCCGGCAACAGCAATGCGGCTTCACTCCGTGAAAGAAGCGATCGATTCAAAGCACCGCGCCACTCACCCCACATCGCTCCGGATCCCCAAAACAGGGTTTCCCCGCGAGTAGGGGGGGCGCAAACGGTGCCAGCCGAATCCCAGCTTCACAGGCTTCTCCCGCCTGTGATTTCTATGGGTCTCCGCCTTCACCGTGGCAGTCAGACCCTGCTTTTCACGGAGCAAATTCCTCCCGATCAGAGGAATTCAGCCATTGCCGGAGGCGCCTCCCCGGAAGTCCTGTGGATCCAAGTTTTTGTTGTGCAGGCTGTGCTCTTGGCTATGATTTGTGATTTCACTGTGAGTTTGGGGTGGCCAATGCAAAAAGCAAGATGAACCATCAGGAGCCGTGCTTCGAAAACCTGTTTTTGGCTATGATGTGTAATTGATGATGAGTTTTGGTTCTCCCAATGCAAAAAGCGTGAGGATCCATGAGGATCCGTGCTTCAAAACCATGTTTTTGGGCCATGGAGTTGCCAGGAAGCTGTAGATCCTAGATTTTTGTGGTGCAGGCTGTTCCCCTGGCTAAGATGTTTGTTTTGATGGTGAGTTAGGGTTGGCCCAATGCAAAAAGAGTGAGGATCCATGAGGATCCGTGCTTCGAATCCACGTTTTTGGGCCATGGAGTGGCCAGGAAGCCATGGATCCGTGTTTTTTGTGGTGAAGGCTCTGCCCTTGGCTATGATGTGTGATTTGACGGTTTGTTAGGGGTGGCCCAATGCAAAAAGCATGAGGATCCATGAGGATTCGTGCTTTGAAACCACGTATTTAGGCCATGGTTTGGCCAGGAAGCCGTGGATCCGTGTTTTTTTGTGGTGCAGGCTGTTCCCCTGGCTAAGATGTTTGTTTTTTTTTGGGGGGGGGGGTTGGGGTGGCCCAATGCAAAAAGCATGAGGATCCGTGAGGATCCGTGGTTCAAAACCATGTTTTTGGGCCACGGTATGAACAGGAAGCGGGGGATATTAGAGTTTTGTGGTGCAGGCTGTGCCCCTGGGTATGATGTTTGTTTTGATGGTGAATTAGGGTTGGCTTAATGCAAAAAGCATGAGGATCCATGAGGATTCGTGCTTCGAAAGCATGTTTTTTGGCCTAGAACGGCCAAGAAGACATGGATCTGAGTTTTTATTTTGTGCAGGCTGTGCCCCTGGCTATGATGTGTGATTTGACATTGAGTTAGGTGTGGCCTAACAACAACAACAACAACAACAACAACAACAACAACAACAACAACAACAATTTATTTGTACCCCGCCCATCTGGCTGGGTTTCCCCGGCCACTCTGGGCGGCTTCCAACTGAATATTAAAAACAATACAGCATTAGACATTAAAAACTTCCCTAAAGACGGCTGCCTTCAGTTGTCTTTTAAAAGTAAAATAGTTGTTTATTGCCTTGAAATCTGCTGGGAAGGCGTTCCACAGGGCAGGTGCCACTACCGAGAAGGCCCTCTGCCTGGTTCCCTGTAACCTTACTTCTCGCAGTGAGGGAACCGCCAGAAGGCCCTCGGCGCTGGACCTCAGTGTCTGGGCAGAACGATTGGGGTGGAGACGCTCCTTCAGGTCTACTGGACCGAGGCCGTTTAGAGCTTTAAAGGTCAGCACCAACACTTTGAATTGTGCTCGGAAACATACTGGGAGCCAATGCAGATCTCTCAGAACCGGTGTTATATGGTCCCGGCGGCCACTCCCAGTCACCAGTCTAGCTGCCGCATTCTGGATTAGTTGTAGTTTCCAAGTCACCTTCAAAGGTAGCCCCACGTAGAGCGCATTGCAGTAGTCCAAGCGGGAGATAACCAGAGCAAGCACCACTCTGGTGAGACAGTCCGCGGGCAGGTAGGGTCTTAGCCTGCGTACCAGGTGGAGCTGGTAGACAGCTGCTCTGGACAAAGAATTAACCTGTGCCTCCATGGACAACTGTGAGTCCAAAATGACTCCCAGGCTGCACCCCTGGTCCTTCAGGGGCACAGTTACCCCATTCAGGACCAGGGAATCCCCCACACCCACCCGCCCCCGGTCCCCCCAAAACAGTACTTCTGTCTTGTCAGGATTCAACCTCAATCAGTTAGCCGCCATCCATCCTCCAACCGCCTCCAGGCACTCACACAGGACCTTCACCGCTTTCACTGGTTCTGATTTAAAGGAGAGGTAGAGCTGGGTGTCATCTGCATACTGATGAACACCCAGCCCAAACCCCCTGATGATCTCTCCCAGTGGCTTCATATAGATATTAAAAAGCATGGAGGAGAGGATGGAACCCTGAGGCACCCCACAAGTGAGAGCCCAGGGGTCTGAACACTCATCCCCCAACACCACTTTCTGGACACGGCCCAGGAGGAAGGAGCGGAACCACCGTATAACAGTGCCCCCAGCTCCCAGCCCCTCAAGACGGCCCAGAAGGATGTTATGGTTGATGGTGTGAAAGGCTGCTGAGAGATCCAGCAGAACTAGGAAACAGCTCTCACCTTTGTCCCTAGCCCGCCGGAGATCATCAACCAGCGCGACCAAGGCAGTTTCAGTCCCATGGTGAGGCCTGAATCCGGACTGGAAGGGATGCAAATGGTCCGCATCCTCCAGGAGTGCTTGGAGTTGTTCGGCAACCACCCGCTCCATCACCGTGCCCAAGAATGGTAAATTTGAGACTGGGCGATAGTTAGCCAAATTGATTGGGTCTAAAGATTTTTTTTAAGAAGCGGTTTAATGACTGCCTCTTTCAGCGGGTCTGGGAAGGCTCCCTCACAGAGGGAAGCATTCACCACCCCACAGAGCCCATCGCCCAGCCCTTCCCGGCTTGCTTTTATCAGCCAGGATGGGCAAGGATCAAGGAGACAAGTGGTTGGTTTCACTTGTCCAAGCAGCCTGTCCACATCCTCGGAGGTAACAGATTGGACTTGGTCCCATATAACAGGACTAGACAGAACTCTAGCACTCTCCCACCCTGGCCCTGCTCCCACGGTGGAGTCTACCTCCTTCTGAATCTGAGCGACTTTATCTGCAAAAAACTTTGCAAAAGCATTGCAGGAGACCTTGGGGTCCCTACCAGGCCTCGGTGGTGCAGGTGGTTCCGATAGATTGCAAACCACCTGAAAAGGTCTCCTGCTGCTGTTTTCTGCAGATGCAATGGAGGCAGCGAAGAAAGCCCTCTTCACCGTCGCCATTGCCACTTGGTAGGCTCGACGTTGAGCTCTAGCCTGTGTCTGGTCTGATTCAGAGTGAGTTTTCCGCCACCGGCGCTCTAGCCGTCTCAACGATTGTTTCATCGCCCTCAGCTCCGGGGAAAACCACGGGGCTGTCCGGGCTCCATGCAATCGGAGAGGGCGCTTCGGAGCCAGACAGTCAATAGCCCTGGTTAACTCCGCATTCCAGCGGGCCACCAGGGAATCAGCTGAGAGGCCATCAACGTGGGATAAAACATCCCCTACCACTCTCTGGAAACCAGTTGGATCCATTAAGTAGCGGGGGCGGACCATCCGGATCAGTCCCACCTCCCTGCAGAGGGGAAGGGTCGCGGAAAAGTCCAGTTGCACCAGGAAGTGATCTGACCATGGCACTTCTTTTGTTTCGCTTTTAATTAGTGTCAGATCACCAACATCCGTAGAGGTAAACACCAAGTCTAAGGCATGTCCGTGGCTATGAGTTGGGCCAAACTTATTCAGGGACAGCCCCATGGAGGCTATGCTTTGCACGAAGTCCCGAGCGGCCACTTGTAAGGTCGTGTCAGCATGGGTGTTAAAATCCCCCAGGACAACCAAGCTAGGTGTCTCCAGGAGCATATCCGCCACGACCTGAAGCAGCTCGGGCAGGGAATCCTTGTTGCAGTGGGGAGGTTGGTACACAAATAGGAATCCTGTACTGCCCCTATTGCCCAACTTCCAGAACATGCACTCAGAGAACTGGGTCTTCCCAACAGGACGCCTGGTGCAGACTAATGACTTCCTAAAAATCACTGCAACCCCCCTCCCCGCCCACATGACCTGGGTTGCTGTGCGTAAGAGAAACCTGGTGGGAAAGCGGCAAGGACAGGCCCATCTGCTTCATCCAACCAGGTCTCTGTCACACATGCCAGGTCAAATCCTCCATCCACAATCAGGTCATGGATGGCAGTGGTTTTATTCATCATTGACCTGGCATTGCACAGCAACACTTTCAGGTCATTTGGGTTTCCCTTGCTGATTCCAGTATCCTTCTGGTCAGGACCAGACCTGGAGGTAGGGATAGTCCTCAAACAACGACTAACCCTGCCTCCTCGGTAATGACATGGTCTGGTCTTAGCGTAACTCCTCCTCCTGCCCATGATCACTGAGATCGGGTGTCCCAATACATTCCCCCCTGTGGAACCTGCCCCACCCATTCTATTGGCTGAGGCCCACTCCCAGGCAGCCCTGACCCTTCCCCTTATAAAGCAATATACAAACTATATAATAAGTTAACAGAATAATAAAAAAGAAGCAAAGCAAGAAACAATAGTGCTAAAATTAAACTACTCCCCAGCCTGACTAAATACTTATCCAACCCCAAGCAGAAATAAAACAATAAAATTATAGAATATTATAAAAAAAACAACCACCATTTAAAGTGCAGCAAATTAAAAGCACTTAAAACATTTAAAACCATTTTGTCACTTGCTGCAGGGAGCTGCATAGGGCTCTAAACTGTGGTGGTGAGTGCAGGCTCCGCCCCCTAGGCCAGATGGAGTTGGCAGGAAAGAGAGCGGCCCACCCAGCACTCACTAGAGCAGCAGCAGCAGCAGTGTCCCGGAAGCTTCCCTGAGGCCTCTTAAGCTGTGGCGGTGAGTGCAGGCTCCACCCCCTAGGCCAGATGGAGTTGGCAGGAAAAGGAGCGGCCCACCCAGCACTCACTGGAGCAGCAGCAGCAGCAGTGTCCCGGAAGCCTCCCTGAGGCCTCTTAAGCTGTGGCGGTGAGTGCAGGCTCCACCCCCTAGGCCAGGTGGAGTTGGCAGGAAAGGGAGCGACCCAACCAGCACTCACTAGAGGAGCAGCACCAGCAGTGTCCCGGAAGCCTCCCTCGGGCCTCTTAAGCTGTGGCGGTGAGTGCAGGCTCCACCCCCTAGGCCAGGTGGAGTTGGCAGGAAAGGGAGCGACCCAACCAGCACTCAGTAGGGCAGCACAGCAGCAGCAGCAGTGTCCCGGAAGCTTCCCTGAGGCCTCTTAAGCTGTGGCGGTGAGTGCAGGCTTCCCTTATTTCAACTCGTGTTCTTTGGTGTTAATGCACATTGACCCAGAAATCGCAAAGTGTTTGTAATGAGACCAAAATAACACAACACCGTCTTTTCGCTTCCATATGCGTAGAAAGAAGACGAATAACTTTGATTGGGATTATTTCAATTCACATGGTGTTTTTTGGGTGTGCACCAGAATCACCCCCAACCAAAGCAAAAAGGTGTTTTGGGATCCATCTACATAAGAAAAAGATGATAAAGCTCTGATTGGGCTAATTTCAAAGGATGGAGATATAGTCCATTATGGCCCCAAGCCGGCTGCCGGACGATCCATCGATCCCTGTAGTCACGCAGCTTCTAGCGACACGAGTTTCCTGGAAATACCTTGCAACGTTCCAGGGCTCGTGCACACTCTTTATCAGCAGATAATGCACACAGCAGAAGATGCACAGCAGGAGAGCATATTTACAAACTTTATTTAGCGTTGATCAGAACAAAGGAAAAACATGACTGTTCTGAGTCAGTGTCTCCGACAGACTGAGAAATCGAAAGCAATAGCAAACTTAAACATCCTGTGAACAGGAAATACGCAGGCTGTGACACAAAGATCCTGCTCCCTTTTAAGGTGGAACGGAAATATCCTAACAGTTTTTGGGGTTAGAATGCACATTCACCCAAAAATCGCAGCGTGAAATGTTTGTTATTAGCCCAAATCAAGCATAGGTGTTTTGGTTCCATCTCAATAGAAAGAGGACGAATAAGCTTGGATTGTTCTTTCGGTGTTCATTCACCCACAAATAGCAAAGCGAAGTGTAATAATCCCAAACAAAGCCAAACAGGTTGTTTTGGGTTCCAGCTACATAGAAGGAAGAATCTTGGGTCTCGGTTATTTCAAGTCGTGTTCTTTGGTGTTAATGCACATTTACCCAAAAATCGCAAAGTGTGTGTAATGAGACCAAAATAACACAAGACCGTCTTTTCGCTTCCATATGTGTAGAAAGACGACGAATAACCTTTGATTGGGCTTATTTCAATTCGCATGGTGTTTTTTGGGTGTGCACCAGAATCACCCCCAACCAAAGCAAAAAGGTGTTTTGGGTTGCATCTACATAAAAAGAAGATGATAAAGCTCTGAATGTGCTTATTTCAAATTGGTGTTTTTGGGGTTAGAAAGCACATTCACCCCGAAATCGCAGAGTGACATATTTGTTATCAGCCCAAATCAAGAATAGGTGTTTTGGTTCCATCTCAATAGAAAGAGGACAAATAAGCTTGGATTTTTCTTTCGGTGTTCATTCACCCACAAATAGCAAAGCGAAGTGTAATAAGCCTACACAAAGCCAAACAGGTTTTTTTGGGTTCCAGCTACATAGAAAGAAGATGGCGACGAAGGTTGCAGCCTAGTTAACTCCGTCTGCCTTTAGATTAAGTCTTAAGTAGTTTTAAGTGGTTACTTTTAACCCCCTCAGTGCTTTTACTGTTTTATTGCTTTAGACCAAGTTTCAAGTAGTTCTAAGTAGGTTTTTTTTTTTTTTTACCCCTCTGGGCTTTTATTGCCTTATTGTTTTATCACCTGCCCCGTGCTTCAGCCTTGCTGCCTTGCCGCACCCCTCGCTGTGCAGTTAGTGCTGTGTTAGTGCTGTGGAGCTGAGTAATCTTCTGAAACGACTGTGTGGGGAAGGGAAGAGGTCTGGCCTGATTCCCCTGCCGTGAAGGGGCTCCCCGTCACTGGAAAGGAAAAAACTCAAGGTGGGTGATCGGAAACACCGAAAAAAGGGTTGAAGCAAGTCTTCTTCGAGCCCCGTCTGAGTCCCGTCTGTGTGAGTAAGACCGTCTTCAGCAAACCTGGCTGATAAAGAGGCTCGGCTTGGAAAATAATTACCATCCTTCACCTTATATCAATTAACCTCCAGCTTCTATCAGCTTTTATCAGTAAAAAGGACACTGGGAGCTGACGGAAGAGCTCTTAAACCTTCCTCCCTTCCTTCCTCCCTCTTCCAGCTCCACCAAAGAAACATACTGAGAATCAGTGCTCGTTGATGAGCTAAGCAGGAGAAAGCTGCAGATACACCCCTACTCATCCATTGGCCCTGCCAATTAGGCAGAAACACTGGGGGACAACTGGCTCTCTAATAGGAAGACTACTACCCAACATGGTCCTCACTAGAAAGATATGTAAGGAGTTGGGTATCTTGCCAGATACGCCACTTAGCCCCCCGGGACCTGGAAAGAGACAAAGTAAAATTATAAATTACTTCACCAAGAGGGAGGAATGCATGAGTGAACAAATTGAACCAATTATTGATGAACTCACTCCTCCCCCCCTCACTTATCTTGACCGGTCACATTACTTCAAAGAGCTTCAACAAAATTCTGGAAACACAAATTCCCCAAGAAGCCTGGCGCAAGAGCTAGTTCTAGCTGAGAAACTTGAGGAAAATATTTCTGTCACTTGTAATCAACGGCCCCTGGCAGAACTAACAACAGGCCACCAAGACCAGGCGCCCACTTCCAAACATACTCAAACTGAACTGAGTGATGGCCATTTTCAGACCCATTTCCAAAATATAAATACAGACCTTTCCAACATAAAAAATTATTTGACAATAACAAATGGGTTATTGCTGACCCTTGTGGAAAATTTTATTCTCCAACCAAAAGAGGCAACAGCAACTGATGCACCCCAAGGGCATAAACCAGATGACCTTGTGCATAACCCTGATGAACTTGTGAAGATGAGACAAGCAGTAACAACCAAGAAATTGCAAAAAAATAGATCAAAAGCCCAGGAAAAGAAAACTAAGAACATTAAAACAACAAGGAAAATAAAGATAAGCCGACATAAACAATGGCAGAAACTATTTAATCTACTCCCATTGGACTCAAATAAATCTGCTGCACGTGACAAAAAAGAGAAAGGCAGGAAGGGGAAAAAGAAGCCATCGCTAAAGCTAACGGCTAAGGTGGCATCTCTGAACCAGAGTTTAGAACTAAATGGGAGGACGGAAGCAACGTCCCAGAGCTCTGGTAACAGTTCACTCAGTGAGCCAGATTCTGGGGGAGAAGTGGTCGCTGACAATGAAGGCAGCAAACCGCTCAGCAAATCGGGAAATGGGGACGATGCAATGCCCAATCGCGATGGCAACACTATACAAGATGGGCAAATCTTTACTCAGGCAAGATGTTGGAACCTGATTTTAAATCCCCAAAAATTGGTATTTACAAACTTCCCAAAATCAAAGGGCTTCCTTACAGGGAAAGATCGAAGAATGAGCTCCTTGAACTTTCTGAATGATATATTGCCAGGAGCAGTAAAGCCATATGACATTATTTCTGTAGACTATTTGCATCATGATGGTTGTTCAATGAGAGCAATGATCACATTTAGAGACCAGAACCTGGCCAAGTTCATCTACAGATCAAGATATATATTCTTAAAGGTCCAGATAAAAATTCTCAGATTTTTTGAAAACAAGGCACCACTGAATCCCCTTCTGGAAGCCAAGCCCGCAAACCGGATGTCAGGGAACTGCCATCAGAGCATCAGGTGGTGGAGGGACTCAGGCAGGATGAAAGAGACTCAACTGCTGAAGCAGGGACCAGCAGGGGGAGGAGTGGGTCTCTGAGGGAATGCGAGCAGGAGGGAGGGCTCAGGGAGGCTTCCAGCGAGAACAGTGGGGAGGTATCGGAGTCTCCCATAGGGAGACCCATACCTCGCAGGAAACTGTCACGCCGTGAGTCCAGGAGACGCGTTTCCGTTAAGGAACTTCTTTGTTGGAAACGCTTCCGCAGACAGCCACTGTCGGACTCTACTAGTGACTAGAGCAGACATGTCTGAGGAGCTCCGTCACACACGGAGGTTTGTGGGGGCGCACAAACTCTGAGGGAGCACGTTTTCACGCACAAGCAGCTAATCAAACCCTCACAGCAGTCCGACAGTCTTTGTACGCTGCCTGTGCAAGAGAAGGCATCATGAGCGAACCAACCGGAACCGGAGGAGCAGGGGCTGGAGCTGGTCCAAGCTTGGAAGATAGATACCGAGCGTTGGAGGTTCAACTGGCCCTGCAGACGGCGAGGCTGGAGGAGAGAAGGGCTCAGGATGCAGACAAGAAGGGGAGAGCCACTCAATTCCCCAGAAAGGTACCAGGATTGGTGCAGAAATTTGGGGGGGACCCCAAGGACTACCATGCTTTTAGGACAGAGATGCAATATGCCCTTAATGTGCAGTTCGATGAGTTCCCTGATGAGGAATCGCGAGTTGCTTTTGTAATTGGGCATCTTGAGAAAGGGGCTAGAGACTGGGTGCGACCCCTAATGGCAACGCACAATGACATACTAAAGGACACAATGAAGTTCTTTCGTGCAATGGATATCATGTTTTCCAGCGATATTGAGGAAGGGGTGGTGCGCAGACAGCTAATGGCTTGTAAGCAGGGGAGTCGATCTGTCCGTGAATATTGGACTGAGTTTACCATGCTGATTCACAGACTGAGTTGGGATTTATCGGCGGCACCCGTTCAAATGCTATTTGAAGAAGGTCTTTCTTCGGGGGTGAAAGACGAGCTGGCACGGAGCCCCAGGGCGGAGTCTATGGATCAGCTGACCAAATCTGCGCTGACCATAGGAGCGCGGCAGGAGGCAAGAGCCTTGGAGAGGCGGGAAGGGAGAGGGGAACGTTGGAAGGAGTTCCGCATTCCAGACATTCCTGAGCCAGCTTTCCCGCCGGCAGAGCCGATGGAAATCGGAACAGCGCGCGCGCGCGCATTTTCAAAAACCAGCGAGGGAGCTAAGAAGGAGGGAAAGGGCCCCCGGAAATGCTATCTCTGCCAACAGCCAGGCCACTTTGCCAGAGTCTGCCCCCAGAGGAAGGAATGGCAAGGGATGGTGGGAGCTGTCGAGGGGGGAGAAGAAGGGGGAGCGGAGCAGGTAAAAGCCAACGCCTGGTTGCCACAATTGGGGCACTGCAGCCAGGCCAAAGAGCAGTGAAAGTGCCCGTGCCAGAAGCTCCTCGACCTGCTCTAGTGATTGAAGTGTCGCTAGAGCTGCAGAATGGGCACCCCCTAAAAATAAAGGCGCTATTGGACTCAGGCAGCTCCTGCAATTTTATGAGCAAGGAGTTTGCTGCTGAACACCAGATACAGACCATCCCTTTAAGCAACCCCCTGCAGGTGACCACGATTGATGGCAGGGAGTTGTTGGGAGGAGGAGTCCGCTTGCAGACTGTCCCAATGATAATGAGGGTGGCAAGGCACACAGAACTGATAGCGTTTAATGTGGCCACCCTGGGAGGCGCTCCCATTATTTTGGGAATGAGCTGGCTAGCTCTACATGATCCGCTGGTTGGCTGGCATCAAAGAGTGGTGTCCTTTGGTTCAGCACATTGCCTAGAACACTGCAAAGGGGAGAAGGGTTCAGTAGGGGCCCAAGCCACCCTAGCAGGGACTGAAGTAATGGGGAAGGTGAAGGTACCACCACAGTATGCAGATCTCAGCGACGTGTTCAGCGAGAAGGAAGCTGACCAACTACCACCTCATAGACCCTTTGATTGTCAGATCAATTTACTCCCTGGAGCACAGCTTCCCGTGGGCAAGTTGTATGCCATGTCAGACAGGGAAATGCAGGAGTTGCGAGGGTTCATTGACAAGAACCTGAAGAGAGGCTTCATCAGAGAGTCCAAAGCAGCAGGGGGGAGCCCAGTGTTCTTTGTGGACAGAAAGAATGCGGACAAGCCGAGACTTGTATGTGATTTTAGGCGGCTGAATGCAGTGACTGAACCGGTGGCGTTCCCTATGCCCAGAATTGATGATATTTTGACCATGGTGAGGAAGGGAAAGATTTTCACAAAGCTGGATCTAAGGGGGGCGTACAACCTGATACGCATAAGGAAAGGGGATGAATGGAAAACCACCATGTTTACCCCTTTGGGGGCGTTTGAATACCTCGTTATGCCATTTGGATTACAAGCAGGCTCCGCGTGTTTTCAATCTTTTATGAACCACGTGCTGGACCCTTTGCTCTACAAGAATTGCGTTGCCTTTCTAGATGATGTGTTGGTGTATTCTGAGAATGAGGAGCAACATGTGAGAGACGTCAGAGAAGTGTTGAGCAGACTGCAAGCCAACAGGCTGTGGGTCAAACTGGAGAAGTGTCGGTTCCATACCAAGGAGGTGGAATTCCTGGGGTACCGCCTGTCAGACAAGGGATTGGCCATGGATCCCGGCAAGGTACAGGCAGTGCTGGAATGGAAAACACCCAAAACCAAGAAGGATGTGCAGAGGTTCCTAGGGTTTGGAAACTTTTATCGTAAGTTCATCCGCAACTTCGCCCATCTGACGGCGCCCATCACTGACTGTCTCAGCAGTAAGAAGAAGTTTGTATGGACGGCGGAGGCGGGGCGAGCGTTTGAGGAACTGAAAAGGGCCTTCGCCTCTGAAGAACAACTTCTGCATGTGGATTTACGAAAGAAGCTAAGGGTTGAAACAGACGCATCTGACAGAGCCATAGGGGCGGTGCTTCTTCTGCAGCCGGGGAAGGAGGAGTCGGAGTGGCGTCCGTGTGCCTTCTTCTCGCGGAAGCTGAACAAATCCGAGAGGAACTACACGGTGTACGACCGAGAACTGCTTGCTATTCATGAGGCGTTCCGGAGATGGAGGCATCTGCTAGTTGGTGCACAACATAAAGTGCAAGTGTGCACGGACCATAAAAATCTAGAGTACTGGAGAACGGCGCGAGTGCTCAACCAAAGGCAGTTGAGATGGGCCCAAGAGTTCTCCAAATTTAACTTTGAGATTTGTTATGTGCCAGGCCCAGAGAATGTTAGGGCGGACGCTCTCTCACGCAAGCCTGAATATTTGGAGGGGGAGGGAGCACCCGAAGAAACCCATATCATTCCAGAGGACCGCTGGGTGTGTGGGGCGACTTTGGTGGGGCAAAGGGAATTGGTAGAGGGTACGGTGCAGGATGCATACGCCCAGGGGAAACTCAGGGATCTCAGAGGGGAGGAAGACAAACCCGGTGGTTTTGAGGAGAGAAATGGGGCATTGTATTATAAGGGAGCGTTATATATACCTGAAGGGGAATTGAGGGAGAAAGTACTCAAGCAGCTGCACGATAGCCCCACAGCAGGGCACTTTGGGCAACACAAAACCATGTGGCTGGTTACCAGGGAATTTTGGTGGCCCAAGGTCAGGGAAGATGTGCGGGAGTATGTGAGAGGGTGTGAACAATGCCAAAGAGCCAAGGGGGAGAGGCAGGCGCCGGCTGGTTTATTAGAACCACTGCCCACACCTGAGAGACCGTGGGAAGCAGTGGCAATAGATTTCATGACTGATCTGCCAAGGTCTAGAGGGAAAACAGCCATCATGGTTGTAGTAGACCTGTTAACTAAAATGGCCCACTTCATAGCCTGCTCACATGCGGTTACAGCAGAAGAAACCGCCAAATTGTTTGTAGAGAATGTGTTTAGGTTGCATGGCGCCCCCTTGAGGGTGGTTTCAGACCGAGGGAAACAATTTACTTCCAGGTTCTGGAGGAAGCTCATGAGCTTACTGCATGTAGAGGTTAATTTCTCGACGGCCCGTCATCCTGAAACCAACGGGCAGGCGGAAAGAGCAAATGGGGTTCTCCAACAATATTTGAGGTGTTATGTTAATGACAGAGAGAATGATTGGGTGGAGAAGCTGGCGTTGGCAGAATTTGCCTACAACAATGCAGAGAACGTGTCCACGGGGATGAGCCCCTTTTTGGCTAATCACGGGTGCCATCCCAGAGCCTTCCCAGGGGGGGAGGGGGAGAACTGGAGCGTTCCAGCTGCAGAACAGTTCGTGGAAGAAATGGAAGCGATCCATCGCCAGCTCCAACTCAACTTAAACAGGGCTAAGGAGGAATATAAGAGGCAAGCAGACAAAAACAGAAGGGAAGGTGAAAGCATCAGGGTGGGGGACCAGGTGTGGCTGTCAACCCAAGGGTTGCCATTCAAAGGAGGTTGTAAGAAATTAAGACCCAAAAGGCTGGGTCCGTTTGAAGTCATACAGCAGGTCAATCCAGTGGCTTTCAGGCTCCGGTTACCGAACCACATGAAGCTGCACCCAGTTTTTCACAGGTCGTTGCTGTCACCGTATAGAGGAGACAGTGAGGGGAGGGTCACTAGGGGACCAGCAATGGAGGAGAAGGAACACAGCTACCATGTAGCGGAGATCCTCGATTCCAGGTGGAAGGGAGATCAAGTAGAGTATTTGGTAATGTGGGAAGGGGAACCGGAGTCGGAAAACACCTGGGTTAGGGCAGAGGATGTCAATGACGAGGTTTTAATAGAGACTTTTCATCAGAGGTTCCCACGTAAACCTCAGCCTGTAGCGAGGTTCCGAAGGGAATACTTTGCCACCACCGACGAGGAAGAGGAGTTGGAGGGGTTCCCAGATTCTGAAGAGGAGGAGGATTCAGCTGGCCAGGACGACGATCGATGGAGAGAATTGTTCGAGACGTCAGAAGATGAGGAAGATTCGTTTCGGGGTTTTAGCCCTTCACCTCCCAGGGGGGAGGAATTGGGAGGGGGTGAGGGGGGCCCTGGAGGGGAGGTGGATGTCAGGGAACTGCCATCAGAGCATCAGGTGGTGGAGGGACTCAGGCAGGATGAAAGAGACTCAACTGCTGAAGCAGGGACCAGCAGGGGGAGGAGTGGGTCTCTGAGGGAATGCGAGCAGGAGGGAGGGCTCAGGGAGGCTTCCAGCGAGAACAGTGGGGAGGTATCGGAGTCTCCCATAGGGAGACCCATACCTCGCAGGAAACTGTCACGCCGTGAGTCCAGGAGACGCGTTTCCGTTAAGGAACTTCTTTGTTGGAAACGCTTCCGCAGACAGCCACTGTCGGACTCTACTAGTGACTAGAGCAGACATGTCTGAGGAGCTCCGTCACACACGGAGGTTTGTGGGGGCGCACAAACTCTGAGGGAGCACGTTTTCACGCACAAGCAGCTAATCAAACCCTCACACCCTAGTAAGGAGAAACAACCTCCCAAAATCCGGCCTGGTCTCCAGAAACGAGAGCCTCAAAAACTAAAAAGGAAAGATGTCCACCTGCAAGACCTGCAACCTCAAGAGAATGAAGATGAGGATCTTTTCTCCGTGGAAGAAAATACCTTAATTAGGCAATTTTGCCATTTTCCATCTCCAATACAAACTGAAATATTAGAAATATTAGATATGCTAAGAACTAAGCTGGCTGGGAGAGATATAATCAAGGAAATCAATGTGGACGTCCATAAAAAGGACCAGTCTTCCTATAATTTGAACCCAATACAAGAACAAAACCCAGCGGCCTGTCGGCCATGTTACCTCCAGACAATGGCTGAGATTAACCTACCCTCAATTAAGGAAGCCCGGCACACTGAAGAGAACACTACACCACCTCCAATAAGGAGAACCATTCCGAAGGTGAACTCACCAGGCTCTTGGGACAAGCTGAGGTACCTAGATGAGGCAGAATTAGGCCACAGTCAGGTACCGGAAAAATACCTACGGAAAGAGATAACACACTTCAAAGGCCCGGTGACCACTAATGTCAGTATTCAACAGTTAACAGCTGAAACTATAGAACATTTGGCTAGTTTGCCATGTATGGAGAGCAATGGGCCGGCTCATAAAAAAGTAATCCCTAAAAGCACCTTGGGAAATAATTGACAAAGATCAGACCAGAGACAAACTCCAGCCGGCTCCCTATCTCCGCGGAAATCCAACATCATTAGATATGTCCAGACTCAACCCTCACTCACAAATCAAGCAAAAGCAGTTCTTTCCTTGAAAGACGCTCCCAACCCATCCCAGAGCCTTAAAATTGTCTCCTGGAATGTTAACGGCTGGGCGACAAAGCAAATGGATCCTGAAGCAATGAATTTCATCTCTTCTTTCGACATTGTGTGCCTCCAAGAGACCTGGTCCCAACAAAGTATCGCTCTCCCAAATTATTGCTCCTTTAGCTCCTGTGCTCGCAAACTAACCAACAGGGGTCGCCCCCAAGTTGGCCTCGCCTGTCTTATTTCAACCAGCTTATCTCTCACTATTTGCGAGGAAATTAAATCTTCCCCTTACTTTCTCACTATAAAGATCCATCTCCCAAAGACCAAAAGCCCATGGTTGTTAACTACAGTATATCTGCCCCCAGTAATTAACGATTCTGACCGCAATGAAAGGTGGTCTGAACTTTCGTCTTGGCTCCATGATCTTCAAACAACTAACCCAGGACTTCCTCAAATCCTCTTAGGCGACTTTAATGCAAGAATAGGTCCCAACGATGATGATATAGTATCTCCCGCAGCACTCCTGGACAACCCCTTGCAGCCCCCCTGGGGAAACAGATGCTCTCTTGATCCTATAACAAATGCGTCGGGGAGACTGATGGCCCAATTGGCCATGGAAAACGATCTCTGCATCGCGAATGGCAACATTACTCCCTTGTCCTCGCAGCAATTTACGTGTATCACTTCCCGGGGAACCAGTGTTGTCGACTACATTTTACTGACGCCGGAGCTACTCTCAATTTCTACAAAAATGGAAGTGGCTGAATATTTTGGTGGCGACCACCTTCCATTGACTCTATTGTTAAACCTAACAGAGCCACCTTCAGTCCCCTCAAACTATAGAACCATGGTACAAAGCCACCCTGTATACAAAACAAAGAAATGGACAAACCTCAGCTCCTCCCTTGCCCTGGACATACAAAAATCATTTGATATGTCTGCAGCTCCCTCTGATTCAATCCTGCCCGCTGATCAATACCGGAAATTACTTGATGCTTTCTCAAGAATTTACACAACCACTACCTCGCCTACTCACCAACGCCTTTTCTCTGAATCGCCTTGGTTTGACAAGGAATGTAAAGCCCTAAGGCGGCGAATTAGGAAAATGGTCAGAATCATCAAATTTTCCAACGACCCCCAAACCCGTGCAAAGCTCACAGAGATTAAAAGGACATACAGAAACATGATTCATTGCAAGAAACAGCAGCACATCCTTGAGGCTTGGTCCACTCTTCGTTCGGCTGTAGAGAGGCATGACTCCCGCTCCTTCTGGCGCTTAGTTAGACCTTCGGCACCATTCAATCCAGCTACCCAGATTTCCGCTGATGACTGGATTGTTAGGATATTTCCGTTCCACCTTAAAAGGGAGCAGGCTTTGGGAGGATCAGAGTCTGCGCATGTCCTATTCACAGGATGTTTATGTTCTGATATTCCTTTCGTTTTTGCCAGTTGGCCAGAGATGCTGACACAGAACGGTCACGTTTTCTTTTGTTCTGTTAAACGCTAATAAAGTCTGTAAATTATGCTCTTCTGCGGTGCGACTTTTGGCTGTGCTTTTATCTGCTGATCAACAGTGTACACAAGCCTGGAATGTGGCAATCCGTTTCCAGAACGGCTTCGTGTCGCTAACTGCTGGATCTGCCTGAGCTACGGGAGATTGATGGACGTCCGACTGTCGCCTTGGGGGCCATGATGGACATATATCTCCCTGGCAGTTTCCCATCAACAAGGTTTCGGGCCCAGATTCACGGCACCTACAGGAGAGTAAAGCTGCAACAGACTGCGTTTGAGAGGTATGAAGTGGGGAAAGCGAAAGGAAGGGACGCTTTTCTGTTTTACCTCGCAAGGAGTCTTTGATCTCCGGCAAGGCTTAATTGGCCTGGGAGCTGAGCCAAAAAGGCTTCGTGATTAATGGCTGCCAAGATAAGGAGTCTCTCAAGTTAAAAAAGACTCACGGCTAATGCCAAAAGCTGGAATGGAGTTTTTCCAAGCTTCTGGAAATGCTGACTGTCCTAAGTTAGATGGGCAGAATTATGAAACCTGGGCAAAATGGTGTGAGAGTTTGCTGCGTCAGTTTGGGGTATGGCATACCGTGAGTGAGCCCCCCCCCCAGTTCCTCTGACAGAGAGATGGAAATCACATGATTCGAAAGCGATAGACGTAATAGTCTTATCCGTATCTCTTGAGGAAATTAAGACGCTGGCTGGCAACACCACTGCACGTGGAATGTGGTATGCTTTGATGAAAGCTCACAAGCCAGTAATCCCAGCCCAGAGTTTGACTGCATCGGAGGTCCTAGCTGTTTCCCAGAATGCGAGTGATTGCAGGGATGCTGAGGGCACCGGTTGCAAGCTGCAGGGGGAGCTGACCGTCACGTCATCCCAGGCAGCATACCAGCCTCCAGGGGGAGCCAAGGAGTCGGCAGCTGAGAGCTCTGGTTCTCGTGAGAACCAAGGCCATCGCCTTTGCAGAGGCCGGAAAGGCAAAGGTAAACAGCCGCAGCCGCCTGCAGATGGCCAGGAGCAGCAGGGGGGCAAGCTGCAAAAGCCCACGCCAGTGGAAAGCAACGTTTTGCTTGCTGGCACAGCTTCACCAAAGGCTAAAGGCACGTCTGCTGGCCAGGAGCAGCAGGGGGGGCATGCTGCAAAAGCCCACACCGGTGCAAAACAAGGGTTTGCTTGCTGTAAGGACTGCTCCAACAGCCAAAGGCAGCTTTGTTGTTGATTCAGGCTGTACGCGCCACATTTCAAAGGATCACCATCTCTTTATCTCCTTCAAGCCTCAGGAAGGTGAGATCCACCTGGCTGATGGAAGGACGTTGCAAATTGCAGGAGAAGGGACTGTGAAACTTGCAAGTCTGCACACTACCATCAGTAATGTACTTTTTGTTCCAGGAGCGGCGAGCAACTTGTTGAGCGTCCCACAGCTTACTGGGCGTGGTTTTCAGATTTCCTTCAAGAGGAGCGTCTGTGTCATCAGTAAAGGCAAAGAGGACTATTTGCATGCAAAGTTTATGGATGGTTTGTTCCATATAACTTATGATGACACTGCTGTTGTGAATAATGCTGATTCTTGTTGTGTTGCACAAACTAACAAAGTTCTTCATGCAGGTTGCATTCACGATGCACATCGAAGGTTTTGTCACCTCTCTTGGAAGGCACTGGCCAAGATGCCAGAGGTGGTTGAGAGTTTGAACATCAAACCCTGTAAATTTCACATGAAATGTGTATCTTGTGCAGAGAACAAGGTGAAGGTTGCTCCAAAAGGCAAGGAGTCTAGCAGGCAGGCTTCCAAACCCTACCAGCTAGTGCATGCGGACCTGGTTGGGCCACTAGCGCCCTCTATAGGAGGAGCAAGGTACTTCATGGTTCTAATTGATTCTTTTTTGAGGTACATTCACGTGTTTTTGCTCGAACAGAAATCGCAAGCGTTTCCAAAGTTTAAGGCATTCTGTGCTTGGTTGGAAAATGTGCACGGTAAACGTATTTCTTGTTTTTTTACTGATCGGGGCGGGGAGTTTACTTCTCAGCAGTTTGAAGCTTTCCTGACTGAGAAGGGAATCCAGCATGACATGTCAACGCCCAGATCACCATGCATGAATGGGCTTGCGGAGAGAGCAAATCAGACATTGCTGCAAGGAATCAAAACCTTGTTGCATGATGCCAATCTCCCTGATAAGTTTTGGGGGGAGGCTCTGGGGAATTTGGTTTATTCCTTTAATCGCAGATTGTCATCACCCATTGGTTGTACCCCCTATGAGAAGATGTTTGGCAAGAAACCCAACACCAAACACATGAGAATCTTTGGTTCGGACATGTGGGTACGCACACAACAAACCAACAAGCTTGGGAAGCGTGGGGCACATGGTTTGTTCATGGGGTACGAAAAAGGTGCATACAGGGTATGGATGACTGACTCTAAGTCCATTAAGTTCACAAGGAGTGTTGAGTACAATCCCAAGTGGGGGGAAAATGTGGGAATTTTCCAGAGTTACCCAGAGGAGGATGAAGGTGATGTCAAGCAAGCAGCTAAAGATGAGAAAGCTGCTGCTGATGATGAGGATGATGATGATGATGATGATGATCAGAGTTCGGATTCCAGTTCAGTGGGCGGCGCTGCTGCTGCTGCTGGTGTCAGTGACAGTGATGACACAGCAGACTACGAGAGCGCAAAGGCCTCAGTCAGACCATCTGATGCGTCTGACAATGAACTGGAAGAACCACTGTTCACCATTGGTCACTTTTCTCCTAAGAAAGAGGAGATGAGTCCAGAAGACTTGCGTCTAGTACGCAGATCTGAAAGGGCGACCAAAGGCAGACCTCCAAAGAGGTATGCTGATGAGTTTGCTAAGACAGCAACTGCTGTTCTTAGTAGCTCAGAGAAGGTATGGGAACCTTCAAGCTTCAAAGAGGTTCAGGAGTTAACCTCTAAAGATGCTGAGCCTTGGCTTAATGCCATGAAGGCTGAAGTTGATTCCTTGAACAGGAACCAAACTTGGGAATTGGTACCGGTAGTCCCAGGGATGAGACTGGTTGGCAGCAAATGGGTCTTCAAGGCCAAGACAGACCAGAATGGCAAGGTAGTCAGACACAAAGCCAGATTGGTTGCCAGAGGTTTTTCACAGGTACCAGGACAGGATTACCACGAGACCTACTCACCCACAGTCAAATATGAGAGCATTCGGCTGATGCTCAAGATGGCTGAGGAGCAGAAACTGCTTGTTTCCCACCACGACATTAATACAGCTTTTTTGTACGGGATTTTGGGGGAGGAGCTGTTCATGCTTCCACCTGATGGGATGCAGATACAGAAGGGAATGGTCTGTAAACTGCGGAAATCCTTATATGGTCTCAAGCAGAGTGCCAGGTGTTGGAACACAAAACTCACTGAGACATTGCTTTCTCTAGGTTTTCACCAGGGCAAAGCTGATCCATGTGTGTTTGTCAAGGAGGAGGGACAAAACAAACTGTATTGTTTATGTTTTGTTGATGATCTTCTGATGTTTTGGAAGAATCAGGCTTTTTATCAAAGCACCCTAGCTCAGCTGAAGGAGCACTTTGACATGAAGGATCTTGGTGAGGTATCCAACTATCTTTCTCTGCAGGTGGAGAAGGACCAAGCAGGTAATTTTCTGGTACACCAAACACAGAAAATTGCTGATGTATTAACCAGGTTGAATTTGGTTGATGCAAACCCAGCAGACACACCGATGGTGACAGGTTACCAGGTAAACAGTACTGCTGAAGCGTTTTCTGACACAACGCTGTACAGATGCATTCTAGGCAAACTGAATTTCATTGCCAGATGTTCAAGACCTGACATAGCTGTAAGCTGTAATCTGCTTAGCAGACATGCCAACAATCCTACAGTTCAGGATTGGAAAGCTCTGAAGCGCATAGCCCGCTATTTGAAAGGGACTATGCACTACAGGCTGAGGTTTACCAGTCAGAAGACTGGAGGTCTTGAAATCTTTGCTGATGCAAGTTTTGGAAGTGACACCACGGATGGCACAAGCACTTCTGGAGTATGCTACATGTACAACCACTGCCTGTTTGACTGGTTGTGCAAGAAGCAGACAACAGTGAGCCTAAGTTCCTGTGAAGCAGAACTCAATGCTCTGTCATTTTCACTCATGGATTGTGAATGGTTGATGCAACTGTTTAAGGACATCGGGGTGTCTGTGAAATGTCCTGTACAAGTGTATCAAGACAATAGATCGTGTTTGGCTTTGCTGAACTCGGAGAGTTGCAAGCAGAGAACCAAGTACTTGCAGATTAAGCTACATCGTGCAAGGGAGTGTATTCAGAAAGGACTGATTCAGGTGTCCTACATGCCAGGAAATGAAATTCCTGCTGATCTGTTGTCTAAGGTTGTTAACAAAGAACAACTTAAGGTTTATGTACAAAGGTTGCAATTGGGTGAACCACAGGTACAACAGGTTACACGGAAAGGGGGAGGATGTTAGGATATTTCCGTTCCACCTTAAAAGGGAGCAGGCTTTGGGGAGTCACAGAGTCTGCGCATGTCCTGTTGACAGGATGTTTATGTTCAGATATTCCTTTCGATTTCAGACGGTCAGAGACGCTGACTGAGAATGGACGTGTTTTCTTTTGTTCTGCTCATGTTCTAAATAAAGTCTGTAAATATGCTCTTCTGCTCTTCTGCGGTGCAAGCTTTTGACTGTGCTTTCTGCTGAAAGAGGGTGCACCAGCCTAGGAATGTGGCTAGGAATTTCCAAAGGCTTTGTGCCCCTAACTGTTGGATCTGTGTGACTACGGGAGGCCGATGGTCGTCCAGAACTCCAGCTTGGGGGGCCATGATGGACGTTATCTCCCTGGCAGTTTCCCAACAGTTTAATACAAGGTTGATTGTCTTCCCACACTCTGATAGGTAGGGAACATTCTCCAAACAATTCTTGTACCAGTTGCTTATAAAATTCCAGTTCTCTACATACATCTGATAATGCATTGAACTCAGATTCAGTTGAACTTAAAGCTATAAGTGATTGTTTTCTTGATCTCCAACCAATTAGTGCATTTCCAAATTTTATCGCCATTCCTGACACTGATTTTCTATCTGGTCCAGCATCTGCCCAACTGCTGTCGGCCCAACATTCAAGTTGTGTGCTGCCCTCTGCTGATAGTTTTAAGCGAAACCTTTTGGTAGTTTGGAGATACCTTAAAACTCTTTTTACTCCTTGCCAAGCATGCATTGATGGTTTTTCAGCTTGTCTACACAGCATGTTGACAGCATATGTTATATCAGGCCGAGTCCACTGTGCAATGTGGAGTAGACTGCCTATCACTGACTGGTAGACCCCGGGATTACTGAACTCTGCCTGTTGCTCGGCTTGAGCATCCTTTGTGTAACTTAACTCCATTGGGGTTTTAACACCAGCACCGTCATCCATTTTAAACCTTTCCAGCAACTGCTGGATCTTAGCTTCTTGGCTGAGCCAATAGTTCCCATTTTCATCTTGCTGAATTTTAACTCCTAGATAAGCAGATACAGTGCCTAGTGATTTTATCTGAAACTTTTCTCCAAGCTTTGTGGCAAATTGTTGTGCAAGGTTATCGTCCTTTCCACTGTATAATAAATCGTCAACAAATATCAAAATCCCGAGCCTTTTAGATAAAGACACGCATCTGCTGCGCTCTTTCTGAACCCCATGCTCTCTAGAGCATCGTTTAAGCAGGAATTCCAATTACGGGCGGACTGTTTCAACCCATAAATGGATTTGTGTAGGCGCCAGACCTGGTTTGGCTTGTCTCCTTCAAAACCTGGTGGTGGTGTCATATAGACTTCCTCCTGTAAGTCTGCATTTAAATAAGCCACATTGACATCAAAATGAAACAGCTTATTTCCCTTCTTAGCTGAAGAGGCTAAAAGCATTCTTAATGACTCTGATCTTGAAGTAGGGGCATAGATTTGAGAATAGTGAACACCTTTGTGCTGCGAAAATCCTTTTGCAACTAGTCGGGCTTTATATTGCAACTCCTCAGTAGTTGTGGGCTTTAAACGATATACCCATCGACAACCTACAGCTTGTTGCCCTTTCGGAAGCTCTGTACTTGTAAACACACCGAGAGACTTCATTGAAGCCATCTCTTTTTCCATTGCTTCCTGCCACTTTACGGCTTCTGAGCTTGGAAGCTGTTGTACCTCTATATAGCTATCTGGCTCACACTGCGCCATATTTACGTATACACTTGTCACCTTAAACCGCTCTGGTGGTTTGCCCTTTGTGGCACGTTTTGATCTGCGCAATTGTTCTTCTTGTGCCCCCTCTGACCGTTGGCTGTCAGAATCTGTCTCAGACTTTATATCTGCCCTAGGGATAAAGACCTCCGTTTAGATATCTCCCTTGGGCTTGGTGTTGCAGGCGACCTGCTTCGCTTTTGCTGTCTGCTAGGTCTACTGACTGGCGATGTTGGAACACTCCTAGATTCTGGCTTTTCTACCTTAGGAGAAGAACCTTGTGCCTGGTCAGAATCTGCATCTGAACCATGTGCACCATCCCCTTCTGGCTCACCACCCTCTGGACTTTCATTCTCAGCATAAATGCCTAAATCATCTCTCAAAATGTCAGGGTTAGCATGTAAGTGAGTCCATCCGGATTGCTCACAAAATTCAGCTCTCCTACTGATGACCACTCTTGTAGTATCCCCATCTGGGTTCACGAACCTCCAAGATTTGGCGTGTGGTTCGTACCCACAAAAGATGAGTTTCCTAGCCCTTGGACTTCCCTTTTTCCTTAACGCTTTTGGGATAAGTACATAGGCTTGAGATCCAAACACCCGAAAGTAATTAACTTTGGGCTTCTTCCCGTATAAAGCAAAATATGGCGTAGTATCAATTACCGAATTATATACTCGGTTCAGAATATGAGTAGCCGTCTGCCAGGCTTCCGCCCAGTAACTTTGAGGGAGTTTAGAATCAAACAACATAGAGTTTGCCAACTCTTGCAGAACCCTGTTTTTACGTTCGGCCACGCCTCCTTCTTGGGAGGAATAAGGTGTAGACAGACGATGCTTAATTCCCTTTTTCTTAAAGAAATTCTGCAACACAGACCCGGTAAATTCTAACCCTCTGTCTGTCTGAAAAGGAAGTACTCTAGTACCGAATTCAAGTTCTACTGCATGAACCCAATTTTTAACTGTTTCTGCAGTATCTGCTTTTGTTTTGAGAGGAAAAAACCATGTGACTTTTGTTTTGTCATCCGAGAGACACAGTGCATACCTCGAACCTCCCATGCTAGCAACAGGCATTGGGCCACATAGGTCCATATGCACAAGTTGGAATACTTTGTCAGATTTCCTATCTGAACTGGGATAGCTGCATCTATGAACCTTTGCCCTTTTGCATGCAGTACAATCCAAATACTTAGTACATTTGTTCAATTTGCACCCTTCTGATAATTCAGGTTGCCTTTTAACATACTGAAAATTAATATGTCCCAAACGGCGGTGCCATAAATGAACACAAGAATTATGGGTAGGCGAGTTCACACAACCAGCATGAACCTGTTCAACTTCATCTGGACTTGTCTCAAAATAATATAACCCATTTCTGCATTCCACCTGCAAAAGAGATACGTTATTCTTTGAAATAGTGCAAACCCCATTTTCAAACAGTTTTAAACCCATCTCTATCAAGTTCTGACACAGACAAAATACACCCATTCATTCCCTTTAGCACATAGGCATCAATTTCTGCATGCAAACAATTCAAGAACACTGTGCCTACGGTCTCTAAGGAACGTTTAGTTGAATCTGCCATTGTCACAACTTTAAGGGTTTGCAAATGCCTGCAATTCTGCAAACTGACACTAGATGGCGCCACCAGGTGGTGAGATGCACCACTGTCGATTAACCAGCGTAGATTGCTGCCTTGGCCACGACCTTGCATCAACGCCATTGCTGAAGCCATGTGCTGTGTGCTGTGGGAGTAGCCACGACCTCCTCCTCTTCTTCGATGTCCCCTGGAACTCCTTGTCTGGTAACTAGGGGTAACGGCCTTGGTTCTGTCTTGACCAGGTTCACGTGTGCAGTTCCTGATTAAATGGGAAGAGGAACCACAGCGAAAACAGTGTCTAGCTGCAAAAGCATTTACTGTGTTCTCAAACTCAGCATCCCCACTCTTAGGCACAGCACAACTCCCCTTTGAAGACAAACCTCTTTCTCTTTGCCTTTTATCCTGTTCATCTGCAAGCAGAGAAGAAATGTATTCAAGGGTTAATTCAGCTGAAGGCATAGCTTCCAAAGTTAAAGCTAGAGTCTCATAGCTTTTATCAAGAGAAGACAACAATATGTATGACTGCTGCTCCATAGAGAAAGGAATGCCCAGCTGTCTTAGTTGATTAAAGGCAGACACCATTTTGGAAATATGTTCTTTCACACATGCTCCCGGTTGGAGACGTAAATCAAACAAACATCTTGTAGCATGGATCTTGGCCCCCGCAGTGTTTCTGGAATTTAGCCGCTGCAGAACCGTCCAGACCTCATGCGTGTTCTTTAACTCAGAAACATAAGGCATTTGCTCTGGTCCCACTGCCAAAACTAATAGACCTTGGGCTTTCCTGTCGCGTTTCTGTGAAGCTGCTGCTGCTGCTTTGTCTTCTGCAGACGCGTCTGCAGCTGCCTGTAAAGGCGGTGCTTCAGTACAACTCCACAACTCTTTTGCTTGCAACCAAACCCTTACTCTCGCCTTCCAATCTTGCCAATTTTTCCCATTGAGTTGCGTAAACGGGACAGCAAAACTTTCCTGGGACTCTGCCATCCTCCCTGGGGCTTAGGAACGATACTCACACACCTGTAGACCGTCTCCCAGCTGCTGAGGTGGCTCCTTGAGGAATAAGACGTCTTCCAGCGAGTACAAAGTGCGCAGTGCCTGTTTAAAACTTTTTTCTAGGCACGTTGCAGGACTCAAGCTGCTTTGAAGGCTTTCATTGTCTGCAACCGCTTCTGTCTTTGCTCCAGTCCTTTCATAAATCACTCTGAACTGCTCTCCTTATCTCCTTCTTGACGTACAAACAGCCATAACCTGTCCATTAAACTTTAATTAGTTTAATGTTAAGTAAACGTCCAGTCCGCTTCCAACGCCATAAATCTTTTCTCAGCAGAGAATTTTGTGCCGCGGTTGAAGGAGGCAGGAGGGTACCTTTCAATGAAGAATCCTGGAGCAAACAACTTTGGAACTCAGGAAAAAACTTTATTTACAAAAGAAAAACCCTGGCGATAAAGCACACATGCTTTTATCTCCGGCATAAAGAAAACCTTACTCTAAACTTAACTCATATTAGCAAATACGTGGCAAGAGAGAGAACACACGGGTGAACTGACTATTTATACAAACTAACTCACATTCCTGGATGCTTAATGACTTCCAGCTGCTCAGTGATTAGAGCGACTTGTTACCTCTTAACCCTTTAGTACCAACAAAGTCTAATAAGCTTAAACAAAGCCAAACAGGTTGTTTTGGGTTCCAGCTACATAGAAAGAAGAATCTTGGATTTCACTTATTTCAAGTCGTGTTCTTTGGTTTTAGTGCACATTGACCCAGAAATCGCAAAGTGTGTGGAATGAGACCAAAATAACACAACACATTCTTCTCGCTTCCATATGCGTAGAAAGACGACGAATAAGCTTTGATTGGGCTTATTTCAATTTGCATGGTGTTTTTTGGGTGTGCACCAGAATCACCCCCAACCAAAGCAGAAAGGTGTTTTGGGTTCCATCTACATAAAAAGTAGATGATAAAGCTCTGATTGGGCTTATTTCAAATTGGTGTTTTTGGGGTTAGAATGCACATTCACCCAAGAATCGCAGAGTGAAATGTTTGTTATCATGCCAAATCAAGCATAGGTGTTTTGGTTCCATCTCGATAGAAAGAGGATGAATAAGCTTGGATTGTTCTATCGGTGTTCATTCAACCACAAGTAGCAAAGCGAAGTGTAATAAACCTAAACAAAACAAAACAGGTTGATTTGGGTTCCAGTTACATAGAAAGAAGAATCTTGGATTTCGCTTATTTCAAATTGTGTTCTTTGGTGTTAATGCATATTGGCCCAGAAATCACAAAGTGTGTGTAAGGAGACCAAAATAACACAAGACCGTCTTTTCACTTCTGTATGCGTAGAAAGACGACGAATAATCTTTGATTGGGCTTATTTCAATTAGCATGGTGTTTTATGGGTGTGCACCAGAATCACCCCCAACCAAAGCAGAAAGGTGTTTTGGGTTCCATCCACGTAAAAAGAAGATGATAAAGCTCTGATTGGGCTTATTTCAAATTGGTGTTTTGGGGGTTAGAATGCACATTCACTAAAAAATCACAGAGTGACATGTTTGTTATCAGCCCAAATCAAGCACAGGTGTTCTGGTTCCATCTCAATAGAAAGAGGACGAATAAGCTTGGATTGTTCTTTCGGTGTTCATTCACCCACAAATAGCAAAGCGAAGTGTAATAAGCCTAAACAAAGCCAAACAGTTTGTTTTGGGTTCCCCTGGCCCAGTTGTTATTGTAACAATCTCAAACTTCCTCTAGGGGGACACAGTAACAGGCGACAGTTGTTACTTTAAAACAAATGTCCCTTTTCTTTTAATCCCCCAGCTCACAAAATAGACGACAGTTTTAAATTCAGTTATTTTCCAGTTACTTTGAAACCAGGGGAAACCAGCCAGAAATATTGTATCTCATTTGTATCAGACTTACGGAGTTAGCTGTCAAAAAATACTTTCACCAACAGTGCATTTCACAGTACGGCATTCTATTTTTCATTGGCAGTCCGTTCCCAGGTTTAAGCGGTGGACTCTTAGCTTCCTTTTCTCTCTTTTTACAGGAAAATACAGTTCAAGCCTTTCCCCCCTCCTCTCCTGCAGTCAAGGGGAGAAATTGCTTGTTTTAGATGATAGAATTATAGTCTTTTTCAAGTGTCTTTCAAGGTTTTAGCTTACAAGTTCATTGCATTCCTCTATTTACAAAAAACGGAAGGCAGACTTCCTGTTTATGCCTCTCCGTTTCGGTATCCAATTACTTCTTTTTTCCCCCTCTCCTTTGTTTTCCCAAATTAACCTACTCACGGATCGTTGTTTTGTAGCCAAATTGTCACAGGAAAAAGGTAGCGCTCTCCGATAACGGCTGTGCGGCTTCGCTCCACGGAAGAAGCAATTGACTCACAGCACCGCGCCGCTGCCCCTCTTCACTCCGGAACCTGTAATCGGGCTCCTTTCTAAGTTGGGGGGGCGCAAAAGGTGCCCGCCGAGTCCACGGTCACAGGCTTCACCCGCCTGTGATTTTCGAAGGGTCCCTGCTTCGCCGTAGCGGTGCAGACCCAATTCCCGCAGAGCCAGTCCCCTCCAAGTCAGAGGGAATACGCCATTACCGATGGCGCCACCCAGGAAGTCCGAGGGCTTATTTCAATTCGCATGGTGTTTTTTGGGTGTGCACCAGAATCACCCCCAACCAAAGCAAAAAGGTGTTTTCGGTTCCATCTACATAAAAAAAATAAAAAATGATAAAGCTCTGATTGGGCTTATTTCAAACTGGTGTTTGGGGGGTTTGAATGCACAGTTACCCAAAGATCACAGAGTGACATGTTTGTTTTCAGCCCAAATCAAGGATAGCTGTTTTGGTTCCATCTCAATAGAAAGAGGACGAATTAGCTTGGATTGTTCTTTCGGTGTTCATTCACCCTAACCCTAACCCTAACCCTAGCAAAGCGAAGTCTAATAAGCTTAAACAAAGCCAAACAGCTTGGTTTGGGTTCCAGCTACATAGAAAGAAGAATCTTGGATTTCGCTTATTTCAAGTCGTGTTCTTTGGTTTTAGTGCACATTGACCCAGAAATCGCAAAGTGTGTGGAATGAGACCAAAATAACACAACACATTCTTCTCGCTTCCATATGCGTAGAAAGACGACGAATAAGCTTTGATTGGGCTTATTTCAATTTGCATGGTGTTTTTTGGGTGTGCACCAGAATCACCCCCAACCAAAGCAAAAAGGTGTTTTGGGTTCCATCTACATAAAAAGAAGATCATAAAGCTCTGATTGGGCTTATTTTTTGGCCATTAAATCCTGCCGTCCAGTCACCGTTTCCCTGCGTAGTTCTGTGTGGGGATGACCTGGGCAGGAAAACAGAGTCGCAGCAGTCCTGCCGTGCGTGTGAGATAGAGGGATAAATCAAGTCCAGAGACAGTTCCTTGGTATCTCAAAAAGTGTTTATTTACACAGCAATAAATCCATCAGAACTTTCCGGCATCTCTCCATGCTAAAAGCACACACAATATCTCTGCTGCTTCTTTCAGTCTAAAGTGAAGCCACCTTTCACAGACAAAGCCTGTGGTGTACGGCCCTGCGTCAGGCCCCTCCCAGATACAGGACATCAAATTGTTTAAACCCTGTAAACTCCAAACTGAACACCCCCTCTTGTCCTGCATCTGGGGAAATAAGCAACAATGCTCACTCCAAATACAGACCTTCACAGAACTCCTCATGCTTCTGGAAGGTTAACGGTTTTGTGAAACCATCAGCAAGGTTCTTGGTTGAGGGACAGTATTTTAGAGCAACTAGCCCCTCACAAATGCTCTGACACAAATTCTGAAAACGTATGTCCAAATGTTTGGTCCTGGCCTTGAATTGCGCCGTCTCGGCCAATTTGAGACACGGTTGATTGTCTTCATGCACCACGGCGGGAAGACAATGTTCTCCACAGAGTTCCTGGACCAAACACACATAGAACTCCAGCTCTCTGCAAACCTCAGATAGCGCACTGAACTCAGCTTCAGTAGATGAAAGCGCTATTAGACTTTGCTTTCGGGACCTCCACCCAACTACTGAGTTCCCAAACTTCACCACTAGGCCTGACACTGACTTGCCGTCCTCAAGGTTAGCCCAATCTGAATCCACCCATGTGGTCAGCTTGACACCACCCTCAGCTGACATCTTGAGGCAAAAGTCTTTGGTATCTTGCTGGTAACGTAGCACCTGTTTAATACCATTCCAGGCCTGCACACTAGGACTTGAAGCCTCTCTACTGAGCAGATTGACAGCAAACGCTATTTCTGGTCTGCTCCACTGTGACAGATACAGCAGACTACCCAGAGCTGATTGAAAGAGTTCAGTATTTTCGAACACAACGCGTTCAACGACTTGGATGACGGACTCAAGGGCATCCTGATCAAATTTGCAGATGATACCAAACTGGGAGGGGTGGCTAACACCCCAGAGGACAGGATGACACTTCAAAACGACCTTGACAGATTAGAGAACTGGGCAAAAACAAACAAGATGAATTTTAACAGGGAGAAATGTAAAGTATTGCACTTGGGCAAAAAAAATGAGAGGCACAAATACAAGATGGGTGACACCTGGCTTGAGAGCAGTACATGTGAAAAGGATCTAGGAGTCTTGGTTGACCACAAACTTGACATGAGCCAACAGTGTGACGCGGCAGCTAAAAAAGCCAATGCAATTCTGGGCTGCATCAATAGGAGTATAGCATCTAGATCAAGGGAAGTAATAGTGCCACTGTATTCTGCTCTGGTCGGACCTCACCTGGAGTACTGTGTCCAGTTCTGGGCACCACAATTCAAGAAGGACACTGACAAACTGGAACGTGTCCAGAGGAGGGCAACCAAAATGGTCAAAGGCCTGGAAACGATGCCTTATGAGGAACGGCTAAGGGAGCTGGGCATGTTTAGCCTGGAGAAGAGGAGGTTAAGGGGTGATATGATAGCCATGTTCAAATATATAAAAGGATGTCACATAGAGGAGGGAGAAAGGTTGTTTTCTGCTGCTCCAGAGAAGCGGACACGGAGCAATGGATCCAAACTACAAGAAAGAAGATTCCACCTAAACATTAGGAAGAACTTCCTGACAGTAAGAGCTGTTCGACAGTGGAATTTGCTGCCAAGGAGTGTGGTGGAGTCTCCTACTTTGGAGGTCTTTAAGCAGAGGCTTGACAACAATATGTCAGGAGTGCTCTGATGGTGTTTCCTGCTTGGCAGGGGGTTGGACTCGATGGCCCTTGTGGTCTCTTCCAACTCTATGATTCTATGATTCTATGATTCTATGATTCTACTTGCTGACATTCTTTCACGTAACCAGCCTCCATGGGTGTTCTGCAACCTGCACACTCAGACATCCTGAACTTCTCGAGCAACTGCTCAATCTTACCTTTCTGGCTGAGCAAAAAGCTTCCATCTCTTGCTCTCGTGAACCCTACACCTAGATACGACTTGACATCTCCAAGCTGCTTGAGCTTGAACCGTTTTCCAAGCTCCTTAGCAAACTCCTCCACTTGTTTACCTGTCTGTGCCATGATCAAGATATCATCAACAAAAATCTGAGCAGCTTGCTGCATCTCACCTGAACCTTTAAGGTAAAGACAGTTGTCCGCAACACGTCTCCTGAAACCTAGCTCTTCTAAGGCTTCATTCAGACACATCTTCCAATTTCTGGCAGATTGGCGTAATCCATAGATGGATTTGTGCAACCACCACACGATGCCTGGCCCACTGACCTCAAAACTTGGAGGAGGAAGCATGTACAACTCCTCCTGGAGGTTTGAGTTCAGGTAGGCAACATCCACATCAAAATGGTTCACCTTCCAACCTCTCTGTGCAGCAACTGCTAGAAACGTCCTCAAAGTCTCAGCTCTCAAGGTCGGCGAATAGACCTCCGTGAAGTGGACACCCTTCTTCTGTGTGAATCCTCGGGCTACTAATCTAGCTTTATACTGGGGTTCTCCAGCTTCTGGGGGTTTAAGACGGTAAACCCACCTGCAACTCACAGCCTGCTTGCCAGCCGGCAACTGTGTGAATGAGAACAAACCAAGAGACTCCATTGAGTTCATCTCCTTCTGCATCGCCTCATGCCATTTGCTAGCTTCTTCCTGAGGCAACTTCTGAACATCCTCAAAGGATTCAGGTTCACATATAGCCACACCTACCCACACGCTAGTGGCTTCGTACCTTTCTGGTGGCTTTCCCTTGGTTGACCTTGCTGACCTCCTCAGCGTGAACTCTGGAACTGCACCTGATTCACTTTGGTCAGCCACACCATCCCCTGTGTCAGAAACCTCCCCCTCTAACCTGCTGCGCCTTTTAGGCCTCACAGCTAGTTCTGCAGGCGAGGATGGCTCACTCCTTGGCTCAGACTTGACAGAGACCTGTGGAGGGGTCTTGGGACTCCCCTTTGGAGAGGTTTGGAGCCTCTCCCTTGGAGACCCCGGCTCTGGACTCTGTGGCTGTGGACTGTCCACCTCAGCAACAGGTTCAGCTTTGTCCTCCTCCTCTTCCTCATCTGAGTCTAACAGAACATACAGGTTCCCGTGAAGATGTTTCCACCCACTCTGCTCGCAAAACTCAGCACTGCTGCTAATAAGCATCTTAGACTGGTTGCCAGTAGGGTATGCGAAACACCACGCCTTTGAGCCTGGCTCATAGCCAACAAAGATCATTTTCCTAGATCTTGGTTCACCCTTTCTGCGAGTGGCCTTTGGAATGAGGACCCAAGCCTCACAGCCAAACACACGCAAGAAATCCACTTTGGGTTTCTTTGCATGCAGCAGAAAGTAGGGCGTGTCTCCCACACTTGAATTGAACACCCTGTTCTGAACAAAGCATGCCGTCTTATAACTCTCGGCCCAAAAGCGCTGTGGCAGACCCGAGTCTGCCAGCATAGCATTCACTGCTTCCTGTAGGGTGCGATGTCTTCTCTCCGCAATTCCATTCTGTTGCGGACTGTAGGGGGCAGTCAATCGATGACTGATACCTTTCTGCCTGAAGAAAGATTGCAACGCAGAACCTGTGAACTCCGCCCCCCGATCAGATTGAAAGGAAACCACCCTGGCAGAGAAACGCAGCTCCACCGCTGTGATCCAATCCCTGATCAGTGCAGCCGCCTCCCACCTGTGTTTAAGTGTAAACAGCCAGGTGTGTCTCAAAAAATCATCAATCAGAACCAAAACATGCTTCGATCCACTTAAAGAAGCTACCTGCATCAGACCACATAAATCTGCATGAACCAGCTCAAAGGGTTTGCTGGTCCTCCTTTCTGACATGGGATATGTGCATGTCGTGACCTTTGATTTTTTACAAGCTTGACAATCTAAGTATTTATCACATGCCTTGAACCCACACTCAATTGTGTTCTCTGCGGCTTTCTTAATATATGACCACCCTGCATGTCCAAACCTGCGATGCCACAAATGTAAACAATCATGATGTGGTGGTACATTTGCACACTGCACTTGTGCTTCTTCAGGGGACTCTGCAACAGTAGCATCAGTGGCAGGCATCTGCACCAGAAAGAGCCTGTCCTTCCCCTCAACACTGTGGAGCTTCTTCCCATCCCTGTAAAAATAACACATGTTGTTAGTAAACAACACATCAAAACCATCGGCAATCAGAGCTGATACACTTAAAAGAGAATGAGCAAGCTCGGGGACCACATAAGCTTGCACCTCATGATCTATAAAAGGACATTATTAAAAAACAGTCTCAGTTAACTGTCTCTTAGAGCCATCTGCCATCAAGAGAAAACGTCCAGATTTAACTGTCTTGCAATTTCTCAGGAGCCCACCAGATGGCACCAGGCTGTGGGTCGCTCCCGTATCGACAGCAAGAGATAAAGTGGCTCTCTGGCTGTTTTCCAAGGTTGCCATGGCGACGCTTGCACCCCCACCGGGGCCTTTGCCAGTGTCAGTGTCCTTCGTAGTTGCCATGGTTGCAAGGCTCCTGCTGGTGTTCTCACGCTTCGCCGTCTGAGAACCGTCGCTTATCTGCCTTAGCAGGTGGCTGACCTTGCATTCCAGATCCTCTGCAGAACAATGCCCTTCGCTGTTGGACTTCGCCTCAGAGCACAAACAACTCTTGGAGACTTTGGCTTTCCCAGAGCTCTTGGAACGGCCTGCACCCCCACTCCTGGGTGCATAGCTTCCTGAGGAACAGCTTGCCACTGCTTTCCTCCTCTCAGCTCTCAGCCTCTCTCCAGCACACAGTCCATCACACAGATGTGTCGAAGCATAGAAACAGCTTCCCAAAACAGTCCCAGCCCCCTCTGGGCTTGGTGCTCTCTCTGGGCATCTTCTAGCCCCCTCTGGTCTGGCTCCCACTGCGGCCTGACATGCCATCTTCAGTGTCTGCCACGCGACCCAGGACTTCTTCCCTTGGAGGTTTGGCAACAGCCAAGCATCAACGCTGGCCCTTAAAATGGCTAGCACCCTTTGCTCTCTTTCTAGAGCATCAGCCACGTCTGCTTCACAAGCTTCCACTGTGCCTGCAGACTTCTCAACCTCTGCAGCTGCAGCACTGGGCTGGGGAAGAACTGGATTGGCCCGCGGACATTCCCAAAGCTGCCTTTCTGCCAGCCAGTAGTACATGCGCTTTGACCAGGCTTCCCAATTGGCCCCATTCAGTCTTTCACCGGGGTAGCTCTCATGGCCTTGCTGTGGCTGAGCAGCAGCCATCTTCCTCCCCCCGGGGCTTAAGCATACTCACACGTTGCCAGCTAGCTAGTCCTCCGAAGCAGCAGCCTCTTGGCTCCGCTTTCCACCAGTGTCTCCCACTGCCCTTCCTGGCAGGAGCTCAAAGCAGCTCAAAGCTGGCAGCCCTCTTCCCTCCTCACACTTGGCAGGAAACACGGAAGACCCATAACCTTTGGCCATTAAATCCTGCCGTCCAGTCAGCGCTTCCCTGCGTAGTTCTGCGTGGGGCTGACCTGGGCAGGAAAACAGAGTTGCAGCAGTCTTGCCGTCCGTGTGAGATAGAGGGATAAATCAAGTCCAGAGACAGTTCCTTGGTATCTCAAAAAGTGTTTATTTACACAGCAATAAATCCATCAGAACTTTCCGGCATCTCTCCGTGCTAAAAGCACACACAATCTCTCTGCTGCTTCTTTCAGTCTAAAGTGAAACCACCTTTCACAGACAAAGCCTGTGGCGTACGGCCCTGCGTCAGGCCCCTCCCAGATACAGGACATCAAATTGTTTTAACCCTGTAAACTCCAAACTCAACACCCCCTCTTGTCCTGCATCTGGGGAAATAAGCAAAAATGCTCACTCCAAATACAGACCTTCACAGAACTCCTCATGCTTCTGGAAGGTTAACGGTTTTGTGAAACCATCAGCAAGGTTCTTGGTTGAGGGACAGTATTTTAGAGCAACTAGCCCCTCACAAACACTCTGACACAAATTCTGAAAACGTATGTCCAAATGTTTGGACCTGGCCTTGAATTGCGCCGTCTCGGTTCTACGTGGGGCTGCCCCGGAGACTGACCCAGAAACTCCAGTGGGTGCAGAATGCCGCGGCGAGACTCCTTATGGGGTCTTCACTGCGGGATCACATTCATCCGGTGCTATACCAGCTGCACTGGCTCCCGGTGGAGTACAGGATCAGGTTTAAGGTGCTGGTTTTAACCTTCAAAGCCCTACACGGCCTAGGACCCTCGTATCTACAGGACCGCCTCTCCTGGTATGCCCCACAGAGGAACTTACGGTCCTCAAATAAAAACATCTTGAAGGTCCCAGGCCACAGAGAGGTTAGGCTGGCCTCAACTAGAGCCAGGGCTTTTTCGGCTGCGGCTCCAACCTGGTGGAACGCTCTGTCACAAGAGACAAGGGCCCTGCAGGACTTGACATCTTTCCGCAGGGCCTGCAAGACAGAGCTGTTCCACCAGGCCTTTGGTTAGGGCACAGCCGGACTCCCTCCTTTGGCAATCTTTACAATACTTTAGTTTATGGTTGCCATCAATTTTGATTTTAATTAATTCTTATGATGTTTTTATAATGTTGCACTATTTTAGTGTTGTTAGCCGCCCTGAGCCCAGCTTCGGCTGGGGAGGGCGGGATATAAATAAAATTTATTATTATTATTATTATTATTAATATTTGGCTAGTTTAGATGTATTCAAGTCTCCAGGGCCAGATGAACTGCATCCAAGAGTATTAAAAGAACTGGCAGGTGTGATCTCAGAACCACTGGCAGTCATCGTTGAGAATTCCTGGAGAACAGGCGAAGTCCCGGCAGACTGGAGGAGGGCAAATGTTTTGCTTTTTTAAAAAATATTTTTATTACATTTTTCAGGTATAGAAAACAGAAAAGAAAAAAAAAAAAAGAAATCCAACATTCCAGAACATTTTTCATAACCAACCGGACTTCCCCACATCTCCCTCACCCTGCATTCTTTACAATAAAGATATCAGCAAATTATTACCTTGTGTGATGGGATGATGAGCTGCTTGTGCGTAAAATAGTAGTCCCTCAGAGTTTGTGCAAATCCACAAACCTCTGTCTGTGACGGAGCTCCTCAGACATGTCTGCTCTAGTCACTTGCAGATTCCGACAGTGGTTGCTTTCAGAATCGTTTCCAGCATAAAAGCTCCTTAACGGAAACACGTCTTCTGGACTCACGTCGTGACAGTTTCCGGCGAGGAGTGGGTCTCCCTATGGGAGCTTCAGATACCTCCCCACTGTTCTCACTGGACGTGTCCCTGAGCCCTCCCTCTTGCTCGCTTTCCCTCAGAGATCCACCTCTTTCCCTGCTGGTTCCTGCTTTAGCTGCTGAGTCTCTCTCAGCCTCCGTGAGACTTTCCACCAGAGACCCACCTCTCCCCCTGCTGGTCCCTGCTTCCGCTGCTGAGTCCCTCCCAGCCTCCGTGAGCCCTTTCCCCACCTGTTCCTCCGATGGCAGTTCCCTGACATCCACCTCCCCTCCAGGGCCCCCTTCACCCCCTCCCGTTCCCTCTCCTCTGGGCGGTGAGGAGGTAAAACCCCGAAAAGAATCCTCTTCATCTTCAGACGTCTCGAACATTTCCCTCCATCGGTCGCCGTTCCGGCTCGCTGAATCCTCCTCCTCCTCGGAATCTGTGAACCCCTCCAACTCCTCTTCTTCGTCGGTGGTGGCAAAGTATTCCCTCCGGAACCTCGCCACAGGCTGAGGTTTACGTGGGAACCTCTGATGAAAAGTTTCTATTAAAACCTCGTCATTGACATCCTCTGCCATGACCCAGGTGTTTTCCGACTCCGGTTCCCCTTCCCACATTACAAAATACTCTACTTGATCTCCCTTCCACCTGGAATCGAGGATCTCCGCTACATGGTAGCTGTGTTCCCTTTCCTCCATTGCTGGTCCCCGAGTGATCCTCCCTTCTCTGTCCCCTTTATACGGTGACAGCAACGACCTGTGGAAAACTGGGTGCAGCTTCATGTGGTTCGGTAACCGGAGTCTGAAAGCCACTGGGTTGACCTGTTGCTTGACTTCAAAGGGACCCAATCTTTTGGGTCTTAACTTCTTACAACCCCCTTTGAATGGTAACCCTTGGGTTGACAGCCACACCTGGTCCCCCACCCTAATGGTTTCACCTTCTCTTCTGTTTTTGTCTGCCTGCCTCTTATATTCCTCCTTGGCCCTGTCTAAGTTAAGTTGGAGCTGGCGATGGATCGCTTCCATTTCTTCTACGAACTGTTCGGCAGCTGGAACGCTCCAGTTCTCCCCTTCCCCCCCTGGGAAAGCCCGGGGATGGCACCCGTAATTAGCCAAAAAGGGGCTCATCCCCGTGGACACATTCTCCGCATTGTTGTAGGCAAATTCTGCCAACGCCAGCTTCTCCACCCAATCATTCTCTCTGTCATTCACATAACACCTCAAATATTGCTGGAGGATGCCATTGGCTCTTTCCGCCTGCCCGTTGGTTTCAGGATGCCGGGCAGTCGAAAAATTGACCTCTACATGCAGTAAGCTCATGAGCTTCCTCCAGAACCTGGAAGTAAATTGTTTCCCTCGGTCTGAAACCACCCTCAAGGGGGCCCCATGCAACCTAAACACATTTTCTACAAACAATTTAGCTGTTTCTTCTGCCGTGACAGCATGTGAGCAGGCTATAAAGTGGGCCATTTTGGTTGACAGGTCTACCACAACCATGATGGCTGTTTTCCCTCTGGATTTTGGCAAATCAGTCATGAAATCTATTGCCACTGCTTCCCATGGTCTTTCAGGTGTGGGTAGCGGTTCTAATAACCCTGCCGGTGCCCGCCTCTCCCCTTTGGCTCGCTGGCATTGGTCACACCCTCTCACATACTCCCGCACATCTTCCCTGACCTTGGGCCACCAAAATTCCCTGGTAACCAGACACATGGTTTTGTGTTGCCCAAAATGCCCTGCTGTGGGGCTATCGTGCAGCTGCTTGAGTACCTTTCCCCTCAAATCTTCTTCAGGTATATATAACGCTCCCTTGTAATACAACGCCCCGTTTCTCTCCTCAAAACCTCTGGGTTTATCTCCCTCCCTCCTGAGACCCCTGAGTTTGTCCTGGGTGTATGCATCATTCTCCGTTCCCTCTACCAGTTCTCTTTGCCCCACCAATGCCGCCCAACACACCCAGCGGTCCTCTGGAATGACATGTCTCTCTTCGGGTGCTCCCTCCCCCTCCAAATATTCAGGTTTGCGTGAGAGAGCGTCCGCCCTAACGTTCTCTGGGCCTGGCACGTAACAAATCTCAAAGTTAAATTTGGAGAACTCCTGGGCCCATCTCAACTGCCGTTGGTTGAGCACTCGTGCCGTTCTCCAATACTCTAGGTTCTTGTGGTCAGTGCACACTTGCACCTTATGTTGTGCGCCAATTAGCAGGTGCCTCCATCTCCGGAAAGCCTCATGAATGGCAAGTAGTTCTCGGTCATACACCGTGTAATTCCTCTCGGATTTGTTCAGCTTTCGCGAAAAAAAGGCACACGGTCTCCATTCTGACTCCTCCTTCCCTGGCTGCAGAAGAAGCACCGCCCCTATGGCTCTGTCTGATGCGTCTGTTTCGACTCTCAGTTTTTTTTGTAAATCCACATGTAGAAGTTGTTCTTCAGAGGCGAAGGCCCTTTTCAGCTCCTCAAATGCTCGCTCCGCCTCCTCAGTCCAAACGAATTTCTTCTTACTGCTGAGACAGTCTGTAATGGGCGCCGTCAGGTGAGCAAAGTTTCGGATGAACTTACGATAAAAGTTCCCAAACCCTAGAAACCTCTGCACATCCTTCTTTGTTTTGGGTGTTTTCCATTCCAGCACTGCTTGGACCTTTCCGGGATCCATGGCCAATCCCTTGTCTGACAGGCGGTACCCCAGGAATTCCACCTCCTTGGGTATGAAACTGACACTTCTCCAGTTTCACCCACAGCCGGTTGGCTTGCAGCCTGCTTAACACTTCTCGGACGTCTCTCACATGCTGCTCCTCATTCTCAGAATACACCAACACGTCATCTAGGAAGGCCACACAATTCTTGTAAAGCAAAGACCCCAGTACATGGTTCATAAACGATTGGAAGCACGCCGAGCCTGCTTGTAGGCCGAAAGGCATTACTAAATATTCAAATGCCCCCAAAGGGGTGAACATGGTGGTTTTCCATTCATCCCCTTTCCTTATGCGTATCAGGTTGTACGCCCCCCTGAGGTCCAGCTTTGTAAAAATCTTTCCCTTCCGCACCCTGTTCAAAATGTCGTCGATCCTGGGCATAGGGAAGGCCACTGGTTCTGACACTGCGTTTAAAGCCCTGAAGTCACACACAAGTCTCGGCTTGTCCGTGTTTTTCTTATCCACAAAAAACACTGGGCTGCCTTCCACCGCTCTGGACTCTCTGATGAAACCTCGCTTCAGGTTCTTGTCAATAAACTCTCTTAACTCCTGCATCTCTCTGTCTGACATGGCGTACAGCTTGCCTACAGGGAGCTGTGCCCCAGGGAGTAAATTGATTTGACAGTCAAAGGGTCTATGCGGGGGTAGTTGGTCAGCTTCCCTTTCGCTGAACACGTCGCTGAGATCTGCGTATTGTCGTGGTACCTTCACCTGCTCCGTTACTTCCGTCCCTGCTAGGGTAGCTTGGGCCCCTGCTGAACCCTTTCCTTCCCTGTGCGGAACCAAAGGAAACCACTCTCTGATGCCAGCCCACCAGCGGATCATGTAACGCCAGCCAGCTCATCCCCAAGATAATAGGAGCCCCTCCCAAGGTGGCCACATTAAATGCTATCAGTTCGGTGTGCCTTGCCACCTTCATGATCATCGGGACGGTCTGCAAGCTGACTTCTCCTCCCAACAGCTCCCTGCCATCGATCGTGGTCACCTGCAAGGGGTTGCTTAAAGGGATCGTCTGTATCTGGTGTTCAGCTGCAAACTCTTTGCTCATAAAATTGCAGGAGCTGCCTGAGTCCAACAGCGCCTTTATCTTTAGAGGGTAGCCGTTTTGCAGCTCTAGGGACACTTCTATCACTAAGGCAGGTTTAGGAGGTTCTGGCTTGGGCACTTTCACTGCTCTTTGGCCTGGCTGCTGTGCCCCGACGGTGGCAGCCAGGCATTGGCTTTTACTGGCTCCGGTATTTCCTCCACTCCTCCCTCCACAGCTCCCACCATCCCTTGCCATTCCTTCCTCTGGGGGCAGACTCTGGCAAAGTGACCTGGCTGTTGGCAGAGATAGCATTTCCGGGCGCCTTTTCCATCCTTCTTTCCCCCCTCACTGGGTTTTGAAACTGCGCGCGCGCGCGCTGTTCCGATTTCCATCGGCTCCGCCGGTGGGAAAGTTGGCTCTGGAATGTCTGGAATGCGGAACTCCTTCCACCGTTCCCCTTTCCCTTCCCGCCTCTCCAAGGCTCTCGCCTCCTGGCGCGCCCCTATGGTCAGCGCAGATTTGGTCAGCTGATCCATAGAAACCGCCCTGGGACTCCGGGAAAGTTCGTCTTTCACAGCCGAAGCAAGACCTTCTTCAAATAGCATTTGAATGGGTTCCGCCGATAAGTCCCACCCCAATCTATGAACCAGCATGGTGAACTCAGTCCAATACTCACGGACAGATCGGCTCCCCTGTTTGCAAGCCATTAGCTGTCTGCGGACCACTCCCTGCTCAATATCGCTGGAAAACATCAAATCCATCGCACGAAAGAACTTCATTGTGTCCTTTAGGACGTCATTATTCGTTGCCATCAAGGGTCTAACCCAGTCCCTCGCCCCCCTTTCAAGATGCCCAATCACGAAAGCCACTCGTGATTCCTCATCAGGGAATTCATCAAACTGCACATTGAGGGCATATTGCATCTCTGTCCTAAAGTCATGGTAGTCCTTGGGGTCCCCCCCAAACCTCTGCACCAATCCTGGTACCTTTCTAGTGAACTGGGTGGCTTTCCCCTTCTTGTCTGCATCCTGAGCCCTTCTCTCCTCAAGCCTCGCCGTCTGCAGCGCCAGTTGGATTTCCAACGCTCGGTACCTTTCTTCCAAGCTTGGACCCACTCCAACTCCTGCTTCTCCGGTTCCGGCTGGGTCGCTCATGATGCCTTCTCCTGCACAAACAGCTTACAAAGGACTGTCGGAATGCTGTGATGGGATGATGAGCTGCTTGTGCGTAAAATAGTAGTCCCTCAGAGTTTGTGCAAATCCACAAACCTCTGTCTGTGACGGAGCTCCTCAGACATGTCTGCTCTAGTCACTTGCAGATTCCGACAGTGGTTGCTTTCAGAATCGTTTCCAGCATAAAAGCTCCTTAACGGAAACACGTCTTCTGGACTCACGTCGTGACAGTTTCCGGCGAGGAGTGGGTCTCCCTATGGGAGCTTCAGATACCTCCCCACTGTTCTCGCTGGACGTGTCCCTGAGCCCTCCCTCTTGCTCGCTTTCCCTCAGAGATCCACCTCTTTCCCTGCTGGTTCCTGCTTTAGCTGCTGAGTCTCTCTCAGCCTCCGTGAGACTTTCCACCAGAGACCCACCTCTCCCCCTGCTGGTCCCTGCTTCCGCTGCTGAGTCCCTCCCAGCCTCCGTGAGCCCTTTCCCCACCTGTTCCTCCGATGGCAGTTCCCTGACACCTTGTTTCATGCATTCTTTTGTACTTTTCAAATATTATATTTTGAATTTTAGATACTTATTATCAATTCACTTATACCTTAAATTAAATATAATATTGATTTAAACTTTAACCCTTTCATACTTATAACTTAGATCCCTATATTTCTAAATCCTGGTTGATGAAGCTAGATTTTCCAAATCATGCAAATTCTTAAGATTCATATAACTTATAATGTTTTTGTAAATAGTCCTTAAATTTTTTCCAATCCTCCTCCATTGTTTCTTCTCCCAAGTCTCGGATTCTGCCAGTCATTTCAGCCAGTTCAATATAGTCCATCAATTGCGTCTGCCACTCTTCCAGTGTGGGCAAATCTTGTGTCTTCCAGTATTTTGCGATGAGAATTCTTGCTGCTGTAGTTGCATACATAAAAAAAATTCTATCCTTCTTTAACACTTTCTGGCCGACAATGCCCAGAAGGAAGGCCTCTGGTTTCTTGGGAAAGGTATACTTAAATACCTTTTTTAACTCATTGTATATCGTTTCCCAGAAGGCCTTCACTTTTGGACAGGTCCACCAGAGGTGAAAGAATGTCCCTTCAGCCTCCTTACATTTCCAACATTTATTATCAGACAGGTGATATATCTTTGCAAGCTTGACTGGGGTCATGTACCACCTATATATCATTTTCATAATATTTTCCTTCAGGGCATTACATGCCGTGAATTTCATTCCGGTGGTCCATAACCTTTCCCAGTCCTCAAACATAATGTTATACCCAATATCCTGAGCCCATTTTATCATGGCTGATTTGACTGTCTCATCTTGGGTGTTCCATTTAAGCAGCAAGTTATACATTCTCGAAAGTACCTTAGTCTTTGGTTCAAGCAATTCTGTCTCTAACTTCAATTTTTCCACCTGGAATCCAATTTTTTTGTCCATTTTAAAAACCTCTTGAATTTGAGCATAATGTAACCAATCTCGCACCTTATTCTTTAATTTGTCCAAGCTCTGCAACCTCCAATTGTCTCCAATTTTTTCTATTATTTCCCAATATTTCGGCCAACCGGCTTCCATATTGGGGTTTTTCCGGGCCTTAGCCTCCATTGGTGATAACCATCTCGGGGTCTTGTTTTCTAATAAGTCTTTATATTTTGTCCAGACAATAAATATTGCTTTTCTGACAATATGGTTTTTAAACATTTTATGAGTCTTTACCTTGTCGTACCACAGATATGCATGCCATCCTAAAGAATTATTAAACCCTTCCAGATCTAGGACATCAGTGTTCTCTAAAAGTAACCAATCCTTCATCCAACAGAAGGCTGCAGCTTCATAATATATCCTTAAGTCCGGCAGGGCAAATCCCCCTCTTTCTTTTGCATCTGTTAAAATTTTAAACTTAATCCTGGGCTTTTTGCCCTGCCAGACAAACTTAGAAATATCCTTCTGCCATTTTCCAAAACATTCCACTCTGTCCACAATCTGTAGGGTTTGAAACAAAAACAACATCTTTGGCAATACATTCATTTTTATAGCTGCAATTCTACCCAACAAGGAAAGTTTTAATCTTGACCAAATTTCTAAATCCTTTTTAACTTCTGACCAACATTTTTCATAGTTATCTTTGAATAAATTCAAATTTTTGGAAGACAAATTGACCCCTAGGTATTTCACTTTTTTAACCACATTTAACTCTGTCTCCTTCTGAAGCCTATCTGTTTCTAAAGGTGTCAAATTTTTCCCCAAAACCTTGGTTTTTTGCTTGTTCAGCTTAAATCCTGCCACCCAACCAAACTCATGAATCAGTTCTAAAACTCTTTTTGTACTAGATTCTGGCTCCTGTAATGTTAAAACCAAATCATCTGCAAAAGCTTTCAGTTTATATTGTTTCACTCCGACCTGTATTCCTTGCACCAACCGGTCCTCCCTAATCATGTTCAAAAGCACCTCCAGGACTGAGATAAATAAAAGAGGGGATAGGGGGCACCCCTGTCGTGTTCCCTTTTCAATTTTGAACTGTTCTGTCACCACATTGTTCACTATCAGTTTAGCTTTTTGCTCTGAGTATATAGCCTCTATTCCATTTTCAAACCCCCGTCCCACTCCCATCCCTTCCAAGTTTCTCTTCATAAACTTCCAAGAAATATTATCAAAGGCCTTCTCCGCATCTATAAAAATCAACACTGCTTTCGTATTGATATTAGTTTGCAAGAGTTCTAAAATGTCAATTATATTCCTGGTATTATCAAACAGATGTCTACCTGGGAGAAAGCCTGCTTGGTCTTTATGAATTACTTCATTTAACACTTTTTTAAGCCTACTTGCCAAAATGTCTGCAAAAATTTTGTAATCCACATTTAGGAGTGAGATGGGACGGTAGTTCTTGAGTTGAGTCTTTTCAGTTTCCAGTTTGGGTATCAATGTGATGAAAGCTTCTTTCCACGATTCCGGCGCCTTCCTCCCCTCCATGATCTGATTGCAAACCTCCAATAGTGGATGTATCAAGAAATCTTTCAATGTCTTATAATATTTGGAGGTAAGTCCATCTGGTCCTGGAGATTTGCCTAGTTGCATATTCTGAATGGCACCCTCAATTTCTTGTTGTGTTATCTTATAATTCAGGATTGATCTCTTTTCCTGGGCTAATTTTGGTAATCCATTAATTTTTAGAAATTGGTCTATCTCAGTCTCTTCCTGCGACCCTTGCGTATAAAGTTTTAAAAAATATCTCTGGAAGCACTTTCTAATTTCATCTGGTTTCTGGATGTTTCTCCCATCGATCTCTAGATTGGTGACCGTGTTCAATTTTTGTCTCTTTTTCAACTGCCATGCTAGCAGTTTTCCACATTTGTTCGCTGATTCAAATGATCTTTGTTTCATTTGTTTAATTTTCCATTCAACTTCTTGATTTATCAGTTTTGCATATTGTGCTTGATGGAACTTGATTTCTCTGAGAACCTCCTTCGACTTTGGTTTTGATCTCAGTTTTTTCTCCCCTTCTCTTATCTTCTCTAAGATCTTATCTTTTTTTTCATTCCAGAGTCTTTTCTTAATCGTATTCTGTTGTATCAGAAACCCTCTCATAACTGCTTTACTCGCGTCCCAGATTGTTCTCTTTTCCACCGGGGTGTTCAAATTTATTTCAAAATAGTCTTTTAAAGTTTTTTGGGCCTTCTTCACAATCTCCTGATCTCTTAGTAGGGTGTCATTCATTTTCCATCTGAAGGAACCGATTGGAGTAAGTCTCAATTCCACTTTCAAGGCGTTATGGTCGGAGCAGGTTTTAGGGCAGATTTCCACTTTTCTAGTCTTAGGTGCCAGCCCTCTAGTTGTCCATATTTGGTCGATTCTTGTCCATGACAAATGGGCCTCAGAAAAGAAGGTTCCTTCTTTACCTAAGGGGTTCTTTGTCCTCCATATATCAATCAAATCCATATTGTCAGTTAGTTCAAAAAAAGTCTTAGGTAGTCTACCATCTTTTGTTAAGTTTTGGTTTTGTGACTTATCCGTGTTTGTAGAGACCACACCATTCATGTCTCCCATCATAATGATGTTGGTATAGTCCAGATAGTCCAGCATTATCTCATGCAGCTTCTTGTAAAAGTCTGATTTCCCCTCATTTGGTGCATAAATTCCTAATATCAAAAATTTTTCTCCTTGTGTCTGTATTTCAATAGCTACAATTCTTCCTTGCTCATCTTTAAATAAAAATTTTGGTGACAGGCTCTCCTTTGCGTAGATCACCACTCCTCTTTTCTTGACTCTATCCGATGAAATAAATTCTTGGCCTAGTCTTTTGTTGATTAATACTTTCCTGTGGAGCCTAGTCACATGAGTTTCCTGCAAGCAAATAATGTCCAATTGTTCTTTTTTCAATATATGAAAGATTCTTCTTCTTTTTTCCGGAGAATTCCCGCCATTAATGTTCCAACTGAGTAGCTGCAGAGACATCCTGGATCAATCTGTTGGTCTTATAGTGTCGTCTCTTCCTTTTCCTCTGATCCCGAGGGTGTAGGTGTCGGTACAATTCCAGGCGGTGGCAGTGGCCAAGATGCTGCTGCTCCCTTTTGGAGATCCTCTCCGTGGTCGTTCAGGAACTTCTGATTGTCTTCTGTTGTTTTAATTTTAACTTTCTTTCCTTTGAAGTTAAAGGATAATCCTTGAGGGAACTCCCACCTATAAGGAATTGAGTTGCCTCTCAGTAGTCTTGCTAAGTCTGAGTATGTAGCTCTAAGGTCCAAAAGTTGTTTTGGTATGTCTCTGTAAATTTCTGCTCTTTTGCCTTGAATAACCAGTGATTTCTTAAAATGAAGGCCTAATATCTTGTCTCTCTCCTGCTTAGATCTCAGGATAATCAAACAGTCTCTGGATCTGTCCCTCCTCACGACTCTTCCCAGTCTGAACGCAGTTGTAATTTTAAAGTCTTTGTCTTCTTCTATACCCCAGAACTTTGAAAATTCCACTGTCAGGTAGCCAGTCAGATCTTCCTGTTCAAGTTCTGGAATAGCTCTCAATCTCAGATTGTTTTCCCGATTTCTCAGCTCCACCATAGACAGGTAAGCCTGCTGTTCACTGATCTGCTTGTGTAACGGCCTTACCTCCCCTTTTATTGCCTCAACCTTCTGATTTACTTGTTCTGCTTTTTGGTTGGCTTCCTCAGCCAGTTTACGATTTTCTACAGTTGCTTCCTTAAGGTTCCCAATTACTTGTGTATGTTGAGCAACTTGGTCAGTTAGTTTACTAATAGAGGTTGTAGCTTGATCAATTTTTGTCGATTGGTCATCCACCTTCTGGTTCAAGATTGCCAATTGTTCCAAGATTTGTTTTAAAAAGGTTTCAGATCCTCCTGTAGCCATGTCCTCTGATGCTGGCTGCTCAACTTCCCCCTCTTGTACTCCCAAAATAGCTGGGACGGATGATCTACGTGACTGGGAAGTCAAAGTTGTTTGAACAAGTTGGGCTTGTTTTGCTTTCGTTTTTTGCAGATCTTGTTTTCGCCGGGCCACTCATTCCACACCTGTCTATGTGTCAAGGTCAAATTATATACTGTCCCATGGGAAAAACAGTTCCAAAGTGTAAATAACAAAGCAGCAGAGAGTCAAAATAAAATGCTGTTCCCAGACAATTATAAATCCAGAATCCACTAGGGGGAGTACCACTGTAGCTCACAAGAAAGAGAGAATTTTATCCGCCATTAAAGTTCCTGAAGTCCCAAACAGTTTACAAAAAGTCCTTCAATCACTCTTTTAACGTGCAGAGCTCTTCCCCAGTTAAAACAAAGACTCACAAAAGAGGTGCAAGAAACAGTTTCCCTGATTGTATCTTGTCAGTAACGCTCAAATGTAACAATTTCAATTTTAGATACAGTTTCCGCAATTTGACAGTTCTCTTATCTCCTGGCAGTCCGAGGCTTGGTTTCTTAATCCTTTGTAATCCACAAAAGGGAGGTAAGTCCCATTTAAAATCCAGTAAGCTTAAAAACAGATGCCTCTTTTTTACCCCTTAGAAGCCAATTCCGTCAATACACGATAGTCCCAACTTAGTAATCCCTTTTAAAGCGCTTCCCGCTTGTCAAAGTCTTTGCTTTTGATCTTTAAAGCACGGTCGGAAGACGGACTTCCTGTTTTGCGTCTCCCGTTTTCAGCCAAATTTTAGATCTTTTAGTCCCGAAAATTTAATCCTTACTCACGAGTATGTAGTTTGAAGCCTGATGTTTCAAGAAGAAAGGTCAGCGCTCATCAGCAGCAGCCGCGTGGCTTCGCTTCCACAGAAAGAGCGATGAACTCACAGCACTGCTCCCCCTTCCACGTTCCGGAGCCCCTTACGGAGTTCCTTCTCCGTTTCTGGGGTCGCTTCTGGTGCCCGCTGAGTCCCACGGCCACGGGCTCGCTCTGCCCGTGGTTTTTCTTAATGGGTCGTCGCTGTGCCGCAGCGCACAACCCTTTTCCGCGGAGCCCCTCTTCAGAGCCTGAAGAGGACCGCCATTGCTGTTTCGCGCCGCCTCCGGAAGTCCTGGAGGAGGGCAAATGTTGTCCCTATTTTCAAAAAGGGGAAAAGAGAGGACCCAAATAATTACCACCCAGTCAGTCTGACATCAATACCAGGGAAGATTCTGGAGCAGATCATTAAGCAAACAGTCTGTGAGCACCTAGAAAGGAATGCTGTGATCACCAATAGTCAGCATGGATTTCTGAAAAATAAGTCATGTCAGACTAACCTGATCTCGTTTTTTTGACAGAATTACAAGCCTGGTAGATGAAGGGAACGCAGTGGATGTAGCCTACCTTGATTTCAGCAAGGCATTTGACAAGGTGCCCCATGATATTCTTGTAAAGAAGCTGGTAAAATGCGGTCTTGACTATGCTACCACTCAGTGGATTTGTAACTGGCTGACTGACCGAACCCAAAGGGTGCTCATCAATGGTTCCTCTTCATCCTGGAGAAGTGTGACTAGTGGGGTGCCACAGGGTTCTGTATTGGGCCCGGTCTTATTCAACATCTTTATCAACGACTTGGATGATGGACTCAAGGGCATCCTGGTCAAATTTGCAGATGACACCAAACTGGGAGGGGTGGCTAACACCCCAGAGGACAGGTTCACACTTCAAAACGACCTTGACAGATTAGAGAACTGGGCAAAAACAAACAAGATGAATTTTAACAGGGAGAAATGTAAAGTACTGCACTTGGGCAAAGAAAATGAGAGGCACAAATACAAGATGGGGGACACCTGGCTTGAGAGCAGTACATGTGAAAAGGATCTAGGAGTCTTGGTTGACCACAAACTTGACATGAGCCAACAGTGTGACGCAGCAGCTAAAAAAGCCAATGCAATTCTGGGCTGCATCAATAGGAGTATAGCATCTAGATCAAGGGAAGTAATAGTGCCACTGTATTCTGCTCTGGTCAGACCTCACCTGGAGTACTGTGTCCAGTTCTGGGCACCACAGTTCAAGAAGGACACTGACAAACTGTCACGTGTCCAGAGGAGGGCAACCAAAATGGTCAAAGGCCTGGAAACGATGCCTTATGAGGAACGGCTAAGGGAGCTGGGCATGTTTAGCCTGGAGAAGAGGAGGTTAAGGGGTGATATGATAGCCATGTTCAAATATATGAAAGGATGTCACATAGAGGAGGGAGAAAGGTTGTTTTCTGCTGCTCCAGAGAAGCGGACACGGAGCAATGGATCCAAACTACAAGAAAGAAGTTTCCACCTAAACATTAGGAAGAACTTCCTGACAGTAAGAGCTGTTCGACAGTGGAATTTGCTGCCAAGGAGTGTGGTGGAGTCTCCTTCTTTGGAGGTCTTTAAGCAGAGGCTTGACAACCATATGTCAGGAGTGCTCTGATGGTGTTTCCTGCTTGGCAGGGGGTTGGACCCGATGGCCCTTGTGGTCTCTGTGCGTAGAAAGAAGACGAATAAGCTTTGATTGGGCTTATTTCAATTCGCATGGTGTTTTTTGGTTGTGCACCAGAATCACCCCTAGCCAAAGCAAAAAGGTGTTTTGGGTTCCATCTACATAAAATGAAGATGATGAAGCTCTGATTGGGCTTATTTCAAATTGGTGTTTTTGGGGTTAGAATGCACATTCACCCAAAAGTCGCAGAGTGACATGTTTGTTATCAGCCCAAATCAAGCATAGGTGTTTTGGTTCCATCTCAATAGAAGGAGGACGAATAAGCTTGGACTGTTCTTTCGGTGTTCATTCACCCTAACCCTAACCCTAACCCTAGCAAAGAAAAGTGTAATAAGCCTAAACAAAGCCAAACAGGTTGTTTTAGGTTCCAGCTACATAGAAAAAAGAATCTTGGATTTCGCTTATTTCAAGTCGTGTTCTTTGGTGTTAATGCACATTGACCCAGAAATCTCTCAGTGTGTGTAATGAGACCAAAATAACACAACACTGTCTTTTCGCTTTCATATGCGTAAAAAGACGACAAATAAGCTTTGATTGGGCTTATTTCAATTCACATGGGTTTTTTTTGGTGTGCACCAGAATCACCCCCAACCAAAGCAAAAAGGTGTTTTGGGTTCCATCTACATCAAAAGAAGATGATAAAGATCTGATTGGGCTTATTTCAAATTGGTGTTTTGGGGGTTAGAATGTACATTTACCCAAAAATCGCAGAGTGACATGTTTGCGTGACGATTTCCCACCTCCCACCATAGAAATAAAGACACAGGACACAAGAATTCAGGTTAATGGGTCAAATTAGGCCACAACCTTATTGATTACAGGAATTGAGAGGTATTGGCATTAGGCATTGGTCCTAACTAGAAACCGGCTAAAAGCCGGAAGGGTTAATCATCAGGGGGAGGACTCCTGCTGAGGCACGTCACCTAGGACCTCCCCGATGTCACCGCATGGGGGCGTGCCGTGGCCCACACCTCCCTAGGCTTAGGACAAGGCCACGCCCCCCGGAATCCTTTACCGGACTACCCTTATTTGGGGAAGGTGATGGCGCTCCTTCCCCCCCTTCATCTGCATAACAATGGTCTGTACCCTGACCAATGCCTAACCGCCAATACCGAAGAGTTGTGACGGTTTGCTGCGAGGTAGGCGAAAACCAAATGACTGGTGCCAATCTGCCATTTGGGAAAATTCCTACCAGTCCCCTTGATGGCGACCAACCGTAGTTCAGGAAACCTAGCCGCCTAGCCTAGAGGGTGGGACGGGAGGGAAAAACCGGATCACCTGTGGGGAAGGAAAGAAAGAGGAGGGGGCTTGGCTGCAGCCGGGTTAAATAGCCAAGGCCCCGCCCCCAGCACCAGGCAATTGGCTGGCCCAGGGGTGAAAGGTGGACTGGGATTCCCTAACTATCGCGGGGCTGGAGCCAGCCACGCATGTGTGTGTGGGGAGCGTGAAGCCCGCAACCCCACCTCCTTTGTTGAGGATGGATGTGGCTTTGCGTGGCGATTTCCCGCCTCCCACCAGAGAAATAAAGACACAGGACACAAGAATTCAGGTTAATGGGTCAAATTAGGCCACAACTTTATTGATTACAGGAATTGAGAGGTATTGGCGTTAGGCATTGGCCCTAACTAGAAACCGGCTAAAAGCCGGAAGGGTTAATCATCGGGGGAGGAGTCCTGCTGAGGCACGTCGACTAGGACCTCCCCCAATGTCACTGCATGGGGGCGTGCCGGGGCCCACACCTCCCTAGGCTTAGGACAAGGCCACGCCCCCCGGAATCCTTTACCGGACTACCCTTGTTTGGGGAAGGTGATGGTGCTCCTTCCCCCCTTCATCTGCATAACAATGGGTCTGTACCCTGACCAATGCCTAACCGCCACTCGAGCCCAGGCTCGCCGCCAATACCCTCAAACCTGTAACCAATCCCTAATCCCTGCAGTAATATCACTCAGCCAAACATCATTTCCTGCGTCGGAAAGATGCACGCCATCGTCTCTGTAGAGGGCCACCTTGGCATACTGGATCTCGGGGTTGTTGAATGGTTTCTTTAAATGTAAAGGTTCATCATTGTTCCACTCCATGTGTATGTCTTTAAGGGGCCGGAGCAAGGGCCAGAGCAAGATAACGAGACCCAGCTTTACAGCTGTGTAACATAGCAGGTGCTGCTGAGTTGTATTTGATTAAGGTGTGTCAGCATCTGGGTGTAGTATATAAGGAGCAGCACCTAGCCCTCCCATTACCCTGGGGGATGGGTTGGTGGTTGGGTCATGTTTGTTTGTTAATATATTCAGTGTAAATGGAGTTTTTGTTTTTCTTATTAAAACTTTCTTTAAGTTATTTTTGAGTCCCTTCTTTTTAATGCATGGTCTCCCCAGCAAGCTCTCTGCAGCGTCACTATACTGCAAAAAGCCAACAGGGGTGGTCAATGACTCACCCCCCCAGAGCCGCCACTCTACGCGCCACATTATGCTGCAAGATTTTCCGGGCTCTATTCACCGCCGCAGGAGAGCGAGAATCTCTCCACGTGCGCCTCTCCAGCAAAGATGTCCACAGTATGCTAATGCTGGGGTAGGGGGAGAGTATTTCTTCCAGGTCTCCGATTATGCTCCAATGCAGATCGATGGCTTTCCGGTACACTAGGTCATTTTCCCCCGAGTTGTATTGCTAACGCGTCTGGGGGACCCTCGGTTGCCACTTTATTCCTAACCATCGGCATGAGCTCGGCCCATCGCATCCCTCTCCTGGCCACCCAGATAACATCAATGTTTGGCGGTAAACTGAGTCTTGTCCCCAAGCCTGAAATAGCAGCCCGCTTAGTAGCCCAATGCAAGATACTGTGGCCCACGATCCCGCTGCTGCATCGTGAGTGCTGGAGAAGGCCTCTCCCTCCTCAGGCTCATTCCATCCGGCCTAGGGGGCGGGGCCCAGGCTCACCTTCGCCACAGCTTTAAGAGGCCTCATTGGGGTCTGGGACATCGCTGCTGCTGCATCGTGAGTGTTGGAGAAGGCCTCTCCCTCCTCAGGCTCATTCCATCCGGCCTAGGGGGCGGGGCCCAGGCTCACCTTCGCCACAGCGTTAAGAGGCCTCATTGGGGTCTGGGACATCGCTGCTGCTGCATCGGAGTGTCGGAGAAGGCCTCTCCCTCCTCAGGCTCATTCCATCCGGCCTAGGGGGCGGGGCCCAGGCTCACCTTCGCCACAGCTTTAAGAGGCCTCATTGGGGTCTGGGACATCGCTGCTGCTGCTGCATCGTGAGTGTCGGAGAAGGCCTCTCCCTCCTCAGGCTCACTCCATCCGGCCTAGGGGGCGGGGCCCAGGCTCACCTTCGCCACAGCTTTAAGAGGCCTCATTGGGGTCTGGGACATCGCTGCTGCTGCATCGGAGTGTTGGAGAAGGCCTCTCCCTCCTCAGGCTCATTCCCATCCGGCCTAGGGGGCGGGGCCCAGGCTCACCTTCGCCACAGCGTTAAGAGGCCTCATTGGGGTCTGGGACATCGCTGCTGCTGCATCGTGAGTGTTGGAGAAGGCCTCTCCCTCCTCAGGCTCATTCCATCCGGCCTAGGGGGCGGGGCCCAGGCTCACCTCCGTAATAGCTTTAAGGACACTGGTGCTGCTGCAGCAAATGTTGAAGATGTTTATATATATTTTAAGGTGTTTTAAAGGTGTTTTTATTGTTTACTTTGTTGTACCACCGTGAATGGTGGTTTTTATCTATGTATTTTTGTTTGTTCCGTCTTGTTTGGTTTTTGGGGTTGGACATCGAGTGGGGTGGGGATTGGTTTTGTTTGGGCATAATTGTTTTGGTTGTTTTGTTTTCTAATTTGTAAATGGAGGTTAGTATGAGGCTTGGGATTGCTACCGTGGAGGGGCGAGGGAGGTATGGCGGTGGGGGCAGATGTTATAGGCGAAGGGGATCGAGATACAGATATGCTCGTACCCCTTCCAATCTGCGCCCCATCCCGAGAGACGAGGGTAGGGTGAGCAAGGATTACTCACCTCCTTCACTGGTGTTGTGCAATGCCAGGTCTATAGGCAACAAAACCGCTACCCTGCGAGATTTCTTTACCTCGCAGGGGGTTGACCTGGCTTGTGTGACAGAGACCTGGGTGCGTGAAGGGGTAACTGTTACCTTACGAGAGATGACGCCCCCGGGTTTCTCCGTCCTCCACCAGTCACAGACTGTGGGCCGGGGGGGAGGGGTGGCAGTATTAATCCGGGAAGATTGCTCTTTCAGGGCTCTACCATCGCCATTGATCCCCGGCATTGAATGTGTTGGCCTAGTGTGGGGCTCCGAGGAGAGCTTGGCTGTCTGGCTGGTGTACCGGCCACCTAGCGCACCAGCAGCCACCCTGTCAGGCCCGCTGGAGGCGGTGGCCGGCTGGGCCTTGGAGTTCCCTAACCTATTGGTATTGGGAGACTTCAACTTCCACGCTGATGCCACTCCCTCCTCACAGGCTCTGGACCTGGTGTCTTCCATGGCGACACTAGGGCTCTCCCAGTTTGTTTCGGGCCCCACACATCAAGCAGGCCACACGCTGGATTTGATCTTTGGCGCCGGTATAGATGTGATCATGTCTCCTTTGATGAAGGTGCCATGGTCTGATCACTACGCTCTGAAAGCCAGGATTGACTTTCCACCCCCACCCTGCTTAGGTGGCGAGCCGATTTGGGCTCGCCCGCAGAGGCTGATGGACCCTGATAGATTCCGTCAAGCCTTGCGGGACCTTGCTCCCCCTGGCGACTCATTGACTGAGCTTGTTGAGGGCTGGAATACCCAGCTCCTGGCAGCCATCGATGAGATTGCACCTAAGCGCCCTCTGCGACCCCGCAGAAACCGGGCTCCCTGGTTTACCGAGGAGCTTCGGAAAATGAAGCGGGACCTCAGACGGCTAGAGCGAGTATGGCGGGGTGCCCGTGACGGAGCCTCAAGAAGATCTTATAGGGTTTTTATGAAAACCTATGAGATGGCAGTGAAGGCCGCTAAGAAATCTTACTTCTCGGCCTCCATTGCATCCGCTAGCTCTCGCCCGGCGAAATTATTTAGTATAATTCGGTCTTTAACGTCCCTTGAAGGACAGCCAAATTTAAATAACAATCTGACACACAGCTGTGAGGCATTTGCGAGCTTTTTTGCGGAGAAGGTCCTGTTGCTCCGCCATGACCTCCCTGCCAATTTGGATACAATAAAGGAACTGGAGGCCCCTCGACTGTCCTCTGGTCCAGTATTGGACCACTTTGACCGGATATCTCCAGCCGATGTGGACAGATTCCTCCAAGCTGGAAAGCCCACCACCTGTCCTCTTGACCCGTGCCCGTCATGGCTGATTAGAGCGTGTCCAGACGAGGTGTGGGCCCCCCTGGGGGATATCATCAATTTGTCCCTTGGCACCGGGATATTCCCAGGGGAACTGAAGGAGGCGGTGGTGCGTCCGCTCTTAAAGAAAACATCATTAGATCCCTCAGATCTATCCAATTACCGCCCGGTCTCGAATCTTCCATTTCTGGGTAAGGTGATTGAGAGAGTGGTTGCTGAACAGCTTGGTAGGTTTCTGGATGAAACATCTGCTTTGGATCCATTCCAGTCCGGCTTCCGCGCTGGTCATGGGACCGAGACGGCTCTGGTCGCCCTAACAGATGATCTCCGTAGGCAGCTGGATCGAGGCGGGTCGGGGCTGCTGATTCTTCTAGATCTGTCAGCAGCCTTTGACATGGTCGATCACGAACTCCTGGACCACCGCCTTGCCGACGTGGGGATCCAGGGCACAGTCCTTCAATGGCTGCGCTCGTTTCTCTCTGGTCGGGGACAGAGGGTGGCGCTTGGGGGCGAATTGTCATCGTGCCACTCCTTGGTGTGTGGAGTGCCTCAGGGTGCGATTCTCTCCCCGATGCTTTTTAACATCTTTATGCGCCCCCTCGCCCAGCTTGTCCGGAGTTTTGGGCTGGGTTGCCATCAGTATGCTGATGACACCCAACTCTATCTGTTGATGGATGGCCATCCTGACTCGGCCCCAGACACACTGACCAGATGTCTGGAAGCTGTGGCTGGATGGTTACGTGGGAGCCGGTTGAAGTTAAATCCTTCGAAGACAGAGGTCCTCTGGCTGGGGCGGGACGATATGGGATCGAGGGGGCAACTCCCATCTCTTGCGGGGGTGCAATTAGTGCCAGCACCGTCCGTTAAGAGTTTGGGTGTAATCTTAGATACCTCCCTCTCTATGGAGGCGCAGATTACAGCTATAACAAAGGCGGCATTTTTTCATCTCCGCCAAGCTAAGCAGTTGGCCCCTTAGCTCTCTCGCCCTGACCTAGCCACTGTGATCCATGCGACGGTCACCTCCAGACTGGATTATTGTAACTCGCTCTACGTGGGGTTGCCCTTGAGACTGACCCAGAAACTCCAGCGGGTGCAGAATGCCGCAGCGAGACTCCTTATGGGGTCTTCGCTGCGAGATCACATTCACCCGGTACTCTACCAGCTGCACTGGCTCCCGGTGGAGTACAGGATCAGGTTTAAGGTGCTGGTTTTAACCTTTAAAGCCCTATACGGCCTAGGACCCTCGTACCTATGGGACCGCCTCTCCTGGTATGCCCCACAGAGAAACCTACGGTCTGCAAATAATAACATCCTCAAGGTCCCAGGCCTCAGAGAGGTTAGGCTGGCCTCAACTAGAGCCAGGGCCTTCTCGGCTGCGGCTCCAATCTGGTGGAATGCTCTGTCACAAGAGACTAGGGCCCTGCGGGACCTGACATCTTTCCGCAGGGCCTGCAAGACAGAGTTGTTCCGCCAGGCCTTTGGTCAGGGTGCAGCCTGACTCCCTCCTCTGGCAACCTGCACAGAATTTTGCTTAATTGGTTGCCTTCAATTTGATTTAATTAATTTTTATAATGAAATATTTTTAGATTGTGTAACTATTTTACTGTTTTGATTATTTGATTGTTGTTAGCCGCCCTGAGCCCGGCTTCGGCTGGGGAGGGCGGGATATAAATAAAATTTATTTATTATTATTATTATTATTATTATTATTATTATTATTATTATTATTATTATTATTATTATTATTATTATTATTTATTATATCAGAATTCTTGTGTCTCCTAGGAGGGAAATGAAACGATAAGGGAAAATTAGTGATTAGGTCTTTAATTCATAGGTCCTGTAAGCATCAGGTTTATCGAGTCTTTCTAACATAAGTCTTGTACGCATCGGATTTCCATCGCCCCATGTCCTTAATTCTTTCAGCCGAGAGACCCATATGTACGGCAGTAGTAGCCGCCCCAATCCTGAAGGAATGAGCTGCAAATTCTGCTGCATTGAAGCCGCAGGCCGCGATTGCCATCCGCATCACCCGTGTAAACTGGTGCCTAGTCAGGGGAGTACCATCGTTATGGATTAGAAAAGGCCCGGGCAACCTAGGTCTCAGATATAGGAAGCGCCTGGTATCTTTTACCGGGCAAGGCCTTGCTTTCCCTGTTGGTAATAATATAATTAGGGCCCCTTTACCTTGCTGGTCGGTCTTAGAACTACGGACTTGCACAATCAGGTCTGCACGTGAGAGGGTCAGGTCCTGCAACAATATGCCCCGATGCACATTATCCGGGCCTCCCTCGCATACCACCTCCCCTATCCGAAGTGCACCAAAGAATGCGATGGAATATGCTGCAGAAAATAACCGGGCCTCGAATTTTGACCAGCATATGGTTCTCAATTTCCTGTGAATTTGGCTAAGGATATCGAATGTGATGGGCTTCCTTTTGTCCTTGCTGGGGGGCTCTAGCCTGCGCCATCCTTCCAGCACTTTGCGCACTACAAAGTCTGCACATAGGTCTGTGGAATAGACTGCTTTAGAGAAGAAGGTTTTTTAGGTGTAATAAGTATTTAAGCGCCTCCCGCTTTGTGGGTGGGGCTGCGGCATTCGGGTTGCCTGCTTTGTTCCAAAAGTTTATAAAGTCTGCCCAGGCCTTTGCATATGTTCTCTGAGTGGATGGCGCCAGAGAAGCCAATACTCCCTTCAAAATTTCTTGTTCCCAAGACTCCATAGATGCTCCGGGAAAGGCTGCGGCAATTGCTGTGCCTCTGGCGCTAATGCGCGAAAGCGATCCATCTGGAAACGAGACAGAGCATCCGCGATGTTATTGTTAATGCCCGGCACAAACTTGGCTGAGAAATAGATGTTACTTTGGAGACACAGCAGGACAAAGGAACGTAGAAGGCTACCCACCCTTGGAGAGTGTGAGGACTGGGTTGAAAGGACCGCTACTACTGCCTGATTGTCGGTCCAGAAGCACACCCTGTGGTTACTGAATACCTCCCCCCATAAGTGAACTGCCACTACTATGGGAAAGAATTCTAAAAAAGTGAGGTCCCTAGTGATGGGTTTCCCTTGCCACTCAGGGGGCCAGCGTTGGGCACACCACTGACCCTTGAAGTAGACCCCAAATCCAAGCGAGCCGGATGCGTCGGACTCTACCTGAAAATCCGCGTGAAGCAACAAAGTGTCTTGCCAGAGGGATATACTGTTATAGCTGCCCAAAAAGTGGAGCCATACCCTCAGGTCAGATTTCACCGCACTGGATAGGCATACCCTATGTTGAGGGACGCGCAGGCCAGCCGACAACCTAGCTAAGTGAGCACAAAAGGGGCGCCCCGGAGATACCACGTGGCAAGCAAAATTTAGATGCCCTAAAAGAGACTGGATTTGTCTAAGGGTAATTTTTTTTAGCGGGAGAAGCTGTTGAATCAATTCCTTAAGAGCGACTAATTTTTCGCTTGGCAACCTGGAAGACTGCTCTACTGTATCCAGTTCAATGCCTAGATACACCATTTTGGTGGTGGGGCCTTCTGTTTTATCTGCTGCCAATGGAACACCGAGTTCATCAGCTAGGGAGATAAACGAAGTCAGCAAATTGGTGCAATGGGATTCTGTAGCTGCAACGAGAATAAAATCATCGAGGTAATGCGACACCCCACTGGCGCCCGTTTTGAATCGAAGCGCCCAATCCAAGAAAGTACTGAAAGCTTCGAAGGCCGCACAGGCCACAGAACAACCCATAGGCATGGCTTTGTCGATAAAGTAAGACCCTTCAAATCTGAATCCCAACCAGCGAAAATCCTCAGGGTGCACTGGGAGGAGGCGGAAGGCTGATTCTATATCACATTTGGCTAGCAGGGCCCCTTTTCCAAACCTCCGGATTAGTTTAACCGCCTGGTCGAATGACGCATATTTTACGGAGCAAAGCTCTTGCGGTATGGCATCGTTAACCGAACCACCCCTTGGATATGAGAGATTATGGATCATGCGAAACTCCCCAGGGGCCTTTTTGGGAACTATGCCGAGGGGAGAGACGTGTAATCCTTCGATAGGAGGCTGGCTAAGGGGGCCAGCCACCCTCCCAGCCACTATTTCTTTTTTGATTTTCTTTCTGGCAATCTCAGGCATTTCTCTCACTGATTTTTGGTTGGGGGGATCCCCTGAGTTGGGTGGGAAGGTGACTGGAATTATAAAACCCGAGGAAAATCCCTCCCAGAGGTACCTGGCTGATGTCTTATTGGGGTATAAATCTAAGAGGGCTTTTAATGGGTGTAATTTAATAGGAGTGTAAGCTAACCCAAGGGTCCCGTTACTGGCGGATCCCGGCTGTCCCCTGGGGGTGTCCGAAGGTACACCTAGAACCCTGGTGTGAGTACCCCCTGCCCCCCGAAAGGGCTGCCTTCCTTTGATGCAAGCAGAACCTGGGTGACTACCGAGGCACTTTTCACATTCGTGGGCATACTTACACGCGGGTCGGGAAGAGCCCCCCCTGTTGAAGTCCCAGCATTGTCGACGATGTTTTTGTTCCACCTTACCCATTTTAGGAGTATCTTGAGCTTTCTTTTCAACATAAGGACCTACGTGTTCCATCCAATGGTTCTGGTCCCTCAGGTCCCAGCGAGTGGATGGCAGAAGTGATGCATTTCTATGAAAGTCCTCGTCATAAGATAAGGCAGCTTTCTCCCCCACAAGCTCGAAGGCCCTTCTAACATGTGCCATGTGCACTATGAGGTGCATCGCACGCTTAGGATAAGCCGCAGAAACCACCCCCATAAAGACCTGGTAACCATCCAGCCAGTTCTCGAAAGTGAATCATAGAATCATAGAATCATAGAATCATAGAATCATAGAGTTGGAAGAGACCACAAGGGCCATTGAGTCCAACCCCCTGCCAAGCAGGAAACACCATCAGAGCACTCCTGACATATGGTTGTCAAGCCTCTGCTTAAAGACCTCCAAAGTAGGAGACTCCACCACACTCCTTGGCAGCAAATTCCACTGTCGAACAGCTCTTACTGTCAGGAAGTTCTTCCTAATGTTTAGGTGGAATCTTCTTTCTTGTAGTTTGGATCCATTGCTCCGTGTCCGCTTCTCTGGAGCAGCAGAAAACCTTTCTCCCTCCTCTATGTGACATCCTTTTATATATTTGAACATGGCTATCATATCACCCCTTAACCTCCTCTTCTCCAGGCTAAACATGCCCAGCTCCCTTAGCCGTTCCTCATAAGGCATCGTTTCCAGGCCTTTGACCATTTTGGTTGCCCTCCTCTGCACACATTCCAGTTTGTCAGTGTCCTTCTTGAACTGTGGTGCCCAGAACTGGACACAGTACTCCAGGTGAGGTCTGACCAGAGCAGAATACAGTGGCACTATTACTTCCCTTGATCTAGATGCTATACTCCTATTGATGAGGCCCAGAATTGCATTGGCTTTTTTAGCTGCCGCGTCACACTGTTGGCTCATGTCAAGTTTGTGGTCAACCAAGACTCCTAGATCCTTTTCACATGTACTGCTCTCAAGCCAGGTGTCCCCCATCTTGTATTTGTGCCTCTCATTTTTTTTGCCCAAGTGCAATACTTTACATTTCTCCCTGTTAAAATTCATCTTGTTTGTTTTTGCCCAGTTCTCTAATCTGTCAAGGTCGTTTTGAAGTGTGATCCTGTCCTCTGGGGTGTTAGCCACCCCTCCCAGTTTGGTGTCATCTGCAAATTTGATCAGGATGCCCTTGAGTCCATCATCCAAGTCGTTGATAAAGATGTTGAATAAGACCGGGCCCAAGACAGAACCCTGTGGCACCCCACTAGTCACTCTTCTCCAGGATGAAGAGGAACCATTGATGAGAACCCTTTGGGTTCGGTCAGTCAGCCAGTTACAAATCCACTGAGTGGTAGCATAGTCAAGACCACATTTTACCAGATTCTTTACAAGAATATCATGGGGCACCTTGTCGAATGCCTTGCTGAAATCAAGGTAGGCTACATCCACTGCGTTCCCTTCATCTACCAGGCTTGTAATTCTGTCAAAAAATGAGATCAGGTTAGTCTGACATGACTTATTTTTCAGAAATCCATGCTGACTATTGGTGATCACAGCATTCCTTTCTAGGTGCTCACAGACTGTTTGCTTAATGATCTGCTCCAGAATCTTCCCTGGTATTGATGTCAGACTGACTGGGCGATAATTATTTGGGTCCTCTCTTTTCCCCTTTTTGAAAATAGGGACAACATTTGCCCTCCTCCAGTCTGCCGGGACTTCGCCTGTTCTCCAGGAATTCTCAAAGATGACTGCCAGTGGTTCTGAGATCACATCTGCCAGTTCTTTTAATACTCTTGGATGCAGTTCATCTGGCCCTGGAGACTTGAATACATCTAAACTAGCCAAGTATTCTTGTACTATCTCCTTAGTTATTCTGGGCTGTGTTTCCTTTGCTGAATCATTTGCTCCAAATTCTTCAGGTAGGGCATTGTTTTCTTTATCGGAGAAGACTGAGGCAAAGAAGGCATTGAGGAGTTCAGCCCTTTCTGTGTCCCCTGTTTGCATTTCACCATTTTCTCCTCTGAGTGACCCCACTGTTTCTTTGTTCTTCCTTTTGCTACGAACATACCCATAAAAGCCTTTTTTGTTGCTTTTAACCTCTCTAGCCAGCCTGAGTTCATTCTGTGCTTTAGCTTTTCTGACTTTGTGTCTACACGTGCTGGCTATTTTTTTGAATTCCTCTTTGGTGGTTTCCCCTCTTTTCCATTTTTTTGTACACATCCTTTTTTAATCTTAACTCAGTTAAAAGTTCTTTAGATAGCCACCCTGGCTTCTTTAAGCACCTTCCATTTTTCCGTCTCATTGGTATTGCCTGACGTTGTGCTTTTACTATCTCCCTCTTAACAAACTCCCAGCCATCATGAACTCCCTTTCCTTTTAGTATTACTGTCCATGGGATCTCACCCAGCACTTCCCTAAGTTTTATGAAGTCGGCTTTCTTAAAGTCAAGAAATTGAGTCCTAGTATGCTTGGCTGCTCCTATCCGCTGTATAGTAAACTTCAGAAGAGCATGATCACTCGCGCCTAATGATCCTTCCACTTCTACCCCACTAACCAGGTCATCAACATTGGTTAGGACCAGATCTAAAATGGCTGTTCCTCTTGTTGCTTCTCCCACTTTCTGGACAATGAAGTTGTCTGCAAGGCCAGTGAGGAATCTGTTTGACCTTATGCTCTTGGCTGAGTTTGACATCCAACAAATATCCGGGTAATTGAAGTCCCCCATTACTACTATCTCCCTTCCTTTTGCATGCTTGGCCATCTGTTCCAGGAAGGCATCGTCTATGTCCTCCGTTTGGCTTGGGGATCTATAGTAAACTCCCACAATGAGATCTCTGTTATTCTTCTCTCCCTTAATTTGACCCAAATGCTCTCACATTGGCTTTGAGGTTCTAAATCTTGGATCTCTTCACAGGTATACACATCCCTGACATATAACGCCACTCCTCCTCCTTTCTTGTCTGGTCTGTTTCTCTGAAATAGATTGTATCCCCCCATTATTACATTCCAATCGTGCGATTTATCCCACCAGGTTTCAGTGATGCCTATTATGTCATATTTAGTTTGCTGTACCAAGAGCTCAAGCTCATCTTGTTTATTTCCCATGCTTTGCGCATTAGTGTACAGACATTGAAGTCCATTAATCATTCCCCCGTGTCTCTTATTTAAGGATTTTTTCCTCCCATCACTAGGTCTGCGTGCTGTTTGCTCCCTTTGGTCTATGTCATTTGGATGATCATCTTCATCTACTGATAGACTCCTACCTTCAGGAGCACTGTCTCCCTCCCCCACATTAGTCAGTTTAAAGCCCTCCTGATGAGGTTTCTGAGATTTTTGGCAAAAACATTTCTCCCAACCGTTGTGAGGTGCAGCCCATCACTTGCCAGAAGTCCATCTTCAAGAAACTGCAGTCCGTGATCTAAGAATCCAAACCGTTCCTGTTTACACCATTTGCGAAGCCAGCTGTTCACTTCCACGATTTTTCCCTCTCTCCCTGGGCCATGTCGTTCAACTGGGAGGACAGATGAGATGACAATTTGTGCATTTAGTTGCTTCAATTTCCTGCCGAGAGCCTCGTAGTCACTTTTGATCTTCTGGAGGCTATTGCTTGCAGTGTCATTGGTTCCCACATGAACCAAGAGGAAGGGGTATTCGTCAGTGGGTTTTATGATTCCTTGCAGTCGTTCAGTTACATCTTGGATCTTAGCCCCAGGGAGACAGCACACTTCCCGAGACATCTTGTCAGGCCCACAGATCACTGCTTCTGTTCCCCTCAGTAGGGAATCCCCTATCACCACTACACGCCTCCTCTTAGGTTTGGTCGGGGTTCTTCCGTGAGCTGTCCGTTCCAAGGTCGCCTGCACATTCCCTGAGGACTGACTTTGCTGCTCGTCTTCATATACCTGATCAACTGTAATGAGGGAGAGATCCTCAAATGGAGTCTGAGGAGTCTGAGGGAGAGATCCTCAAATGGAGTCTAGTGCGTTCCGCCCTGGGAGTCCTTTACCTCCGTTTCCCATAAGACAGTTTTTTCTCTCCTTTACATGTCACTTTAGTCGGTGGGAGGAGAGTGAAAATATCAATGTAGTCCCCATCGAGAATTTTGGTCCTCTTCCTATGGGATAAGTGGTTCCCGAGTATAAAATCAGTGGACACATTGGTGGATGTTTTTACATCTTCCACCAATGACCCCCCCCCCCATTCCAGGGTCCCGTTGAATGACTTACGGTGGGAATTCGTCCTCCTTTCGTGTACCCACAGTGGAAGCCCAGAGATATCTTTCCCAAGGCCCCAGTAGTTCTCCATGGGCGCGTCACTATCGGAATCAGAATAAGAGGTACCTGACTCGTCCTCGGAATCCGACTTCCTGCTCTTCTTGCCTTTCTTAGAAGTGTGTTTCCTCTTGGACTTCCTTTTTCCACCCTGCTGTTCAGCCACTGCAACGGCCTGAGCAGCGGCCATGGTGGTGTCCTGGCGTCCCTGTTTTTCCTCCTCATAAGACGATCCGGAGTCCCCTTCCGTAATTGCAAGCTGCTGGGATGAGTCCTGAAAAACACTGGGCACACCTATGTCCTGCTGGGAATTACTGCTGTCAGATCTCCCGGGAGGTGCCCCACCGCCAGAGAAACCAGAATTAGACCCCAGGGGACTTCCGGGGTGGCGCCATCGGTAATGGCAGATTCCCTCTGACTTGGAGGGAACCGGCTCTGCGGAAATTGGGTCTGTACCGCTACGGTGCAGCGGGGACCCTTCAAAAATCACAGGCGGGGGAAGCCTGTGACCGTGGGACTCGGCGGGCACCGTTTGCACCCCCCCAACTGGCAAAGGAACCCAGCAACGGGCTCTGGAGCGGAGCGGGGAAGTGGCACAGTGCTGTGAGTTAATTGCTTCTTCCGTGGAGCGAAGCCGCGTAGCCGTTACCGGAGAGCGCTGCCTTTTTCCTGGGGCAATTTGGCTGTAAAGCAACGATCCGTGAGTAGGCTAACTTCAGAATTAAAGGAACTTTACAAATTGTATGAATAATTTGGCACCGAAGCGGAGAGGTATAAACAGGAAGTCTGCCTTCCGTTCTTGTAAATGGAGTAAAGCAATGAACTCGAAAGCGGAAGCTTTAAAAGACGTTGGAAAAGGATTATAATTCAAGCATCAAAACAGTGATTTCCCCCCTTGATTGCAGGGGAGGAGGGGGGCAAAGATTTGAATGTTATTTCCCTGCTAAAAAAAGAGAGGAAGAGGAGCTAAAATCCACTGCTTAAAACCCTGGAACGGGTTCCCAGTGACAGTAAGAAAGCCGTATTGAGAATCGCGCTTTGGTTGAAAGTACTTTTTGACAGTTAACTCTGCAGCTGAGATACAAGTAGAATACAATATTTCTGACTGGCTTCTCCTGGTTTTAAAGTAACAAGCAACAACTGAGATAGAAACTGTTGTCTCTTTTGTGAATTGGGGGACGAAAGGGGAAAGTTAAGTACTTAAAGACATTTTTGACTGTTACTGTGTCCCCCTAGAGGAAGTTTGAAATTGTTACAACACCAGCTGGGCCAAAGGGAATTTTCCATTTCAAAACAACTTTGGCTTTGAGTGTGAGATTGACCTTGGGCTATATCTTGAGGGTTATGGCAGATGGGAAAGAGAAGATAGACTTGTCACAAACAACGAGGTCTGGCAGAGTATTTCGTACAGACAGTGGGCTGCAAAGAAGAGCATCAACATCTGGCCCTGCTGGTTTACCAATAGCAGCCCCATCTGCACAACCTAAACCTAAAGGTATGGCAGTTGACGATGCCCTGGCTCAGGCACTAGCTAAAATTAATGAATCTTTGGAAAGAATAAGTAAACAAGTAGCCGAGGCATCGGGCAAAATTGATCAAAACACCGCAAGTATTAATAATTTGGGACAGAAGGTAAATAATAATACAGAAACTTTTCAGAAATTACTGTAGGAATCTACCTTGACACGAAAGACAGCCGAGGAGGCTAAGGAAATTGCAGCTGCTACAGCCACTGTTGTAGAAGAGAAGATACCACAGTTGCACAAACAACTTGAAGTACCTGAATTGGAGAAAGACAATTTGATTGAATTTCTTACGCAGGAATTTGCAGACTTTTGGAACCCAGATTTGGGGAAGGATAGCTTCAAGATAGTGAGAGCTTTCAGGCTTGGAAAAGGAGGGAGGAAGAACAGGGTGAGAGACTGTTTGATCACCCTCCGAACTAAAGAGGAGAGGGACAAAATCTTGAGTCTGCATTTCCAGAAGACCTTGGAAATGCATCAGTCAAAAGTGGAAATATTTAAGGATATTCCGAAGCATCTTTTGGACCTTAGGTCCAATTACAGAGATTTGGTCGCCCTGTTGAGAAGCAACGGAATCATTTTTAGGTGGGAATTTCCCAAGGCCTATCCTTCAGTTATAAAGGGATGAAGATAAAAATAAGATCAGAAGATGACAAAGATAAATTTTGGAGAGACCACGGAGAAGACCTGCAGAAGAAAGCTACAGGAGACCTAAGAGCACTTGTAAGTGAAACTTTAGACATACCAGATTTACCTCCGGAACTAAAAGATCGCCTGAAGAAGGTGATACCACCGACAGAACAGGAACAGGCACTGGGTGCAGTTGGAGGAGAAGTAAAGTAACTACATCATGGCTCTGCAACTATTAAGCTGGAATTGTAATGGTTTGAACTCCCCTCAGAAAAGGAGATCTGTGTTTCATTTATTAAAAAAGGAACAATTGGACTTGATTTGTTTACAAGAAACACATATAACAAGGTTACACAGGAAACTATTGACTAATAAAAGACTTGGTCAGGAGTTCATTTCATTGGACAAGGTTAAAAAAAGAGGGGTTGTGATATATGCAAAGGACAGATTATTACCAAAATTTATTTTTAAAGATGACCAAGGAAGATTTGTGGCAATTGAAATTCAAATACAAGGAGAAAAAATTTTGATAGTAGGAATTTATGCACCAAATGAGGGGAAATCTGATTTCTTTAAAAAGCTGCATGAGACCTTGAGGGACTATCTGGATTATAATGTGATTTTGATGGGAGACATGAATGGAGTGGTATCTACACATATGGACAAGGCACAAAGACAGGTAGTCACTAAGGATGGTAGACTACCGAAAACTTTCTTTGAGATGACAGACAACTTGGACTTAGTTGATATTTGGAGAACAAAGAACCCCATGGCTAAAGAAGGAACCTTCTTCTCTGAAGCCAATATGACATGGACAAGAATTGACCAAATATGGGTAACTAGAGGAATGGCACCAAAGACAAGAAAAGTGGAAATCTGCCCAAAAACATGCTCCGACCATAATGCTGTTAAGATGGAAATGAAACGAATACCAACTGGCTCCTTTAGATGGAGGATGAATGACACCTTATTTAGAGATGAAGAAGTGCTTAAGAAGGCCCAAAAAACCTTGAAGGACTATTTTGAGATAAATATGAACACCAATGTGGAAAAAAGAGTAATCTGGGACGCAAGTAAAGCGGTTATGAGAGGGTTCCTGATACAACAGAATGTATTAAAGGAGAGAATCCAAAATGAGAAGAAGGATAAAATTTTGGAGAAAATAAAGGAAAGTGAAAAAAAATTGAGAACAAAACCAAAGTCTCAAGAGATTTTGAGAGAAATACAGTGGTGCCTTGCAAGGCGAAAAGAATCCGTTCTGTGATTAGCGGATTAGCGCTATTAGCGCTATTAGCGGCTTTTAGCGGCTTATCTGCTGATCGGATCAGCTGATAAGCGGCTTAGCGGCTTAGAAAAAGGGGGGGAAGGGAAAAAAACCAGCAGGAACTCGCAAGACATTGTCTTCTTGCGAAGCAAGCCCATAGGAAATTCATTTTGCGAAGCACCTCCAAAACGGAAAACTCTTTCGTCTAGCGAGTTTTCCGTCTTGCGAGGCATTCGTCTTGCGGGGCACCACTGTAAAGTTATATCAAGTGCAATATATGAAAATGATGAATCAGGAGATAGAATGGAAAATTAAACAAATGAGACAAAAGACATTCGAGTCGGCTAATAAATGTGGGAAATTGCTGGCTTGGCAAATGAAAAAAAGACAAAAATTAAATACAGTTACAAATTTAGAAGTGGAAGGAAAGAATATACAGAACCCAGCTGAGATTAGAAATTGTTTCCAGAGGTACTTTAAACAACTATATACACAAGGGCCACAGAAAGAAACTGACGTAGATCGATTTTTGAAAACAAATGGATTACAAAAAATCTCTCAAGAAAATAAATTAATGTTGAATTACAAAATAACTGAACAGGAGATAGAAGGTGCCATTCAGAATATGCAATTGGGTAAATCTCCAGGACCGGATGGACTGACTTCTAGATACTACAGATCTTTAAAAGAATGGCTAGTACAACCTTTGAAAGAGGTCTGTAATGAAATAATGGAGGGGGAAAGGGCACCAGAGTCGTGGAAAGAAGCATATATCACACTTGTACCGAAAATAGAGACTGAAAAGACGCAGCTTAAGAACTATTGCCCCATATCATTGCTTAATGTGGATTACAAAATTTTTGCAGATATTTTAGCTAAAAGATTAAAAATAGTTTTAGTGGAAGAGATACATAAGGACCTAGCAGGCTTTCTCCCAGGAAGACATCTATCTGATAATGTGAGAAACATAATTAATATTTTAGAAAAATTACAAGTGAATATAAACACTAAGGCAGTTTTAATTTTTGGGGACGCGGAGAAAGCCTTTGACAACATTTCTTGGATTTTTATGGGTAAAAAATTACAGGGTATGGGGGTAGGCCAAGGCTTTGAAAATGGTATAAGTGCAATATATTCTGAACAAAAGGCTAAATTGATTGTAAATAATGTGGTGACGGAGGAAGTTAAGATAGAAAAAGGGACACGACAAGGTTGCCCAATCTCCCCATTGCTTTTTATATCGGTCCTGGAGGTTTTGCTGAATATGATAAGAAGGGACCAGTTGATTAAACGTATACAGGTCAGAGCCAAACAGTACAAATTGAGAGCATTTGCAGATGACTTAGTATTGACGTTACAGGAGCCAGAATCTAGTACTAAAAGAGTTTTAGAACTGATTCAAGAATTTGGTCAGGTTGCAGGGTTTAAATTGAATAAGTCAAAAACCAAGGTTTTAGAGAAAAATTTAACACCAATTGAGAGAGAGAGGTTTCAGAATGAGACAGGTTTAACAGTGGTTAAGAAAGTTAAATACCTGGGGATCAACATGACAACAAAAAATGGGAATTTATTTAAAGAAAACTATGAAAAATGCTGGGTTGAAGTGAAAAAAGATTTGGAAATTTGGTCAAATTTGAAGCTTTCACTGCTAGGCCCTATTTCTGCGATAAAAATGAATGTATTGCCTAGAATGTTGTTTTTGTTTCAAACATTGCAAATTGTGGACAAAATGGACTGTTTCAAGAAGTGGCAGAGAGATATTTCTAGATTTGTCTGGCAGGGCAAGAAGCCCAGAATAAAATTTAAAATACTAACAGATGCAAAGGAAAGAGGTGGATTTGCCCTGCCAGACTTGAAACTTTACTATGAATCAGCAGCCTTTTGCTGGTTGAAAGAATGGCTGCTTCTTGAAAACGCAGACATTTTGGATTTAGAAGGTTTTAACAACGTATTTGGATGGCATGCATATTTGTGGTATGATAAGGTCAAAGCGCATAAAGCATTTAAAAACCATATTGTCAGGAAAGCATTGTTTAATGTTTGGATAAGATACAAGGACTTATTGGAAAATAAAACCCCAAGGTGGCTGTCACCGATTGAAGCGAAAGCCCTGAAAAAGCTCAATATGGAGGTCAAATGGCCGAAATATTGGAAATATTGGAACAAGATGGAGATAGATTGAAATTGCAGAGTTTTGAAAAACTAAAAAACAAAGTGAGAGATTGGCTTCATTATTATCAGATAATGGAGGCATATAAATTGGACAAAGAAATTGGCTTCCAGGTGGAAAAATCAAAATTAGAAACAGAACTGTTAAAACCTAAAACTAAGACTTTGTCAAAGATGTATAACTTGCTGTTGAAATGGAATACTCAGGATGAAACGGTGAAATCTGCTATGATTAAATGGGCACAAGATGTTGGACATAACATTATGTTTGCTGACTGGGAACAGTTGTGGACCACAGGTCTGAAATTTACGGCATGTAATGCCTTAAGAGAGAATATTATGAAAACGATATACAGGTGGTACATAACCCCAGTCAAGCTTGCAAAAATCTATCATTTGCCCGATAATAAATGTTGGAAATGTAAAGAAACTGAAGGTACATTCTTTCACCTTTGGTGGACGTGCCCAAGGATTAAGGCTTTCTGGGAAATGATATATAATGAACTGAAAAGGGTATTTAAATATACCTTCTTGAAGAAACCAGAGGCCTTTCTCCTGGGCATAGTCGGCCAATCGGTGTTAAAGAAGGACAGAACTTTCTTTATGTATGCTACAACAGCAGCAAGAATACTTATTGCAAAGTATTGGAAGACACAAGAACTACCTACCCTGGAAGAATGGCAGATGAAGGTGATGGACTACATGGAATTGGCTGAAATGACTGGCAGAATCCGAGACCAGGGAGAAGAGTCGGTGGAAGAAGATTGGAAGAAATTTAAAGACTATTTACAGAAATATTGCAAAATTAATGAATGTTAGAATGATGTTGAAGTTAAGTGGTTTCTAGCTGTAATGGTATAAAAGAATATGAAAAAATTGGATTTTTAACAGGTAAAAATTTAATGCTATAATATATTAAGATTAAAGATCAGGATAAAATAAGGAGGGAAAGGAATTGCTGAACTAATAAATTGAACTGGAATACAAAAAAGGGAGGTATGAGGAGGTCCGGGAAACAAGTAAATGAAAGATAAGTGACAAAAAGATGGAATTGTTTTTAACTGTTTTTTGTTTTTTATTTTTCATTATGTAATATTGTGAAAACTTTAATAAATATTTATTTTTAAAAAAAATTAGACCCCAGGGAGAGTACAGCTTGAGAGTGAGTTATACGAGGAGACACCTCAGCTGGTCCCGGTGGGGCTATGCCCGGACCAGAGGCGGAGGTACTAGGGCGCTCCTGATTACTGGGTAAGGTGTCAGGAATGAACTCTTGGGAGGGCTGAGGTGGCGCTGGGAGTGGTATGGCTGTTGGGCGACACTGTCTATAGAAGGTCTCAAAAGCCTCTAAGAACTGAGCGAATGCCTGCGGGTTGCATGGCATGACTGGTACCAGTGAGTCGGTTTGGGTGACCTCCTTGCTCCCCTTGCGGGAGGATGCCTGCTGATTCTTTTTGGAAGGCATGCCGAGAGGGGCGTCAAAGTAACCCGCCTGTTTTAATGTTATCACCCTTCTCCAATTGAGTTATTTATTCTTTATCACTATTAGTAACTTTTAATTATTTTCTTTAAAATTTATTTATTTATTGTTTTTATTTTATTGTAAATTTAATTTAATTTATTTATTATAATTAATTTTTTTTAAAAAATTATTTATTTAATTTATATATATATATATAAATAAATATATAAATTATTGATTTATTTAAACATTATTGGTATTAAACTTGCGGGCAATCTAATTAATTGTACACCTATCAAATTACTTCATCAATTAACTATTTCTTAATTGATTAACTAATTGAATAAATTTTCGTGTTGCAATACCCGCACAGCGCAGTTCAGTATCAACTACGCTGGCTGCCACCTATGAACCAGACCAGGATGGTACGCCAAGGGAAAGTGAAAGTCAACTGAGCAATGCCTAGCTGTGGCAAAGAATGCCTAATATAATGCCCTTAATGTATTTATCTCCCAAATATATTTATTGCCACTCTTTTCCAGAGCGTCTAATTATGTTTATTATTTTATTGTTATTATAGAGATGAGTCCACCCTCAGTCCCTAAACCGAGACAAATAAACTTAAAATTAACCCAGGTGTGGGCAAACTCCCCCTAATCTCTGCTGTTAAGTGTTAGCTGTTAAGTATCAAGTATGCTGTTAAGTGTTAGCGTTGACGGCCCTTGCAGCCACCTATTCAGCCGGACAGCAAAGATCTATTAGAGTAGAAAAACCCTGGAAATTATTGCTTAAAGCGGCAAGAAGAAACTCGATTCTAATGGCTCAAGCGACCCGCCCCCGACTCACAGCTGAGCGGGGCGCTAGTGCGGTTGTAACGTTGTGCAAGACACCCATATGAAAGGCTGAGGCTGCCCTCTAGTAAGATGGCTGCCACTTCCTCAACATGTGGCCACTCAAAATGCCCACCACAAAAATGGCTGCCGCTGCCTCAGCACATGGCCCCAAAATGGCGGCCGTTGCCTAGCAACAGTAAACTGAACTCCGGCTTAAGCTCCCCAGGCACACGTGAAACGGCAAAATACGACGAACAGGAAAAATGCAAAATAAAGTTAAGCAAAATCCTGAATAGCCCCAAACAGCAAACACAGCAAACAGGGAAAACCACAAAATAAAGTTAAACAAAAGCCCCAAATAGCCCCCAAATAGCGCGACTAAACGGCAGGATTCCCAACCAGCGAAAATCACCCAAAATCCGGCTAGATGTCCCCACGCCTCGCTGAAACGGCCGAATAAAACTGAACCAAAGCCCCGAAAAACGCTACTATGCGGAAGGATCCCCCACCCGGCAATACAAAGAGAAACGGCTTCAGAAATACAGAGAGACGGCTACGGAAAATACGATACCCTTCCTTGTGAACTGCCGGAGCCCCGCTGGTGCTGGAAGGGTCAGAGTCTCCCAAATGAAGAAGTATCACACACGGTGCTTGGAAAAGAAAGGCTCTCCAGCTGGAGCCGCGATTCAGCGGCGAACAATAGAACTAGGAGATCCGAAGAGCAGGCTGAGAAAAACTTTTTCCGTCGCTTGTAGAACTCCGCTTGGAAGGCCGCCAACAGGATTGAAACTAAACCCGGGCTGGGGAAGAAAAGCCCCTCCGCAAGTAAATTCAGCTTTTCTATTTCGGAGACGATGCTCGTGGAACAGAAGGAAAAAACGGTGGAGGAATTTCCGAAGGGGCGCTGGTAGCCCTGCGAACGACGGTGCAGCCGCAGAAGAAGGTAACTAGAGCGGAGATGAAGCCGATCGCACCAAAAGAAAAACAGAGCAAAATTCCAAAACCAGGTAAACCAGTTAAAAAACCGAATCACCTGTGGGGAAGGAAAGAAAGAGGAGGGGGCTCGGCTGCAGCCGGGTTAAATAGCCGAGTCCCCGCCCCCTGCGCCAGGCAATTGGCTGGCCCAGGGGTGAAAGGTGGACTGGGATTCCCTAACTATCATGGGGCTGGAGCCAGCCACGCGTGTGGGGGGGGGGGGCGTGAAGCCTGCAACCCCACCTCCTTTGTTGAGGACGGAAGTGGCTTTGTTATCAGCCCAAATCAAGCATAGGTGTTTTGGTTCCATCTCAATAGAAAGAGGACGAATAAGCTTGGATTGTTCGTTCGGTGTTCATTCACCCACAAATAGCAAAGCGAAGTGTAATACGCCTAAACAAAGCCAATCAGGTTGTTGTGTTTTCCAGCTACATAGAAAGAAGAATCTTGGATTTCGCTTATTTCAAGTCGTGTTCTTTGGTGTTAATGCACATTGACCCAGAAATCGCAAAGTGTGTGTAATGAGACCAAAATAACACAACACCGTCTTTTCGCTTCCACATGCGTAGAAAGAACACGAATAAGTTTTGATTGGGCTTATTTCAATTTGCATGGTGTTTTTTGGGTGTGCACCAGAATCACCCCCAACCAAAGCAAAAAGGTGCTTTGGGTTCCATCTACATAAAAAGAAGATGATAAAGCTCTGATTGGGTTTATTTCAAATTGGTGTTTTTGGGGTTAGAATGCACATTCACTCAAAAATCGCAGAGTGAAATGTTTGTTATCAGCCCAAATCAAGCATAGGTGTTTTGGTTCCATCTCAATAGAAAGAGGACGAATAAGCTTGGATTGTTCTTTCGGTGTTCATTCACCCTAACCCTAACCCTAGCAAAGCGAAGTCTAATAAGCCTAAATAAGGCCAAACATGTTTTTTTGGGTTCCAGCTACATAGAAAGAAGAATCTTGGATTTCGCTTATTTCAAGTCGTGTTCTTTGGTATTAATGCACATGATGATGATGATGATGATGATGTACCCCATCCATTTGTAGATGCCTCAGCCACTCTGATGGTTTAATTTGCAAGGCTGCTTTATGATAAAGCTCCTTATACCAAGGAGCAATGACAAACCTAGACAGCATCTTAAAAAGTAGAGACAGCACCTTGCCAACAAAGGTCCGTATAGTAAAAGCTATGGTTTTCCCAGTAGTGATGTATGGAAGTGAGAGCTGGACCATAAAGAAGGCTGATCGCTGAAGAATTGATGCTTTTGAATTATGGTGTTGGAGGAGACTCTTGAGGGTCCCATGGACTGCAAGAAGATCAAACCTATTCATTCTTAAGGAAATCAGCCCTGAGTGCTCACTGGAAGGACAGATTGTGAAGCTGAGGCTCCAGTACTTTGGCCACCTCATGAGAAGAGAAGACTCCCTGGAATAGACCCTGATGTTGGGAAAGATAGAGGGCACAAGGAGAAGGGGACGACAGAGGACGAGATGGTTGGATAGTGTTCAGGAAGCTACCAGCAGGGAGTATGAGCAAACTGCGGGAGGCAGTGGAAGGCAGGAGTGCCTGGCGTGCTCTGATCCATGGGGTCACGAAGAGTCGGACACAACTAAACAACAACCAATACCAAGGAACTCATTGGGAGCTATTGGAGGTCATGTAAGAAGGCAAAGGAAATAATCAAAGTTGTTGAAATGTAGGTGAAGATAGTAAAATCTTGCATGGAAGTACTTACTAGTTAGCAGCCCTGCCCACCACATCCATTCCTTCAGATATGCAAGACCCCCTAGATCTGTGAAGAGAGAAAAGAAACCAAAGGTGAAGTTTAAATGAAAACAGAAGCTGGCATGGAAAACTTTTTCAAACTCTTAAGAAGCATGGACAGCGATGAGGAAGGGAGGGGAAGATGACTGCCAAGTGTTTGAAGTAGGGTTTTGAGCTCTAAGGCCAACTCTAAGGCAAGTTTCTGCTCTATAACCAACCCGCAGCATTTGGTTTTATCCTCTCTTCTATTTTATTTCTTAACTCCTTTTGGTGCTTCATTTTGTTGTTTTAATTTAATGTTTTATCTCATTGTTTTATTCTCCTAATTCCCCTAAACTGAGACTGCATGAAGCTGGGCTGGGCTGGGCTGAGCACTTTGCTAGGCAGAGCCAAACACAAGGTCAAGCCAAAGTTTACAAGATACTAGTTATAAATTAAAGAAGAGAAACATCTTGATTATCAGAACTGTTGACGAGCGAGCCCAGGTGGCAGCTGCAGAGAGTTTCCAAAATGCTCCCTTCTACTGGATGGCACTGATGCAGGACTCGTAAATTCAAGGCAGCCACATTTGGAGATAATTGATTTCTGAAAACTGCCAACAAATAATCATAATTATTATGGTACTTACTAGAAAGAACTGCAAAGATCTGGGAATCATGCCAGATTCGTTAATCAGCTTCCCAGAACCCCGAAGGAGACAGAGCAAAATCACACATTATTTTCTCCAAAAGGAGGAGAGTAAGAGGGAGCTGAATGAGTTAATTCTAAATGAGGCCATTCCTCCTCCTTCCACTGTTCTGGACTGGTCAACTCATCTTAAAGGGCTCCGACAAGATTCCGAAAATATTAACTACCCAACAAGCCTGGCTCAAGAACTGGCCTTAGCTGAGAAATCCTATAAGGCAAATATAACTGATATAACGACCCAGAGGCCACCTTCTGAGCTTGGAAAAAACTGACTGGTTACTTCCAAATGTACTCATACAGAGGAGAGAGACGGCTATCTTCAGGACCAGTTCCACTTGATATGCATGGACCCTCCAGCATGAAAAAATTTCTAGCAGTAACAAATGGGCTACTTCTGACTCTAGTGGAAAATTTTATACCTCAAGAAAGAGGCACAAAGCCAAATGACACTGACCAAATGAGCAACCTACCTGAACCAGCACATATGAATCACCCAGTAACCAGCAAGAAGTCACAAAGACATAAACCAGAAGCAAAAAAAAAAGAAAATCAAAAATATCAAAACACTAAGGAAATCAAAGATAACCCATCGCACTCGCAAAAAACAATGGCAGAAACTTTACAACCTACTTCCACCATCCTGTACACCAAGCTTAAATAAATCTGCCCCACGGGGCAGTAAAGAGAAAGGCAAAGTTGGGATTAAACAAGGCAAAATGATATGATATGTTACCAGGAGTAGTAAAGCCAAATGATATTGTTTCTATAGAGTACTTACATTATGATGGTTACTCTGTATGAGCAATGATCACCTTTCAAGATCAAAATTTGGCCAAACTTATCCACAAATCAAGACATCTATTCTTAAAGGAAAGGATAGCAATACTAAGATTCTTTGAAAATAGGGTACCACTGACCCCCCCCCCTCTTTGATGCCAAGTGTGATAAGCCAATGGTAGAAGAGGACCAGGAAAAATCCAAAAAGGAGAGCCAACCCCAAAAGGTCTGGTCTGATCATCATAAACAAGAGACCCCAACATTAAAAAGGAAAAGCATACCCTTACATGATTTGCAATGCCCTGTGAGCGAGCAAAAGGACAATTTCGCTACAGAAGAAAACACTCTAATAAGTCAATTCTGGTTATTTCCATCCTCAATCCAAGCTGAAATTCTAGAAAGACATTAAGAAACAGACTGGCTGGGAAAGACGCATATAATGATTCCAAGGAGGATGACCTGAAAAAGAGCCAGATTTCCTCCAAAATGATTCCTACACAGGAATATAACTCAGCATATTGTTATCCACATAACCTCCAGGTAAAGTTACAGATAGGTAGCCGTGTTGGTCTGCCATAGTCAAAATAAAAAAAATTCCTTCCTGTAGCACCTTAAAGACCAATTAAGTTAGTTCTTGGTATAAGCTTTCGTGTGCATGCACACTTCTTCAGATACATACTTCAGATGTATCTGAAGAAGTGTGCATGCACACGAAAGCTTATACCAAGAACTAACTTAGTTGGTCTTTAAGGTGCTACAGGAAGGAATTTTTTTATTCCTCCAGGTAAAGGCAGAGATAAACCCGCCTTTAATTATGAAAGCACAACACATAAGGGAGGGCAGTATATCGCCCCCTAAAAGGAAAACCACCCCCAAGAAGATCTCTCTGGGCTTTTGAACTAAAATGAGATATCTAGATGAGGAGGAACTAGGTTTCAACCAGACAGAACATCCTCCGGAGGAGGCCTCGCAAAACAAAGGTCCTATGACTACTAATTTGAGCATCTTACATCCACCGTCCGAAATCATTGAATGCCTGGGCAGCTCTCCGTGTAAGGATACCACCAGAACAAATGACAGTCAGTTGCCACAAAAAATGGCAAACAAAGTTATCCGGAAGACAACTGACAAAGAAGAAGAAGAAGAGTTTGGATTTGATATCCCGCTTTATCACTACCCTAAGGAGTCTCAAAGCGGCTAACAATCTCCTTTCCCTTCCTCCCCCACAACAAACACTCTGTGAGGTGAGTGGGGCTGAGAGACTTCAAAGAAGCGTGACTAGCCCAAGGTCACCCAGGAGCTGCATGTGGAGGAGCGGGGACGCGAACCAGGTTCACCAGATTGCAAGACTACCGCTCTTAACCACTACACCACACTGGCTCTCTTCTTCTCTCTAGACTTCAGCAAAGCCAAAGCCGACTTTAGCCTTCTAACATGGAATATTGCAGGCTGGCCTAAAAAGGCATCTGACCTGTCCTTTGTTAAATTCATTCAAGGTTATGACATTGTATTTTTACAGGAGACATGGAGTACAAGCAAAATAGATGTCAACGATTTTTCCTCATTCTGCCTCTCAGGATCACCAAGCAACAAGTTAAAGGTGGTCTGTTTTCTGATAAAAAACATCTGGTCCAGGCTGGAATCGTACACTGACAAACTGATGAATCAGTTGTTGGGAAACTGTGTACATGCAGCTACTCACACAGAGTCAATTAAGGTTTGGCAGACAGCCAAAAGGTCATGTGAAGGAGGAAGTCTGCCTGGTGATAACAGAGACATGGAGACAGCTCAATGATTGGTCAAGCTCTCTCAAAGGAGTGATAATTAATGGCCTACTAACTGGAATGTGCTAGTTCAGAGGTTCAGAGTTCTGTGTGTCAGTGTAGGAGTTGTGAGTCGTTTATGAGAGAGCAAGCGAGATCCGTGTTCTGTTCCTGTAAATAGTCCACTGAAGCGCTCTTTGTTGGGAAAATACAGGAACTATAGGTCTGCCAATCTACCCTCACTCCCTTCAGAGTGGTTTGAAGCTAAACGAAATTATAAAGCTTTGATTAAAGAGAAAAAGCTTCAGGCCCAAAGGGGAGAGTGGCCCCTCGAAGGAGAGAATCAGTCACCTTTGGGGAAATAGTTGCAAAAGGATGGCAAGATTCCCCTTCCGAAGTGGAATATACCATCTCTGTTGGGGTTTGGGAGTCATACTTCCAATCCTTATACACAACTAACCAACATCTACAGGCTCTGTCCCTAACTCTGAGTGATACTAGTGCTGAGTGGCCCCTGGTGTCAACTGAAGAAGCTCGCAGGCTCATTCAATCTCTTAAACCTGGCAAAGCTCTTGGTGCAGACAATATTTCACCTGAGCTTCTTAACGCCAATGTTGATTGGTGGGCCCCACTGCTTGCTGCCTTGTTCACCAGCATAGATCAATCGGCTACCATCCCAGAGGATTGGGGACTAGCAATCATCATCCCATTACACAAGAAAGGGAGCAGATCGGACCCTGCTAATTACAGGCCAATTAGTCTCCTAAGCATTATCAGTAAACGATATGCTGCCCACTTATGTAGTAAACTTGAGGATTGGATGGAGCGAGAACATGTCCTTACAGAAGCACAACCTGGTTTCAGGGCAAACTGGTCAACTTTAGTCCAAGGCCTAGTACTTCAACATCTTGCGGAAAAATATACCTCAAGAAAAGGAGGATCTCTCTACACAGCTTTCATAGACTTTAAATCTGCCTTCGATTTAATATCACAAGATAGGCTTTGGGAAAGACTAAGCGCCTCAAACATAGACAGACGTCTACTGTGTCTCATCCACAGTTTATACGAAAACACTCGGGTACAGGTTAGGTGTGACCGACAGGGCCAGTAATCCAAGGAAATCCAAATCTACCATGGTGTTAAACAAGGCTGCATCCTTGCGCCTACTTTATTCAACTTCTATATTAACTCCTTAGTAGGAAACATGGAGAAAGAAATTGGCTGGTGCACCCCTCCCGGTTCTCTTATATGAGGATGACGCAGTTCTAATTTCCTTCTCCTGTGTAGGCCTAAGAAAACTTCTAAGATCTTTCACTGTTTATTGTAATGCCGAACAATTAACAATTAACTATAGATTTAGATTTAGATAAATTTATTGTCATTGTCCGTATATACACAGTATACACAACAACGAAAATCAAACACCCACCCAAAGACCGGGTTCACATATACATTTGCACGTATCTCCGAACTCTCATCCTATTTAGACATAATCTATAAAACATAACATAGTCCTGAATATAGCATGACCTATTAAAAACATAACATAACCTAAAACCTATCTCATTCCTTCCACTCCCTACTTACTAAACCTTGCAACTGGCCCTGAGATCATTATTTAGTGCAATCAGAGCTCTTGGATAGAAACTATTCAGAAGGCGTGTGGTTCGTGTTTTCATTGTCCTATATCTTCTGCCCGAAGGCAATAGTTCAAAGAAGTTGTGAGCAGGGTGGGTGGGATCTCTCAGAATATTATGTGACTTCTTCAAGATGCGAGACGTGAAGATCTCATCCAGGGTTGGTAGTCGGAGCCCAATAACGTTCTGGGCAATTTTAATTGTTCGCTGTAAAGCTTTTTTATCCGTTTCAGAGCTGCTCCCATACCACGATAATATACTATAGGTTAGGACACTCTCGATGGTACTATGATAATAGGACAGGAGTAGCAAATCCAAAGTTATGGTGTTCTCTAAAAAAAGAATGAGACACAAATGGAGAATTGACAATCAACCTATTGAACAGGTAAAGGTAAAGGGACCCCTGACCATTAGGTCCAGTCATGACCGACTCTGGGGTTGTGGCACTCATATCGCTTTATTGGCCAAGTGAGCTGGCATACAGCTTCCGGGTCATGTGGCCAGCATGACAAACCTGCCTCTGGCGAACCAAAGCAGTGCACGGAAATGCCATTTACCTTCCCACTGGAGTGGTACCTATTTATCTACTTGCACTTTGACGTGCTTTCGAACTGCTAGGTTGGCAGGAGCAGGGACCGAGCAACAGGAGCTCACGGGGATTCGAACCGCCGACCTTCTGATCTGATTGAACAGGTTTCATCTTTTAAATACCTGGGTATAACCTTCCAGGAAAAGGATTTGTGGCATTATCAGGTTAAAAATACTATTGCTGTCAGGGAACTGGGGGCTGAGAAGGGGGAAAAGCTGGGGAAATACAGAGAGAAGCCTCCGATCGTAAGCAGCTGCACCTTGTCAGAGGGGGAGGATGACGAAGGGTTGTCAGGAAGCAATGAATCAGGGAGGGGGGAGCAACTTCCGGGGTTTAGCTCTTCACGTAAAAGAGGAAGGAAGAGGGGAGGGCTCCGGAAATGGTTATGCTGGAGAAAACGAAAGGAGGGGTCAGTCTTGGCAACTGAGACCGAATGAGCCGGACATGCTTTTGAGAGCTCTGTAGTGTAAATAGTAAAATGGACCTAATAAATCCCGGAAAGCTGGCTGGAGTCCCAGGCTCTTATCTCTTCTAGCACCCACCAATCATCCCTGACAATTGCAAATGCCCAAAGATCTACCAAAGCTATTATAAGGTTTTTCTATGGAAAAGGGGGCCAATATATTCCGGCAGCCTCCCAGGTCTTTGCTGCAAAAATATTAACACAACTGACATATGGCTCTCAGATCTGCAGCTTCTTAAACCTTGCTTCCTTAGAATCATTCCAAACTAAGTTCTATCGCTGCCTGCTAGGGATCCCTTCTTGTGTGTCTAACATAGCTGTCCACCTGGAGGTCGGGCAAATCCCTGTTAGCGCTCAGATATGGATTCTGAAGATCCATTATTGGTTAAAACTTATCTTTTCCCCTGTTGGGTTGGCACCTTTAACCCTACTGGATTCCTACCAATCTAAATGGAAAGCTACACTGCATGAAAAGCTAAGAGGCTTGGGGTTTTCCCCACAGGCTCTGATAGCTGTAGGTTATGCGAAAGCTAGAGCAATAATCCACCAATGAATTTGGGATGTGGAACTGCAATGCCACATGAGTGAGATGAATAAACACCCAGCAATAAAAGATAAAGGGAGAGGATTTACCCTGGCAAATTGTTTGTCAAAATTACAAATACCTAAATACAGATGGTCATTTACCTTCGCTAGATTCAACGTGCTGCGATCTGCCTTATTGCAGGGCAGATTTGAGGGTAAACCATACGCTGAACAAGTCTGCGCCTGCAGCTTGATGGAGGTAGAAACTGTCTCTCATGCCTTGTTACGCTGCCATTTCTATGGGGATATATGCTCTGTATTTATTACCCCTGCTATGCAAAAATCTCCAAATGAATCCGAACTTCAATGTCTAAAATCCCTGGTAGAGGACAAGGATCCTGAGATCACGTTAAGAGTAGCCAAATTCTGTGCGATTGCCATAAAACTTAGGGAACAAGCTGTGTTATCATCATTATTAAGGTTTCAAATGATAATTTCAGGTTATATGTTAGTGACTAAGTTTTAATTTATATATTTTTAAACTGTTGCCATATCTGTATTGTCCCTGTTATACCTAATTGCAAATTCAAATGTATCCCTATCGTGTTTTATGACCTCCTTGATATTGCATGTGGACTGGAACTGGTCTGTGACCAAAATAATAAAATCCATTCATTCATGGACAGCCTGGTTTCTGGGATTTTTCCCATCCACAACAGATGGCATGGTAACTCTGTGAGCTCCTATTCAATATTATTACCTGCTCTGAGAGCACCTCTGCTACTTAGCTTGAGAAGTTCCTTCTTCTTTAGGATAAAACTTCCTCCAATGAACAGGCTAGAGCTGAGAGCCAAGCCCAGTCCGCTGTAGAAGTCATAACGTCCCATCGAGTCCTCCATTTCAATCACCTCAAGTTTTGAGGGAGAAAGATCAGAGTGTAAATGTCTGTTCCAGAAGAACAGCCATGTTGAATCTGCAATAGCAGGAAGCCAAAAATACAGTGATGCAACACTGGCAGGTTACGTCCTATGAAAGGTTAACCAAATAAGCATTCTGTCATACAAGCAACTCATGTTCTACCTACATGCTTCCAATGGACACAGTGTCCTTTAAGTAGAAGTGATTTTTCTGTGAAGTGGCCCAATGTTCACTAATAGGGTAAGCATAACTAGCTTCCCTTTGCTTCTTTTGACAGAAGGAAAAAAATGATTTTTTTCTCCTTCAGGCCTCAAATACTGTAGGGGTACAATGGTATAATCATAACCTTACGGGGATTATTTACCTCTCTTGTACTACAGGTGTTGTGGGAACAACTTGTTAATGATCTTCCATAAGTCTTTTGAATGGCAAGTGAATACCTGAAAAAGGGCCTATATTTTGTTAGGATATTTCCGTTCCACCTTAAAAGGGAGCAGGCTTTGTGAGTCAGAGAGTCTGCGCATGTCCTGTTCACAGGATGTTTATGTTTTCTGTTGCTTTCGTTTTCTCTCTCTGTCGGGGACACTGACGCAGGCAGTCATGTCTTTCTTTGTTCTGATCAACGCTGAATAAAGCTTGTAAATAATGCTCTCCTGCGTGCAACTTTTGGCTGTGCATTATCTGCTGATAGAGTGTGCATGAGCTCTAGAATGTGGCAAGATATTTTCTAGAAACTCATGTTGCTAATCGATGCTACTGCTGACTACGAAAGATCGATGGATCGTCCGGCAGACGGCTTGGGGCCATGATGGACTTTATCTCCCTGGCAGTATCCCAACAACAGGTTTCAGGCCCAGATTCATGGCACTTACAGGAGAGTAAGACTGCGACAGACTGCATTGAAAGGTATGTGGAGGAAAAGCGAAAGAAAGGCTTTTCTGTTTGCCACGGAAAGAGCTTTGATGTCCAGCAGGCCTAATTGGTCTGGGCGTCGAGCCCAGCAGGCCTCAAGATTTATGGCTGCTGAGATAAGGAGTCTCTGAAGTGAAAAAGACTCACGGCTCAAAGAAATAGCTGGAATGGAGTTTTTCCAGGCTTCTGAGGCTGCTGATTGCCCAAAGTTAAATGGGCACAATTATAAAACCTGGGCAAAATGGTGTGAGAGTTTGCTGCGTCAGTTTGGAGTGTGGCATACTGTGTGTGAGGCCCGTCCAATTCCTCTGACAGATAGATGGAAGGCCGAAAATTCGAACGCGATAGACTTAATAGTCTTGTCCGTCTCTCTGGAGGAAATTGCAACGTTAGCTGGCAACGTCACTGCACGTAAGATGTGGAATGCTTTGAAAATAGCCCACCAGCCAGTCATCCCAGCCCAGAGTTTGACTGCATCGGAGGTCCTGGCTGTTTCCCAGAATGCGAGTGAATGCAGGGATGCCGAGGGCACCGGTTGCAAGCTGCAGGGGGAGCTGACTGTCACGTCATCCCAGGCAGCATTCCAACCTCCAGGGTGAGCCAAGGAGTCGGCAGCTGAGAGCTCTGTTTCTCATGGGAACCAAGGTCATCGCCTTTGCAGAGGCCGGAAGGCTAGAGGTAAACAGAGGCAGATGCCTGCAGATGGCCGGAAGCAGAGGGAGGGTGAAGAGCCCACGCCAGTGGAAAACAAGGCTTTGTTTGCTGGCACAGCTTCACCAAAGGCTAAAGGCAAGTCTGATGGCCAGGAGCAGGGGGGCAAGCTGCAAAAGCCCACACCGGTGGAAAACAAGGTTTTGCTTGCTGGAAAGACTGCTCCAAAGGCCAGGGCCAGGTTTGTTGTGGATTCAGGAAGTACCCGCCATATTTCAAAGGACCGCCATCTCTTTATCTCCTTCAAACCTCAAGAAGGTGAGATCCACCTGGCTGACGGAAAGACGTTGCGAATCGCAGGAGAAGGGACTGTGAGACTGGCAAGTCTGCACACAACCATCAAAGGCGTACTATATGTTCCAGGCGCTGCAGACAACTTGCTCAGAGTCCCACAGCTTACTGGGCGTGGTTTTGACATTTCCTTCTAGAGGAGCGTTTGTGTCATCAGAAAAGGCAAAGAGGACATTTTGCATGCAAAGTTTATGGATGGTTTGTTCTGTATAACTTATGACGACAGTGCTGTTGCTGTGTCTAATGTTGATTCTTGTTGTGTTGCACAAACTAACAAAGTTCTTCATGCAGGATGCATTCACGATGCACACAGAAGGTTTTGTCACCTCTCTTGGAAGGCACTGGCCAAGATGCCAGAGATGGTTGAGGGTTTGAACATCAAACCCTGTAAGTTTCACATGAAATGTGTATCTTGTGCAGAAAACAAGGTGAAGGTTGCTCCGAAAGGCAAGGAGTCTAGCAGGCAGGCTTCCAAACCCTACCAGCTAGTGCATGCAGACCTGGTTGGTCCGCTTGCGCCCTCTTTGGGTGGAGCAAGGTACTTCATGGTTCTAATTGATTCTTTTTCCAGGTACATTCATGTGTTTATGCTCGAGCAGAAATCGCAAGCGTTTCCGAAGTTCAAGGCATTCTGTGCTTGGTTGGAGAATGTTCACGGTAAACGTATTGGCTGTCTTTTTACTGATCGGGGTGGGGAGTTCAATTCTCAGCAGTTTGAAGCTTTCCTGACTGAGAAGGGAATCCAGCATGACTTGTCAACGCCTAGATCGCCATGGATGAATGGGCTTGCGGAGCGAGCAAATCAAACGTTGCTGCAAGGACTGAAAACATTGTTGCATGATGCCAATCTCCCTGATAAGTTTTGGGGGGAGGCTCTGTCGAATTTAGCTTACACTTTTAATCGCAGATTGTCATCACCTATTGGTTGTACCCCCTATGAGAAGATGTTTGGTAAGAAACCCAACATCAAGCACATGAGAATCTTTGGTTCTGACATGTGGGTACACACCCCACAAAGCAACAAGCTTGGGAAGCGTGGGGCACATGGTTTGTTCATGGGCTACGAAAAAGGTGCATACAGGGTATGGATGACTGATTCTAAGTCCATTAAGTTCACAAAGAGTGTTGAGTACTGTCAGGGCTGCCTCAGGTCCCAGCTCACAAAGGACCAACGCCAGTTTCTTTTTTATATATATATATAAATTTTTATTGGTTTTACAAAATTTTTAGAACAATACAAACATATAAAAAGACATACAAACACGTATAGTTTCATAACCTTTTTTTCATAAACCTTGTTTCTCAGACTCCCCCATACCTCCCCTTTCTGCATCCCAATGTCCAAAATTTTTTAGCAACTTCTAAATATTTCTGTCAAGCCTCTGTCCTCTTAATCTTTCCTTCAGTCTAATCTTATATCGCTGTAACCCTTTCTTTCTCAAGATTTCGACATTCTAACATTCATCAAGTTTATAATAGTCCTTAAGAGAGATTTTAAATTTCTTCCATTCTTCTTCCGCCGTCTCCTTTCCCTGATCACGGATTCTGCCAGTCATCTCAGCCAATGTCATGTAGTCCATCACTTTCATCTGCCATTCTTCCAGGGTGGGTAGATCTTGTGTCTTCCAATACTTTGCGATAAGTATTCTTGCTGCTGTTGTAGCATACATAAAGAAAGTTCTGTCTTTCTTTGACACCAATTGGCCGACAATGCCCAAGAGAAAGGCCTCTGGTTTCTTAGGGAAAGTACATTTAAGTACCTTTTTCATTTCATTATATATCATTTCCCAGAAAGCCTTAATCTTCGGGCATGTCCACCAAAGGTGATAGAAAGTACCTTCAGTTTCTTTACATTTCCAACACTTATTATCAGGCAAATGGTAAATTTTTGCTAGCTTGACTGGGGTCATGTACCACCTGTATATCATTTTCATAATATTTTCCTTTAAGGCATTACATGCCGTGAATTTAATACCGGTGTTCCACAACCATTCCCAGTCAGCAAACATAATGTTATGACCAATGTCCTGTGCCCACTTAATCATAGCCGATTTAACTGTTTCATCTTGTGTATTCCATTTCAGCAGCAAATTATACATTCTTGACAAATTCTTAGTATTGGGTTCTAACAGTTCAGTCTCTAATTTTGATTTTTCCACCTGGAAGCCAATTTTTCTATCTTGTTTGTAAACCTCCATTATTTGATAATAATGGAGCCAATCTTGTACTTTTGGTTTCAATTTCTCATGACTCTGTAATTTCAATTTATCTCCATCTTGTTCCAAAATTTCCCAATACTTTGGCCATCCGGCCTCCATATTGAGTTTCTTCACTGCCTTAGCCTCCAAAGGTGACAGCCATCTAGGGGTTTTATTTTCCAACAAGTCTTTGTATCTTATCCATACATTAAACAACGCTTTTCTGACAATGCGATTCTTAAAGGCTCTATGCACTTTGATTTTATCATACCATAGATATGCATGCCAACCAAATGTATTATTAAAACCTTCTAAATCCAAGATATCTGTGTTCTCGAGGAGCATCCACTCTTTCAGCCAGCAAAACGCTGCTGCTTCATAGTACAGTTTTAAGTCTGGCAGGGCAAATCCCCCTCTTTCTTTTGCATCTGTAAGTACTTTAAATTTTATTCTGGGCTTTTTGCCCTGCCAGACAAATTTCGCAATATCTTTTTGCCACCTCTTGAAACAGTCCATCTTGTCAAGAATCTGCAAAGTTTGAAACAAAAACAACATTCTAGGCAGTACATTCATCTTAATCACTGCAATTCGGCCTAACATTGACAATTTCAAATTTGACCATATTTCTAGGTCTTTTTTAATTTCTGACCAGCATTTTTCATAGTTGTCCTTATACAAGTTCAAATTTTTAGATGTCAAATAAACCCCTAGGTATTTCACCTTCTTAACCACTGTCAAACCTGTCTCTTCTTGAAATTTCTCCTTCTCCGTATCTGTTAAGTTTTTTTCTAATACTTTAGTTTTTTGTTTGTTCAGTTTAAATCCGGCTACCTGACCAAATTGTTGGATTATCTCCAACACCCTTTTCGTACTAGTGTCTGGCTCTTGTAGAGTCAATACTAGGTCATCTGCAAAGGCCTTTAACTTGTAGTGTTTAACCCCGACCTGTACACCTTTAACCTGCTGGCCATTTCTAATCATATTCAGCAACACCTCCAGAACAGAAATGAAAAGCAATGGGGAAATTGGGCACCCCTGTCGTGTTCCTTTTTCTATCTTAAGTTCCTCCGTTATCACATTATTTACAATCAGCTTAGCTTTTTGTTCAGAGTATATCGCACCCATACCATTCTCAAAACCTTGGCCTACCCCCATCCCATGAAGATTCTTTTTCATAAAGCTCCAAGAGATATTGTCAAAGGCTTTCTCCGCGTCCACAAAAATCAACACTGCTTTGGTGTTTATATTCACCTCTAGCCGTTCCAAAATGTCTATTATATTCCTTACATTGTCTGATAAATGCCTCTTTGGGAGAAAGCCTGCTTGGTCCCTATGAATCTTCTCCATCAACACTCTTTTAAATCTTTTCGCCAAAATGTCTGCAAAGATTTTGTAATCCACATTAAGTAACGATATTGGGCGGTAGTTCTTAAGTTGAGTCTTTTCAGTCTCTGTCTTTGGTATGAGTGAAATATACGCTTCTTTCCACGATTCTGGTGCCTTTTTTCCCTCTAAGATCTCGTTACAGACTTCCTTTAACGGTTGAACCAACCACTCCTTCAAAGATTTGTAATATCTGGAAGTCAGTCCATCTGGTCCTGGAGATTTGCCCAATTGCATATCCTGAATGGCACCCTCTATCTCTTGTTCTGTTATTCTCTGGTTTAAATCCACCTTGCTTTGATGAGAGATTTTTTGTAATCCATATTTATTAAGGAATTTATCTATGTCCTCTTCATTTTGTGGTCCTTGAGAATAAAGTTTTTTAAAATAGCTCAGAAAACAGTTTCTAATCTCATTGGGTTTAGATATGTTCTTTCCATCCACTTCTAGGCTTGTAACTGTATTTAGTTTCTGCCTTTTCTTCAATTGCCATGCCAGAAGTTTGCCACATTTGTCTGCCGATTTGAATGTCTTTTGTTTCATTTGCTTTAGCTTCCACTCAATCTCTTGATTCATCAATTCCATGTATTGTGTCTGGTATCGCTTAATCTCTCTCAAGATCTCCTGGGACTTTGGTTTTGATCTTAATTTTTTCTCTCCTTCTTTTATCTTTTCCAAGATCTTTTCCTTCTTCTCATTCTGCTTTCTCTTCTTTATTGAGTTTTGTTGAATCAAAAAACCTCGCATCACAGCTTTACTTGCGTCCCAGATCACTCTTTTTTCCACATCGGCCTTTAGATTTATTTCAAAGTAGTCCTTTAAAGTTTTTGGGGCCTTCATGTGGACCTCCTTGTCTCTAAACAGGGTGTCATTCATCCTCCATCTAAATTGACCAGTTGTTGTAAGTTTCATTTCCATCTTTACGGCGTTATGGTCGGAGCAAGTTTTTGGACAGATTTCTATCTTCTTAATCTTTGGAGCCATCCCACTAGTGATCCAGATTTGATCAATTCTGGTCCAGGTCATCATTGCTTGAGAAAAGAATGTTCCTTCTCTCTCAAGAGGGTTCCTTGTTCTCCATATATCTATTAAGTCCATGTTTTCAGTCATTTCAAAAAAGGTCTTCGGAAGTCTCCCTTCCTTTGAAATTGTCAATCTTTGTGCTTTGTCCATAGTTGTAGAAACCACCCCATTCATGTCTCCCATAATTATCACATTATAATCCAAATAGTCCATCAGAGTTTCATGGAGTTTCTTGAAGAATTCCGCCTTGCCTTCATTTGGTGCATAAACTCCAACTATTAAAAATTTTTCTCCTTGTACTTGTATTTCCACTGCCAAATATCTTCCTTGTTCATCTTTAAACATCATTTTTGGAACCCATTTCTCTTTTACATAAATTACAACTCCTCTTTTCTTAACTTTGTCCGATGAAATGAATTCTTGTCCTAATCTTTTGTTTATGAGTAGTTTCCTGTGTGCTCTAGTTACATGGGTTTCTTGTAGACATATCAAATCCAATTGTTCTCTTTTCAAAATATGAAAAACTTGGCGTCTCTTCAAAGGCATGTTGAGCCCATTACAATTCCAACTCAGGAATTGCAGGGCCATCTTATTACTTTTCTGTTGTTCCTCCAACTGCTCCCAGTTGTTGCTCTTCCTCTGCTGGTGGTTGATTGAGTCCAAACGGTAAGTTCAAAATATCTAGTGCTCTCCTTTGTTCTGCGATTGGGTCCACAGTTCCCTTCTGTAGGTCCTCTTGGTTTCTTTCCAGGAACCTCTCTTTGTCTTGTATTGTCTTTATTTTCACCTTCTTTCCCTTGTAGTCAAAGGACAGTCCTTGTGGGAACTCCCACCTGAAAGGAATGATGTTCTTCTTCAGCAGGTAGACCAGATCCTTATAGAAGGTTCTCAACTCCAAAATATGTTTAGGGATGTCTTTGAAAATCTGTATGGATGAATTTTCAATTTGCAAGGCCTTTTGGTAGTGTAATTTTAATATTTTATCTCTTTCTTCCTTAGATCTAAGGATAATCAGGCAATCCCTCGGGGTCTTTCTGTTCAGTCTTCTGCCCAGTCTAAATGCTGTTGTTATCTTAAATTCTTCCTCCTCCAAGTCTTCCCAGAAATCAGCAAACTCTTGTGTTAAAAACTCCGCGAGGTTGTCTCCTTCGCTCTCGGGAATCAATCTCAATTTCAGATTTCTTTCCTTTCTCTGTAATTCCCACAAAGCCAGAGTTACATCATGTTCATGAACCTTTTTAGCAATCGGTTCTAAGTTCTCTTGAGTCTCTCCAGCAATAGTTCTAGCTTCCTCTGCAATCTTACGTGTTGCAGAATTTTCTTGAACCAGCCTGTTTATAGATTCTGTGTTCAGGTCCAGTCTTGCTGTTAGTTCTGTTAATTTCTGTATATTTTCTGTACTCTGCTTTGTCAAGGTCTCCAAAGATTGATTTATCTTGAGTAACGCTTGTGTCACTGACTCCATGGAGGCAGCTGTCACTTTTTCTTGTCCTGTTGTTCCTGTAGGAGTTACGCCTGTAATTGAGCCTCTTTTCTTTTGTTGCTGTTGCTGGTGTTGTTGTTGCTTGGCTTTAGCTCTGGTGGTTATCTCTTCTGCTGGGCCACTCATGTCCCAAGGTCATTCCCACGAAAACAGTCCCCTGCTGGAAAATTCCACTGTCCTAGACTGTTACAACCGTTACTTTAGCCCTCTAGGGGGAGCGAAACAAAATGTCCAAGTACGGAGACAAAAAAGTTGAAGACAAGTATATCAGGAGGCTTGTAAATATATGTTACAGCACTTTTCTAGTAGATACTATTTCAGCATGCTCCAATATACTGTAACAACAAGGTCTAAAAACTTTGTAGCCAAGGAAACTTCAACCATGTAACTTTCCCAAGAATTTAAAGACAGTTCAGTGCTCTATTGTCTTGTTTGGCAGTCCGTTTCAGGGTATTAAGGCAGCAGAAGATTTTTCCCTTTTAGATAGGTCATGCAGTTCTTATTGTCCCTTTTTTCCTCCCCTCTATCCTGCTTGCTAGAGGGGAGATCTAAGTCCAATGTCAGGTTAAATAGTCAAAGGATGTTTCATGCGGATGCAGCTTTAAAATTCCGTTGCTTTAGCTGTCATGCAGTCAGGGGGGAGGCAGACTTCCTTAATTTTTACCTTCCCCGTTTTCAGCCAAATTTTCTTTTAAAGGGTTCCAAATTAGCGTTCAGTCTTACTCACAGGTTTTTCAGTTCCAGATTTACAGGAAGGAATCGGCGCTCTCCGTCAATGGCGACGCGGCTTCACTCTGCGGGCTGGGTAGCGACTCTCAGCACCGCGCTCTCCCGATGCCGTTCCAGAGCCTTTAAAAAGGCTCTTTCTGCAGTAAGGGGGGCGCTTCTGGTGCCCACCGAGTCTCCTTGTTCACAGGCTTCAGCGCCTGTGATTTTAGGGGTCCCCCGCTTGCCGTAGCGGGTCAGACCCGAACTCGCAGAGCAGTCCTCCTCCGGAGCTCGGAAAGAGGACCGCCATTAACGCTGGCGCCGACCGGAAGTCCCAACGCCAGTTTCTCTTTATATACAGAAGTCTTTATTGAAGTTCATTTTCAGTTTGACAGCCGCGGCGCGCAGCCCTACATCTGAAACCCTAGACCGTTGAAGCTCCGTCTGAGTCGGTCCCTCCCCGACACCAGTTTAAGACCCTTGCCTTGCTCCACCTCCTTCTTTGTTCTCTCTTCCGCCGGGTCCTCCTGCCCGCTGGGGTTTCTCCCTTCCTAGACTCTTCCGACGCTGATTCCCCGGATTGTTCTCCCTCCCTCCGGCGGGCTTTAGGACCTGGTTCCCAATCCGGGCTCTCTGCTGTCCCGCGCACTTGTACATTTGAACTTGGCGCGTGCGCCCAACTCCCAACCTTCCTTCTGATCGTTACACTACTCCTGTCACTGCTTTCCTCCTCTTCCGGGAGGTTAGCTGGTTCTGACCTCCCCTCCATTCCCCCCTTCTCCGATGGAGGCGTGGTCAGCCCTGACTCATCTCCTCTCCCTGCTGGAGGAGACGCTGGCCCTGACACACGGGAACCTTCCCCCCCCTGCTATGCTCTGGTGGGGAAGCTGGTCCTGATCTCCAGCTGCCGCTTTGGGAGTCCCCGCTGGCCCCTTGCTTCTGGTGCGTCCCCCCTGGGACCCCCCTTGTCCTGACCACCGACGCCCCCTTCTGGGAATCCTCTGATTCGCTGGAGAGGCTCGTCGAATCCCTCGGATCACTGTCATTCTCCCCCCCGCTGTCCTCAGATTCTTCCCATTCGCTCTCCATCTCCTGTCTCCGCTGTGCCTCTGTCCCTGAACCCCTGACATCCATCCCCCCTCGAAGCCCCCCCTTCCCCCTCCCTCTCTTCGGGTGCGGGTTCCGGGTGCTCCATTGCTGTGGGGATGAGTGCTGGAAACCGTTCGTTCACCCCGGTGTGTCGCCGTCCTTCTGGATCCGGCCAGTCCGTAGTGTGCCCGTCGGCGTCGATCTCCTCTGCTTCCAACACTGTGTATTCGTGCTCGAACCCGGGATCCTCCCCCAACACGTCCATGCCCGTCTCTCCCCCCGTTACCTCGGGTGATGCTGCGTGCCAGGGTCCCCTTAGCAGCTCTCTGCTCCACCCCACCTCCGGTTGATCTTCCCACCAATAGGAGTGGTCTGTGTCAACCCCTGAGCATGATCCCCTTGGGGGGCTTGATTCCTGCGTCGCTTCCTCAGCGGACGAGAACCCCTGGAACGTGCTGGCTGAAAGTGTGGGTGTGAAAAGCCAGTCGTCGAAATAATCTGCTGGCATGGGTCTGTGTGGGAAGAGTGCATGGAACTCGTCTTTGAGATAATGCTCCTCCAGGGCATAGTCCGGTACCCAACTGTTGGCACTGGCTGGGGTACCTTCCCTGGCGAGGAGATATTCTACTCCCTCTTCCCCCCATCTCGAGTCCAAAATTTCCGTGACCTCGTTGAGTGGCGTCGCCCTCTGTGACTCCCCCCCTGTTGGTGATTTTCTGAGTGGGTCTGGTGCGGTCCCTGGCGCCTGAAACCTGTGTGGTGCCTTGTAGGGAGTGAGCACCGACCTATGAAAGACCGGGTGCATTCTGGAACCCTCCGGGAGAGTCAACCGGAAAGCCACTGGATTGATTTGTGCCTCGACTTGGTAAGGCCCTAGCTGCTTGTGTCCTAGCTTCTTCTTAGCCAACGATTTGGGCGGCACCGCCTGGGCCGCTAACCACACCCAGTCCCCCACCTGGATGTCTTCCCCAACTCTCCTGTGCCTGTCTGCCTGCACTTTGTAAGCGTGTTTAGCTAGTTCCAAGTGCCGTCTGAGTTGCTCGTGGACTTCCTGCAACTCTGCTGCCAAGTGCTCTGCTCCCCGTGGCTCCCCCTCCCCCGTCGTCTCTAACCCCAGGAAGGTTCTGGGATGCTGCCCATTGTTGGCGAAAAACGGTGTCACCCCTGTGGACCCGTGCTTCGTGTTGTTGTAGGCAAACTCGGCCAGCGGTAGGTAGTCCACCCAGGTCGCGGGCTGTTGATTCGCGTAGCATCGCAGGTACTGCTGCATGATGGCGTTGACCCTCTCCGCTTGTCCGTTGGTCTGCGGGTGTCTTGCCGACGCTAAGCTGATCTTGACGTTCAGGATGCCCAACAGCTTCTGCCAGAAGCTCGATATGAATTGGCGACCCCGGTCGGACAGGATGGACCGTGGCAAGCCGTGAACTCTGAACACGTGGTCTATGAACAGCTTGGCGGTCTGTTCCGCTGTGGCCACCTTCGCACAAGGAATGAAGTGCGCCATCTTGGTGAACAGGTCTACAACCACTAGTACCGCCGTCTTGCCTCGCGAGCTGGGCAGATCTGTGACAAAGTCCAGGGCCACCTTCTCCCACGGCTCTAGTGGCGTCTGTAGCGGTTCCAACAGTCCCGCTGGCTTCCTGTGCACTGGTTTGGCTCTTTGGCAAATGTCACACCTGGCGACGTAATCCGCAACTTCTCCTCGCATCTGGGGCCACCAAAAGTCCCTGGCTACTAACTCCGCCGTCTTGTCCTTGCCGAAGTGCCCAGCGCTGGGTGCGTCGTGCAATTGCTGCAGGACTTTCGCGCGTAGGTCGTCTCCCGGCACGTAGAGAGCCCCTTTGCGGGTAAGCAGCCCGTCGCGTATCTGGAACTCGTTGTCCTTCGCTGTGCCCCTCCGCACCTCCTCCATCTTGGATTGTGCGAACGGATCCGTCTGCAGCGCGCGACGCACCGCGTCCAGGTCCACGGTGGTTGAAGCGCATGCCCACGCTTGTGGTGCGAAAATGTGTTTGGCCGCCAGCGGTGGCGCTTCCTCGAGATACTGCGGTTTCCTGGAGAGTGCATCTGCTATGACGTTGTTGTCTCCCGGGATGTATTCTATCCTGAAGTCGAAATCCGCAAAGAACTCCGCCCAGCGTATGTGTCTCTGGTTCAGGAGCCTTGCCGTGCGCCAATACTCCAGGTTCTTGTGGTCCGTGCGGACCTGCACGGTGTGTCTGGCTCCGATGAGGAAGTGCCGCCACGCCTTGAAGGCTGCATGAATGGCCAGCAACTGCCTATCCCAGATGGTGTAGTTCTGTTCAGATTTGCTGAGCTTCCTGGAGTAGAATGCGCAGGGCCTCCAGTTCCCTTGCGGATCTTGCTGCAACAGGACCGCCCCCGCCGCTCTGTCTGAGGCGTCAGTCTCAACCCGCATTGGTTTGCCGGGATTCACGTGTAGCAGCTGTTCTTCGGACGCGGAGAGGCGCTTGAGTCTCCGAAAAGACTGTTCCGCCTGGTCCGTCCAGGTGAACTTCTTCTTCTTGGAGCTGAGGGTGTCTGTGATAGCCGCCGTCTCCTTCGTGAAACCCCTGATGAACTTGCGGTAAAAGTTGGCGAAGCCGACGAACTTCTGGACCTCCTTCCGATTGCGCGGGCTCTTCCAGTCCAACACCGCGCGGACCTTGGCGCTGTCCATGGCGAGTCCCTTGTCGGACAGCTTGTAGCCCAGGAAATCCACCTCTGTTACTTCGAACTGGCACTTCTCCAGTTTGGCGTAAAGTCTGTGCTCCCGTAGTCTCTGCAGGACCTCCTTTACGTCACTCCCGTGAGCCTCCTGCAATTCCGAGAAGATCAGGATGTCGTCAAGGAAGCATACGCACTTCTTGTAGAGGAGCCCCGCTAACACGTGGTGCATAAATGCTTGGAAACAGTGGGATCCGTTTTGGAGACCAAACGGCATAACTTTGTATTCATAGGTGCCTAGCGGCGTGAACATGGCCGTCTTCCACTCATCGCCCTCCCGCATGCGTATAAGGTTGTATGTGCCGCGTAGATCCAATTTGGTGAAGATCCTCCCCTTCCTCACCGTCGCGAGCAGGTCTTCGATCTTGGGCATGGGAAAGGCTGTGGGCTTCGTCCCCGAATTTATGAGCCTATAATCTATGATCAGCCTCTTTTGGGGCGTGTCCTTCTTCTTCACGAAAAACACGGGACTGCCCCCCACTGCCTTGGATTCTTGGATGAACCCCCGCTTCAAGTTGTGCTCTATGAACTCCCTGAGTTCCTGCATCTCGTCCTCGGACATGGAATACAGCTTCCCTGTCGGCAGCGCCGCCCCTGGTAGGAGGTCAATCGCGCAGCCGTAGGGCCGGTGGGGGGGGGGCAGCTGGTCAGCTTCCTTCTCGCAGAAGACCTCCAAAAACGCCTTGTACTTGCGGGGCACCGCCTGCACCATGCCTAGGTGTAGCTGCTGTCTATCCTCCTGACCCTCCTCTCCCTGGCCGGTCTGGATGCAATGTTCTGCGCAGTAGGAGGAGCCGAAGGTCAGCTGCCGCTGGTACCACGCTAATGCCGGGCTGTGCCTATCCAGCCAACTCATGCCCAACACTATGGGCGTGTCTGACAGGTGGGTGACGTTGAAGCTGATGACTTCGCGGTGATTTCCAATTTGCATCACCATAGGTGGTGTTTGCTGTACCACCTGTCCGCCCAGCAGCTTCCTGCCATCGACTGTGACGACGTTTAGTGGCAGCGCGGCCGGCAGAAGCGCTATGCGATGCTGCTTGATGAACTCCACCCCCACAAAGTCTGCGTTACTACCGGAGTCAATGGTAATAGGGACTTCCAGGGTGAATCCATTTGGCAGCTGGAGTGATGTGGTGAGCTGCACCACTGGTTTGGGTGGGAGGGGGTCTGTGGGCTGTAAGATCTCTGGGGACTGCTTCACTGACTTGCCTGGCTGGGCCCCAGTGCCTCTGCTTCCAGCCAGGCATTGTCGTTTCCCTGAAGCTGCTCCCCCTGTTGCACTGCTTCTTTTACTGTTGCCAAGGCTGCAGTGTGCTTCTGGATCCTCTGGGGACACTCTTTGGCCATGTGTTGTGCACTGTCGCAGATGTAACACTTCCTGCTCCCTCTAGGAGTCTTCACCTTGAATGCTCCTGGCGTTAGGGCTCTGGTTGCTGTCTGAGCCTTGGCACCACCTATCTCCATTGGTTCTTCTCCCTCCCCTGGCGGAGGCGTGGAGTGCGCGCGCCCTAGGTCCCTGGGTAGAAAGGGAGGCGCTCTGGCGGGTGCTCGTGCCAGACGACCCTCATCCCTGTTCCAAGGGCGTTCTTCCTGGCGTACTCCTATCGTGAGCGCTCTCTGTACTACCTCTGCGGTGGTGCTAGGTCTCTCACCTCTTGCCAGCTCATCTTTCACGGAGCCATTGAGCCCCTCCCAGAATAGATCCCTCACTGCCGCGGAGTCCTTTTCCCAGCCCAGCACATTCAGTAACGCAAAAAAATGAGAGTGGTATTGTCTGACCATGTCTTTGCCCTGCCGCAATCCATGCATTTCCCGCCTGGCCACATCTATGTCCACGGTAGATTGAAAACAAGCATCCATGGCCGTGATAAACGCGTCTGAATTCCTGAGGGCGGGGTCATCTTCGTGCCATAAATTGCGCAGCCAAGCTTTAGCTTCCCCATGCAGGTGGGTTATTATGAAGCCCACTTTCTCCTCCTCATCTCTAAAGTCTTTCCGAAGCAAATTTAGCGCGTAAATGACGTCTGCTCTGAAGCTGGGATAGTGTTTCAGGTTCCCATCGAAGTGGGCTACTATGCTGCCCCCCGTCTTCCGAGGCCAATCCCCTCCTGCCGGGATCCCGGGAGCCCTTCCTTGCACACACGTTCCCACCTGGCTTGCAGGTCTCTGCAGCGCGCTTCTGCTTCTTCTTCCTTCCGTCTGGAGGTCGCTACTTCTGCGTAAAGTTTGGAGACTGCCTCCTGCAGTGCTGCCAGCTGCGCCTCCGTAGTCATGTCCGCCTATCTTCGTGAGCTCGCAAAAAAAAAAAAAAATCTTACGGAGACGGAGCTTACTGTCAGGGCTGCCTCAGGTCCCAGCTCACAAAGGACCAACGCCATTTTCTCTTTATATACAGAATTCTTTATTGAAGTTCATTTTCGGTTTGACAGCCGCGGCGCGCAGCCCTACGTCTGAAACCCTAGACCGTTGAAGCTCCGTCTGAGTCCGTCCCTCCCCGACACCAGTTTAAGACCCTTGCCTTGCTCCACCTCCTTCTTTGTTCTCTCTTCCGCCGGGTCCTCCTGCCCGCTGGGGTTTCTCCCTTCCTAGACTCTTCCGACGCTGATTCCCCGGATTGTTCTCCCTCCCTCCGGCGGGCTTTAGGACCTGGTTCCCAATCCGGGCTCTCTGCTGTCCCCCGCGCTTGTACATTTGAACTTGGCGCGCGCGCCCAGCTCCCAACCTTCCTTCTGATCGTTACACTACTCCTGTCACTGCTTTCCTCCTCTTCCGGGAGGTTAGCTGGTTCTGACCTCCCCTCCATTCCCCCCTTCTCCGATGGAGGCGTGGTCAGCCCTGACTCATCTCCTCTCCCTGCTGGAGGAGACGCTGGCCCTGACACACGGGAACCTTCCCCCCCTGCTACGCTCTGGTGGGGAAGCTGGTCCTGATCTCCAGCTGCCGCTTTGGGAGTCCCCGCTGGCCCCTTGCTTCTGGTGCGTCCCCCCTAGGACCCCCCTTGTCCTGACCACCGACGCCCTCTTCTGGGAATCCTCTGATTCGCTGGAGAGGCTCATCGAATCCCTCGGATCTCTGTCATTCTCCCCCCCGCTGCCCTCAGATTCTTCCCATTCGCTCTCCATCTCCTGTCTCCGCTGTGCCTCTGTCCCTGAACCCCTGACAAGTACAATCCTAAGTGGGGGGGAAATGTGGGAATTTTCCAGAGTTACCCAGAGGAGGATGAAGGTGATGTCAAGGAAGCAGCTAAAGCTGAGGAAGCTGAGGAAGATGAGGATGATGATGATCAGAGTTCGGATTCCAGTTCAGTGGGCGGCGCTGCTGCTGGTGTCAGTGACAGTGATGACACAGCAGACTACAAGAGCGCAAAGGCCTCAGTCAGACCATCTGATGCGTCTGACAATGAACTGGAAGAACCACTGTTCACCATTGGTCACTTTTCTCCTAAGAAAGAGGAGATGAGTCCAGAAAACTTGCGTCTAGTACGCAGATCTGAGAGGGCCACAAAGGGCAGACCTCCAAAGAGATTTGCTGATGAGTTTGCTAAGACGGCAACTGCTGTTCTTAGTAGCTCAGAGAAGGTGTGGGAACCTTCAAGCTTCAAAGAGGTTCAGGAGTTAACCTCTAAAGATGCTGAGCCTTGGCTTAATGCCATGAAGGCTGAAGTTGATTCCTTGAATAGGAACCAAACTTGGGAACTGGTACCAGTAGTCCCAGGGATGAGACTGGTTGGCAGCAAATGGGTCTTTAAGGCCAAGACAGACCAGAATGGCAAGGTAGTCAGACACAAAGCCAGATTGGTTGCCAGAGGTTTTTCACAGGTACCAGGACAGGATTACCACGAGACCTACTCACCTACAGTCAAATATGAGAGCATTCGGCTGATGCTCAAGATAGCTGCGGAGGAGAAACTGCATGTTTCCCATCATGACATTAATACAGCTTTTTTGTATGGGATTTTGGGGGAGGAGCTGTACATGCTTCCACCAGATGGGATGCAGATACAGAAGGGAATGGTCTGTAAACTGCGGAAATCCTTATATGGTCTCAAGCAGAGTGCCAGGTGTTGGAACACAAAGCTCACGGAGACATTGCTTTCTCTAGGTTTTCACCAGGGCAAAGCTGATCCATGTGTGTTTGTCAAGGAGGAGGGGCAAAACAAACTGTATTGTTTATGTTTTGTTGATGATCTTCTGATGTTTTGGAAGAATCAGGCTTTCTACCAAAGCACCCTAGCTCAGCTGAAGGAGCACTTTGACATGAAGGATCTTGGTGAGGTATCCAACTATCTTTCTCTACAGGTGGAGAGGGACCAAGCAGGTAATTTTCTGGTACACCAAACACAGAAAATTGCTGATGTATTAACCAGGTTGAATTTGGTTGATGCAAACCCAGCAGACACACCGATGGTGACAGGTTACCAGGTAGACAGTACTGCTGAAGCGTTTTCTGACACAACGCTGTACAGATGCATTCTAGGGAAGTTTAATTTCATTGCTAGATGCTCAAGACCTGACATAGCTGTAAGCTGTAACCTGCTTAGCAGACATGCCAACAATCCTACTGTTCAGGATTGGAAAGCTCTGAAGTGCATAGCCCGCTATTTGAAAGGGACTATGCACTACAGGCTGAGGTTCACCAGTCAGAAGACTGGAGGTCTTGAAATCTTTGCAGATGCAAGTTTTGGAAGTGACACCACGGATGGTACGAGCACTTCTGGAGTATGCTACATGTACAACCACTGCCTGTTTGACTGGTTGTGCAAGATATCAACTAAAATATTTCAACGCATAATCTCTAGATGTACCGTGTTATGGCCTTGAAGATAAAGATGGTGCATAGAGTTTACTGAATTTTTAATAGTCATGCAACATTCCATGAAGTCTTTTATATGACAGAACTGAGATCAGGAATCTAGCAACCTGTAAAGTTCTATAAGAGTCAATGTCCTGGAGTAGATAAGCTAGATGTAATTCAGGTGGTTTAGCAGCAATTTCCAGAATGATTGAACTCAGGATCCTTGATCGGGGAACATTGTATAAGGGGCAATTAAACAAGATATGATAAAGGGATTCTATCGATTTGTTGTCACATGCGCACAAAACAGAGATTTTACCGTTAGAAAATCTATTGCTCAGCACATTTGAGGGGAACACATTAAATCTGGCTCTAACAAATGCGAATCTATGCGACGCAGCCGATAAAGTAGACAGATATCGAGGTATCTGGGACATAGATGTAATGCCCTGATATATCGGGAAACATGTACCTCCACCTGTGGTAAGATTTTGTTGCAAATCTACCTCCTCCAGTCTTTGTTTGATGACCTTTTTAGCTGCAATTAGATCTAAATTAAGTATATCGGAAGGAGAGATTCCATAAGACAACAGTTTGTAATGGATTTTTGTTGCCCATGGGCTGGTGAATTCATCTCTCCAAAGGCACTGAATAAGATGGTAGTTTGGCAATTTATGCCAAAGGGACAGCAAATAATTAAAGGCATGTCTCCACATCAGAATCTCAAGGGAGGGGGTCTTAAGTTCTAAGCGAATGGCAGAGTTGCTTACACAGGAGGGTAGTTTCAAAAGGCGTCTTAGAAAAAGATTTTGCAATGTCACCAGAGGCAAGAGGTTTACAAAGGCGCCCCATAAAGGGACCGCATAGGCCATAGTTGCAACCACTTTTGCACTATAAACTTTTAAGGCGGATGGAACATGCATAGCCCCCTCAGTAAAGAAGAAGCGTAGTAGAGCGTAGATAAGGGCTTTCACCTTGTTTTGTAAATATGTGATATGTGCTTTCCATCCCATATTATACTGGAAGTAAATTCCTAGATATTGAAATTTGTAAACTTGTTCAATTGGCTTCCCCTCAAGTTCCCATCTATACAGTTTACGACTCCTGGAAAAAAATTAGGACTTTAGATTTGGAATGGTTAATAGTAAGTAAATTTGTTTGGCAATATGATGCAAAAATCTTAAGGGCCCTCCTCAAACCGATTCGAGAATAAGAGAGGATCACCGCATCGTCAGCGTACAATAATAAGGGGCAGCGATAGTCTGCAAGCCTGGGTGCATGAATGGAGGTTTGGGCCTCAGCTAGGGGCGTCCTCATGTCACTAATATAAAGGTTAAAAAGATAGGGGGCAAGGATACACCCTTGTCGTACCCCCTTGTTTATTGGAACTGAGTTTGTGAGATCGCCCTCAGGTGTTAACCTCACCCTAGCGGCCGTCCCTTCATGTAATTTAATCAATAGCCACAACAGCCTTTTTTCTATGCCCCACTTTGCCAGTTTTTCCCATAGCAGCTCTCTAGAGATACTGTCAAAAGCCGCTGTCAGGGGTTCAGGAGCAGAGGCGAGGGCAAGGGAGGAAACAGAGAGCGAGGGGGAGGAGGCAGAAGAAAAGATGAGTGATGACGATGACCCAAGATCTCCGAGTCTTTCCAGTGAATCAGAAGATTCACAGAAAGGAGCACCAGTGGCCAGAGCAAGGGGGGAGCCTAGGGGGACACCCCAGGAAGAAGGGTCCAGAGGGGGCTCAGAGGGGAGCAGTTGGAAATCGGGACCAGCGTCACCAACAGAGAGCAGGGGAGAAGAAGGGCGCCAGGTATCGAGCGCTGGCAGCTCGCAACAGGAGGGAGGGCACGAGTCAGGAGTGGCCACACCTCCATCGGGAAGCGAAGAAACGGTCAGGCGGAAAGTGGAAGGTTGGGCGCGCGCGCCAAGTTCAAATGCACAGGAAGGTGGCGCAGTAAGCAGCCCAGAAAGGGAGCCAGGTCCTAAAGCCCGGCGCAAGGAGACAGGAGGGTCCGGGGGGTCAGCGTCAGAAGAGTCCCGGAAGGAAGAGACCACGGGGGGCAGAGGGACCCAGAGAAGAACGGTCAGGCGGAAAAGGTGGAGTAAGGCTAGGTTAGTAAGCTGGTGCACAGGGGGCGGAGACTCAGACGGAGCTTCGCCGGTCTAACCCATAAGACGTAGAGCTGCGCGCAGCAGCTTGAGAATGGAAACTGTAACTCAATAAAGACTTTTACAAAGTGACCGCTGGCTAGCGTGATCCTCTGTGAGCTAGGATCTGGAAGCAGCTCTGACAGCCACCTTCAGGTCTATAAAAGCGGCACATAGAAGACCATGAGTAGGGGAAGAATACTTCCGCGCCAAATGATATAGAATTATAGCATGGTCTATAGAAGCGCGATTTGGTCTAAACCCGACCTGTTCATGGCCTATCAGATTGGAATCTTCGGCCCATTTGGTTAGTCTGGTTAGCAAGAAGCGAGTGCAGATTTTTCCGATGATTGATAATAAACTGATATTACGATAGTTTCCTGGGTCCTCTGGTGGTCCTTTTTTATATATAGGAATTATGATGGACTCCTTCCATGATGTAGGTATCTGGCCCGTGGCATTGATTGCATCAAAGATTTTTGCAAGAATTTTAGCCCACCATATTGGGTGTTGTTTAATAGCTTCCGCCGGGATCAGATCGGGCCCTGGGGCTTTATCAGTTTTCAGTTTAGCAATTAAATCTACTATTTCCTCCGGGTCAGTATCTGGCCATATGGGCAAGTGACTTGAGAGAGTATCAGATTGGATGTTAGAGATGTCTGTCTGGGAGAAATATTTTCTTAAAAATTGTTCCCATGTCGGGGCTGGGATAACCGTCAATGGGTATTTCCTTGATCTTTTGTTGATTAAATTCCAAAAACCGCGAGAGCTGCGAAGCTTAGAGGCAGCAATCAGCGCTTGCCAACGTCTTAGCTGCCACTCGTGCTTGGCTGACTTCTGTGCCTGTTTGTAAGCAATTTTGGCCTGCAAGTACTCTGGGGGGAGAGTTTCAGCTCCAGAGGCTTTATATCTGTTGTAGATACAACAGAGAGAGAGTCTAGCTTGCTTACATTTGGCATCAAACCAAGGTGCACCGAACCTGGGTTGATCTCGGTTAGCCAGGTGAGCCGGCATCGTAAAGAAGCTAGTTAAATCTGCAGAGAAGTGGAAGAACCACTCCAGTATCCTATTTGGTTCAGACAGCTCCGCCAATGAAACAATAAGGGATTCGGAGCTATTCCTCTGGAAGAATTCCGCATATTTTTGGGCCTGTTTCATAGACCATTTAATGCCTCTTACTTGAGCTGTGGCATTTAAACCTACATGAATTGGGTGTGTTCCGCTAACCGGGTGCCAGTCAAGCGTTAGCTTGGCCGCTAGAGGTAGGTGATCACTGGATTGTACATTATCTACTTTCAGATAAAAGAAGTTTGAAAACAGGTCTTCTGAGACTAGAAGATAATCTAGGACACTATTTGATGTTGTGCCCAAATGAGTGAATTCACCTGGCACGTCCGGAGGGCAGTTGCCATTTAGAATGTTCAAATTCATACGAATGGCCAATTGATAAAGAAGGACTCCCGCCTCATTCACTCTGTTGTCCTTAGATCTTCTTGATGTGAAAGAGATTAAATCAGATTTTGGGTAGGGGGGAGATACCCACCACTTGGCCTTAATTATCCCATTCCAGTTGGCAGCTGTACGTGCATTGAAGTCACCACCCATTATCGATGGAATATTAGGGTACTTAACATAGCATGCCAATAAATGATCTTCCAGAGAATCCCATCTATAATGAAGGTCTGATATCAGACCACCTGGAGGAAGATAAACATTGGTGATTAATAGTGAGAATTTTTCACTTGAAATCAGACCAGTAAAAGCAAAAGGAGGAAAGGTATGGACTAGCGAGAGTTTAGCTCTCATTTTAAGCGATATGGCGATTGCAAGACCGCCTCTGGACCGGCCACCTTTCTGGGAGGGGATAGCTGGAAGTGATATCAGTTCAAAGCCATTTATATCTATTTTATCTTCTTCCCATGTTTCTTGCAACAGGATTATCTGGAAAGAGTTTATATAGGACAGAAATTCGGGATCTAATCTTTTCCTTTTCCAGCCAGCAATGTTCCAACTTAGGACTGCTAGCTGGGGACTTCTGTGTTGTTCCTTTAACAGTCAAAACGGAGGGGGGCAGACTCTCTGTTAAAGACAGAAGATGTAACAAAAAAGTCAGTTATTTTACTTTGGGAAGATGGTAACTGTGAGGCGCCCTGCAAATTAAAGTTTTTAACAATTTGGTTCGACTGTTGGCACACCGTGGATGATCCACTGAAAGTAGATCTCTGAACAGGAAGTCTCTTCATTTCGAAATTCTTGGTACAACTTGACAGAGAAATACCCAGGTAGGGGGAAATTGAGTCCGTCGGGGTAAACCCTCTCGCAGATTTATCATCCGACATTCGGATTATTTTATTGATGCGTCCCATCGGGTCTTCAATCGTTTCTGACGGCGGGTCCCGAGGTGTAACATTCGCAGTTTCCTTTGAAGGAGGTAATTGAGGGGGCATCACGGGGGTGGAAATTGCGGAAGACTCACTCAGGGGCATCACTTGTGGACTACTTCTATATCTGGACGAAACTGGAGAAGATTCTAGCTCTGGCATAGATGAGTGAGTTAAAGAGGGATTTGAGTCAAGCAGGGAAATCAGAATTTCGTCCTTAGGTATGTTGGTTGATGAATATAGATGAAGGTTCCGTGAGGATGGCAGAGCCTGGTCGTCTCGTGGTGTAGCGCACGGTGCAGAAGCAACTTGAAGATTTGAGTCTTGTCGGATGGTTTTTGAATTCAGAGTGGGGCTGAGCTGAAGAAGGTCAACCACTTCTGTCCGGTGAGCCCAGGTGGGATTATTTGAGACATCGTTAGTATCTTCCCCTCTATGTTGGACTTGCAAAAGCTGAGATTTAAGCGTGTCAAATCTTTGCATCATCACCGACTGTTCTTTCGGAGGGAGGGCTCTGAACGAATCAATAAGTTCCCTTTCGTCGAGGGCAGTCTGCAGATTATCATCCTCATTTATAGAAGTTTGAGAGGGTATCGAGTTTGGTCGAGGATGGCACGCTGCAGAGTCATCGCGGTTGGGCCTGACAGTATTTTGAAGTAAGGCAGAGTCTCTTGTCCTAATGCCCTCACCACCAGGGCACCTAATTAGAAGGGGTTTGATCTTGCTGTCTGTAAAAACCCTCGTTGCTACAATGTCGGCCATGGACAAAAGCGTTTTCCTCCTAACAATAATAGATGGTATCTTTTCAGAGTGGAACGCAAGTATCACCTTCAAGAAGTTGGTCTGCCGGGGAAGGGGCATCACAGCATATAGGTCAATCTGATGTTTCTTAATTTTTAAAAGTTTGCTTAGGCAGTCTTTAGCTCCTTCTAGCGATGACCATCTTCCTATTTCCGACCTGACAGAAAGGCAACTTTTCTTGGGTTGCAGTGTTAATATCTGATTGTTCAATTGGGAATTTAAGATATATTTAGTTTTAGTCTCCATTATTTTATCTGAATGGGGGTGAGGCAATAAGTTTTTGAACTCACAAACTGAAGATTGTGTTGTTGATTCAAGTTTTTCGATTTTCAGCAGGATATTGGATAATTGTGAAGATACCTCGTCCAGCCTTTTAAAAATACAGTGAAGGGTCTTAATTACTAAGTGTAACTGCTCACAACTGGGGAACTCCCCCATAACAGATGCCAAACCATCTTCCTGCGATGAGAGTTTTTCTTTCGTATTCTCCTTTACAGGCTTTACATTTGAAACATTTTGAGTCATCGGAATTGGAGTAGCATTTCCCAGAAGGCCTTAATCTTTGGGCACGTCCACCAAAGGTGGTAGAAAGTACCTTCAGTTTCTTTACATTTCCAGCACTTGTTATCAGGCAAATGATAAATCTTTGCTAGCTTGACTGGGGTCATGTACCACCTATAGATCATTTTCATAATATTTTCCTTTAAAGCATTACATGCCGTAAATTTTATCCCAGTGTTCCACAACCATTCCCAGTCAGCAAACATAATATTATGGCCAATGTCCTGTGCCCACTTAATCATAGCTGATTTAACTGTTTCATCTTGTGTATTCCATTTCAGCAGCAAATTATACATTCTTGACAAGTTCTTAGTATTGGGTTCTAACAATTCAGTTTCTAATTTTGATTTCTCCACCTGGAAGCCAATTTTCCTATCTTGTTTGTACACCTCCATTATTTGATAATAATGGAGCCAATCTCGTACTTTGGGTTTCAATTTCTCATGACTCTGTAACTTCAATTTATCTCCGTCTTGTTCCAAGATTTCCCAATACTTTGGCCATTCGGCCTCCATATTGAGCTTTTTCAATGCCTTAGCCTCCAAGGGTGACAACCATCTAGGGGTTTTGTTTTCCAGTAAGTCTTTATATCTTATCCAGACATTAGATAATGCTTTTCTGACAATATGGTTTTTAAAGGCCCTATGCACTTTAATTTTATCATACCATAAGTGTCAGGGAACTGCCATCGGAGGAACAGGTGGTGGAAGGGCTCACGGAGGCTGGGAGAGACCCAGCAGCTGAAGCAGGAACCAGCAGGGGGAGAGGTGGGTCTCTGAGGGAAAGCGAGCAAGAGGGAGGGCTCAGGGACACGTCCAGCGAGAACAGTGGGGAGGTTTCTGAACCTCCCATAGGGAGACCCACTCCTCGCCGGAAACTGTCACGCCGCGAGTCCAGAAGACGTGTTTCCGTTAAGGAGCTTTTATGCTGGAAGCGATTCCGAAAGCAACCACTGTCGGAATCTGCAAGTGACTAGAGCAGCCATGTCTGAGGGGCTCCGTCACAGACAGAGGTTTGTGGACTTGAACAAACTTTGAGGGACTACGATTTTTACGCACAAGCAGCTCATCATCCCATCACAGCATTCCGACAGTCTCTGTAAGCAGTTTGTGCAGGAGAAGGCATCATGAGCGACCCAGCCGGAACCGGAGAAGCAGGAGTTGGAGCGGGTCCAAGCCTGGAGGAAAGGTACCGGGCGTTGGAGATCCAGCTAGCGCTGCAGACGGCGAGGCTTGAGGAGAGAAGGGCTCAGGATGCAGACATAAAGGGGAAAGCCACCCAGTTCACCAGAAAGGTACCAGGATTGGTGCAGAAGTTTGGGGGGGACCCCAAGGACTACCATGCCTTTAGGACAGAGATGCAATATGCCCTCAATGTGCAGTTTGATGAATTCCCTGACGAGGAATCGCGAGTGGCTTTCGTGATTGGGCATCTTGAGAAGGGGGCGAGAGACTGGGTTAGACCCCTGATGGCAACGAAAAATGACGTCCTAAAGGACACAATGAAGTTCTTTCGTGCCATGGATCTGATGTTTTCCAGCGATATTGAGCAGGGAGTGGTGCGCAGACAGCTAATGGCTTGCAAACAGGGGAGCTGATCTGTCCGTGAGTACTGGACTGAGTTCACCATGCTGGTTCACAGATTGGGGTGGGACTTATCGGCGGAACCCATTCAAATGCTATTTGAAGAAGGGCTTGCTTCGGCTGTGAAAGACGAACTTTCCTGGGGTCCCAGGGCAGATTCTATGGATCAGCTGACCAAATCTGCGCTGACCATAGGAGCGCGCCAGGAGGCGAGAGCCTTGGAGACGCGGGAAGGGAAGGGGGAACGTTGGAAGGAGTTCCGCATTCCAGACATTCCAGAGCCAACTTTCCCGCCGGCAGAGCCGATGGAAATCGGAACAGCGCGCTCGCTCGCAGTTTCAAAGCCCAGTGAGGGGGGAAAGAAGGAGGGAAAAGGCGCCCGGAAATGCTATCTCTGCCAACAGCCAGGTCACTTTGCCAGAGTCTGCCCCCAGAGGAAGGAATGGCAAGGGATGGTGGGAGCTGTTGAGGGGAGAGAGGAGGAAATACCGGAGCAAGTAAAAGCCAACGCCTGGCTGCCACCGTCGGGACACAACAGCCAGGCCAAAGAGCAGTGAAAGTGCCCACGCCAGAACCTCCTAAACCTGCCCTAGTGATAGAAGTGTCGCTAGAGCTGCAAAACGGACACCCTCTAAAGATAAAGGCGCTGTTGGACTCAGGCAGCTCCTGCAATTTCATGAGCAAAGAGTTTGCAGCTGAACACCAGATACAGACGATCCCTTTAAGCAACCCCCTGCAGGTGACCACGATCGATGGCAGGGAGCTGTTGGGAGGAGAAGTCAGCTTGCAGACCGTCCCAATGATAACGAAGGTGGCAAGGCACACCGAACTGATAGCGTTTAATGTGGCCAGCTTGGGAGGGGCTCCTATTATTTTGGGGATGAGCTGGCTAGCGTTACATGATCCGCTGGTGGGCTGGCATCAGAGAGTGGTTTCCTTTGGTTCAGCACATTGCTTAGAACACTGCAAAGAGGGAAAGGGTTCAGCAGGGGCCCAAGCCACCCTAGCAGGGATGGAAGTAACGGAGAAAGTGAAGGTACCACGACAATACGCAGATCTCAGCGACGTGTTCAGCGAAAGGGAAGCTGACCAACTACCCCCGCATAGACCCTTTGACTGTCAAATCAATTTACTCCCTGGGGCACAGCTCCCTGTAGGCAAGTTGTACGCCATGTCAGACAGAGAGATGCAGGAGCTAAGAGAGTTCATTGACAAGAACCTGAAGAGAGGTTTCATCAGAGAGTCCAGAGTGGTGGGAGGTAGCCCAGTGTTTTTTGTGGATAAAAAAAAACACGGACAAGCCGAGGCTTGTGTGTGACTTCAGGGCTTTAAACGCAGTGTCAGAACCAGTGGCCTTCCCTATGCCCAGGATTGACGACATTTTGACCAGGGTGCGGAAGGGAGAGATTTTTACAAAGCTGGACCTAAGGGGGGCGTACAACCTGATACGTATAAGGAAAGGGGATGAATGGAAAACCACCATGTTCACCCCTTTGGGGGCATTTGAATATTTAGTTATGCCCTTCGGTCTACAAGCAGGCTCGGCGTGCTTCCAATCGTTTATGAACCACGTACTGGGGCCTTTGCTTTACAAGAATTGTGTGGCCTTCCTAGATGACGTGTTGGTGTATTCTGAGAATGAGGAGCAGCATGTGAGAGACGTCAGAGAAGTGTTGAGCAGGCTGCAAGCCAACCGGCTGTGGGTGAAACTGGAGAAGTGTCAGTTTCATACCAAGGAGGTGAAATTCCTGGGGTACCGCCTATCAGACAAGGGATTGGCCATGGATCCCGGCAAGGTCCAGGCAGTGCTGGAATGGAAAACACCCAAAACAAAGAAGGATGTGCAGAGGTTCCTAGGGTTTGGGAACTTTTATCGTAAGTTCATCCGAAACTTTGCTCACCTGATGGCGCCCATTACGGACTGTCTCAGCAGTAAGAAGAAATTCGTTTGGACTGAGGAGGCGGAGCGAGCATTTGAGGAACTAAAAAGGGCCTTCGCCTCTGAAGAACAACTTCTGCATGTGGATTTACAAAAAAAGATGAGAGTCGAAACTGACGCATCAGACAGAGCTATAGGGGCGGTGCTTCTGCAGCCAGGGAAGGAGGAGTCAGAGTGGAGACCGTGTGCTTTTTTTCCGCGAAAGCTGAACAAATCCGAGAGGAACTACATGGTGTACGACCGAGAACTACTTGCCATTCATGAGGCTTTCCGGAGATGGAGGCACCTGCTAATTGGCGCACAACATAAGGTGCAAGTGTGCACTGACCACAAGAACCTAGAGTATTGGAGAACGGCCCGAGTGCTCAACCAACGGCTAGTGAGATGGGCCCAGGAGTTCTCCAAATTTAACTTTGAGATTTGTTACGTGCCAGGCCCAGAGAACATTAGGGCGGACGCTCTCTCACGCAAACCTGAATATTTGGAGGGGGAGGGAGCACCCGAAGAAAGACATGTCATTCCAGAGGACCGCTGGGTGTGTGTGGGGGCATTGGTGGGGCAAAGAGAACTGGTAGAGGGAACGGAGAATGATGAATACGCCCAGGCAGGACAAACTCAGGGGTCTCAGGAGGGAGGGAGATAAACCCAGAGGTTTTGAGGAGAGAAACGGGGCGTTGTATTACAAGGGAGCGTTATATATACCTGAAGGAGAGTTGAGGGGGAAGGTACTCAAGCAGCTGCACGATAGCCCCACAGCGGGGCATTTTGGGCAACACAAAACCATGTGGCTGGTTACCAGGGAATTTTGGTGGCCCAAGGTCAGGGAAGATGTGCGGGAGTATGTGAGAGGTTGTGACCAATGCCAGCGAGCCAAAGGGGAGAGGCGGGCGCCGGCAGGGTTATTAGAACCGCTACCCACACCTGAAAGACCATGGGAAGCAGTGGCAATAGATTTCATGACTGATCTGCCAAAGTCCAGAGGGAAAACAGCCATCATGGTTGTGGTAGACCTGTTAACCAAAATGGCCCACTTTATAGCCTGCTCACATGCTGTCACGGCAGAAGAAACCGCTAAATTGTTTGTAGAAAATGTGTTTAGGTTGCATGGCGCCCCCTTGAGGGTGGTTTCAGACCGAGGGAAACAATTTACTTCCAGGTTCTGGAGGAAGCTCATGAACTTACTGCATGTAGAGGTCAATTTTTAGACTGCCCGGCATCCTGAAACCAACGGGCAGGCGGAAAGAGCCAATGGCATCCTCCAGCAATATCTGAGGTGTTATGTCAATGACAGAGAGAATGATTGGGTGGAGAAGCTGGCGTTGGCGGAATTTGCCTACAACAATGCGGAGAACGTGTCCACAGGGATGAGCCCCTTTTTGGCTAATTACGGGTGCCATCCCAGGGCTTTCCCAGGGGGGGAAGGGGAGAGATGGAGCATCCCGGCTGCCGAACAGTTCGTAGAAGAAATGGAATCGATCCATCGTCAGCTCCAACTTAACTTAGACAGGGCCAAGGAGGAGTATAAGAGGCAGGCAGACAAAAACAGAAGGGAAGGTGAAACCATTAGGGTGGGGGACCAGGTGTGGCTGTCAACCCAAGGGTTACCATTCAAAGGGGGTTGTAAGAAGTTAAGACCCAAAAGATTGGGCCCATTTGAAGTCACGCAACAGGTCAACCCAGTGGCTTTCAGACTCCGGTTACCGAACCACATAAAGCTGCACCCAGTTTTCCACAGGTCGTTGCTGTCACCGTATAAAGGGGACAGAGAAGGGAGGTTCACCCGGGGACCAGCAATGGAGGAAAGGGAACACAGCAACCATGTGGCGGAGATCCTCGATTCCAGGTGGAGGGGAGATCAAGTGGAGTATTTGGTAATGTGGGAAGGGGAACCGGAGTCGGAAAACACCTGGGTCATGGCAGAGGATGTCAATGACGAGGTCTTAATAGAAACTTTTCATCAGAGGTTCCCACGTAAACCTCAGCCTGTAGCGAGGTTCCGGAGGGAATACTTTGCTACCACAGATGAGGAAGAGGAGTTGGAGGGGTTCACAGATTCCGAGGAGGAGGAGGATTCAGCGACCCGGAACGGCGACCGATGGAGGGAAATGTTCGAGACGTCTGAAGATGAAGAGGACTCTTTTAGGGGTTTTACCTCCTCACCGCCCAGAGGAGAGGGAACGGGAGGGGGTGAAGGGGGTCCTGGACGGGAGGTGGATGTCAGGGAACTGCCATCGGAGGGACAGGTGGTGGAAGGGCTCACGGAGGCTGGGAGAGACCCAGCAGCTGAAGCAGGGACCAGCAGGGGGAGAGGTGGGTCTCTGAGGGAAAGTGAGCAAGAGGGAGGGCTCAGGGACACGTCCAGCGAGAACAGTGGGGAGGTTTCTGAACCTCCCATAGGGAGACCCACTCCTCGCCGGAAACTGTCACGCCGCGAGTCCAGAAGACGTGTTTCCGTTAAGGAGCTTTTATGCTGGAAGCGATTCCGAAAGCAACCACTGTCGGAATCTGCAAGTGACTAGAGCAGCCATGTCTGAGGGGCTCCGTCACAGACAGAGGTTTGTGGACTTGAACAAACTCTGAGGGACTACGATTTTTACGCACAAGCAGCTCATCATCCCATCACAATAAGTATGCATGCCAACCAAATGCATTATTGAAACCTTCTAAATCCAAGATATCTGTATTCTCGAGGAGCACCCACTCTTTCAGCCAGCAAAACGCTGCTGCTTCATAGTACAATTTTAAGTCCGGCAGGGCAAATCCCCCTCTTTCTTTTACATCTGTCAATATTTTAAATTTTATTCTGGGCTTTTTGCCCTGCCAGACAAATTTCGAAATGTCTTTCTGCCACCTCTTGAAACAGTCCATCTTGTCAAGAACCTGCAAAGTTTGAAACAAGAATAACATTCTAGGCAATACATTCATTTTAATAACTGCAATTCGGCCTAACATTGACAGTTTCAAATTTGACCATATTTCTAGATCTTTTTTGATTTCTGACCAACATTTTTCATAATTGTCTTTATACAAATTCAGATTTTTAGATGTCAGATGAACCCCTAGGTATTTCACCTTCTTAACCACTGTCAAACCTGTTTCATTCTGGAATTTCTCCCTCTCCATACCTGTTTAATTTTTCTCTAAAACTTTAGTCTTTTGTTTGTTCAGTTTGAATCCGGCCACCTGACCAAATTCTTGAATTATCTCCAACACCCTCTTTGTACTAGTATCTGGCTCTTGTAAAGTAAGTACCAAATCATCTGCAAAGGCCCTTAACTTATAATGTTTAGCTCCGACCTGTACACCTTTAACCTGCTGGTCATCCCTAATCATATTTAGCAAAACCTCCAGGACTGATATAAAAAGTAATGGGGAAATTGGGCACCCTGGTCGTGTCCCAGGGCTTTATCATCTTCTTTTTATGTAGGTGGAAAACAAAACCCCTTTTTGCTTAGGTCGGGGGAGATTCCGGTGCAAGTAATTTGTGATAATAAGAGGCAGAATTTTATTGTTGTTTTGTTTTGGTGTAAATTAATAAAAATTATGTTAGAAAAAAGAAAAAAAAAGGGTTTGGGTTAGGGTTAGGGTTAGGATAAGGATTGGGGTTGGGGTTAACCCATTCGAATTGAAATAAGACCAATCAAAGCTTATTCGTCTTCTTTCTACGCATATGGAAGCAAAAAGACGGTGTTGTGTTATTTTGGTTTCATTACACACACTTTGCGATTTCTGGGTCAATGTGCATTAACACCAAAGAACACGACTTGAAATAAGTGAAGTCCAATATTCTTCTTTCTATGTAGCTGGAACACAAAACAACCTGCTTGGCTTTATTTAGGCTTATTACACTTCGCTTTGCTAGGGACAGGGTTAAGGTTAGGGTTAGGGTTAGGGTTAGGGTTAGGGTTAGGGTTAGGGTCGGGGTGAATGACCACAGAAAGAACAATCCAAGCTTATTCGTCCTCTTTCTATTGAGATGGAACCAAAACACATATTGTCAGAGCTGCCCAAGGTCCCAGCTCACAAAGGACCAACGCCAGTCCATTGTTATATACAAAAGTCTTTATTGAAGTTCAGTTTGTCTTTCACATCAGCAGCGCGCAGCTCTACGTCTGAAACTCTAGACCGCTGAAGCTCCGTCTGAGTCTCCTCCCCCCAGACACCAGTTTAAGACCCTAGCCTTGCTCCACCTCTTCCTTTGCTCTTTCCTCCTCTGGGTCCGCCTGTCAGCTGGGGTCTCGCCCTTCCTAGACTCTTCTAACGCTGAGTCCCCTGAGTCTTCCCCCTGCCTCCGACGGGCTTTAGGACCTTGTTCCCCATCCGGGTTTTCTGCTGTCCCGCGCGCCTGTACATTCGAACTTGGCGCGCGAGCCCATCCGGCAACCCTCCTCCTGACCGTTACACTGCTCCTGTCACTGCTTCCCCCTTCGGGGAGGCCAGCTGGACCGGACCTCCCCTCCGTTCCCCCACTCTCCGAGGCGTGGTCAGTCCCGACTCTTCTTCTCTCCCTGCTGGAGGAGACGCTGCCCCTGACACCTGGGACTCTTCCCCCCCACTATGCTCTGGTGGGGAAGCTGGTCCTGATCTCCAGCTGCTGCTTTGGGAGTCCCCGCTGGCCCCTTGTTTCTGGTGTGTCTCCCCTGGGACCCCCCCTTGCCCTGACCATCGGCGCCTCCTTCTGGGAATCTTCTGATTCGCTGGAGAAGCTCATGGAATCTCTCAGGTCACTGCCGTACTCCCCTACGCTGCCCTCAGATCCTTCCCCTTCGCTCTCCATCTCCTCTCTCCCCTGTACCTCTGCTCCTGAGCCCCTGACATCCATCCCCCCCTCGAAGCCCCCCTTCCCCCCTCCCCCTCTTCTGGGGCGGGTTCCGGGTGCTCCAGTGCTGTGGGGGTGAGTGCGGGATACAGTTCCTTCCCCCTGGCGTGCGGCCGACCAGTTGGATCCGGCCAGCCCGTAATGGGCTCGTCGACGTCGATCTCCTCTGCTTCCATCTCTCTGCATTCGTGTTCGAACCCAAGGTCCTCCCCCAACACGTCCATGTCCGTCTCTCCCCCTGTTACCTCGGGTGATGCTGTGTGCCAGGGCCCCCTTAGCAGTTCCCTGCTCCACCCCACCTCCGGTTGAGTGTCCCACCAATAAGAGCGATCCATGGCAGACCCCGAGAGTGATCCCTCCGGGGAGCTTGTGTCTTGCGCCGTTTCCTCAGCGGATGAGAACCCCTGGAACGTGCTGGCTGAAAGTGTGGGTGTGAAAAGCCAGTCGTCGAAATAATCTGCCGGCATAGGTCTGTGCGGGAAGAGTGCATGGAACTCGTCTTTGAGGTAGTGCTCCTCCAAGGCATAGTCCGGCACCCACCTGTTGGCGCTGGCCGGGGTACCTTCCCTGGCGAGGAGATATTCAACTCCCTCTCCCCCCCATCTCGAGTCTAAAATCTCCGTGACCTCGTTGAGTGGCGCCGCCCTCGGTGACCCCTCCCCCGTTGGCGACTTTCTAAGTGGGCGAGGTGCGGTCCCTGGCGCCTGAAACCTGTGGGGTTCCTTGTAGGGTGTGAGGACTGACCTATGAAATACTGGGAGCATTCTGGAACCCTCCGGGAGTGTCAACCAGAAGGCCACTGGGTTGATTTGTGCCTCGACTTGCTAAGGCCCTAACTGCTTGTGTTTGAGCTTCTTCTTAGCTAACGTTCTGGCCGGCACTGCCTGGGCCGCTAACCAGACCCAGTCCCCCACCTGGATGTCTTCCCCGACTCTCCTGTGCCTGTCTGCCTGCACTTTGTAGGCGTGTTTTGCTAGTTCCAAGGTCCTTCGGAGTTGGTCGTGGACCTCCTGCAACTCTGCTGCCAAGTGCTCTGCACGCCGTGGCTCCCCCTCCCCCTTCGTCTCTAACCCTGGGAAGGTTCTGGGATGCCGCCCATTGTTGGCGAAGAACGGTGTCACCCCTGTAGACCCGTGCTTCGTGTTGTTGTAGGCGAACTCGGCCAGCGATAGGTAGTCCACCCAGGTCGAGGGCTGTTGATTCGCGTAGCATCGCAGGTACTGCTGCATGATGGCGTTGACCCTCTCCGCTTGTCCGTTGGTCTGCGGGTGTCGTGCCGAAGCTAAGTTGATCTTGACGTTCAGGATACCCAGCAGCTTCTGCCAGAAGCTCGAGACGAATTGGCGCCCCCGGTCGGACAGGATGGACCGTGGTAAGCCGTGAACTTTGAACACATGGTCTATCAACAGCTTGGCGGTCTGTTCCGCTGTGGCCACCTTCGCGCAAGGAATGAAGTGCGCCATCTTGGTGAACAGGTCTACGACCACGAGTACCGCTGTTTTGCCTCGCGAACTGGGCAGATCTGTGACAAAGTCCAGGGCCACCCTCTCCCACGGTTCGAGCGGCGTCTGTAGCGGTTCCAGCAGTCCCGCCGGCTTCCTGTGCACTGGTTTGGCCCTTTGGCATGTGTCACACCTAGAGACGTAATCCGCGACTTCTCCCCTCATCTGGGGCCACCAAAAGTCTCTGGCCACCAATTCCGCCATCTTGTCCTTGCCGAAGTGCCCAGCACTGGGCGCGTCGTGTAACTGCTGCAGGACTTTATCTCGGAGGTTGTCCCCAGGCACGTAGAGAGCCCCTTTGAGGGTGAGCAGTCCGTTGCGTATCTGGAACTCGTCGTCCTTCGCTGTGCCGCTTCGCACCTCCTCCATCTTGGATTGTGCGAAGGCATCCGTATGCAGCGCGCGACGCACTGCGTCCAGGTCCACGGTGGATGAAGTGCATGCCCACGCTTTCGGTGCGAAAATGTGTTTGGCCGCCACCGGTGCAGCTTCCTCGAGATACTGCGGTTTCCTGGATAGTGCCATGACGTTGTTGTCTCCCGGGATGTATTCTATCCGGAAGTCGAAATCCGCGAAGAACTGAGTTTGCAGGGCAGCAGTTGAAGAAGGAGCAAAAAGGGTTTTCTTGTGTGTGTGTGTTTCTTTGTGGCTGATTAGCTGTTTTCCCTGTGTAAAGGTCAGAGGGGGCAGGGTTTCTGTTGAGGCAGGGGATTAGCTGTGGGAGGAGCTTATCAGAGTTTGCAGGGCAGCAGTTGAAGAAGGAGCAAAAAGGGTTTTCTTGTGTGTGTGTGTTTCTTTGTGGCTGATTAGCTGTTTTCCCTGTGTAAAGGTCAGAGGGGGCAGGGTTTCTAGCGGCGCACACAGTTATACCCATCTTTTAGATTTAGATTTTAAATCTTTTAGATTTAGTCTCAAACGTTTGTTGGGGGAGACCTAGGGTTTTTTTTTTTCTGGGGGAAGTTATTTGTCCTGTCTTCAAGCTTTTTATGATGGAGGACCTCTGTAGCCACCCCCAACAACACGATCTCAAGATGGAAGGGGAGGGAACAGCTGCAGTCGCCTGCGATTCCTGCGCAATGTTTGCCATCTTGCCAAAGGTTGCAGGCAGCTTTACCTGCAGCAATTGCATGTTGATTGCCCTCTTAAAAGACAAAGTCCAGCAACTGGAGGAACGTGTAGCTACGCTCCAAAGAATTAGAGAGCTGGAGCTCTTCTTGGAAGCAACAGAGCACACCGTCCCCACCAAGGAAGACACAGGGGACTCCCCTGAGAAGGAGGCTAGTTCACCAACACAGGAGCCAGATATATGGAGAAACGTGACTCAAAGAAGTAGGAGGCCCAGGGTTCACTCTAATTGTTTAGAAATACACAATCGCTTTGAGGTCCTCTCCCCTAGCATGGAAGACGAAGAGCAGACTCCATTTGAGGATCTCTCCCTCATTACAGTCGATCAGGTATATGAAGACGAGCAGCAAAGTCAGTCCTCAGGGAATGTGCAGGCGACCTTGGAACGGACAGCTCACGGAAGAACCCCGACCAAACCCAAGAGGAGGCGTGTAGTGGTGATAGGGGATTCCCTACTGAGGGGAACAGAAGCAGTGATCTGTGGGCCTGACAAGATGTCTCGGGAAGTGTGCTGTCTCCCCGGGGCTAAGATCCAAGATGTAACTGAACGACTGCAAGGAATCATAAAACCCACTGACAAATACCCCTTCCTCTTGGTTCATGTGGGAACCAATGACACTGCAAGCAATAGCCTCCAGAAGATCAAAAGAGACTACGAGGCTCTCGGCAGGAAATTGAAGCAACTAAATGCACAAATTGTCATCTCATCTGTCCTCCCTGTTGAACGACGTGGCCCAGGGAGAGAGGGGAAAATAGTGGAAGTGAACAGCTGGCTTCGCAAATGGTGTAAACAGGAACGGTTTGGATTCTTAGATCACGGACTGCAGTTTCTTGAGGATGGACTTCTGGCAAGTGATGGGCTGCACCTCACAACGGTTGGGAGAAATGTTTTTGCCAAAAATCTCAGAAACCTCATCAGGAGGGCTTTAAATTGACTAATGTGGGGGAGGGAGACAGTGCTCCTGAAGGTAGGAGTCTATCAATTAATGAAGATGATCATCCAAATGTCATAGACCAAATGGAGCAAACAGCACGCGGACCTTGTGGTGGGAGGAAAAAATCCTTAAATAAGAGACACGGGGGAATGATTAATGGACTTCAATGTCTGTACACTAATGCGCAAAGTATGGGAAATAAACAAGATGAGCTTGAGCTCTTGGTACAGCAAACTAAATATGACATAATAGGTATCACTGAAACCTGGTGGGATAAGTCCCACGATTGGAATGTAATAATGGGGGGATACAATCTACTTCAGAGAAACAGACCAGACAAGAAAGGAGGAGGAGTGGCGTTATATGTCAGGGATGTGTATACCTGTGAAGAGATCCAAGATTTAGATCCTCAAAGCCAAAGTGAGAGCATTTGGGTCAAAATTAAGGGAGAGAAGAATAACAGAGACCTCATTGTGGGAGTTTACTATAGATCCCCAAGCCAAACGGAGGACATAGATGATGCCTTCCTGGAACAGATGGCCAAGCATGCAAAAGGAAGGGAGATAGTAGTAATGGGGGACTTCAATTACCCGGATATTTGTTGGACGTCAAACTCAGCCAAGAGCATAAGGTCAAACAGATTCCTCACTGGCCTTGCAGACAACTTCATTGTCCAGAAAGTGGGAGAAGCAACAAGAGGAACAGCCATTTTAGATCTGGTCCTAACCAATGTTGATGACCTGGTTAGTGGGGTAGATGTGGAAGGATCTTTAGGCGCGAGTGATCATGCTCTTCTGAAGTTTACTATACAGCGGAAAGGAGCAGCCAAGCATACTAGGACTCAATTTCTTGACTTTAAGAAAGCCGACTTCATAAAACTTAGGGAAGTGCTGGGTGAGATCCCATGGACAGCAATACTAAAAGGAAAGGGAGTTCATGATGGCTGGGAGTTTGTTAAGAGCGAGATAGTAAAAGCACAACGTCAGGCAATACCAATGAGACGGAAACATGGAAGGTGCCTAAAGAAGCCAGGGTGGCTATCTAAAGAACTTTTAACTGAATTAAGATTAAAAAAGGATGTGTACAAAAAATGGAAAAGGGGGGAAACCACCAAAGAGGAATTCAAACAAATAGCCAGCACGTGTAGACACAAAGTCAGAAAAGCTAAAGCACAGAATGAACTCAGGCTTGCTAGAGAGGTTAAAAGCAACAAAAAAGGCTTTTATGGGTATGTTCGTAGCAAAAGGAAGAACAAAGAAACAGTGGGGTCACTCAGAGGAGAAGATGGTGAAATGCAAACAGGGGACACAGAAAGGGCTGAACTCCTCAATGCCTTCTTTGCCTCAGTCTTCTCCGATAAAGAAAACAATGCCCGACCTGAAGAATTTGGAGCAAATGATTCAGCAAAGGAAACACAGCCCAGAATAACTAAGGAGATAGTACAAGAATATTTGGCTAGCTTAGATATATTCAAGTCTCCAGGGCCAGATGAACTGCATCCAAGATTATTAAAAGAACTGGCAGATGTGATCTCAGAAACACTGGCAGTCATCTTTGAGAATTCCTGGAGAACAGGTGAAGTCCCGGCAGACTGGAGGAGGGCAAATGTTGTCCCTATTTTCAAAAAGGGGAAAAGAGAGGACCCAAATAATTACCGCCCAGTCAGTCTGACATCAATACCAGGGAAGATTCTGGAGCAGATCATTAAGCAAACAGTCTGTGAGCACCTAGAAAGGAATGCTGTGATCACCAATAGTCAGCATGGATTTCTGAAAAATAAGTCATGTCAGACTAACCTGATCTCGTTTTTTGACAGAATTACAAGCCTGGTAGATGAAGGGAACACAGTGGATGTAGCCTACCTTGATTTCAGCAAGGCATTTGACAAGGTGCCCCATGATATTCTTGTAAAGAAGCTGGTAAAATGCGGTCTTGACTATGCTACCACTCAGTGGATTTGTAACTGGCTGACTCACCGAACCCAAAGGGTGCTCATCAATGGTTCCTCTTCATCCTGGAGAAGAGTGACTAGTGGGGTGCCACAGGGTTCTGTCTTGGGCCCAGTCTTATTCAACATCTTTATCAACGACTTGGATGACTGACTCAAGGGCATCCTGATCAAATTTGCAGATGATACCAAACTGGGAGGGGTGACTAACACCCCAGAGGACAGGATGACACTTCAAAACGACCTTGACAGATTAGAGAACTGGGCAAAAACAAACAAGATGAATTTTAACAGGGAGAAATGTAAAGTATTGCACTTGGGCAAAAAAAATGAGAGGCACAAATACAAGATGGGGGACACCTGGCTTGAGAGCAGTACATGTGAAAAGGATCTAGGAGTCTTGGTTGACCACAAACTTGACATGAGCCAACAGTGTGACGCGGCAGCTAAAAAAGCCAATGCAATTCTGGGCTGCATCAATAGGAGTATAGCATCTAGATCAAGGGAAGTAATAGTGCCACTGTATTCTGCTCTGGTCAGACCTCACCTGGAGTACTGTGTCCAGTTCTGGGCACCACAATTCAAGAAGGACACTGACAAACTGGAACGTGTCCAGAGGAGGGCAACCAAAATAGTCAAAGGCCTGGAAACGATGCCTTATGAGGAACGGCTAAGGGAGCTGGGCATGTTTAGCCTGGAGAAGAGGAGGTTAAGGGGTGATATGATAGCCATGTTCAAATATATAAAAGGATGTCACATAGAGGAGGGAGAAAGGTTGTTTTCTGCTGCTCCAGAGAAGCGGACACGGAGCAATGGATCCAAACTACAAGAAAGAAGATTCCACTTAAACATTAGGAAGAACTTCCTGACAGTAAGAGCTGTTCGACAGTGGAATTTGCTGCCAAGGAGTGTGGTGGAGTCTCCTACTTTGGAGGTCTTTAAGCAGAGGCTTGACAACAATATGTCAGGAGTGCTCTGATGGTGTTTCCTGCTTGGCAGGGGGTTGGACTCGATGGCCCTTGTGGTCTCTTCCAACTCTATGATTCTATGATTCTATGATTTATTCGTCCTCCTTCTATTGAAATGGAAACAAAACACCTATGCTTGATTTGGGCTGATAACAAAAATGTCACTCTGCGATTTTTGAGTGAACGTGCTTTCTAACCCCCAAAACACCAATTTGAAATAAACCCCCAAAACACCAATTTGAAATAAACCCAATCAGAGCTGTTTGGCTTTTTTTTACCTTATTGATAAAGCTCTGATTGGGCTAATTTCAAATCCAAGATTCTTCTTTCTATGTAGCTGGAACCCAAAACAACCTGTTTGGCTTTGTTTAGGATTATTGCACTTCTCTTTGCTAGGGTTGGGGTTATGCTTAGGGTTAGGGTTACTGTTTTTGTTAGGGTTAGGGTTAAGGTTAAGGTTAAGGTTAAGGTTAAGGTTAAGGTTAAGGTTAAGGTTAAGCTTAAGGTTAAGGTTAAGGTTAAGGTTAAGGTTAAGGTTAAGGTTAAGGTTAAGGTTAAGGTTAAGGTTCGGGTTCGGGTACTGGTTCGGTTTCGGGTACGGGTACGGGTTCAGGTTTGGGTTTGGGTGAATTACCACCGAAAAAACAATCCAAGTTTATTCGTTCTCCTTCAATTGAGATAGAACCGAAACACCTATGGTTGATTTCGGCTGATAATAAACATGTCACTCTGTGCTTTTTCAGTGAATGTGCATTCTAACCCCCAAAACACCAATTTGAAATAAGCCCAATCAGGACTTTATCATCATCTTTTTATATACGTGGAACCCAAAACACCTTTTTGCTTTGGTTGGGGGTGATTTTGGTGCACACCCAAAAAACACCATGCGAATTGTAATAAGCCCAAAGAAAGCTTATTTGTCTTCTTTCTACGCATATGGAAGCAAAAAGACGGTGTTGTGTTATTTTGGTTTCATTACACACACTTTGCGATTTCTGGGTCAATGTGCATTAACACCAAAGAAAACGACTTGAAATAAGTGAAATCCAATATCAATCAATCAATCTCTTTATTCGACCGATAGTCAGAATTAAAACATTACACAATAATTATAAACTATAACATCATAGAAGATACATAAGTAAGGTAGGGCCACAGAAATAGACCTCTCACAGATAACCCACATCAAAGCATTCAGTTATACGTTTCCGATACTTGAGTGCCAGGAAAAGAAATTTAGCCACTGACAAGGTTGTTTTCCCAGAAGACTGATTTAGCAGATATGCTGTCTGCTTTCCTCTTTGTCGGGAACTGAGCTGGGGTAAGTATGGTGTTATAAGATACTGTCTTAAATCGTTGTAGAAGGGACAGCTCAATAAAATGTGCTCTGTGGAGTCTACCTCACCCAATGCACAGTGGCATAATCTCTGGTCATATGGAACTCCTCCATATCTTCCCTTCAGGACCGCCGAGTCAAGAACATTCAGCCTAGCCGCAGTAAATAGTCTGCTGTATTCCACGTAGTGGATATCCGCCAGGTAGCGAGCTGGAGCAGCCCGATACAACTGCTCCCCCAGAAACAACCCAGGTTTCACACGGGCTATGTCCTCCTGTCTGGCAATATCCCTTAATCTTTGCGCGATCACCGCCTTTGCGTGACTATACGTCATGGACTCTATATAAAGGGAGGACAACCCACACTTCTGCACTTCCTCCACTATCTCCCCTTCCCATGGAGATTTAAAGTTATCCCTCAGAATCAAGGGGGCCAAACCCACCGGTCTGAAACAGAGCTTGAGCCATAGCCATAGCTTCGCTTTCAGGGCCACATACCTAAAGGCTTGGCAACCGGTTTCCAATCTCATGATCGCGCCTGCCACGGAGGGGGGGATCCTGAGTATGGCCCTGAGGAATTGGGTTTGGATAGATTCCAATTTTTCAAAATCCCTACGTGAGCCCAAGGCAATGCCCACCAGCAGGAGAGGGAGGACTTTCATTTTAAAGAGACGTAAGGCAACATTGACAGTTTGTGCCTGTTTCTTGGAGTACAGGGTTCTAATCACCAGGGTTGCTTTGGATGCGTTCGAGGCTATGTATTCTCTGTGCGCCAGGAAGGACCTATTTGATCTTACAACCTGACCCAGGTACTTGAAGCAACTGACCTGCTCTAAAGGAATACCATTAATTGACCATAAATTAGGTTTCGGTCGAGCAGCAAAGACCATTATTTTGGTCTTGGCATAATTTAATTGGAGCTCGTGTTGGGTCTCATATTCATGAAGAGCTCGAAGCATCCTCCTTAATCCGATGGGGGAGGTAGCTAATAGGGCGGCATCGTCCGCATACAGTAGGACATTTAAGGCTCGTCCTGCCAGTTTTGGTGGATGGAAATCAGCATTTGCCATATGTGCCACTAGCGAATTAATATAGAAGTTAAACAGAGCAGGGGCAAGCAAACAGCCCTGTCTTACCCCCCTAGTGGTGGCAACCGGATTGGAGACTAGCCCCTTACTATCTATCCTAATCCTCAAGAGGGTATTTGTATGCAAATTAATAATCAGCAAGAGAAGGCGACGGTCGATAGATGTCGCTGCCAATTTTGTCCATAGCTGGTTCCTGGGAATTAGATCAAAGGCCTGCTTAAAGTCTATAAAGGCGACGTGGAGGGCTTTTAGGCCATTGCCAGTGTACTTGGTGGCCAAGTGATTTAGGATTAAGATTTGGTCTGTTGTTGATCTTCCGGGGCGGAAACCCACCTGCTCCTCTGCGATGATATTGTTGCTTTCCATCCAGGTCGTTAATTTGTTAAGTAGAAATCTTGAATAGATCTTCCCAATAACATTTAGCAGGCTAATTGGTCTAAAATTGGCCGGGTCTGTGTGCGGCCCTTTCTTGTGAATTAACACAATCAGTGCAGAGTTCCAGCTTGGAGGAAATTGTGCTGTTTTGTTTATATAAGTAAAAAGAGCTGCTAGGGGTGGACACCACCAATCCTTATTGGCTTTAATAACATCTATGGAAATAAGATCGTCTCCGGGTGCCTTGCCCGCCTCAAATTGGCCTATAAGTGTTTCCACTTCAGAGCAGGTAACAGGATCCCACTCTGGCAAGGGGGCCAAATCTAACCTTACTCCGCTGGCTGCGTGAGCTGCATATAAAACGGAGAAGAAGCTTTCCCAGGTGTCAGCTGAAATTTGGGGTTCTATCCTTGACAACGGTCTACCCAGGTATCTGGAAATTTGATGCCAAAAGGAGGAGGGATTTCTATTTTCTGCAGCTTTTAGAAGGTTCTTCCAATCATTTCTTTCTGCCGCAAGCTTCTTTTCCTTTAATAGTGCTTTATACCTTCTCTTGAGGTTCATAAGGTGACTGCTAGGTGCGGAGTCATTTGATGCCCTATATGCCAAGAATTCATTATATAGGTTGTTCTTGAAGTGCCTACATTCCTCGTCAAACCACTTTTTATGAGAGAAATGGTTACTATTCATTACCGGGGTCTTAGCCAACGAAGGTTTTAGCAGTTCTACTAAATTGTCATATATTGGCAGTGGCTCAACTGCCTGGATAAGGGAGTCCCTTGTCTCTTGCAGTTGGTCAGACCAAAGGAGTTCATTTATCCGTTGAGCCATATTGTCGGTCCATTTTAAGGCCGTGGGCCTCATCTGAAGCTGGTTATTTGTAATAGGCACACAGGAATAGGTAGCCAATTCAGAGAAAGTTCTAATGGAAAATGGTCACTTTCCAGCCTCGTTACCACCCTAAAGTTGGAAATTTTGGGAATTAGGTCTACTGATGTCCAAATAAAGTCTATGGTAGAGGCTCGGGAGCCTGACCAGAAAGTAAATTCGGCAGGGTAATCAGAACTGAGAGCTCCGTTTAAAAGGTGAAAATTAAGAGCCATCAAGGTTTGTCTACATTTAAAACCTGCATATGTAGCAACACTGTCTTTAAAATTCCTGGGTAAAAGGTCTGAGGTTAAAATGGGTAGTGAGGGATATTTATTATACTTAGCAAATAATGATTTATCAGAGTGAGACAATCGGCCATTGAAATCTCCTGCAACTAGGAAGGTGGCTTCAGGATATTTCTCTAGGAGAGTTTCAAGAGTCTGTTGAATTTCCCTCCATCTTTGGTCCACCAGGTTTTTCTTATAGATTGGGTGCAAATAAACATTAATCACCACAAACACTTCCTCCGCTGTTTGTAGCTTTACACCCAGCATGGATGACGACTGGATGTCGATTTGTTCCACCTGCAGGTTTAAGGCCAAAGAAACTAGGGTAGCCAACCCACCTTGTGGTCTGCCAGATGATAGTAAATTCTGTTGTGCATTCAGGTAGAAGCCCTTATACCCTGATAGGGAGAAGCCCTCACAAGCCCAGGTCTCTTGCAGCAAAAGAATATGGCTGCCTTTTATGTAGGCGACAAAGGATGGATCCATCAGCTTAGGTTTAATGCCAGCTACATTCCAGGATAAGAAAGTTAGTAATCTCCTGGTCACCCCTTCAAGTCATGCTGGGCCTTGCGGAACCAGCACGGCAGAATCCACCTGGGAATGCATGCGGCGAGGGGGGGCAATAGGCTGGAAGAAGGAAGTAATTGTAGCTTGCTTACCAGGCAATTTCCGAGCACCACTTACCGCAGCAGCAGCCATGGTTTGAGGCTTAATTATTGGTAGCTGCAGGGATGGATTCTGGTGCACAGGAGTATCACTTAACGACAGGTCCATAGACTCTACATTTAAAGTATGCTCTAAGATTGAGGGGGGTGGGCCTTTTGGATCTGCGGATGCTGTAGGGAACATGCAGTGTAAGGCAGGTGGAAGGCATCCTTTTCGGTTTGCCTCCAAAAGAGCATCCAGTCTTGCCACAGCTTCCGAGTTTGACCAGAGGGTTGTCGAATCTTCCACTGTATCCTGCCCGGGCTTGACATCCCGAGGCCGTGCACAGCCAGGTTGCAGATCAAAGGTCGTTAAAGCAGGTACCACTTGGGCTTGTGTAGACTGATCTACAATTGGTGAGGAATTCATCTTATTTACATGAGCATGATCTTCTGAGTTACGGAGACAGAGTAGCAACTCGTCCAATCTGTCTGTTATCTCTGTCCGCTCCAGTTTTGGCAATTGGGAGAAGGATAGAAGTAACTCACGCTCCGTAGAATTCTCCAGATGTATAGCCTTTGTCAGTGGAGGCAGGGGGGCGTCAATCCAGCTGATTAGATCTGCGGCCAGGGGAGTTGGGGTCGTGGCAATTGGCGGACCCTCAGACTTATCTGCTTTCTTTTTGAACAAGCAGTTTGGTAAGAGGGGGCAGATCTTGGTATTGGTAAAGACTCTTGTAGCAAGGATTCCATAGTTAATTAGAAGGCTTCTTGAGGACATAATAAGTGCAGGGAGCTTTTTGGTTTTAAAGGAGAGCAGCACTCTCTGCCTCTGAGGTCTGCTGCTAATATGATCAATATGCCTCAGGTCAATAGAGCTAGGGATTACCCTCAGAAGCTCCGCTAGGTGTCTCCTTATATCACTCTTATAATGCCAGTTTATTACCTTGCCTCTAAAGGGGCAAACCGTTAGGCAGATTTTGGTAGCTTGCAGCAGCAGTTTGTGAGGAGGTGCAGACTGTTGTTCCTTCTTATTTTGCTCACCTTGCTCACTTTTCTGATTGCCAGCAGCTTGAGGAATTATACAGGAGGTATGAGGTAAAACGGGTGCTCTGGGCATTTGTAAGGGCTTCATCTCAGGTGGTACATCAGGGGAACTGTCTTTACCTGTTAGGGATACAAGCGAGATAATCTTCTCCAAGGATCCTCGGATGTCTTTTATGTATTTAAAGATGTAGTCCACTGTTCTAGCAACCAGGTCTAAAGTAGTTGAGTGTTCAAATAGTATCTCATCAATGCAGCTTTCACGGGCTCTAGTGCAAACATTCGAGTGGATGCCAGTATTATTATTGCTTGAAGGTTTAGTAGGCAGGTTATCAAAAGGTTCTTTCACACTGGTTTCTTCATCATTCATCTCTGCTAGCAGCGTGAAAGAGTTTGAAAACGGGATATTAAAAATATCCTTTGTACCTATAGATTCGCTAATTTTTGTTTGTTTAGCAAGAGGCAGGCATCTCAGTTCCTCTGTGTCGTCTATATCTCTGGAATCTCTGGTACGTTTCCCAGTTCCTCTCCCACAAGCAGGGCTGTATAGTTGCTTAGTCATTTCTCTCTTCATGCAACCGCCCCAGTTTCAAGGTTAATGGTTGTCTCCCCGATAGAAAAAGGCGTCCTCCTACTTACTAATTTAAAACTAAGACTAAAAACTAAAAACTAAAGTTAAAAGTTAAAAGGTTGCTATGCTCATTAAAACAACGTTAAAAGATAAATCAGGGAGCTCACACTCACGCTGACTAAGTGCCGTTTGCCATCTTCAACCTCTATTTATTCAGATAGAACCATATCGTACGCATATGGAAGTGAAAAGACGGTGTTGCGTTATTTTCGTTTCATTACACACATTTTGCAATTTCTGGGTCAAAGTGCATTAACACCAAAGAACAAGACTTGAAATAAGCGAAATCCAATATTCTTCTTTCTATGTAGCTGGAACACAAAACAACCAGTTTGGCTTTGTTTAGGCTTATTACACTTCGCTTTGCTAGGGCTTGGGTTAGGTTTAGGGTTAGGGTTAGGGTTTGGGTTAGGCATAGGGTTAGGGTTAGGGTTAGGGTTAGGGTTAGGGTTAGGGTTAGGGTTGGGGTTGGGGTTGGGGTTGGGGTTGGGGTTGGGGTTAGAGTTAGGGTTAGGGTTAGGGTTAGGGTTAGGCTGAGGGTTGGGGTTAAGGTTAGGGTTAGGGTTAAGGTTAGGGTTAGGGTTAGGGTTAGGGTTAGGGTTAGGGTTAGGGTTAGGGTTTGGGTTTGGGTTTGGGTTTGGGTTTGGGTTTGGGTTAGGTTAGGGTTAGGGTTAGGGTTAGGGTTAGGGTTAGGGTTAGGGTTAGGGTTAGGGTTAGGGTTAGAGTTAGGGTTAGGGTTAGGGTTAGGGTTAGGGTTAGGGTTAAGGTTAAGGTTAAGGTTAAGGTTAAGGTTAAGTTTAAGGTTAAGGTTAAGGTTAAGGTTAAGGTTAAGGTTAAGGTTAAGGTTAGAGTTAGGGTTAGGGTTAGGGTTAGGGTTAGGGTTAGGGTTAGGGTTAGGGTTAGGGTTAGGGTTAGGGTTAGGGTTAGGGTTTATGACCACGAAAGAACAATCCAAATTTATTCGTCCTCCTTCTATTGACATAGAACCGAAACAACTATGTTTGATCTCGGCTGATAACAATCATGTCACTCTGTGATTTTTGAGTGAATGTAGATTCTAACCGCAAAAGCACCAATTTGAAATAAACCCAATCAGGGCTTTATCATCTTTTTCTGTAGAATCATAGAATCATAGAATCATAGAGTTGGAAGAGACCACAAGGGCCATCCAGTCCAACCCCATGCCAAGCAGGAAACACCATCAGAGCACTCCTGACATATGGTTGTCAAGCCTCTGCTTAAAGACCTCCAAAGAAGGAGACTCCACCACAATCCTTGGCAGCAAATTCCACTGTCGAACAGCTCTTACTGTCAGGAAGTTCTTCCTAATGTTTAGGTGGAATCTTCTTTCTTGTAGTTTGGATCCATTGCTCCGTGTCCGCTTCTCTGGAGCAGCAGAAAACAACCTTTCTCCCTCCTCTATGTGACATCCTTTTATATATTTGAACATGGCTATCATATCACCCCTTAACCTCCTCTTCTCCAGGCTAAACATGCCCAGCTCCCTTAGCTGTTCCTCATAAGGCATCGTTTCCAGGCCTTTGACCATTTTGGTTGCCCTCCTCTGGACACGTTCCAGTTTGTCAGTGTCCTTCTTGAACTGTGGTGCCCAGAACTGGACACAGTACTCCATGTGAGGTCTGACCAGAGCAGAATACAGTGGCACTATTACTTCCCTTGATCTAGATGCTATACTCCTATTGATGCAGCCCAGAATTGCATTGGCTTTTTTAGCTGCCGCGTCACACTGTTGGCTCATGACAAGTTTATGGTCAACCAAGACTCCTAGATCCTTTTCACATGTACTGCTCTCAAGCCAGGTGTCACCCATCTTGTATTTGTGCCTCTCATTTTTTTTGCCCAAGTGCAATACTTTACATTTCTCCCTGTTAAAGTTCATCTTGTTTGTTTTGGCCCAGTTCTCTAATCTGTCAAGGTCGTTTTGAAGTGTGACCCTGTCCTCTGGGGTGTTAGCCACCCCTCCCAGTTTGGTGTCATCTGCAAATTTGATCAGGATGCCCTTGAGTCCATCATCCAAGTCGTTGATAAAGATGTTGAATAAGACCGGTCCCAAGACAGAACCCTGTGGCACCCCACTAGTCACTCTTCTCCAGGATGAAGAGGAACCATTGATGAGCACTCTTTGGGTTCGGTCAGTCAGCCAGTTACAAATCCACTGAGTGGTAGCACAGTCAAGACCGCATTTTACCAGCTTCTTTACAAGAATATCATGGGGCACCTTGTCAAATGCCTTGCTGAAATCAAGGTAGGCTACATCCACTGCGTTCCCTTCATCTACCAGGCTTGTAATTCTGTCAAAAAAGGAGATCAGGTTAGTCTGACATGACTTATTTTTCAGAAATCCATGCTGACTATTGGGGATCACAGCATTCCTTTCTAGGTGCTCACAGACTGTTTGCTTAATGATCTGCTCCAGAATCTTCCCTGGTATTGATGTCAGACTGACTGGGCGATAATTATTTGGGTCCTCTCTTTTCCCCTTTTTGAAAATAGGGACAACATTTGCCCTCCTCCAGTCTCCCGGGACTTCGCCTGTTCTCCAGGAATTCTCAAAGATGACTGCCAGTGGTTCTGAGATCGCATCTGCCAGTTCTTTTAATACTCTTGGATGCAGTTCATCTGGCCCTGGAGACTTGAATACATCTAAACTAGCCAAGTATTCTTGTACTATCTCCTTAGTTATTCTGGGCTGTGTTTCCTTTGCTGAATCATTTGCTCCAAATTCTTCAGGTCGGGCATTGTTTTCTTTATCGGAGAAGACTGAGGCAAAGAAGGCATTGAGGAGTTCAGCCCTTTCTGTGTCCCCTGTTTGCATTTCACCATCTTCTCCTCTGAGTGACCCCACTGTTTCTTTGTTCTTCCTTTTGCTACGAACATACCCATAAAAGCCTTTTTTTGTTGCTTTTAACCTCTCTAGCCAGTTTGAGTTCATTCTGTGCTTTAGCTTTTCTGACTTTGTGTCTACACGTGCTGGCTATTTGTTTGAATTCCTCTTTGGTGGTTTCCCCCCTTTTCCATTTTTTGTACACATCCTTTTTTAATCTTAACTCAGTTAAAAGTTCTTTAGATAGCCACCCTGGCTTCTTTAGGCACCTTCCATGTTTCCGTCTCATTGGTATTGCCTGACGTTGTGCTTTTACTATCTCCCTCTTAACAAACTCCCAGCCATCATGAACTCCCTTTCCTTTTAGTATTACTGTCCGTGGGATCTCACCCAGCACTTCCCTAAGTTTTATGAAGTCGGCTTTCTTAAAGTCAAGAAATTGAGTCCTAGTATGCTTGGCTGCTCCTTTCTGCTGTATAGTAAACTTCAGAAGAGCATGATCACTCGCGCCTAATGATCCTTCCACTTCTACCCCACTAACCAGGTCATCAACATTGGTTAGGACCAGATCTAAAATGGCTGTTCCTCTTGTTTCTTCTCCCACTTTCTGGACAATGAAGTTGTCTGCAAGGCCAGTGAGGAATCTGTTGACCTTATGCTCTTGGCTGAGTTTGACATCCAACAAATATCCGGGTAATTGAAGTCCCCCATTACTACTATCTCCCTTCCTTTTGCATGCTTGGCCATCTGTTCCAGGAAGGCATCATCTATGTCCTCCGTTTGGCTTGGGGATCTATAGTAAACTCCCACAATGAGATCTCTGTTATTCTTCTCTCCCTTAATTTTGACCCAAATGCTCTCACTTTGGCTTTGAGGTTCTAAATCTTGGATCTCTTCACAGGTATACACATCCCTGACATATAACGCCACTCCTCCTCCTTTCTTGTCTAGTCTGTTTCTCTGAAATAGTTTGTATCCCCCCATTATTACATTCCAATCGTGGGACTTATCCCACCAGGTTTCAGTGATGCCTATTATGTCATATTTAGTTTGCTGTACCAAGAGCTCAAGCTCATCTTGTTTATTTCCCATGCTTTGCGCATTAGTGTACAGACATTGAAGTCCATTAATCATTCCCCCGTGTCTCTTATTTAAGGATTTTTTCCTCCCACCACTAGGTCTGCGTGCTGTTTGCTCCATTTGGTCTATGACATTTGGATGATCATCTTCATCAATTGATAGACTCCTACCTTCAGGAGCACTGTCTCCCTCCCCCACATTAGTCAGTTTAAAGCCCTCCTGATGAGGTTTCTGAGATTTTTGGCAAAAACATTTCTCCCAACCGTTGTGAGGTGCAGCCCATCGCTTGCCAGAAGTCCATCTTCAAGAAACTGCAGTCTGTGATCTAAGAATCCCAACCGTTCCTGTTTACACCATTTACGAAGCCAGCTGTTCACTTCCACTATTTTTCCCTCTCTCCCTGGGCCACATCTTTCAACTGGGAGGACAGATGAGATGACAATTTGTGCATTTAGTTGCTTCAATTTCCTGCCGAGAGCCTCGTAGTCTCTTTTGATCTTCTGGAGGCTATTGCTTGCAGTGTCATTGGTTCCCACATGAACCAAGAGGAAGGGGTATTTGTCAGTGGGTTTTATGATTCCTTGCAGTCGTTCAGTTACATCTTGGATCTTAGCCCCGGGGAGACAGCACAGTTCCCGTGACATCTTGTCAGGCCCACAGATCACTGCTTCTGTTCCCCTCAGTAGGGAATCCCCTATCACCACTACACGCCTCCTCTTGGGTTTGGTCGGGGTTCTTCCGTGAGCTGTCCGTTCCAAGGTCGCCTGCACATTCCCTGAGGACTGACTTTGCTGCTCGTCTTCATATACCTGATCGACTGTAATGAGGGAGAGATCCTCAAATGGAGTCTGCTCTTCGTCTTCCATGCTAGGGGAGAGGACCTCAAAGCGATTGTGTATTTCTAAACAATCAGAGCGAACCCTGGGCCTCCTACTTCTTTGAGTCACGTTTCTCCATATATCTGGCTCCTGTGTTGGTGAACTAGCATCCTTCTCAGGGGAGTCCCCTGTCTCCTCCTTGGTGGAGACGGTGTGCTCTGTTGCTTCCAAGAAGAGCTCCAGCTCTCTAATTCTTTGGAGCGTAGCTACACGTTCCTCCAGTTGCTGGACTTTGTCTTTTAAGAGGGCAATCAACATGCAATTGCTGCAGGTAAAGCTGCCTGCAACCTTTGGCAAGATGGCAAACATTGTGCAGGAACTGCAGGCGACTGCAGCTGTTCCCTCCCCCTCCATTCTGAGAACGTGTCGTTGGGGGTGGCTACAGCGGTCCTCCATCATAAAAAGCGTGAACACAGGACAAATAACTCCCCCCACAAGAAAAAAAAACAACCTAGGTCTCCCCCAACAAACGTTTGAGACTAGCTCCCCTAAATCTAAAAGCTAATCAGCCACAAAGAAACACACACACACACACACACACACACACACACACACACAAGAAAACCTTTTTTGCTCCTTCTTCAACTGCTGCCCTGCTAGGTCTGATAAGCTCCTCCCACAGCTAATCCCCTGCCTCAACAGAAACCCTGCCCCCTCTGACCTTTGCACAGGGAGAACAGCTAATCAGCCACAAAGAAACACACACACACACACGAAAACCTTTTTTGCTCCTTCTTCAACTGCTGCCCTGCTAGGTCTGATAAGCTCCTCCCACAGCTAATCCCCTGCCTCAACAGAAACCCTGCCCCCTCTGACCTTTGCACAGGGAGAACAGCTAATCAGCCACAAAGAAACACACACATACAAGAAAACCCTTTTTGCTCCTTCTTCAACTGCTGAGATTCAGACGGAGCTTCAGTGGTCTAGAGTTTCAGACGTAGAGCTGTGCGCTGCGGTTGTGAAAGCAAAACTGAACTTCAATAAAGACTTTTGTATATAACAATGAACCGGCGTTGGTCCTTTGTGAGCTAGGACCTCGGGCAGCTCTGACACTTACGGTTAGGGTTAGGGTTAGGGTTAGGGTTAGGGTTAGGGCTAGGGCTAGGGCTAGGGTTAGGGTTAGGGTTAGGGTTAGGGTTAGGGTTAGGGTTAGGATTAGGGTTAGGGGTTAGGGGTTAGGGTTAGGGTTAGGGTTAGGGTTAGGGTTAGGGTTAGGGTTAGGGTTAGGGTTAGGGTTAGGGTTAGGGTTAGGGTTAGGGTGAATGACCACGAAAGAACAATCCAAGTTTATTCGTCCTCCTTCTATTGACATAGAACCGAAACACTTATGCTTGATTTGGGCTGATAACAAAAATGTCACTCTGCTATTTTTGAGTGAACGTGCTTTCTAATCCCCAAAACACCAATTTGAAATAAAACCAATCAGAGCTTTACCATCTTTTTTTTATGTAGATGGCACCCAAAACACCCTTTGGCTTAGGTCGGTGGTGATTCCGGTGCACACCCAAAAAACACCATGCGAATTGTAATAAGCCCAATCAAAGCTTATTCGTCTTCTTTCAACGTATATGGAAACAAAAAGATGGTTGTCAGAGCTGCCCGAGGTCCCAGCTCACAAAGGACCAACGTCAGTTCGTTGTTATATACAAAAGTCTTTATTGAAGTTCAGTTTCACCTTCACAACCGTAGCGCGCAGCTCTACGTCTGAAACTCTAGACCGTCGAAGCTCCGTCTGAATCTCCTCCCCCCAGACACCAGGTTAAGACTCTAGCCTTGCTCCACCTCGTCCTTTGCTCTTTCCTCCTCTGGCTCCGCCTGTCAGCTGGGGTCTCGCCCTTCCTAGACTCATCTGACGCTGAGTCCCCTGAGTCTTCCCCCTGTCTCTGGCGGGCTTTAGGACCTGCCTCCCAATCCGGGTTTTCTGCTGTCCCCCGCGCCTGTACATTCGAACTTGGCGCTCGTGCCCAGCCGGCAACCTTCCTCCTGACCGTTACACTGCTCCTGTCACTGCTTCCCCCTTCTGGGAGGCTAGCTGGACCTGACCTCCCCTCCGTTCCCCCACTCTCCGATAGAGGCGTGGTCAGCCCTGACTCATCTTCTCTCCCTGCTGGAGGAGACGCTGGTCCTGACACCTGAGACTCTTCCCCCCCACTACGCTCTGGTTGGGAAGCTGGTCCTGATCTCCCGCTGCTGCTTTGGGAGTCCCCGCTGGCCCCTTGTTTCTGGTGTGTTCCCCCTGGGACCCCCCTTGCCCTGACCATCGGCGCCTCCTTCTGGGAATCTTCTGATTCGCTGGAGAAGCTCATGAAATCTCTCGGGTCGCTGTCATACTCCCCTACGCTGCCCTCAGATTCTTCCCCTTCGCTCTCCATTTCCTCTCTCCCCTGTACCTCTGTTCCTGAGCCCCTGACAACAGTGTTGTGTTATTTTGGTTTCATTACACACACTTTGCGATTTCTGGGTCAATGTGCATTAACACCAAAGAAAACGATTTGAAATAAGTGAAAACCAAGATTTTTCTTTCTATGTAGCTGTAACACAAAACAACCTGTTTGGCTTTGTTTAGGCTTATTAAACTTTGGTTAGGGTTAGGTTTAGGGTTGGGGTTGGGGTTAGGGTTCGGGTTAGGGTTAGCGTTAGGGTTAGCGTTAGGGTTAGGGTTAGGGTTAGGGTTAGGGTTAGCGTTAGGGTTAGGGTTAGGATCAGGGTGAATGACCACCGAAAGAACAATCCAAGCTTATTTGTCCTCCTTCTATTGAAATGGAAACAAAACACCTATGCTTGATTTGGGCTGATAACAAAAATGTCACTCTGCGATTTTTGAGTGAACGTGCTTTCTAACCCCCAAAACACCAATTTGAAATATGCTTGGCAGGGGGTTGGACTCGATGGACCTTGTGGTCTCTTCCAACTCTATGATTCTATGAAATAAACCCAATCAGAGCTTTATCATCTTTTTTTTATGTAGATGGCACCCAAAACACCCTTTTGCTTAGGTCGGGGGTGATTCCGGTGCACACCCACAAAACACCATGCGAATTGAAATAAGACCAAGCAAAGCTTATTCGTCTTCTTTCTACGCATATGTAAGCGTTATTTTAGTCTCATTACACACTTTGCGATTTCTGGGTCAATGCACATTAACACCGAAGAAAACGACTTGAAATAAGGGAAATCCAAGATTCTTCTTTCTATGTAGCTGTAACACAAAACAACCTGTTTGGCTTTGTTTAGGCTTATTACACTTTGCTTTGCTGTGATTAGGGTTAAGGTTAGGGTTAGGGTGACAGTTGGGGTTAGGGTTAGGGTTAGGGTTAGGGTTAGGGTTAGGGTTAGGGTTGGGGTTAGGGTTAGGGTTAGGGTTAGGGTTAGGGTTAGGGTTAGGGTTAGTGTTAGTTTTGTGTTTGGGTTAGGGTTAGGGTTAGGGTTAGGGTGAATGACCACCGAAAGAACAATCCAAGTTGCTGTGCTTAGGGTTAAGGTTAGGGTTAGGGTGACAGTTAGGGTTAGCGTTGGGGTTAGGGTTAAGGTTAGGGTTAGGGTTAGGGTTAGGATTAGGGTTAGGGTTAGGGTTAGGGTTAGGGTTAGGGTTAGGGTTAGGATTAGGGTTAGGGTTAGGGTTAGGGTTAGGGTTAGCGTTAGGGTAGGTTTAGGGTTAGGGTTAGCGTTTGGGTTAGGGTTAGCGTTAGGTTTTGGGTTCGGGTTCGGGTTCGGCTTAGGGTTAGGGTTAGGGTTTAGGTTAGGATTAGGGTTAGGGTTAGGGTTCTTGTGATTGACCACTGAAAGAACAATAGAAATTTTTTCAACCTCTATTTATTCAGATAGAACCATATCCTACGCATATGGAAGTGAAAAGACGGTGTTGCGTTATTTTCGTTTCATTACACACATTTTGCAATTTCTGGGTCAAAGTGCATTAACACCAAAGAACAAGACTTGAAATAAGCGAAATCCAAGATTCTTCTTTCTATGTAGCTCGAACACAAAACAACCTGTTTGGCTTTGTTTAGGCTTATTACACTTCGCTTTGCTATGCTTAGGGTTAGGGTTAGGATTAGGATTAGGATTAGGATTAGGATTAAGATTAGGATTAGGATTAGGATTAGGATTAGGATTAGGATTAGGATTAGGATTAGGGTTAGGGATAGGGTTAGCGTTAGGGTAGGGTTAGCGTTTGGGTTAGGGTTAGGATAAGCGTTAGGATTAGGGTTAGGGTTAGGGTTAGGGTTAGGGTTAGGGTTAGGGTTAGGGTTAGGGTTAGGGTGAATGACAACCAAAAGAACAATCCAAGTTTATTTGTCCTCTTTCTATTGAGATCTAACCAAAACACCTATGCTTGATTTCGGCTGATAATAAACATGTCACTCTGCGATTTTGGGTGAATGTGCATTCTAACCCCAAAAACATCAATTTGAAATTACCCCAATCAGAGCTTTATCATCTTTTTTTTATGTTGATGGAACCCAAAACACCTTTTTGCTTTGGTTGCGGGTGATTCTGGTGCACACCCAAAAAACACCATGCGAATTGAAATAAGTCCAATCAAAGCTTACTCGTCTTCTTTGTATGCATATGGAAGCGAGAAGACGGTGTTGTGTTATATTGGTCTCATTACACACACTTTGCGATTTCTGGGTCAATGTGCATGAACACCATAGAAGATGACATGAAATAAGCACAATCCAAGATTCTTCTTTCTATATAGCTGGAACCCAAAACAACCTGTTTGGCTTTGTTTAGGCTTATTACACCGCTTTGCTATTTGTGGGTGAATGAACACCGAAAGAGCAAGCGAAGCTTATTCGTCCTTTTTCTACTGAGAGTGAAGCAAAACACCTATGCTTGATGTGGGCTGGTAACAAACATTTCTGAGATTTTGGGGTGAATGTGCATTCTATCCCCGAAAACACCAATTCGAAATAAGCACAATCAGAGCTTTATCATCTTCTTTTTATGTAGATGGAACCCAAAATACCTTTTTGCTTTGGTTTTTGGTGATTCTGCCGCACACCCAAATAACACCATGTGAATTGAAAAAAACCCAATCAAAGCTTATATGTCTTCTTTCTATGCATACGGAAGCGAAAAGATGGAGAAGAGTGACTAGTGGGGTGCCACAGGGTTCTGTCTTGGGCCCGGTCTTATTCAACATCTTTATCAACGACTTGGATGATGGACTCAAGGGCATCCTGATCAAATTTGCAGATCACACCAAACTGGGAGGGGTGGCTAACACCCCAGAGGACAGGATCACACTTCAAAACGACCTTGACAGATTAGAGAACTGGGCAAAAACAAACAAGATGAATTTTAACAGGGAGAAATGTAAAGTATTGCACTTGGGCAAAAAAAAATGAGAGGCACAAATACAAGATGGGTGACACCTGGCTTGAGAGCAGTACATGTGAAAAGGATCTAGGAGTCTTGGTTGACCACAAACTTGACATGAGCCAACAGTGTGACGCGGCAGCTAAAAAAGCCAATGCAATTCTGGGCTGCATCAATAGGAGTATAGCATCTAGATCAAGGGAAGTAATAGTGCCACTGTATTCTGCTCTGGTCAGACCACACCTGGAGTACTGTGTCCAGTTCTGGGCACCACAGTTCAAGAAGGACACTGACAAACTGGAACGTGTTCAGAGGAGGGCAACCAAAATGGTCAAAGGCCTGGAAACGATGCCTTATGAGGAACGGCACCCATCACCGATTGTCTCAGTAGCAAAAGGAAGTTCGTCTGGACAGAAGAGGCACAGCAATCTTTCGAAAAGCTAAAAAAGGCGTTTGCTTCGGAAGAGCACCTATTGCACGTGGATCTGCAGAAGCCAATGAGGTTGGAGACAGACGCGTCAGACAGAGCGGTAGGGGCGGTGCTTCTCCAGCCGGGAGACAAGTCCAGCTGGAGGCCGTGCGCATTCTTCTCGAGGAATCTGAGCAAGTCTGAGCAAAACTACACAGTGTATGATCAAGAACTGCTGGCTATTTATGAAGCCTTTAGGCGCTGGAGACATTTGTTAATAGGGGCGCAGCACAAGATCCAGGTGTGCACGGACCATAAGAACCTAGAGTACTGGAGGAATGCACGAGTACTCAACCAAGGACAGGTGCGGTGGGCTCAAGAATTCTCCAAGTTTTTCTTCGAGATTCGATACGTGCCGGGAGAGGAAAACGTCAGAGCAGACGCCCTCTCCCGGAAGCCGGAGTATCTGGAAGGAGAAGGACCTCCAGAAGCACGACATGTGATTCCTGAGAACCGATGGGTGTGGGGGGGAGTGTTAGTTGAGGCACGAGAACTAGTAGGACTGACGAGGGACGACGAGTTCGCCCAAACGAAAATCCGGGAACTCAGAGGCACGGGGGGAAACCATGGGGGGTTTGAGGAGAAAGATGGGGTACTATATTACAGGGGAGCACTATATGTACCAGGGGATGACTTGAGGAGAAGGGTACTCAAACAACTCCATGATAACCCGACGGCGGGGCATTTCGGTCAACACAAGACCATGTTGCTGGTCACCAGGCAGTTCTGGTGGCCAAGGGTGAGGGAAGATGTACGGGAGTACGTACGAGGGTGTGACTGCTACCAGCGAGCAAAGGGGGAGAGGGGGGCGCCCGCAGGACTACTAGAACCTTGACCCACACCGGGAAAACCATGGGAGGTGGTGTCCATAGATTTTATGACAGATTTGCCCAAATCGAGAAGGAAAACAGCTGTCATGATGGTTGTTGACCTGTTAACAAAAATGTGCCATTTTATCGCTTGCTCGCATGCGGTGACGGCAGAGGAAACTGCCCGGCTGTTTGTGGATCACATCTTCAGACTGCATGGTGCCCCCTTGAGGGTTTTGTCCGACCGAGGGAAGCAATTTACTTCCCAGTTCTGGAGGAAGCTCATGAGCTTGCTGGAAGTCGAGGTGAGCTTCTTGAAGGCCAGACACTCAGAGACCAACGGGCAAGCGGAAAGAGCGAACAGTATACTCCAACAATATCTACGTTGCTATGTCAGCGAGAGGCAGAACGACTGGGTGGATAAACTGGGGCTGGCAAATCAAATTCAAAACTTTATTAGCAAAGCCAACAGGCCACAGCTGTACAAGAGTTAAAAGTGAGAATAGGGATAAAAGGAAGAAAAGAACAGGCAAAAGGAGGTCCGTCGGGTGAACAGGTCTGTCACTCAGATGGTGGCCCTCAATTTCGCAGCTCTCTCGATGTACCTCGCGACCTTCTCTGTTATCTGACTATCCGTATCAGATAATAGAAAATACAGTGTAATGTCTGGTGAACGGCCGGGGTTGGAGAGAATGAGTGGAGTAATAATCTCATTCCTTAGGTCTTTATAAAGGGGGCAAGTAAGAAGGACGTGGGACACTGTTTCCGTGTTACCATCTCCACATGGGCAGAGTCGTTTTTCAAATGGAGTCTTTTGGTAACGACCTTCGAGTACAGCAGAGGGAAGAACATCCCATCTAGCCAATGTAAAGGCACGTCTGTATTTTGGGATGGTTAGTTTAGACAAATATGAAGCTGGAGAATCAAAATGAGAAGGGGGAAAATAGGTATACCATGGGCACAGTTTCTTTAAAATAGTCAGGTTGTTTTGTCGTTCAATGTCTTTCAGGCGCTGGCCTATTAGACTCTTTGCTTTAATGAGGCCCATTGATAGTAGGGACTGTGAGTGCAGACCGCATGTAAGGAGTTTTTGCTGCACAGTTTTAAACCACTTGCTTTTGTGAGGGTCTTGCATTACTAGCGGCAGTAGACCAGGAGGATTCAGATTAAGACGAAGCCAATAATTAAATGTTCTCTGCCAGGTCCGAGTTTCCACAGATGGAAGGCAGGCCTCGAGTCGTAATGCTGCATTTGGAACACAGGAGGGGACACCGAGTATCTGCCTTAGAAATTTGGACTGGACAGTTTCGAGACTGGAGCAATGGATCCCCGTCCAGATTTGCGCCCCGTACAGTAACTGCGCCAGAGGTTTTGCTTGAAAAACTTCAAGGGCTGCTGGGATGTATCTGCCCCCCTTCGTATAGAAGAAGCGGGACAGCATCTTGATGCTTTGAGCAGCTTTTTCTTTGGCACATTTTTGATGGACATCCCAGGACCCGGTCGACTGGAAAACGATACCCAGATATTTGAAGGCTTTGACTTGTTCAATTGTCTGGTTATCCATCCTCCAGCTGTACTGTCTGTGTTTCCTTGCAAAAACCATGATTTTGGTTTTCTGATAGTTTATTGCAAGTTGCTCTCTTCTACAGTATGCTGAGAATTCACCTATGAGCCTATTTAAACCTATTCTTGTTCGAGATAGGAGTATCGCATCGTCAGCGTACAAAAGCACTGATATTGCTTTGTCAGCCAGTTTGGGGGCGTGGAAGTCCGGAGATGACAAACAGTTAACCATATCATTGATGTAGATGTTGAATAGAACTGGGGCCAGGATGCAACCTTGCTTGACCCCCTTACTGACAGGAACTGGTCCTATAAGATGGCCATTTAACGAAGTTCTTACATGCAGCACCGTGTCTTTGTATAAACAGCTGATCAGAAATAATAGTCTTTTGTCTATGCTAGAGGTGCTCAATTTGTCCCAGAGTCTTACACGTGGAATTGAATCGAAAGCAGCCTTTAGATCGATAAAGGCTGCATATAACACCCCACGGGATTTTTTGGCATATTTGTCAATTAAATAGGCTAGGGTGAAGCAATGGTCTATGGTGGATCTGCCTTGCCTGAAACCCGCTTGCTCTTCCGCTAGAATAGCTTCGGTTTCCAGCCAGCTAGTTAGCTTGGTATAAAGATGTTTGGCATATAGTTTGCTGGGTATAGGCAGAAGGCTGATTGGTCTATAACTCGCCGGATCTGTCATGGGTCCTTTTTTATAGATTGGGATAATTATTGCCTCAGTCCAACCATCTGGGAGTAAACCCGTTGAGTCGATCCAAGAAAATAAAGACGCCAGCAGGGGGGCCCACCAGCCAATGTTGGACTTCAGAAGTTCGGCAGGGATGTAATCATTCCCTGGGGCCTTGTTGTTCTTTAATTGTGCGATTAAATTCTCAACTTCCTTCGCAGTTACTGCTGGCCAATGAGGTAGGTCCTCCAGTTGAATGCATAGTTTGTAATGTTGGGCTTCCTGGTCATAGAACAAAGATTGAAAATGGCGCAACCACTCCATTGGTTCCACTGTACAGATGGAATTAGTACGCTCCTGGTCCAGTAGACCAGATATGGTTCGCCAAAAGCAAGTAGTATCTTTCTCGTGCGATGCCTTAACCAACCTGTGCCATGCGGCTCTTTCAGCTTCCAGTTTCTTTCTCCTTAATAATTGTTTGTACGACCGTCTCAGATAAATATAAGCATTAAGTAGGAGGGCAGTCCCTGATTTCCTGTATCTCCGGTAGGCTGTTCTCATTTGTCTCCTTGTTTGCCTGCACTCCAGGTCAAACCAGCTAGCTCCGTCCTTTGCCCTCTTTGTAGCAGAGCTATGTATCGCTGTTGTTAAATGGGGTTTCAATCTTTCCAAGAGTAATTTAAAGCGTTCCATAATCGCAGCTGCTGAATTTCCTGATACAATAGCGGAGCGAATAAGCTTTAACTCCACTGACTGAAGAAGGAGGGTTAGGTTTTCATTCAATATTGGGGACCATTTGAGTCTTTTGGGGGCAGGTATATCCAAATTTACAGAAGGTATATATTGTGGCTCGGCAATAGAATAGTCAAAAGGCCCACCTGCAAGCTCTAAAATTAGAGGTAGGTGATCACTCAGAATATTATGGCCCACTTGAAACTTCCTTATAAGGCTGTGAGCAAATCTTGAGATTAAGATATAATCTATAACACTTCCCCCAGCCTTGGAGAAATGGGTATATTCCCCGGGGCGGTCCCCCTCTATATTGCCGTTTAATATCAGCAGTTCCCTCCGTCTAGCAGCCTGCACTAAGCAGAGACCTGGGAAATTACTTCTACCATCTTTGGACAGACGTGTCGCGCCAATATCCATCTGTTCTTCAGGGTCCATAAATTGGTTGAAATGAGTGTATAGACTGTTGTCATCTGTTCCTATACGAGCGTTGAAGTCTCCACACACAATAGTCAGGGCAGACGGGTAAGTAGATTCGAGAGGCTCTAAGAACGCCTCTAGCTCCGCCCATGTAGCCTTAACAACGGGTTTTTTTTGGCCTGGGGGAATATAGACATTGACCAGCAAGAGAATAGTTCTCTTGAAGCTAAGTAGAGCGGCTGTTGCTAAGGAATTGCAGCTGGGTAGGGCTGTTAGAGAGTGCGCTAGCTCCGTGGAAATGAAGCAAGCTAGGCCACCACTAGATCTGCCGCCCCTTTGAGATGGAGAGGCAGGCAGGTAGTGGCAGTTATACCCATTAAGAAATATAGGGTCATTCTGCCATGTCTCCTGAAAGAAGATGATGTCAAATTGCTTAAGGTAACACAAAAATTGTTGATTATTTTTCTTGGCGTGCCAGCCCGCGATATTCCAAGACAGCACTTTTAGGCCCCGGGCCCTTCGGGGAGCTGGATCTATGTCACCACCATGTCCAGCAATTCTTTGGTGTCTAAAAAAACACACCCGTTGGTTCTTTTCGAGGCTGGCTGCTTGGAGAGAGTGTAGTGATCCTCTTTTCTTGGTGATTTGGGGCTAGATTTTGGAGTTGGGGGGGAAGCTAATTCATTCGGAGACAATTTAAGATAGCTGTGCCAGGAGCTTTGAGGTTTCACACCTTGCTTTGGTCTTACTTTATTGTACATCACAGGGGGCTCTGATTGTAATTCCACGTCTACACATTTAAAGGTGCCTCCCACTGTCTTCTTATCCACCAGACATTTGGGAGATATGGGCTGCACATAAGGGTCCTTCATTGTCTCACCTTGATCATCCTTTTTTTCTAGTCTGCTTCGAAGTAAATCAAGTCTTTTCAGGATCTCTGTTTGAGCTGGAGAGTGCAGTGACCAGAATCGCTTTATCAGCGAGAGTTCTTCCTCCCAAACGGAGTCCTCACTATCCCACGTGGGAGGCCCGACGCCAGTTGGATGTGAGGCTTCCTTTTTTTCATTTGGTGCTGTTTGGTGGGGATGATCCTGCTGGAGCTTATGCTTTCTATTTCGATGGTTTTGGTGGTTGGTTTTTTCCCTTTTGTGAACTTCCACTCCTATGCTCTTGGGCCCTATCAGAGAGGTTGCAGGTGCTCTATTTTCAAATATTCTTAACAGAACTATTCTTTCTTTTTTGAATAGGTTTTTAGCTCTAAAAATGAAACTGGCCAGATTATGATCTAAAAAAGTAATCAATGCTCGTACCGAGCAATCATCTTGATGTAGATACTCTATAGCGGCTATGTCAGTTGCTTTTACTACCCCCGGTAAAATGCCACTTATAATAAACAAAAAGTGGTCTATACGGTCCAACCCTGCATAAAATCTAGGCGGTTTAGGGTAATTAGCAAAGACAAGCTTTTGTGGGATTAGGACTAAACTCCATTCTCTTTTGGGACACAACATCTGTCGAACTTGGGAGGAGTGGTTCCCCTCAATAGTTTGGATCGCCTGCTCACCTCTGTCTGCTGATTCTGTGCTGGCCATGAGAGGACTCTGGGGCGATATGACTGCAGACGGATCAGTTCCTTTGTCCCAGCTCGGTGTTGATTCTTCAGAACTTAATTTAGATTCTTTTATGGGTGTATCTACTTTACGTGTCTCTTTGATGGCACTCGACTTGGATTTGTTTTTTCCACTTGTAGAAAGGGATGGAAGAAGATTAAAGAGCTTCTGCCAATATTTTTTACAGGTACGGTGAGTTGTCTTAAGCCGCCTTAGGTTTTTCATGTTTTTGCTTTTCTTCATCTTAGGCTCAGCTTTTTTCCTCCGGGGTTTGCTGGGGAGTGGTGGATCCGGGCTGGCTAGGGGATTTGTATTCTGGTCTGAAGCGCTCACATGTTGTTTGAAGTTATCCACTAGGGTCAGGAGCAGCCCGTTTGTTATCGCTAAAAATTTTTTAACGTTAAGGAGATCCTTAGAGATCTGGTATATCTGCTCCTGAAGATGATCACCCCACATTTCTATTCCACAGTCATTGGCTTTCACCCAGTGGGTTGAAAGATTACCTCCAAGTTCCAGCGGTGACAAATGAGGATTGGCATCGGGTGTGTTGGCTGTATTAGCCTTTGTAGCATTCTCTGCTATGGCAAGTTCTTGGGCCAGGTTTGTTGGATGGTTTGTCCTCTTGTTGTTTGTTTGCAAGTCCTTTAGCTGTGTTGACCAATCCAACACTGTGAGTGGCAAAGGCATGGCTACATCTAGGATACTCTCATCCTGAGTTCTCTTGCTCGAGTCTTTTTGGGGAAAGTAGCTGGTAATTTTACTTTGTCTCCTTCGTCGTTCCATCGGCCTCTGTGGTGAATTAGGCAGAATTCCTTGGTCCTTGTAATTTTTCCTGGTGAGGACCATAGTAGGTATATGGGTATATATGGATGTATAGTAGGGGGTGCTTGCTTACCGGCGGCTTATCTTTTGTTCTAAGCTGGAGTAAACAGTAGCAGAGGTGCCGATTTATGGAAATTTATGGAAGTTGCCTCCTGAACCTCTCCAACCTCTCCAACCTGTTTAGTTCTCCAGCAATTTACATCGGGACTTGTGAGGTATCAGTCATTTAAAAATGTTAGAAAATATTACTGGTCTTAAGCTTCCATACTGTGCCTTGTTTCGTTAAAGTTCAACTAGGTCTTTCTCCCTCATTCAACAGCCTCACGACGTAACCAATAAAGTAGCTAGGCAGTATAGCGAAGCAGAAAAAAGAAAACAAAAGTCCCTTGTAATAATTATCGGGTTGAACTTGCCTTGTGTTTCTTGAGGTTATAGCAGCTTCAATTCCTTCCCTTTTTTTTTTTTATAGATAAAAAGCTCGGCGTCCTTCCGAAGGAGTAGTTGGCCTCCCCCGTCTGCTAATTACCAGCTTCGTGAAGATAGGGCGGCTTGCTGAGCCTCCTTTGGATAAAAATAGGCCTTTGGCAGTTAATAAAAAAGAGTGATAATTTAAAACTGCTAAAGCTCGGTTAAAAGAGAGGAGAAGAAAAAAAAAAAAAGAAAAAAAAAGAAAACTTTAAAAGAGCTGAAAAATACTAATAAATCTATATATATCAACGCGGAGCACAAAATTGAGCTACCACTAACGACGCCATCTTGGCTCCTCCCCGACAGAAGCTGAAAGAGATCATTTCCGGGGTGCGCAGTGTCCTGCGCTATCTCTGCAGCTTTCTGGGGCTGGCAGAATTTGTGTACAATAACGCGGAACACGTGTCCACGGGGATGAGCCCGTTCATGGCCAATTACGGGTGTCATCCCAGGGCTTTCCCAGGGGGTGGGGAGGAGAGGTGGAGTGTGCCAGCAGCAGAGCAGTTTGTGGAAGAAATGGAAGCCTTACACCAACAACTTAAAATGAACTTGGAAAGGGCCAAGGAAGTGTATAAGAGGCAGGCAGACAAGCACCGCAGGGAAGGAGAAACCAGGTGTGGTTGTCAACCCAGGGGTTACCTTTCAAGGGAGGGTGCAAGAAGGTGCAAGAAGTTGCGGCCCAGGCGGCTGGTACCTTTCGAGGTAACCCAGCAGGTCAATCAAGCTCAAGTTGCCGACCAGTATGAAACTACACCCGGTGTTCCATAGGTCCCTACTCTCTCTGTACAGGGAGGGGCTGGAATTTCCGGGGCGAGAGAGAGAGGTCCCCACTCACCCACGCATAGAGGAGAGGGAACTCAGCAGTCAAGCCACGGAAATACTTGATTCAAGATTGAGAGGAGGGGAAGTGGAGTATTTGGTGGCTTGGGAGGGGGAACCTGAGTCGGAAAACACGTGGGTTCCTGCGGAGACCATCAGGGATGAGGATCTCAGGGGAGAGTTTCACAGCAGGTTCCCAAGGAAGCCCAAACCAGTAGCGAGGTTCTGGGAGGAGCAATTTGGCACTACAGATGAGGAAGAAAAGTTTGTGGGGTTTCCGGCCTCCGACAAGGAGGAAGGAGAGGAATCGGAGGGTGAGGAATCGGACTGGGAGGGTGATCTGGTACGAAGAGATAGCAGCAGGTGGAGAGCTATGTTTGAATCTTCAGAGGATGGGGGTAGCTCCTTCCGGGGATTTCCCACATCGCCGTCAGAGGGAAGGGAGGAACTTAGGCCAAAGGAACGGGACGGAGGTGAGGGGGGTTCTGGGGTGGGAGGTGGATGTCAGGGAACTGCCATCGGAGCCTAGAGTGGAGGTAAGGCTCCCCGACCATGCAGGAGAAGGGACCAGCAGAGGGAGAGAGAACACTCCCTTTGGGGAAGGTTATCAGCGTGACACTGGGGAGGAAGGGGACCAGGGAAGGACTTCGGAGAGAGGGCTCCAAGACTCTTCCACAGAGACCAGCGGGGAGAGTCCAGTACCTCCGCTGGCTATGCCTACTCTGCGCAGAAATCTTCCGCGCAGGGAGGCTAGGCGGAGACTGGGCGTCAAGGAATTTTTATGTTGGAAGAAATTCAGGAAACGCCCACTGACGGATTCTGCCAGCGACTGACAAAGCCATGGAGGAAGGGCTGTCCAGCCAGGGAAAGGTTTAGCCAGGCAACGTTGCCTAGAACTTCAACATCCTTTACGCACGAGCAACCCCAATTCCCATTACACACACACTTTGCGATTTCTGTGTCAATGTGCATTAACAGCAAAGAACACGACATGAAGTAAGCGCAATCCAAGATTCTTCTTTCTATGTAGTTGGAAACCAAAACAACCTGTTCAGCTTTCTTTAGGCTTATTACACTTCGCTTTGCTATTTGTGAAGAGAATCAGAACTTACAGGGTTAAACAGTTCTGAGTGACGTCTCACATTCTGAGGCGTGGTTATGTTCACATACGGGAGTGGTTTCTCTGTGTGTGATTCTTGTTTCGGTTTGACCGAGAGGCGAAAGATATGCCCTCTTTCGCCTGGCTGATTTATGATGTTTTTGCTACACGATTAAAGACTGTTGGAGATAAGCAACAAGGCTGCGTACAGTCTGATTTATTACACACACATTGCAACAGTTTTCTACCACTGCGGAGACTCTGCTGAAGGAAGCTGACAGTGAGCTACCCACGGGAGTCCAGTGTGGCGCAGGGAAACGTGCCGGACTCCATCATCAAGCCACAGGTTATGGAAGTCAGCCAAGCTTTTGAAGCTGTTGCCAGGTCGTGCTGGTGTGTGTGAAAGCCAGCTAGAGTCCTGCCTAACGTTTGAGGCAGATCGGAGGAGGCTGATGGAGTGGGAGCTGAGGAGCCACGTCGTCCGGAGTGCCCAGTTTGGCTGCTGAGTGAGTACCTTTGGAAAAGCCAACAGAAGGGAGGCAATGTCTCAGTTCCAGGAACATGGCTTTGAGCTTAAGCTGCCATGTCAGAAACTGACTAGCCAAGCTTGGTTGGAGTGGAGCTTTCAAGCAGAGCTGCTGTTAGTTGGGGAGCGGCTGTGGGATGTTGTCCAGCCGATACCGAAGGCAGCTGGGAAAGCAGAGGCTAAGAGAGCTGCAAAGCAAAGTGAAGTTGAGAAGAGTGTGCTTGCTTTTTTGGCAGAAAATGTGGATGCTCATCTGGTGCCTGTTGTCCTGGGTGCAAGAAGGCCAGAGGCCGCTTGGCTAGCACTCCAAGAAGCTTGTGGAGCTGGAGTGGGAAGCAAGGGCCGAGAAGTGGCTGCATCCGGAGGGGAGAGGCAAGATGGCGCCGGCCATTTTCTTGAGAGCCGATACACAGCTGGGAGGAGCTGGGAGGCCCCACAGGGGGGCGAAGGGACTGTTACTGTTACTGTTGCTGCTGTTGCTGCTGCTGCTACTGTTGCTTTTGCAGAGTCTGGGGGCTGTGTGGATGCTGCAACGTGTCTGTGTGAGGAGCCTGGAAAGAGGCCAAGTGCTGGGAGCCCTTTACCCACCAGAGGGGGTGCAGGAAAGCGTCCTGGGAGTCCCGTGAGAAGAGAGGGCCGAACTGGCACAGAGAGCCCTGCAAGTTGTAAGAGAAGGGGGGCCAAGCCAGCAGAAGACACGGTTCAGGCTTTTCCCATTCGTCGATGTTTTGTCTGTGAGTCTGTTGACCATCTGCGTCGTTCCTGTCCGCAGAGAGCCAGAGAGGCCGGGCAGGATGTCTCCAAGGTCGTTTCCCATGGCAGTCAGCCAGGTTTCCATGGCAGCCAGTCCAGGAGAGGAGGCCAGCGTGGGAAAGCGAAGGGAGGACGTGACTCAGGGAGTGAAGACGGTTCTTATCACCTAACTGCCTCCATGGCAACGCTACGGAACAACTCCAGTGAGGACAAAGTGATGCGCTGGGTCATCGACTCAGGAGCCAGCCATCACCTGAAGCCACCACCTAGTGGCGGAATGCGGAACTGCAGAGCTGTTTCAGCTGGGAAAACTGTTATTTTTGCTGATGGGTCACAGAGGCCTTTGTCTAACGTGGGAAATGTTTTTGTTTCTTTTTTACAGGCGGAGCTGGAAGTCTACGTTGTGCCAGAGATGCATTGTTGTCTTTTATCTGTACCTGCTCTTGTAAAGGAGGGTTATAAGGTTTGCTTTGAAAATGATGTCTGTTCCATTTCCAGGGGTGGGAGACAACTGGTCAGTGTTGCATGTCAGAACAACCTATTTGTTCTGGAGACACCTCTGGAGGGTAAGGGAGACGCCGAGACAGCACAGGCGAAGTGTGCTAGTGTTCCCATTCATGATTCTTGTGTTCACTTGTGGCACAGGAGAATGTCGCACAGCAGTTTGGAAGATGTCCAGAAGTTGCTCAGATGCACGAAAGGTTGCAAACTGAAAGCATGTGGTAAATCCCTAGATTGTAGGGCATGCAGAAGGGCAAAGGTACAAAGGTGCAGTTATCTCAGAAGTAAGAGGGTAACCACAAAACCTTTTGAGCTTGTGCACATAGACCTTTGTGGTCCCATGCAAAGTCTGAGTCTGGGCGGGGCCAGGTTTGTGCTGACGCTGACAGATGATTTTAGCCAAAATGGCTGGTCTTTCTCGTTGAAGCGGCATGGCGAGGCAGCGCAACTGATTAAAGTCTGGGTTGCGGAAGTGGAACTACGGTTCTCCAACAAGGTTCAGGGGTTCAAGAGCGACCGAGGGGCAGAGTTTACTGGGTCTGCTCTGCAGAGGTTTTTCAGCCAGAAGGGAATACGTCACAGGGTGACGGGTGCTACTTCTCCCAAGGAGAGGGGCGTGGCAGTGCACAAGAGTAGAGCTCTCGCTCAAGCTGCTGAGGTTCTACTGTGTGACTCCGGTTTGCCTCAGAGCTTTTGGAGCGAGGCTTGGAGGGCTGCCAACTTTACGATGAATAGGTCCTATAACTCGGTTATAGGTGACACACCGTTTTTCTTGTTGCACCGGAAAAAACCGCAGGTGCATTTCTTCTGTGTGTTTGGTTGCGAAGCCTGGGTGCTTGTGCCAAAGGCCCAACAGAAGGAAGGTGATCCGAGGTTCCAGAAAATGATCTTCTGTGGATATGAGCCTGCGACAAAGGGGTGGAGGTTTGCATATCAAGAAGGTGATCAGACCAAGCTTCTGATCAGCAAACATGCTGAGTTCTGTGAGCAGAATGGTTGGTCAAGACTCAATGAGGGTCCTGATGTTCTCTCAGAATGTCTGTCTGATTCTGAGGAGGAGGGAGAGCCAGAGGCTGAACCTGTTGCTGAGGACCAGGTCTCTGAACAGGGTCAAGAACAGGGTTGGGTTTCTCCACAGGTTGTTAAAAGAGAGCCCAAGAGTGAGCCTTCATCTCCTGTTAGCAAAGTGCAGAAGGCCCGAAGACGCAGTAAGTCAGAGGGGGAGTCTTCAGATGTAGAAGACACACTTGCTGGCCCCAGTGGGTCAGGAGGAGCACCTGAGACTGTGCTCAGACGATCCGCACGCACAACAAAGTGGGTGCCACCTGAGAGGTTTCAGGTCACCAGCGCATGGGTTGGTTTCGCGCAGTGCGAACCTGGGAGTTTTGAGGAGGTTCAACAGTTGCCTGAGACAGATGCCAGAAGGGGGCAAGAGGCAATGGGAAGGGAGTTGAACTCAAAGAGGTCTGTAGATGTGTGTTCACAGTTTCCCTCAGGATGCGAGACGAGAGGGGGTGTGAAGAGAGTCAGAACTTACAGGGTTAAACAGTTCTGAGTGACGCCTCACATTCTGAGGCGTGGTTATGTTCACATACGGGAGTGGTTTCTCTGTGTGTGATTCTTGTTTCGGGAGTCCAGTGTGGCGCAGGGAAACGTGCCGGACTGCATCATCAAGCCACACTATTTGTGGGTGAATGAACACCGAAAGAGCAATAGAAGCTTATTCATCCTTTTTCTATTGAGATGTTACCATATGTTTACCTATGCTTGATTTGGGCTGGTAACAAACATTTCTGCGATTTTTGGTTGAATGTGCATTCTAACCCCCAAAACACCAATTTGAAATAAGGACAACCAGAGCTTTATCATCTTCTTTTTATGTAGATGGAACCCAAAACACCTATTTGCTTTCGTTTGGGGTGATTCTGGCGCACACCCAAATAATACCATGCATATTGAAAAAAGCCCAGTCAAACCTTATTCGTCGTCTTCCTACGCATATGGAAGCGAAAAGATGGTGTTGTGTTATTTTGGTCTCATTGCACACACTTTGCGATTTCTGTGTCAATGTGCATTAACAGCAAAGAACACAACATGAAGTAAGCGCAATCCAAGATTCTTCTTTTTATGTAGTTGGAAACCAAAATAACCTGTTTGGCTTTCTTTAGGCTTATTACACTTCGCTTTGCTATTTGTGGGTGAATGAACACCGAAAGAGCAATCGAAGCTTATTCGTCCTTTTTCTATTGAGATGGAACCAAAACACCTATGCTTGATTTGGGCTGATAATAAACATGTCACTCTGCGATTTTTGGGTGAATGTGCATTCTAACCCCAAAAACACCAATTTGAAATAAGCCCAATCAGAGCTTTATCATCTTCTTTTTATGTAGATGGAAACAAAAGGCATTTTTGCTTTGGTTGGGGGTGATTCTGGTGCACACCGAAATAACACCATGCGAATTGAAAAAAGCCCAATCAAAGCTTATTCGTTGTCACGGGATTTGGGGTTGCTTGTGTGTAAACCTCTAGCTGTTCCAAACTGCTTAGGGTCGGTTGTGTCTTTCCCTGACTGAGCAGCCTTGGCGCTGCTGCTCAGTCGCTAGCAGAATCCGTGAATGGATGTCTCCTAAATTTCCTCCAGCATAAGAATTCCTTAACGGACAACCTCCGCCTCGCATCTCTGCGCGGAAGCCTTATGCGCAGAGTGGGCGTTCCGAGTGGTGGTCCTCCACCCTCCTCACTGACTTCACTGGAAGAGTCTTGGAGCCTCACCTCCGAGCTGCTCTCCGCCTCTCCCTTCTTCCTGGTGTCCCCTGGACTTCCTTCCCCAGATGACGTTCTCTCTCTTCCCTTACTCGTCCCCTCTCCTGCAGAGTCCCGGAGCCTCGCTTCTCCCCTCTGCTCCGATGTCAGTTCCCTGACATCCACCTCCCTCCCAGGGCCCTCCCCCCCGTCCTTTCCTCGGACGGTGATGCAGGAAACCCCCGGAAGGAACTCTCCCCTCCATCTGATGATTCAAACACCCCTCTCCATTTGCTGCTGTCTCTTCTCTCTCCCCAATCTCCCCAGTCGGATTCTTCTTCTGACACTTCCCCTTCCTCCTCTTCGGAGGCGGGAAAACCCTCAAAATCTTCCTCTTCATCGGTGGTGCCAAATTGCTCCCCCCAGAACCTCTCGGAAACCTTTCTCGGAAACCTGCTATGAAACTCCTCCTGCAGATACTCATTCCTAATCTCTTCTGCTGGGACCCATGCATTTTCCTCTGCTGGCTCCCCCTCCCACACCACCAAATACTCCACTCGCCCCCCTTTCCACCTGGAATCGAGAATTTCAGCTGCATGGTCACTGAGTTCCCTTTCCTCCATCTGTGGATGCAAGGGTGTTTCACTTCGCTGACCCAGAAATTCCCTCCCTTCCCTGAACGGTGAGAGTAAGGACCTGTGGAACACGGGGTGCAGTTTCATGTGAGATGGCAATTTGAGTCTAAAGGCCACCGGGTTAACTTGCTGGGCTACTTCGAACGGTCCCAGTCTCTTTGGCCGTAGCTTCTTGCACCCTCCTTTGAACGGTAACCCTTTGGTAGACAACCACACCTGGTCTCCCACTCTTATGGTTTCTCCCTCCCTGCGGTGCTTGTCAGCCTGCCTCTTGTACTCTTCCTTGGCCCTTTCCAGGTTTAACTTAAGCTGTTGGTGTAAAGCCTCCATCTCTTCGACAAATTTTTCAGCTGCGGGAACACTCCAACTTCCCTCCCCTTCCCCTGGGAAAGCCCTGGGGTGACACCCGTAATTCGCCATAAACGGACTAATCCCTGTAGACACATGTTCTGCGTTGTTGTATGCAAACTCAGCCAGCGCTAAGTGGTCCACCCAATCCTTCTCCCTCTCGCTGTCGTAGCAGCGTAGATATTGTTGAAGTACGCTGTTCGCTCTCTCTGCTTGTCCGTTGGTTTCGGGATGTCTGGCCGTTGAGAACCCAACCTCGACGTCCAGCAGACTCATAAGCTTCCTCCAGAATCTGGACGTGAATTGCCGTCCTCTGTCGGATAAAATCCTCTAGGGGGCGCCATGCAACCTGAAAACATGCTCTACAAACAGCTTTGCTGTTTCTTCTGCAGTCACCGCATGCGAGCACGCAATAAAATGGCACATTTTGGTCATCAAGTCAACTACCACCATTACTGCTGTTTTCCCCCTGGCTTTTGGTAAATCCGTCATAAAGTCAATTGATACCACCTCCCATGGCCTCTCTGGTGTGGGTAAGGGCTCCAGTAACCCCGCAGGTGCTGTCCTCTCCCCCTTCGCTCTCTGGCAGCACTGGCACCCACGTACATACTCCTTCACATCTTCCCTCACCCGTGGCCACCAAAACTGCCTGGTGACCAGTAGCATTGTCTTATGTTGTCCAAAATGTCCTGCCGTGGGGTTGTCATGCAATTGCTTGAGTATTCTGCTCCTCAAATCCCCCTCAGGTATGTACAATGCACCCTTATAGTACAGTGCCCCGTCCTTTACTTCGAACCCCCCCCCCCTGAGTTTCCCCAGTGATACCAATTTCCCGGATCTTGGTTTGTGCATACTGATCATCCCTCGTCAGACCGGCCAGCTCTTGCCTCCCTACGAACACTCCCCCCCACACACCTGTCCTCGGGTATGACATAACGTGCTTCTGGTCCTCCCTCCCCTTCCTCGTATTCAGGCTTGCGAGAGAGGGCATCTGCTCTGACATTTTCCTTCCCAGGCACGTACCTAATTTCAAAATTAAACTTGGAAAACTCTTGAGCCCCCCGCACCTGTCGTTGGTTGAGCACTCTTGCCGTTCTCCAATACTCCAGGTTCTTGTGGTCAGTACACACCTGGACTTTGTGCTGTGCGCCTATGAGAAAATGTCGCCACCGTCGAAAAGCCTCGTGAATTGCCAGCAGTTCTCGATCGTACACTGTGTAGTTTTGCTCCGACTTGTTAAGCTTCCTGGAAAAGAAGGCACACGGTTTCCACTCCCCATTTGCCTGCTGAAGCAATATCCCCCCTACAGCTCTGTCTGGCGCGTCCGTCTCTAGCCTTATCGGCTTCCGCAGATCCACGTGCAGGAGCTGCTCTTCCGACGCAAACGCCCTCTTAAGCTTTTCAAAGGAACGCTGGGCCTCCTCCGTCCATTCGAACTTCTTCTTGCTGCTGAGACAATCCGTTATGGGTGCCGTTAGATGGGCGAAGTTCTTGATGAACTTCCTGTAGAAATTTGCAAACCCCAAGAACCTCTGCACGTCCTTCCGGTTCTTGGGAGGCTTCCATTCTAGCACGGCCTGCACCTTGCCTGGGTCCATTGCCAGACCTTTGTCTGACAACCTGTAGCCCAGGAACTCCACCTCTCGTGCATGGAATTGGCATTTCTCCAGTTTGACCCACAGCTGATGCTCCTGCAGCCTTTTCAGCACTTCCCTGACATCTTTCACATGCTGCTCCTCGTTCTCTGAGTAGATAAGTACGTCGTCCAGGAAGGCCACACAATTCTTGTACAGCAGGGACCCCAGCACCTGGTGCATGGAAGCTTGAAATGTGCTGGATCCCGATTGTCATCCGAAGGGCATAACGAGATACACAAAGGCCCCCAGAGGGGTGAACATGGTGGTTTTCCATTCATCCCCCTCCCTCATCCTTATCAAATTATACGCCCCCCGAAGGTCCAACTTGGTAAAAACCTTCCCTTTCCTTACCCTGGCCAAAATGTCATCAATCCTGGGCATTGGGAAGGTCACCGGTTCCGACACCCGGTTCACGGACCTGTAATCTACGACCAAGCGGGACTCTTTGGAGTCTCTTTTGTCCACAAAGAACACTGGACTGCCCCCCACCGCCCTTGATTCACGTATAAAGCCCCTCTTCAGATTCTTGTCAATGAACTTCCGCAACTCCTGCATCTCCCTGTCTGACATGGCGTACAGCTTACCCACTGGTAACTGAGCCCCTGGGAGTAGGTTGATCTGACAGTCAAAGGGCCAGTGAGGGGGTAGTCTATCCGCCTCTCTCTCGCTGAAGACTTCTTCCAGGTCTGCATACTGAGGTGGTAGCCTCCCCTTTTCTCCCACCACCATCCCTGCCACCCTGGCTACTGCCATCCTCGGGGTTTCCCCTCCGTGGCAATGCTCTACGCAGTGAGCTGACCCAAAGGTGACTGTCCGCTGGTGCCACCCTACTACTGGGTCGTGCAGTGCCAGCCAACTCATTCCCAGTATGATGGGTGGTCCTGCTAAGGTGGCTACGTGAAAGGCAATGGTCTCAGTGTGTCTGGGAACTGTCATTTTCATGGGAGGGGTCTGGTTGGTTACTTCCCCTCCCAAAAGTTCTCTCCCATCAACCGTGGTTACTTGCAGGGGATGTTCTAGAGGCACCACCTGTAGCTGGTGTTCTAGCGCCAAATCCTTGCTAAAGAAGTTGCAAGAGCTGCCTGAATCCAGCAGCGCCTTCACTTTGATGGGGTGTCCGTTTGGGAGTTCTAGCACCACCTCTATGACGATGGCTGCTCGGGGAGGGTCTGGTTTGGGCACTTCTACTGGTTGCTCGCCTGGCTGCTGTGCCCTCCTTCCTGCAGCCAAGCACGGCCGTTTCCCGGCGCCTCTTTTTTTTCCTCCTCACTCCCCACTGCCCCCACCATTCCTTGCCACGCCTTTCTCTGAGGGCAGGCTCTGGCAAAATGTCCCGGCTGCTGCCATAGGAAACACCTCTTACTGGTTTTCCCCTCCTTCTTACGCGCCTCGCTGGAGTTTGAAAACCCGCGCACGCTCGCTTCTTCAATCTCCATTGGCTCCTCGGGTGGCACAGTAGACGCTGGCATGTCTGGAATGCGGTTGTCATGCCAACGCTCTGCTCTCCCTTCCCGTCTTTCCAGAGCGCGCGTCTCTTGTCGGACTCCTACAGCGAGCGCCAACTTGGTCAGCTGGTCCATCGATTCAGGGCGGGGTGAGCGGGAAAGTTCGTCTCTCACCCAAGGGGATAAGCCCTCCTCAAATAACATTTGTACTGGTTGAGAACTCAGATCCCACCCAAGTTTATGGATCAGCATAGCAAATCTCAACCAGTACTCTCTCACTGACTGGTTTCCTTGTTTGCACCCCATCAGTTCTTTGCGCGTCACGCTCAGTTCAACATCGCTCGAGAACATGTGATCCATCGCGCTAAAAAACGTTCTCAGGTTCTTCAAGGCCGCGTTCTCCGCTGCCATTAAGGGTCGAACCCAATCTCTGGCCCGCCCCTCCAGGTGCCCCACCACGAAAGCGACTCTTCCCCCATCGTGGGCAAAGTCATCGTACTACAGCTCCAGCGCATACTGCACTTCTGTCTTAAAAGTGTTATAATCTCTGGGGTTGCCCGCAAACTTCTGCACAAGTCCCGGTACCTTTCTTGCGATGGGGGTAATCTTCCCCTGGGCATCATGTGTCCTCCTTTCATCCAGCCGCGCCGCTAGTAGAGCCAGTTGCTGCTCCAAGTCTCGGTTTCTCTCCTCCAGACTCTGTCCACCTTTGGCCCCCTCTCCTGCGCCGGCTCCTCCGGTTTGACTCATGATTGTACCCCGGTCCTCTTGCACACAAGCAACGTAAGGGACTCACGAATTGCTGTCACGGGAATTGGGGTTGCTTGTGTGTAAACCTCTAGCTGTTCCAAACTGCTTAGGGTCGGTTGTGTCTTTCCCTGACTGAGCAGCCTTGGCGCTGCTGCTCAGTCGCTAGCAGAATCCGTGAGTGGGCGTCTCCTAAATTTCCTCCAGCGTAAGAATTCCTTAACGGACAACCTTCGCCTCACCTCTCTGCGCGGAAGCCTTCTGCGCAGAGTGGGCGTGCCGAGTGGTGGTCCTCCACCCTCCCCACTGACTTCACTGGAAGAGTCTCGGAGCCTCCCCTCCAAACTGCTCTCTGCCTCTCCCTTCTTCCTGGTGTCACCTGGACTTCTTTCCCCAGAGGACGTTCTCTCTCTTCCCTTACTAGTCCCCTCTCCTGCAGAATCTGGGAGCCTCGCCTCTCCACTATGCTCTGATGTCAGTTCCCTGACATCCACTTCACTCCCAGGGCCCTCCCCCTCCCCCGTCCTTTCCTCGGACGGTGATGCAGGAAGCCCCCGGAAGGAACTCTCCCGTCCATCTGATGATTCAAACATCCCTCTCCATTTGCTGCTGTCTCTCCTCTCTCCCCAATCTCCCCAGTCGGATTCTTCTTCGGATAATTCCCCTTCCTCCTGGTCGGAGGCGGGAAAACCCTCAAACTCTTCCTCTTCATCGGTGGTGCCAAATTGCTCCCCCCAGAATCTCTCTGGTGGTTTGGGCTTTCTCGGATACCTGCTATGAAACTCCTCCTGCAGATACTCATCCCTAATCTCTTCTGCTGTGACCCATGTGTTTTCCGCTTCTGACTCCCCCTCCCACGCCACCAAATATTCCACTCGCCCCCCTCTCCACCTGGAATCGAGAATTTCAGCTGCATGGCCACTGAGTTCCCTTTCCTCCATCTGTGGATGCAAGGGTGTTTCACTTTGCTGACCCAGAAATTCCCTCCCCTCCCTGAACAGTGAGAGTAAGGACCTGTGGAACACGGGGTGCAGTTTCATGTGAGATGGCAATTTGAGTCTAAAGGCCACCGGGTTAACTTGCTGGGCTACTTCGAACGGTCCCAGTCTCTTTGGCCGTAGTTTCTTGCACCCTCCTTTGAAAGGTAACCCTTTGGTAGACAACCACAACCGGTCTCCCACTCTAATGGTTTCTCCCTCTCTGCGGTGCTTGTCTGCCTGCCTCTTGTACTCTTCCTTGGCCCTTTCCAGATTTAGCTTAAGCTGTTGGTGTAAAGCCTCCATCTCTTCCACAAATTTTTCAGCTGCAGGAACACTCCAACTTCCCTCCCCTTCCCCTGGGAAAGCCCTGGGGTGACACCCGTAATTCGCCATAAACGGACCCATCCCTGTGGACACATGTTCTGCGTTATTGTATGCAAACTCAGCCAGCGCTAAGTTGTCCACCCAATCATTCTCCCTCTCGTTGACGTAGCAGCGTATATATTGTTGAAGTATGCTGTTAGCTCTCTCTGCTTGTCCGTCAGTTTCTGGATGTCTGGCCGTCGAGAAACTAACCTCGACGTCCAGCAGGCGCATAGAATCATAGAATCATAGAGTTGGAAGAGACCACAAGGGCCATCGAGTCCAACCCCCTGCCAAGCAGGAAACACCATCAGAGCACTCCTGACATATGGTTGTCAAGCCTCTGCTTAAAGACCTCCAAAGTAGGAGACTCCACCACACTCCTTGGCAGCAAATTCCACTGTCGAACAGCTCTTACTGTCAGGAAGTTCTTCCTAATGTTTAGGTGGAATCTTCTTTCTTGTAGTTTGGCTCCATTGCTCCGTGTCCGCTTCTCTGGAGCAGCAGAAAACAACCTTTCTCCCTCCTCTATGTGACATCCTTTTATATATTTGAACATGGCTATCATATCACCCCTTAACCTCCTCTTCTCCAGGCTAAACATGCCCAGCTCCCTTAGCCGTTCCTCATAAGGCATCGTTTCCAGGCCTTTGACCATTTTGGTTGCCCTCCTCTGGACACGTTCCAGTTTGTCAGTGTCCTTCTTGAATTGTGGTGCCCAGAACTGGACACAGTACTCCAGGTGAGGTCTGACCAGAGCAGAATACAGTGGCACTATTACTTCCCTTGATCTAGATGCTATACTCCTATTGATGAGGCCCAGAATTGCATTGGCTTTTTTAGCTGCCGTGTCACACTGTTGGCTCATGTCAAGTTTGTGGTCAACCAAGACTCCTAGATCCTTTTCACATGTACTGCTCTCAAGCCAGGTGTCACCCATCTTGTATTTGTGCCTCTCATTTTTTTTTGCCCAAGTGCAATACTTTACATTTCTCCCTGTTAAAATTCATCTTGTTTGTTTTGGCCCAGTTTTCTAATCTGTCAAGGTCGTTTTGAAGTGTGATCCTGTCCTCTGGGGTGTTAGCCACCCCTCCCAGTTTGGTGTTGTCAGGGCTGCCTCAGGTCTCAGCTCACAAAAGACCAACGCCAAGCTCTTCTTATATACAAGGGTGTTTATTGCAGTTCATTATGGGTTCCACAACCGAGGCGTGCAGCCCCGCGTCTCTTAGCCTAGACGTTTGAAGTCCCCTCTGAATCGGTCCCACCCCTACACCAGTTTAATAAGCTAACGCTGCCCCACCTCTTTCTCTCTTTCCTTTTCCGCCGGGTCTTTCTGCCCGTCGGGGTTCCTCCCCTCCTGCTTTCTCCTGAAGCGGAGTCTCCAGACTGCTCCTGCCCCCTCCTGTGGGCTTTGGGTCCTGGCCCTTCCTCCTCCGGGCTCCCTGTTCTCCCGCGCGCCTCCTCATTTGAACTTGGCGCGCGCGCCCAACTTCTGACCTTCCTTTTGACAGTTATGCTACTCCCCTCACTGCTTTCCTCCCCTTCCGGGAGAACGGCTTGCTCTGATCCCTCCCCTTTCTCTGTCGCCGGAGCTGCTCCCTCTGACACACTGGACCCTCCCCCTCCCTCGCTGCGCTCTGGTGGGGAGGCTGGCCCTGATTCCCAGCTGCCGCTTTGGGGTCCCCTGCTGGCCCCCCGCTCCTGACACTTTCCCCCCGGGGCTCCCCTTGCCCTTACCACAGGCGCCCCTTTCTGGGAATCCTCTGATTCGCTGGAGAGACTCATGGAATCCCCTGCGTCATTGCTATCCTCTTCCTCGCTCTCCTGGGATTCCTCTCCATCGCTCTCCATTTCCTGCCTTCCCTGTGCCTCTGTCCCTGTACCCCTGACATCCATCCCCCCCTCGAAGCCCCCCCTCCCCCCTCCCGCTGCTCGGGTGCAGGTTCCGGAAGCTCCTCAGTCGCTGGGGTAGATCTTGGATACAGTTCGTCGACGTCAATCGTCTCTGCTTCCAGCTCATTGCTTCTGTGCTCGAAACCAAGGTCCTCTCCTAACACGTCCTTGTCCTCCCCTCCCCCTGTCTATTCGGACGTTGCTGTCTGCCAGGGCCCCCTCAGCAATCTCCTGCGCCACTCATCCTCTGGTTGGTCGTCCCACCAGTAAGAGCGATCCGTGTCCACCCCCGAGCATGATCCCCTTGGAGGACTCACTTTTGGCGTGGTCTCCTCTGCTGAGGAGAACCCCCGGAAGGTGCTGCCTGAAAGTGTAGGCGTAAAAAGCCAGTCGTCGAAAAATTCCGCTGGCATGGGCCTGTGTGGGAAGAGTGCATGGAACTCGTCCTTAAGAAGGGGCTCCTCCAGAGCATAGCCCGGCACCCAACTGTTGGCACTGGCCGGGGTACCCTCTCTGGCGAGGAGGTATTCTACTCCCTCCTCCCCCCATCTCGAGTCCAGAATTTCTGTGACCTCGTTGAGTGTCTCGGCCTTCGGTGACTTCCCCCCCTTGGGGACTCCCTGCGTGGGTCCGGTGCCGTCCCTGGCTCCTGAAACCTGTGTGGGGCTTTGTAGGGCGTAAGCACCGACCTATGAAAGACCGGGTGCATTCGGGAACCTTCTGGGAGGGTCAACCGATAAGCTACGGGGTTGATTTTGGCCTCAACTTGGTATGGCCCCAGCTGTCTGTGTCCTAGCTTCTTCTTGGATAACGACTTGGTAGGCGCCGCCTGGGCTGCCAACCATACCCAGTCCCCCACCTGTATGTCTTCCCCTGCCCTCCTGTGCCTGTCTGCCTGCACCTTGTAGGCGTGTTTAGCCAGCTCTAAGTGCCGTCGGAGCTCCTCATGGACCTCCTGCAATTCTGCGGCCAAATGCTCCGCTCCCTGCGTCGCTCCCTGCACCGTCGTCTCCACTCCCGGAAAGGTTCTGGGATGCCGCCCATTGTTGGCGAAGAACGGCGTCACCCCCATGGACGCCTGCTTCGTGTTGTTGTAGGCAAACTCGGCCATCGGCAAGTAGTCCACCCAAGTCGCAGGCTTCTGATTGGCGTAACAGCGCAGGTACTGCTGCATGATGGCGTTGACCCTTTCCGCTTGGCCGTTGGTCTGTGGGTGCCTCGCCAACGCTAAGTTGATCTTGACGTTCAGGATACCCAGGAGCTTCTGCCAAAAACTGGAAACGAACTGGCGACCGCGGTCGGACAGGATGGATCGCGGCAAGCCGTGCACCCTGAACACCTGGTCTATGAACAGTTTGGCGGTCTGCTCCGCAGTCGCCACCTTCGCGCAAGGAATGAAATGCGCCATCTTGGTGAACAGGTCTACAACCACAAGCACCGCCGTCTTGCCTCGCGAACTGGGCAGATCAGTGACAAAGTCCAGCGCCACCCTCTCCCACGGTTGCAGTGGCGTCTCCAACGGTTCCAGCAGTCCCGCTGGTTTCTGGTGCACTGGCTTGGACCTTTGGCAAGTGTCACACCTGGCGACGTAGTCCGCGACCTCCCCTCGCATCTGGGGCCACCAAAAGTCTCTGGCCACTAATTCCGCCGTCTTTTCCTTGCCGAAGTGGCCAGCGCTGGGTGCGTCGTGCAACTGCTGCAGAACCTTCGCGCGGAGATCGTCTCCCGGAACGTAGAGAGCACCTTTACGGGTTAGCAGGCCGTCGCGTATCTGGAACTCGTCGTCCCTCGCTGTGCCTCTCCGCACCTCTTCCATCTTGGACTGTGCGAACGGATCCGTCTGCAACGCGCGACGCACCGCCTCCAGGTCCACGGCGGCTGAAGCACACGCCCACGCCTGCGGTGCAAAAATGTGCTTGGCTCCCACAGGTGCCGCTTCCTCGAGATACTGCGGTTTCCTGGAGAGCGCATCTGCTATGACATTGTTGTCGCCTGGGATGTACTCAATCCTGAAATCGAAGTCCGCAAAGAACTCTGCCCAGCGTATGTGCCTCTGGCTCTGTAGCTTCGCCGTGCACCAGTACTCTAGGTTCTTGTGGTCCGTGCGGACCTGCACGGTGTGCTTGGCTCCAATGAGGAAGTGCCTCCACGCCTTGAAAGCCGCGTGGATGGCCAGCAACTCCCTGTCCCAGATGGTGTAGTTCTGTTCCGACTTGCTGAGCTTCCGGGAGTAGAAAGCGCAGGGCCTCCAGTTCCCCTGCCGGTCTTCCTGTAAAAGGACGGCCCCCACCGCTCTGTCAGATGCGTCAGTCTCAACCCTCATGGGCCTGCCGGGATTCACGTGTAGCAGCTGTTCTTCGGACGCGAAGAGACTCTTAAGTCTCCTGAAGGACTGCTCCGCCTGGTCCGTCCAGGTGAACTTCTTCTTCTTGCAGCTGAGAGTGTCCGTGATAGCTGCCGTCTCCCTGGCGAAACCCCTGATGAACTTGCGGTAAAAGTTGGCGAAGCCGACGAACCTCTGGACCTCCTTCCGATTTCGCGGGCTTTTCCAGTCCAACACCGCACGGACCTTGGCGCTGTCCATGGCTAGTCCCCTGTCGGACAGCCTATAGCCCAGAAAATCCACCTCCGTCACGTCGAATTGGCACTTCTCCAGCTTGGCGTAAAGCCTGTGCTCCCGTAGCCTCTGCAGGACCTCCTTAACGTCGCTCTCGTGAGCCTCCGGCGATTCCGAGAAGATCAGAATTTCGTCGAGGAAACATACGCACTTCTTGTAGAGGAGTCCCGCTAGCACGTGGTGCATAAAAGCTTGGAAATAGTGGGAGCCATTCTGGAGACCAAACGGCATAACTCTGTATTCGTAGGTGCCCAACGGCGTGAACATGGCCGTCTTCCACTCATCACCCTCTCGCACGCGTATGAGATTGTAAGCTCCGCGGAGATCCAACTTGGTGAAGATCTTCCCTTTCCACACCGTCGCGAGCAGGTCGTCAATCTTGGGCATGGGAAAGGCCGCGGGCTTTGTCTTCGAGTTTATGAATCTAAAGTCTACGATCAGCCTCTTTTGGGGCGTGTCCTTCTTCTTCATGAAAAACACAGGACTGCCCCCTACAGCCTTTGATTCTCGGATGAATCCCCGCTGCAGGTTGTGATCTATGAACTCCCTGAGCTCCTGCAGCTCATCCTCGGACATGGAATACAGCTTCACAGGCGGCAGCGTTGTCCCTGGCAAGAGGTCAATTGCGCAATCGTAGGGCCGGTGGGGTGGCAACTGGTCAGCCTCCTTTTCGCAGAAGACCTCCAAAAACCCCTTGTACTTGAGGGGTACTGCTTGCGCCATGCTGAGACTTAGCTGCTGCCCCTCCTCTTGGCCCTCCTCCTCCTGACCGGTCTGGATGCAATGCCGCGCGCAATAGGACGAGCCGAAAGTGAGCTGCCGCTGGTACCACGCCATGGTTGGGCTGTGCCTATCCAGCCAACTCATGCCTAACACTATAGGTGTGTCTGACAGGCGGGTGACGTTGAAACTGATGACTTCTCGGTGATTGCCAATCTGCATTACCATGGGTGGCGTCTGTTGTACCACCTGCCCACCCAGCAGCTTCCTGCCATCCACTGTGACGACGTTCAATGGCAGCGTGGCTGGTAGGAGCTCTATGCGATGCTGCTTGACGAAGTGCACCCCCACGAAGTCTGCGTTGCTCCCACTGTCAATTGTAATGGGGACTTCCAGGGTGCGTCCATTAGGTAGCTGGAGAGTTGCAGTGAGCTGCACCACTGGCTTGGGTGGCAGGGGGTTTGTATGCTGCAAAAGCGCTGGGGACTGTCCTACTGACTCGCCTGGCTGTGCCCCAGCATTTCTGCTTCCAGCCAGGCATTGTCGTTTCCCTGAAATTGCTCTTCAGGTAGTGCTGCTGCAGTTACTGTTGCTAAGGCTGCAGTGTGCTTTTGGAGCCTCTGGGGACACTCTTTGGCCATGTGCATCGCACTGTCACAGATGTAACACTTCCTGTTCCCTCTAGGAGGCTTTGTCTTGACTGCTCCGGACGCTGGGGCTCCGGCAGCTGACTGAGCCTGTGCACCACCAAGTTCCATTGGTTCCTCCCCTGCCTGCAGCTGAGGTGAGGGACGCGTACGTCCTAGATCCCAGGGAAGGAAAGGAGGCGCTCTAGAGGGTGTGTGAAGCTGGCGACCCTCCTCATTGCGCCAAGGGCGTTCTTCGTGGCGCACTCCAATGGCGAGCGCCCGCTGCACAAGTTCTGCTAGGGTTTGAGGTCTGACCCCCCCTTGCCAATTCATCTTTTACAGGGCCAGACAACCCCTCCCAAAACAAGTCTCTTACTGCCAGGGAATCTTTCTCCCATTTCAGTACATTCAGCAAGGCAAAAAACCTAGCATGATACTGACGTACTGTAGCCTTGCCTTGCCTTAAACCATGCAGCTCCTTGCGTGCTATATCCACATCCACGGTAGATTGGAAGCAAGCGTCCATGGCGTTGATAAATTCATCTGAGTCCCTTCGAGCAGGACAATCTTCGCGCCACAGATTGCGCAGCCAAGCCCTCGCTTCCCCATGCAAGTGGGACACAATGAACCCCACCTTCTCCTCCTCATCTTTAAAGTCGTCGCGAAGCAAATGCAACGCATATTCGACGTCTGCTCAAAAACTGGGGTACTGCTTCAGGTTCCCATCAAAGTGGGCTACCAAGTTGCCTCCCCTTCTGCCCAGTCCTACGCCTGCAGATCTGGACCCCGGGAATCCCACTTGGCATGCATGATCCCACCTGGCTTGCAGATCCTGGCATCGCTTTTCCGCCTCTTCCCCCTTCTTCTGGGAGACCACTACCGCAGTGGTAAGCTGGGAGACTGCATTGCGTAGATCAGCTATCTGCTCCTCCATACTCATGGCCGCCAAACTTCGTGAGCTTCGCAAAAAAAATTTTGCGTACTTTTGGGAGGGGACTTACTGTCAGGGCTGCCTCAGGTCTCAGCTCACAAAAGACCAACGCCAAGCTCTTCTTATATACAAGGGTGTTTATTGCAGTTCATTATGGGTTCCACAACCGAGGCGTGCAGCCCCGCGTCTCTTAGCCTAGACGTTTGAAGTCCCCTCTGAATCGGTCCCACCCCTACACCAGTTTAATAAGCTAACGCTGCCCCACCTCTTTCTCTCTTTCCTTTTCCGCCGGGTCTTTCTGCCCGTCGGGGTTCCTCCCCTCCTGCTTTCTCCTGAAGCGGAGTCTCCAGACTGCTCCTGCCCCCTCCTGTGGGCTTTGGGTCCTGGCCCTTCCTCCTCCGGGCTCCCTGTTCTCCCGCGCGCCTCCTCATTTGAACTTGGCGCGCGCGCCCAACTTCTGACCTTCCTTTTGACAGTTATGCTACTCCCCTCACTGCTTTCCTCCCCTTCCGGGAGAACGGCTTGCTCTGATCCCTCCCCTTTCTCTGTCGCCGGAGCTGCTCCCTCTGACACACTGGACCCTCCCCCTCCCTCGCTGCGCTCTGGTGGGGAGGCTGGCCCTGATTCCCAGCTGCCGCTTTGGGGTCCCCTGCTGGCCCCCCGCTCCTGACACTTTCCCCCCGGGGCTCCCCTTGCCCTTACCACAGGCGCCCCTTTCTGGGAATCCTCTGATTCGCTGGAGAGACTCATGGAATCCCCTGCGTCATTGCTATCCTCTTCCTCGCTCTCCTGGGATTCCTCTCCATCGCTCTCCATTTCCTGCCTTCCCTGTGCCTCTGTCCCTGTACCCCTGACAGGTGTCATCTGCAAATTTGATCAGGATGCCCTTGAGTCCATCATCCAAGTCGTTGATAAAGATGTTGAATAAGACCGGGCCCAAGACAGAACCCTGTGGCACCCCACTAGTCACTCTTCTCCAGGATGAAGAGGAACCATTGATGAGCACCCTTTGGGTTCGGTCAGTCAGCCAGTTACAAATCCACTGAGTTGTAGCATAGTCAAGACCGCATTTTACCAGCTTCTTTACAAGAATATCATGGGGCACCTTGTCAAATGCCTTACTGAAATCAAGGTAGGCTATATCCACTGCGTTCCCTTCATCTACCAGGCTTGTAATTCTGTCAAAAAACGAGATCAGGTTAGTCTGACATGACTTATTTTTCAGAAATCCATGCTGACTATTGGTGATCACAGCATTCCTTTCTAGGTGCTCACAGACTGTTTTCTTAATGATCTGCTCCAGAATCTTCCCTGGTATTGATGTCATCAGCTTCCTCCAGAATCTGGACGTGAACTGCCAGCCTCTGTCGGATAAAATCCTCAAGGGGGGGGCATGCAACCTGAAAACATGCTCTACAAACAGCTTTGCTGTTTCTTCTGCAGTCACCGCATGCGAGCACGCAATAAAATGGCACATTTTGGTCATCAAGTCAACTACCACCATTACTGCCGTTCTCCCCCTAGCTTTGGGTAAATCCGTCATAAAATCAATTGCTACCACCTCCCGTGGTCTCTCTGGTGTGGGTAAGGGCTCCAGTAACCCTGCAGGTGCTGTCCTCTCCCCCTTCGCTCTCTGGCAGCACTGGCACCCGCGTACATATTCCTTCACATCTTCCCTCACCCGTGGCCACCAAAACTGCCTGGTGACCAGTAGCATTGTCTTATGTTGTCCAAAATGTCCTGCCGTGGGGTTGTCATGCAGTTGTTTGAGTATTCTGCTCCTCAAATCCCCCTCAGGTATGTACAATGCACCCTTATAGTACAGTGCCCCGTCCTTTACTTCAACCCCCCCCCCTGAGTTTCCCCAGTGATACCAATTTCCCGGATCTTGGTTTGTGCATCCTGATCATCCCTCGTCAGACCGGCCAGCTCTTGCCTCCCGACGAACACTCCCCCACACACCCATTTGTCCTCGGGAATGACATGTCGTGCTTCTGGTCCTCCCTCCCCTTCCTCGTATTCAGGCTTGCGAGAGAGGGCGTCTGCTCTGACATTTTCCTTCCCAGGCACGTACCTAATCTCAAAATTAAACTTGGAAATCTCTTGAGCCCACCGCACTTGTCGTTGGTTGATCACTCTTGCCGTTCTCCAATATTCCAGGTTCTTGTGGTCAGTACACACCTGGACTTTGTGCTGTGCACCTATGAGAAAATGTCTCCATCGTCGAAAGGCCTCGTGAATTGCCAGTAGTTTCCGATCGTACACTGTATAGTTTTGCTCTGACTTGTTCAGCTTCCTGGAAAAGAAGGCACACGGCTTCCACTGTTCCCCATTTTCCTGCTGGAGCAATATGCCCCCCACAGCTCTGTCTGGCGCGTCCGTCTCTAGCCTCATCGGCTTCTGCAGATCCACATGTAGGAGCTGCTCTTCCGACGCGAAAGCCCTCTTAAGCTTTTCAAAGGAACGCTGTGCCTCTTCTGTCCATTCGAACTTCTTCTTACTGCTGAGACAATCCGTTATGGGTGCCGTTAGATGGGCGAAGTTCTTGATGAACTTCCTGTAGAAATTTGCAAACCCCAAGAACCTCTGCACGTCCTTCCTGTTCTTGGGGGGCTTCCATTCTAGCACGGCCTGCACCTTGCCTGGGTCCATGGCCAAGCCCTTGTCTGACAACCTGTAGCCCAGGAACTCCACCTCTCGTGCATGGAATTGGCATTTCTCCAGTTTGACCCACAGCTGATGCTCCTGCAGCCTTTTCAGCACTTCCCTGACATCTTTCACATGCTGCTCCTCGTTCTCTGAGTAGATAAGTACGTCGTCCAGGAAGGCCACACAATTCACAATTGGAGTCCGAAGGGCATAACTAAGTACTCAAAGGCTCCCAGAGGGGTGAACATGGTGGTTTTCCTTTCATCCCCCTCCCTCATCCTTATCAAGTTGTACGCCCCCCGAAGGTCCAGCTTGGTAAAAATCTTCCCCTTCCTTACCCTGGCCAAGATTTCATCAGTTCTGGGCATTGGGAAGGTCACTGCTTCCGACACCCTGTTCAACCCACGGTAGTCCACTACGAACCTGGGCTCATGGGAGTCTCGCTTGTCCACAAAGAACACTGGACTACCCCCCACCGCCCTCGATTCCCTTATGAACCCTCGCTTCAGGTTCTTGTCAATAAACTTCCGCAATTCCTGCATCTCCCTATCTGACATGGCGTACAGCTTGCCCACTGGCAGCTGAGCATCTGGGAGCAAGTTGATCTGGCAGTCAAAGGGCTTGTGGGGGGGGGGGGTAGCCGATCCGCCTCCTTCTCGCTGAAGACTTCTTCCAAGTCCGCATACTGAGGTGGTATCTTCCCTTTTTCCCCTACTGCCATCCCTGCCACCCTGGCTACTGCCATCCTCGAGGTTTCCCCTCCGTGGCAATGCTCTACGCAGTGGGCCGACCCAAAGGTGACTGTCCGCTGATGCCACCCTACTACTGGGTCGTGCAGTGCCAGCCAACTCATTCCCAGTATGATAGGTGGTCCTGCTAAGGTGGCTACGTGAAAGGCAATGGTCTCAGTGTGTCTGGAAACTGTCATTTTCATGGGCGGGGTCTGGTGGGTCACTTCCCCTCCCAAAAGTTCTCTCCCATCAATCGTGGTTACTTGCAGGGGATGTTCTAGAGGCACCACCTGTAGCTGGTGTTCTAGCGCAAAATCCTTGCTAAAGAAGTTGCAAGAGCTGCCTGAATCCAGCAGCGCCTTCACTTTGATGGGGTGTCCGTTTGGGAGTTCTAGCACCACCTCTATGACGATGGCTGCTCGGGGAGGGTCTGGTTTGGGCACTTCTACTGGTTGCTCGCCTGGCTGCTGTGCCCTCCTTCCTGCAGCCAAGCACGGCCGTTTCCCGGCGCCTCTTTTTTTTCCTCCTCACTCCCCACTGCCCCCACCATTCCTTGCCATGCCTTCTTCTGAGGGCATACTCTGGCAAAATGTCCCGGCTGCTGGCATAGGAAACACCTCTTACTGGTTTTCCCCTCCTTCTTACGCACCTCGCTGGAGTTTGAAAACCCGCACACGCGCGCTCCTCCAATCTCCATTGGCTCCTCGGGTGGCACAGTAGACACTGGTATGTCTGGAATGCGGTTGTCATGCCAACGCTCTGCTCTCCCTTCCCGCCTTTCCAGCGTGCACGTCTGTCAGGGGCTCAGGGACAGAGGCACAGGGGAGAGAGGAGATGGAGAGCGAAGGGGAAGAATCTGAGGGCAGCATAGGGGAGTATGACAGTGACCCGAGAGATTCCATGAGCTTCTCCACGAATCAGAAGATGCCCAGAAGGAGGCGCCGATGGTCAGGGCGAGGGGGGTCCCAGGGGGGACACACCAGAGACAGGGGGCCAGCGGGGACTCCCAAAGCAGCAGCTGGAGATCAGGACCAGCTTCCCCACCAGAGCAGAGTGGGGGGGGGGAAGAGTCACAGGTGTCAGGTCCAGCTAGCCCCCCCCCCCGAAGGGGGAAGCAGTGACAGGAGCAGTGAAACGGTCAGGAGGAAGGTTGCCGGCTGGGCGCGCGCGCCAAGTTCAAATGTACAGGCGCGCGGGACAGCAGAAAGACCAGATCGGGAACCAGGTCCTAAAGCCCGCCGGAGGCAGGGGGAAGACTCAGGGGATTCAGCGTCAGAAGAGTCTAGGAAGGGAGAAAACCCAGCTGACAGGCGGAGCCAGCGGAGGAAAGAGCAAAGGAAGAGGTGGAGCAAGGCTAGGGTCTTAAACTGGTGTATGGGGGGAGGAGACTCAGATGGAGCTTCAGCGGTCTAGAGTCTCAGACGTAGAGCTGCACGCTGCTGATGTGAAAGGGAAACTGAACTTCAATAAAGACTTTTGTATATAACAACGGACTGGCGTTGGTCCTTTGTGAGCTGGGACCTCGGGCAGCTCTGACAGCGTCTCTTGTCGGACTCCTACAGCGAGTGCCAACTTGGTCAGCTGGTCCATCGATTCCGGGTGGGGTGAGCGGGAAAGTTCGTCTCTCACCCAAGGGGATAAGCCCTCCTCAAATAACATTTGTACTGGTTCCGAACTCAGGTCCCACCCAAGTTTATGGATCAGCATAGCAAATCTCAACCAGTACTCTCTCACTGACTGGTTTCCTTGTTTGCACCCCATCAGTTCTTTGCGCGTCACGCTCAGTTCAACATCGCTCGAGAACATGTGATCCATCGCACTAAAAAACTTTCTCAGGTCCTTCAAGGCCGCGTTCTCCGCTGCCATTAAGGGTCGAACCCAATCTCTGGCCCGCCCCTCCAGGTGCCCCACCACGAAAGCGACTCTTCCCCCATCGTGGGCAAAGTCATCGTACTACAGCTCCAGCGCATACTGCACTTCTGTCTTAAAAACGTTATAATCTCTGGGGTTGCCCCCAAACTTCTGCACAAGTCCCGGTACCTTTCTTGCGATGGGGGTAATCTTCCCCTGGGCATCATGTGTCCTCCTTTCATCCAGCCGCACCGCTAGTAGAGCCAGTTGCTGCTCCAAGTCTCAGTTTCTCTCCTCCAGACTCTGTCCGCCTTTGGCCCCCTCTCCTGCGCCGGCTCCTCCGGTTTGACTCATGATTGTATCCCGGTCCTCTTGCACACAAGCAACGTAAGGGACTCACGGATTGCTGTCACGGGAATTGGGGTTGCTTGTGTGTAAACCTCTAGCTGTTCCAAACTGCTTAGTGTCGGTTGTGTCTTTCCCTGACTGAGCAGCCTTGGCGCTGCTGCTCAGTTGCTAGCAGAATCCGTGAGTGGGCGTCTCCTAAATTTCCTCCAGCATAAGAATTCCTTAACGGACAACATTCGCCTCGCCTCTCTGCGCGGAAGCCTTCTGCGCAGAGTGGGCGTGCCGAGTGGTGGTCCTCCACCCTCCCCACTGACTTCACTGGAAGAGTCTCGGAGCCTCGCCTCCGAGCTGCTCTCCGCCTCTCCCTTCTTCCTGGTGTCCCCTGGACTTCCTTCCCCAAATGACGTTCTCTCTCTTCCCTTACTAGTCCCCTCTCCTGCAGAATCTGGGAGCCTCGCCTCTCCACTATGCTCTGATGTCAGTTCCCTGACACACACACTTTGCGATTTCTGTGTCAATGTGCATTAACAGCAAAGAACACGACTTGAAGTAAGCGAAATCCAAGATTCTTCTCTCTATGTAGCTGGAACCCAAAACAACCTGTTTGGCTTTGTTTGGGGTTATTACACTTCGCTTTGCTATTTGTGGGTGAATGCACACCGAAAGGGCAATCGAAGCTTATTCGTCCTTTTTCTATTGAGATGGAACCAAAACACCTATGCTTGATTTGGGCTGATAACAAATATGTCATCTGCGATTTTTGGTTGAATGTGCATTCTAACCCCCAAAACACCAATTTGAAATAAGCCCAATCAGAGCTTTATCATCTTCTTTTTATGTAGATGGAACCCAAAACACCTTTTTGCTTTCGTTTGGGGTGACTCTAGCGCACACCCAAATAACACCATGCGAATTGAAAAAAGCCCATTCAAAGCTTATTCGTCTTCTTACTATGCATATGGAAGCGAAAAGATGGTGTTGTGTTCTTTTGGTCTCATTGCACACTGTCAGTGGCTCAGGAACAGAGGTACAGGGGAGAGAGGAAATGGAGAGCGAAGGGGAAGAATCTGAGGGCAGCGTAGGGGAGTATGACAGCGACCCGAGAGATTCATAGAATCATAGAATCATAGAATCATAGAGTTGGAAGAGACCACAAGGGCCATCGAGTCCAACCCCCTGCCAAGCAGGAAATACCATCAGAGCACTCCTGACATATGGTTGTCAAGCCTCTGCTTAAAGACCTCCAAAGTAGGAGACTCCACCACACTCCTTGGCAGCAAATTCCACTGTCGAACAGCTCTTACTGTCAGGAAGTTCTTCCTAATGTTTAGGTGGAATCTGTTAGGATATTTCCGTTCCACCTTAAAGGGAGCAGGCTTTGTAAGCAACAGAGTCTGCGCATGTCCTGTTGACAGGATGTTTATGTTCTGATATTCGTTTCGTTTTCAGTCGGCTCAGATACGCTGACAGAATGGACGTGTTTTCTTATGCTCTGTTAAACGCTAAATAAAGTCTGTAAATTATGCTCTTCTGCTCTTCTGTGATGCAAGCTTTTGGCTGTGTTTCTGCTGATAAAGAGGGTGCACCAGCCTAGGAATGCAGGCTAGGAATTTCTAAGGCTTTGTGCCTCTAACTGTTGGATCTGCGTGACTACGGGAGGCCGATGGATGTCCAGAACTCCGGCTTGGGGGCTCAGATGGACGTTATCTCCCTGGCAGTTTCCCAACAACAAGGTTTCGGGCCCAGATTCACAGCACCTACAGGAGAGTAAAGCTGCAACAGACTGCGTTTGAGGTATTTGGGGAAAGCGAAAGGAAGGGACGTTTTCCTGTTTTTACCTCGGCAAGGAGTCTTTGATCTCCGGCAGATTAATTGGCCTGGGAGCTGAGCCAAAAAGGCTTCGTGATTAATGGCTGCCAAGATAAGGAGTCTTTCGACTCACGGCTCAAAGCAAAAGCTGGAATGGAATTTTTCCAAGCTTCTGGAGATGCTGAATCCCCTAAGTTACATGGGCAGAATTATGACACCTGGGCAAAATGGTGTGAGAGTTTGCTACGTCAGTTTGGGGTGTGGCATGTTGTTTCTGAAGCCCCCCCCCAGTTCCTCTGACAGAGAAATGGAAAGGCCAAAATTCGAAAGCGATTGATGTAATAGTCCTATCCGTATCTCTTGAGGAAATTAAGACGCTGGCTGGCAACACCACTGCACGTGGAATGTGGTATGCTTTGATGAAAGCTCACAAACAAATAATCCCAGCCCAGAGTTTGACTGCATCGGAGGTCCTAGCTGTTTCCCAGAATGCGAGTGAATCCAGGGATGCTGAGGGCACCGGTTGCAAGCTGCAGGGGGAGCTGACCGTCACGTCATCCCAGGCAGCATTCCAGCCTCCAGGGGGAGCCAAGGAGTCGGCAGCTGAGAGCTCTGTTTCTCATGGGAACCAAGGCCATCGCCTTTGCAGAGGCCGGAAAGGCAAAGGTAAACAGAGCCACAGGCAGACACCTGCAGATGGCCAGGAGCAGAGGGAGGGTGAAGAGCCCACGCCAAACAAAGCGATGTTTGCTGGCACTGCTTCACCAAAGGCTAAAGGCAAGTCTGCTGGCCAGGAGCAGCAGGGGGGCAAGCTGCAAAAGCCCACGCTGCAGGAAAACAAGGGTTTGCTTGCTGTAAAGACTGCTCCAACAGCCAAAGGCAGATTTATTGTGGATTCAGGTGCGAATCGCCACGTCTCCAAGGACAGGCATCTCTTTATCTCCTTCAAGCCTCAGGAAGGTGAGATCCACCTGGCTGATGGAAGGACGTTGCAAATTGCAGGAGAAGGGACTGTGAAACTTGCAAGTCTGCACACTACCATCAGTAATGTACTTTATGTTCCAGGAGCGGCGAGCAACTTGTTGAGTGTCCCACAGCTTACTGGGCGTGGTTTTCAGATTTCCTTCAAGAAATCTTCCTTCTTTCTTTCTTGTAGTTTGGATCCATCGTAGTTTGGCTCTGTGTCTGCTTCTCTGGAGCAGCAGAAAACAACCTTTCTCCCTCCTCTATGTGACATCCTTTTATATATTTTAACATGGCTATCATATCACCCCTTAACCTCCTCTTCTCCAGGCTAAACATGCCCAACTCCCTTAGCCGTTCCTCATAAGGCATCGTTTCCAGACCTTAGACCATTTTGGTTGCCCTCCTCTGGACACGTTCCAGTTTGTCAGTGTCCTTCTTGAATTGTGGTGCCCAGAACTGGACACAGTACTCCAGGTGAGGTCTGACTAGAGCAGAATACAGTGGCACTATTACTTCCCTTGATCTAGATGCTATACTCCTATTGATGCAGCCCAGAATTGCATTGGCTTTTTTAGCTGCCGCGTCACACTGTTGGCTCATGTCAAGTTTGTGGTCAACCAAGACTCCTAGATCCTTTTCACATGTACTGCTCTCAAGCCAGGTGTCACCCATCTTGTATTTGTGCCTCTCATTTTTTTTGCCCAAGTGCAATACTTTACCTTTCTCCCTGTTAAAATTCATCTTGTTTGTTTTGGCCCAGTTCTCTAATCTGTCAAGGTCATTTTGAAGTGTGATCCTGTCCTCTGGGGTGTTAGCCACCCCTCCCAGTTTGGTGTCATCTGCAAATTTGATCAGGATGCCCTTGAGTCCATCATCCAAGTCGTTGATAAAAATGTTGAATAAGACCGGGCCCAAGACAGAACCCTGTGGTACCCCACTAGTCACTCTTCTCCAGGATGAAGAGGAACCATTGATGAGCACTCTTTGGGTTCCGTCAGTCAGATTCCATGAGCTTCTCCAGCGAATCAGAAGATTCCCAGAAGGAGGCGCCGATGGTCAGGGCAAGGGGGGTCCCAGGGGGAACACACCAGAAACAAGGGGCCAGAGGGGACTCCCAAAGCAGCAGCAGGAGATCAGGACCAGCTTCCCCACCAGAGCGTAGTGGGGGGAAGAGTCCCAGGTGTCAGGACCAGCGTCTCCCCCAGCAGGGAGAGAAGATGAGTCAGGGCTGACCATGCCTCTATCGGAGAGTGGGGGAACGGAGGGGAGGTCAGGTCCAGCTAGCCTCCCAGAAGGGGGAAGCAGTGACAGGTGGGAACGTTTGGGCAAAGAGGGGCTGCCAGGACCCAAGCCGGAGGGAGTTGGCCTCGGGAAGAGGGGGGGCAGCATCGTAGCCCACTTCGACGGGGACCTGCAGCAGTATCCTAACTTCAGGGCAGACATAGTTTTCACGCTCAATTTGCTTCGGAAAGACTTTAGAGATGAGGAGGAAAAAGTAGGGTTCATAATCACTCATCTGCATGGGGAAGCTAAATCGTGGCTGCGCAATTTATGGCGTGAAAATGATCCCGCTCTCCAGGATTCAAACGCATTTATCAAAGCTATGGACACTTGTCTTAAATCAACGGTAGATGTGGATGTGGCCAGGAGGGAAATGCACGGGCTGACGCAGGGCAAAGCCACGGTGAGACAATATCACTCCCGCTTTTTTGCGTTAGTAAATGTGCTGGGCTGGGAGAAGGACTCAGCTGACGTGAGGGATCTGTTCTGGGAGGGGCTAAATGGAGCCGTGAAAGATGAGCTGGCGAGGGGAGAGAGACCTACCAATACCACAGAAGTCGTCCAGAGGGCGCTGGCGATAGGGGTGCGCCTGGAAGAACGCCCTTGGAGCAGGGATGACGGACGGATGGCACGCACGCCAGCCAAACAACTCCCTTCCTTCCCAGAGAGCCAGGGCGCGCACAATCCACGCCTCCACTGGGGGGGGGGGGAGAAGAGCCGATGGAGATAGGTGATGCCAGGGCTCAGACAGCGACCAGAGCCCAAACACCGGGAGCAGTCAAGACGAAGGCTCCTAGAGGGAGCAGGAAGTGTTATATCTGCAACAGTGCACTGCACATGACCAAAGAGTGTCCCCAGAGGATCCAGAAGCACACTGCAGCCTTAGCAACAGTACGGGGAGCAGTTCAGCAGGGGGAACAGCTGCAGGGAAACGACGAAGCCTGGCTGGAGGCAGAGGCACTGGGACCCAGCCAGGCGAGTCAGTGAAGCAGTCCCCAGAGATTTTGCAGCCCACAGACCCCCTCCCACCCAAACCAGTGGTGCAACTCACCGCATCACTCCAGCTGCCAAATGGAATCACCCTGGAAGTCCCTATTACCATTGACTCTGGTAGTAATGCAGACTTTATAGGAGTGGACTTCATCAGGCTACATTGCATAGCGCTCCTACCAGCCACGATGCCCCTAAACGTCGTCACGGTCGATGGCAGGAAGCTGCTGGGTGGACAGGTGGTGCAGCAAACACCGCCTCTGGTAATGCAAATTGGAAATCACCGCGAAGTCATCAGCTTCAATGTCACCCACCTGTCGGACACGCCCATAGTGTTGGGCATGAGTTGGCTGGATAGACACAGCCCGGTATTAGCATGGTACCAGCGAAAATTAACCTTCTGCTCCTCCTACTGCGCAGAACACTGCATCCGAACCAGCCAGGAAGAGGAGGGACAAGGGGATGAACCACAGCTACACCTAGGCATGGTGCAGGCGGTACCCAACAAGTACAAGGCGTTTTTGGAGGTCTTCTGCGAGAAGGAAGCGGACAAGCTGCCTCCCCACCGGCCCTACGACTGCGCGATTGACCTCCTACCAGGGGCGACGCTGCCGACTGGAAAACTGTATTCCATGTCTGAAGACGTACTGCCGGTCACCAAGATGGCACACTTCATTCCTTGCGCGAAGGTGGCCACAGCGAAACAGACTGCCAATCTGTTCATAGACCACGAGTTCAAAGTTCACGGCTTACCACGGTCCATCCTGTCTGACCGGGGGCGCCAATTCGTCTCGAGCTTCTGGCAGAAGCTGCTGGGCATCCTGAACGTCAAGATCAACTTAGCGTCGGCACGACACCCGCAGACCAACGGGCAGGCGGAGAGGGTCAACGCCATCATGCAGCAGTACCTGCGATGCTACGCGAATCAACAGCCCTCGACCTGGGTGGACTACCTACCGCTGGCCGAGTTTGCCTACAACAACACGAAGCACGGGTCTACAGGGGTGACACCGTTCTTCGCCAACAATGGGCGGCATCCCAGAACCTTCCCGGGGTTAGAGACGAAGGGGGAGGGGGAGCCACGGGGTGCAGAGCACTTGGCAGCAGAGTTGCAGGAGGTCCACGACCAACTCCGAAGGCACTTGGAACTAGCAAAACACGCCTACAAAATGCAGGCAGACAGGCACAGGAGAGTCGGGGAAGACATCCAGGTGGGGGACTGGGTCTGGTTAGCGGCCCAGGCAGTGCCGGCCAGAACGTTAGCTAAGAAGAAGCTCAGACACAAGCAGCTAGGGCCTTACCAAGTCGAGGCACAAATCAACCCAGTGGCCTTCCGGTTAACACTCCCGGAGGGCTCCAGAATGCACCCGGTATTTCATAGGTCAGTGCTCACACCCTACAAAGAACCCCACAGGTTTCAGGCGCCAGGAACCGCACCACATCCACTCAGAAAATCACCAACGGGGGAGGAGTCCACGAGGGCGGCGCCACTCAACGAGGTCACGGAGATTTTAGACTCGAGATGGGGGGAAGAGGGAGTTGAATATCTCCTCGCCAGGGAAGGTACCCCGGCCAGCGCCAACAGGTGGGTACCGGACTATGCCTTGGAGGAGCACTACCTCAAAGACGACTTCCATGCACTCTTCCCACACAGACCTATGCCGGCAGATTATTTCGACGACTGGCTTTTCACACCCACACTTTCAGCCAGCACGTTCCAGGGGTTCTCATCAGCTGAGGAAACGGCGCCAGACACAAGCTCCCCGGAGGGATGACACTCGGGGTCTGCCACGGACCGCTCTTATTGGTGGGACAATCAACCGGAGGTGGGGTGGAGCAGGGAACTGCTAAGGGGGCCCTGGCACGCAGCATCACCCGAGGTAACAGGGGGAGAGACGGACATGGACGTGTTGGGGGAGGACCTTGGGTTCGAACACGAATGCAGAGAGATGGAAGCAGAGGAGATCGACGTCGACGAGCCCATTACGGGCTGGCCAGATCCAGCTGGCCGGCTACACACCAGGGGGAAGGAACGGTATCCCGCACTCACCCCCACAGCACTGGAGCACCCGGAACCCGCACCCGAAGGGGAGGAGGGGGGAAGGGGGGCTTCGAGGGGGGGATGGATGTCAGGGGCTCAGGAACAGAGGTACAGGGGAGAGAGGAGATGGAGAGTGAAGGGGAAGAATCTGAGGGCAGCGTAGGGGAGTATGACAGCGACCCGAGAGATTCCATGAGCTTCTCCAGCGAATCAGAAGATTCCCAGAAGGAGGCGCCGATGGTCAGGGCAAGGGGGGGTCCCAGGGGGAACACACCAGAAACAAGGGGCCAGCGGGGACTCCCAAAGCAGCAGCGGGAGATCAGGACCAGCTTCCCCACCAGAGCGTAGTGGGGGGGAAGAGTCCCAGGTGTCAGGACCAGCGTCTCCTCCAGCAGGGATAGAAGATGAGTCAGGGCTGACCATGCCTCTATCGGAGAGAGTTGGAACGGAGGGGAGGTCAGGTCCAGCTAGCCTCCCCGAAGGGGGAAGCAGTGACAGGAGCAGTGTAACGGTCAGGAGGAAGGTTGCCGGCTGTGCGCGCGCGCCAAGTTCGAATGTACAGGCGCGGGGGACAGCAGAAAACCCGGATTGGGAGGCAGGTCCTAAAGCCCGCCGGAGGCAGGGGGAAGACTCAGGGGACTCAGCGTCAGATGAGTCTAGGAAGGGGGAGACCCCAGCTGACAGGCGGAGCCAGAGGCGGAAAGAGCAAAGGACGAGGTGGAGCAAGGCTAGAGTCTTAAACTGGTGTCTGGGGGGAGGAGATTCAGACGGAGCTTCGACGGTCTAGAGTTTCAGACGTAGAGCTGCGCGCTACGGTTGTGAAGATGAAACTGAACTTCAATAAAGACTTTTGTATATAACAACGGACTGGTGTTGGTCCTTTGTGAGCTGGGACCTCGGGCAGCTCTGACACACACACTTTGCGATTTCTGTGTCAATGTGCATTAACAGCAAAGAACACGACATGAAGTAAGCGCAAAGCCATTTCCGAGCTAGAGAGGAGAGGGGGTTGCGGGCTAACCCCTCCCACACACTCCACTCGCGGGTGCTTGCCTTTTGCCCCCGCGAGAACAGGGGAATCCCCGGGCGTGCCGGCAACTTTTAGCAGCGTCTTCACAGGCATTAGGGTGATTTATGCAAGGTGCCTGGCGCTCCAGGGCACTTTAATCCGGAAATCTAATTAATCAACAGATCTATTTAAACTAAAGCCCTGGATAAAACAAATTTAATTGAAGGTCACGTATAAATGAAAATATAATTAATTAACAGATCTATTAAGTGCCTGCCTTCGATCAGACAAAATTTAATTGAAGTGCTTTATTGGGCAGTTTAATTGACAAGTGATCTCATCTCTTTACCCCTTTAAATAATATTCTAATTTAACGCAGAGGCGATTTATGGGGTTTAGTAAAGGGTGAATTCAAATTATCTCATTCTGCTCGCGGGCTCTGCCTAGGCATTAAGTTTCATAATTTAGTATAGTCAATTCATAGTTGTTATAGATAAATAATAAATAGAGAAATAAACAATTATTTTCTTTGGTTCCTACCTGTGTAACTGGATTGCATTGTTTTGAGTATTGCCCATTGAAATGGGTTTGGTGATTCTGGCTCCCGCCTTTTGAGGAAAGGCTGCCCTGTTTTGTTTATTGCGTAGTGAGAGGTTAAATTCAAATAACACTGTGTTCATTTTAGAGCTAATTATATAGCCATTATTTTCATATAGACCAAATTAGGGCACACCGAGCCTTACTGAAATTAGGTTAGACCTAAGTCAGTGTGGTTAATACTGACTGAGACAGCGTGGTTAATACTGAACTAGGTTTAGCCAACCTCTTCAAGGTTAGTTAATAGCTAGGCCAGTGTTGATAATACTGAACTGGGTGCAATTAGCAATCCCATAATCAAGTGCAAGCTAGACAGCGTTGACAATACTGAGCTAGGTAATTCTTGGCCGTGTTGCTGATCACGGACAGTGGATTGCGATTGCATTTAAGTCAGCGCAGGTGATACTGAACGGGTAAGGGGGTACACGGACCTCCTAGGTAGGCAATTTTAAATTGCTAGGCGAATAACTTAGTGGTTCCAGTTCACGATTCAGTTTGAAATGGCTTCCGGTGGAGACCAGCAGGCATCCACTTCCGCCAATCAGCTGGCACCCCCCGCAGGCAATGGGGGCGCTCAAGTGCCGGCCATGCCTTGCGACCCTCAAGCCTTCGCCCAATTTTTCATGGCGTTTGAAACATTTTACAGACAGTGTAGGCCTAGGGGGGCTTTGGCGCTTCCAGCCCCGGAACTGTCACAGGAGGTGATACCCGACACTCCTTCTAGCTACCAAGTTCAACAGGACATCCCCGTCATTGCAGGGGGCAGCAATCAGTCAGAAACGGCGAATACAGGTCGCCCAAATACCCGTGCACAGGCAGCCATGGCTAAGAAAACAAACCAAAGCATAGGCAAAGGAAGGGCGCCGGCTAAGGGTCCCGGCAAGGGGAAGGCCACCGCCAAGGGTGCCAGCGGTAACGCCGTCTCACAAATTGTAGACATTCCTAGTGTGTTTCAGGAACAGCAGCCCCAGCACAGCTCTACCGAGGACAGCGCGGGTTCCGCCCTGGAGGATGAGCACATTGAACCTCCCACCCCTCAGCCAGCGGCAAGTGCGACCCCAGCCAACGTTGAGGTCCAAGGTGGGAAGAGGAAGTCCAAGAGGAAGCACACGTCCTCTAAGAAGAAGAGAAGTAAGCAGTCAGAGACCGAGGATGAGTCAGGTACGCCATCCTCTGATTCGGATAGCGAGGGCCCCATGGATAGCTACTGGGGCTTGGGGGAAGATAATCCCACTTTGGGCACATGAAAGGAGGGCCAATTCCCATCGTAAGACCTTCAATGGTGTACTGGCATGGAAGGATGGGGCATTGGTTGAGGATGTAAAAGTTGCTACCAATCAATCCACTGATTTTATATTGGGGAACCATTTGTCCCAGAAGAAGAGGAATAAGATCCTCAATGGGGATTACGTGGACATGTTTACCCTTCTCCCTCCAACCAAATTGACAGGAAAACTAACTAATGTGGGGGAGGGAGACAGTGCTCCTGAAGGTAGGAGTCTATCAATTGATGAAGATGATCATCCAAATGTCATAGACCAAATGGAGCAAACAGCACGCAGACCTAGTGGTGGGAGGAAAAAATCCTTAAATAAGAGACACGGGGGAATGATTAATGGACTTCAATGTCTGTACACTAATGCGCAAAGCATGGGAAATAAACAAGATGAGCTTGAGCTCTTGGTACAGCAAACTAAATATGACATAATAGGCATCACTGAAACCTGGTGGGATAAGTCCCACGATTGGAATGTAAAAATGGGGGGATACAATCTATTTCAGAGAAACAGACCAAACAAGAAAGGAGGAGGAGTGGCGTTATATGTCAGGGATGTGTATACCTGTGAAGAGATCCAAGATTTAGAACCTCAAAGCCAAAGTGAGAGCATTTGGGTCAAAATTAAGGGAGAGAAGAATAAGAGAGATCTCATTGTGGGAGTTTACTATAGATCCCCAAGCCAAACGGAGGACATAGATGATGCCTTCCTGGAACAGATGGCCAAGCATGCAAAAGGAAGGGAGATAGTAGTAATGGGGGACTTCAATTACCCGGATATTTGTTGGATGTCAAACTCAGCCAAGAGCATAAGGTCAAACAGATTCCTCACTGGCCTTGCAGACAACTTCATTGTCCAGAAAGTGGGAGAAGCAACAAGAGGAACAGCCATTTTAGATCTGGTCCTAACCAATGTTGATGACCTGGTTAGTGGGGTAGAAGTGGAAGGATCATTAGGCGCGAGTAATCATGCTCTTCTGAAGTTTACTATACAGCGGAAAGGAGCAGCCAAGCATACTAGGACTCAATTTCTTGACTTTAAGAAAGCCGACTTCATAAAACTTAGGGAAGTGCTGGGTGAGATCCCATGGACAGTAATACTAAAAGGAAAGGGAGTTCATGATGGCTGGGAGTTTGTTAAGAGGGAGATAGTAAAAGCACAACGTCAGGCAATACCAATGAGACAGAAACATGGAAGGTGCTTAAAGAAGCCAGGGTGGCTATCTAAAGAACTTTTAACTGAGTTAAGATTAAAAAAGGATGTGTACAAAAAATGGAAAAGGGGGGAACCACCAAAGAGGAATTCAAACAAATAGCCAGCACGTGTAGACACAAAGTCAGAAAAGCTAAAGCACAGAATGAACTCAGGCTTGCTAGAGAGGTTAAAAGCAAGAACAAAGGCTTTTATGGGTATGTTCGTAGCAAAAGGAAGAACAAAGAAACAGTGGGGTCACTCAGAGGAGAAGATGGTGAAATGCAAACAGGGGACACAGAAAGGGCTGAACTCCTCAATGCCTTCTTTGCCTCAGTCTTCTCCGATAAAGAAAACAATGCCCGACCTGAAGAATTTGGAGCAAATGATTCAGCAAAGGAAACACAGCCCAGAATAACTAAGGAGATAGTACAAGAATACTTGGCTAGTTTAGATGTATTCAAGTCTCCAGGGCCAGATGAACTGCATCCAAGAGTATTAAAAGAACTGGCAGATGCGATCTCAGAACCACTGGCAGTCATCTTTGAGAATTCCTGGAGAACAGGCGAAGTCCCGGCAGACTGGAGGAGGGCAAATGTTGTCCCTATTTTCAAAAAGGGGAAAAGAGAGGACCCAAATAATTACCGCCCAGTCAGTCTGACATCAATACCAGGGAAGATTCTGGAGCAGATCATTAAGCAAACAGTCTGTGAGCACCTAGAAAGGAATGCTGTGATCACCAATAGTCAGCATGGATTTCTGAAAAATAAGTCATGTCAGACTAACCTGATCTCCTTTTTTGACAGAATTACAAGCCTGGTAGATGAAGGGAACGCAGTGGATGTAGCCTACCTTGATTTCAGCAAGGCATTTGACAAGGTGCCCCATGATATTCTTGTAAAGAAGCTGGTAAAATGCGGTCTTGACTATGCTACCACTCAGTGGATTTGTAACTGGCTGACTGACCGAACCCAAAGGGTGCTCATCAATGGTTCCTCTTCATCCTGGAGAAGAGTGACTAGTGGGGTGCCACAGGGTTCTGTCTTGGGCCCGGTCTTATTCAACATCTTTATCAACGGCTTGGATGATGGACTCAAGGGCATCCTGATCAAATTTGCAGATGACACCAAACTGGGAGGGGTGGCTAACACCCCAGAGGACAGGATCACACTTCAAAACGACCTTGACAGATTAGAGAACTGGGCAAAAACAAACAAGATGAATTTTAACAGGGAGAAATGTAAAGTATTGCACTTGGGCAAAAAAAATGAGAGGCACAAATACAAGATGGGTGACACCTGGCTTGAGAGCAGTACATGTGAAAAGGATCTAGGAGTCTTGGTTGACCATAAACTTGACATGAGCCAACAGTGTGACGCGGCAGCTAAAAAAGCCAATGCAATTCTGGGCTGCATCAATAGGAGTATAGCATCTAGATCAAGGGAAGCAATAGTGCCACTGTATTCTGCTCTGGTCAGACCTCACCTAGAGTACTGTGTCCAGTTCTGGGCACCACAATTTAAGAAGGACACTGACAAACTGGAACGTGTCCAGAGGAGGGCAACCAAAATGGTCAAAGGCCTGGAAACGATGCCTTATGAGGAACAGCTAAGGGAGCTGGGCATGTTTAGCCTGGAGAAGAGGAGGTTAAGGGGTGATATGATAGCCATGTTCAAATATATAAAAGGATGTCACATAGAGGAGGGAGAAAGGTTGTTTTCTGCTGCTCCAGAGAAGCGGACACGGAGCAATGGATCCAAACTACAAGAAAGAAGATTCCACCTAAACATTAGGAAGAACTTCCTGACAGTAAGAGCTGTTCGACAGTGGAATTTGCTGCCAAGGAGTGTGGTGGAGTCTCCTACTTTGGAGGTCTTTAAGCAGAGGCTTGACAACCATATGTCAGGAGTGCTCTGATGGTGTTTCCTGCTTGGCAGGGGGTTGGACTCGATGGCCCTTGTGGTCTCTTCCAACTCTATGATTCTATGATTCTATGAGTCTATGATTTTAAAAGGGGAAAAGAGGCGGTCCTATGGTAAGCGGAGGTACAGGACGCCTAGGGCAGAGCGCACCTTTGAGAATTGGTTGGATGGGTACCAGGTTTTCATGGGAGTTGTGTGTGCAGCTTATCCTCGGCGCTCCATGGATTTGGTTGCTTATCTGGCTCACGTGAGGAGGGCACATACTCTCGCGGGAGAAAATGCCGCTTTAACGTACGATGAGAATTTCCGTAGAAACGCTTCTCTCCTGCCTTCCACCCACTGGGATCTAACGGATCCTAATTACTGGGGCGAGGACGTCAATCCCTACATCGAAAAGAAAAATCAGGACTCATCCAAGGCGGGTAAGACAGAGTTGAAGCGGCGCCGTCAGTGCTGGGAGTACAACAGGGGTGTATGCTCGCGACCCTCCTGTAAGTATCTGCATGAATGTGAGCGGTGCTGGGGTAACCACCCCACCTCTGCCTGCTTCAAGAACAAACAGTAGCCCTTTCGGGGGGCGGGGGTTCTTCCACAACAATAACAGGGGTGCCCCCGGATCCACCCGCCAGGGGCCTGGTAACCGCCAGTAACTTGCACCTGGGTTTAGCCTCCTCCCCCATCAAACTTCAGCCCCTCAAAACCTTACTGGACCAGTATCCCGATCGAACAGCTGCACATTACCTTTGGGAGGGGTTCTCCAAGGGGTTCAGAATCCCCGTGGCTTCCCCCCCAACACCGGGAACCCACAAAATCAAAAGTCTGTTAAGGAAAGACCAGAGATAGTTAGAAAAAAGATAGAGAAGGAAATCAAGGCAGGGAGGGTGGCAGGCCCCTTTGCCGAACCCCCCTTTGAAGGACTTCACCTATCCCCTCTGGGCATTGTACTAAAGAAGACCCCAGGGGAATTCCGCATGATACACAACCTTTCCTACCCAAGGGGAGGCTCTGTCAATGATGCGATCCCCCAGGAGCTTTGTACAGTAAAATACGCCTCCTTTGACCAAGCAGTGAAAATGATTCGGCGATTTGGGCAGGGGGCACTTCTAGCCAAATGCATCATCGAGTCGGCATTCCGCCTCCTTCCCGTCCACCCGGCTGATTTCCGTTGGTTGGGCTTTAGATTTGACGGAGCGTATTTCATTGACAAAGCAATGCCGATGGGTTGTTCCGTGGCTTGCTCAGCCTTTGAGTCGTTTAGTACGTTTTTGGACTGGGCCCTACGCTTCAGGACAGGGTCGTTGGGCGTGTCGCATTGTCTTGATGATTTTATTTTGGTGGCAGATAACAGGCAGCGATGCTCCGCCCTCTTGGAGGCCTTCACGGCTTTAGCTGGTGAGCGAAAAGACGGAGGGTCCAGCCACCTCTATTGTCTACTTGGGCATCGAGTTAGATACCGTGGCCCAGACCTCTAGACTGCCCGAGAATAAATTGATCGCTCTTAAAGCACTGATACAGCAGCTGCTACCCCTGAGGAAGGTTACCTTAAGGCAAGTTCAGTCCCTGCTAGGCCACCTAAATTTCGCCTGTAGGGTAGTGGCGCCGGGCCGCCCCTTTTGTGGCCGCCTGGCCAGATTGGCCACTGGTCTCAGGGCACCACAGCATAGGGTGCGCCTCTCCAAAGAAGTTAAGGCAGATCTGGGAGTTTGGTTACAGTTCCTCGACAAGTACAACGGTATATCCTTGTGGCAAGACTCCATGGCGCTCAACGCTGATTTCCAAGTTCAGTCAGATGCAGCAGGTTCCTTGGGTTTCGGGGTTTACTTCAGGGGCCAGTGGTGTGCCAAAAAGTGGCCTGCAGACTGGCAGGGCCAGCCCATTACTCGGGACCTTACATTCTTGGAATTTTTCCCTATCGTGGTGGCAGTACATCTTTGGTCGGAGCAGTTCCGCAACCATAGGGTTTGTTTCAACACAGATAACCAGGCAGTGGTAGCGGTTCTTTCTCAGCAGTCCGCGCGCTCCACCAGGGTGGGTAACTTGTTACGGTCCTTCGTCCTCCTGTGTTTGGAGCAGAATATATATTTTTCAGCCAAATTCGTACCTGGCATTAATAATGACATCATGGATGCTCTGTCTCGTTTTCAGATGGAGCGCTTTCGCTCATTAGCGCCGGAAGCGGAACAATCATCAATGCCTTTCCCGGAGCATCTCTGGAGCCTTGGGAGCAGGAAATGATGAAGGGAGTATTCGGTGCAGTTGCCCCTTCCACAATGAGATCATACAAGAAGGCTTGGGCTGACTTTTTAAAGTTCCGCAGCAGTATACCCAGCGCAAAGCAGAATTCCATTCCCTCAACAAGGGAGGTCCTCCACTACTTAACCCATCTGAAGGAGCTGGGCAGGGCACCAAAGACTCTCAATATTCAGTCCGCGGGGATTTCCTATTTTTGTAAAGCCTTTTTCGCCATCGACCCGTGTGCACAATTTATCGTGCGTAAGACCTTAGAGGGCTGGCGCCAGCTACAGCCCTCCAGCTCTGACAAGAGGAGGCCCATAACGTATGATATTTTGACTCAGATACACAAAAAATTACGAGAAATATGCTGGTCAAAATATGAAGCGCGCCTATTCTCTGCTGCTTATTCCGTAGCCTTCTTTGGTGCCCTGCGCATAGGTGAGGTAGTCTGCGAGGGAGGGGTTGCCCACGGCCAGAGGGGCATCCTGTTAAGTGATCTGACCCTATCAGAGACTGACCTGATGGTTCAAGTACGGAGCTCTAAGACGGACCAACAGGGCAGAGGGGCCCTCCTTCGGCTACCAGCTGCACAGGCTAGTGGTCCCTGCCCGGTGAGGGATACGAGGCGTTTCCTCTACTTAAGACCCAGTAGCCCCGGCCCCCTATTTATTCACGCGGATGGATCGCTCTTGGCCAGGCATCAGTTTACGCGGGTGATGCGCTTGGCATTGTCAGCTTGCGGTCTGTCCGCGGCCGAATTTGCGGCTCACTCCTTTCGGATAGGGGCAGCAACCACTGCAGTGCACCTTGGGCTCTCAGCAGACAGGATAAAGGACTTGGGGCGGTGGAGATCTAATGCATACAGAGCTTATGTGAGAAAGAATTTATGACTAGCTGTGGGGTTTCCTGACCGTGGTTTTCTGCCTGTTTGCTTTTCAGAATACAAGAGGGTGCGCATTTGGCTGGTGGGCCACAGCATCGTGCATTGGGCCAAGAATTGTGCCATGAACACCGGTTTGGGTATAAATCTGAGCTTGCCTGCAAATGTAGAGCTGGCGTGGATAGCGCATAGAGGGATGCGCTGGAGCGAATTCAAGCCAGCCGTGATGGCGAGAGCTGCCTCGGAGGGCCCACCTGATGCCCTGGTTGTCCAGTTGGGGGGAAACAACTTAGCGTATCGCAAAGCTATTGACTTGAGATGAAACATTTTTGACGATTTTGCTGATCTGATGGCGACTTACCCAATCATTACGATCTTGTGGTCCTCGCTGCTTGAGAGGAGGATGTGGAGGGATTGTGTGAGCCCGGTTGGAATCAACAAGGCAAGAAAGGTCTTGGAACGGGCTGTGGAACGTAGAGTGGTGGCTCTGGACGGGTGCGTCATTAGGCACCCAGGCATCCAGTACAGCAACAAGGCCCTCTACAGACGGGATGGCGTGCATCTGTCAGATGCTGGAAATGATATTTGGTTGGGGGACATCATAGCAGGGATTACGGATTGGTTACAGGCTTGAAGGTATTGGCGGCAAGCTTTGCTCGATTGGCGGTTAGGCATTGGCAGGGGTAATTGTTATGCAAATGAGGGGGGAAGGAAGCGCCATCACCTTCCCCCAATGAAAATGGGTATTCCGGTAGAGGACTCCGGGGGGCGTTGCCTTGTCCGAAACCTAGGGAGGTAAGGGCCTCCGGCACGCCCCCGAGCGGTGACACCCGTGGGATCCTAGTTGGCGTACTTCAACAGGACTCCCACGGCTTGTGGACAACCCTTCCCGGTCTCCATGCCGGTTAGTCGATAGGAGCCAATGCCTAAGGCCAATACCTTCCAATTCTGTAATCAATGCAGTTGTGGCCTTTTTATGCCCATTAACCTTAAATAATGTGTCCCGTGTCTTTATTTCACATGGGGGAGGGGACTTGCCACGCAAAGCCATTTCCGAGCTAGAGAGGAGAGGGGGTTGCGGGCTAACCCCTCCCACACACTCCATTCGCGGGGGCTGGCCTTTTGCCCCCGCGAGAACAGGGGAATCCCCGGGCATGCTGGCAACCCTGCCCGCCAATTGGTGGGGCCGGGGCGGCGGGGCCTAGCCCATTTAAGGCCAGGCACGTCCGGGAACCGCCCTCTTTGCCCCGTTCCAGCTCACCGGTTATCCCATCCCAACCACCCTTTAGGCTTAGCTAGATATGACCTTGCTATGGACTTCGGTTGGTCGCCGCAAGGGGCCTGGTAGGAATTTTTCCAACTTGGCGCACTTCCAGCCTTTTGGTTTTTTCGCCTACCTCGTAGCAAACGTCACAACTTCTCGGTATTGGCGGTTAGGCATTGGCAGGGGTAATTGTTATGCAAATGAGGGGGGAAGGAAGCGCCATCACCTTCCCCCAATGAAAATGGGTAGTCCGGTAGAGGACTCCGGGGGGCGTTGCCTTGTCCGAAACCTAGGAAGGTAAGGGCCTCCGGCACGCCCCCGAGCAGTGACACCCGTGGGATCTTAGTTGGTGTACTTCAACAGGACTCCCACGGCTGGTGGTTAACCCTTCCCGGTCTCCATGCCGGGTAGTCGATAGGAGCCAATGCCTAAGGCCAATACCTTTCAATTCTGTAATCAATAAAGTTGTGGCCTTTTTTATGCTCATTAACCCAGTGTTTCCCAACCTTTTTTGGGCAAAGGCACACTTGTTTCATGAAAAAATTCTCGAGGCACACCACCATTACAGCCCCGTGACGTCAGCGCGCAGCGTCACGCCGGGAGGGACATGAATTGCTAGCAAATTACATAATCACCTCCTTGAGGGCTGGCTCATCTTCTCCGAAGGCAGAACCCCATTAATTAACAGCACAGACTCACACCATAGCCAAGACAAGGGGGAAAAACCTCAGTCATGCACAGTCATGCACATGTGGGGGCTAAATGAGGACGAAGACCGGGCAGAGAGCAGGGTTCAAATCACCCCACCTGGCCAGGACAATCCCTGGGTGCTCCCTTGGGCCAGTCGCCTGACCCACCTCGCAGGGCTGTTGTTGCGAGGATAACACGGGGAGAACCACGCGCGCCCCCGGGAGCTCCTTGGAGGAGAAAGCGGGCGATGAATGCAATGCACGAAATATATGAGAGGCGACCAGGTTTTGCAGGTGAGGGGCCCCCGCCAGCCTCCGCTTCCAACACCCGGCGCAACGACGCCGAAGTTTCTCCCCGGGCTCGGCTCGGGGAGCAGCGCTGCTCCCCCCGGCTCCCCTTCGCCCTCCCGGCTCTCTCTGCCGCCCACTGGGGACCCCCCTCACCTGCCAAGTCCGGAGCGCCGGTGGAAGTTGCATGCATGCATGCAGGGCGCCGCGTTGCCATTGCATTGTACTGCACTCCATGCAACGCCTGCACACATGCATTGCCTTGCACGCACGCCAGCTCATCTTTCACGGCTCCATTTAGCCCCTCCCAGAACAGATCCCTCACGTCAGCTGAGTCCTTCTCCCAGCCCAGCACATTTACTAACGCAAAAAAGCGGGAGTGATATTGTCTCACCGTGGCTTTGCCCTGCGTCAGCCCGTGCATTTCCCTCCTGGCCACATCCACATCTACCGTTGATTTAAGACAAGCGTCCATAGCTTTGATAAATGCGTTTGAATCCTGGAGGGCGGGATCATTTTCACGCCATAAATTGCGCAGCCACGATTTAGCTTCCCCATGCAGATGAGTGATTATGAACCCTACTTTTTCCTCCTCATCTCTAAAGTCTTTCCGAAGCAAATTGAGCGTGAAAACTATGTCTGCCCTGAAGTTAGGATACTGCTGCAGGTCCCCGTCGAAGTGGGCTACGATGCTGCCCCCCCTCTTCCCGAGGCCAACTCCCTCCGGCTTGGGTCCTGGCAGCCCCTCTTTGCCCAAACGTTCCCACCTGTCACTGCTTCCCCCTTCTGGGAGGCTAGCTGGACCTGACCTCCCCTCCGTTCCCCCACTCTCCGATAGAGGCATGGTCAGCCCTGACTCATCTTCTCTCCCTGCTGGGGGAGACGCTGGTCCTGACACCTGGGACTCTTCCCCCCACTACGCTCTGGTGGGGAAGCTGGTCCTGATCTCCCGCTGCTGCTTTGGGAGTCCCCTCTGGCCCCTTGTTTCTGGTGTGTTCCCCCTGGGACCCCCCTTGCCCTGACCATCGGCGCCTCCTTCTGGGAATCTTCTGATTCGCTGGAGAAGCTCATGGAATCTGACTGACCGAACCCAAAGAGTGCTCATCAATGGTTCCTCTTCATCCTGGAGAAGAGTGACTAGTGGGGTACCACAGGGTTCTGTCTTGGGCCCGGTCTTATTCAACATTTTTATCAACGACTTGGATGATGGACTCAAGGGCATCCTGATCAAATTTGCAGATGACACCAAACTGGGAGGGGTGGCTAACACCCCAGAGGACAGGATCACACTTCAAAATGACCTTGACAGATTAGAGAACTGGGCCAAAACAAACAAGATGAATTTTAACAGGGAGAAAGGTAAAGTATTGCACTTGGGCAAAAAAAATGAGAGGCACAAATACAAGATGGGTGACACCTGGCTTGAGAGCAGTACATGTGAAAAGGATCTAGGAGTCTTGGTTGACCACAAACTTGACATGAGCCAACAGTGTGACGCGGCAGCTAAAAAAGCCAATGCAATTCTGGGCTGCATCAATAGGAGTATAGCATCTAGATCAAGGGAAGTAATAGTGCCACTGTATTCTGCTCTGGTCAGACCTCACCTGGAGTACTGTGTCCAGTTCTGGGCACCACAGTTCAAGAAGGACACTGACAAACTGGAACGTGTCCAGAGGAGGGCAACCAAAATGGTCAAAGGCCTGGAAACGATGCCTTATGAGGAACGGCTAAGGGAGCTGGGCATGTTTAGCCTGGAGAAGAGGAGGTTAAGGGGTGATATGATAGCCATGTTCAAATATATAAAAGGATGTCACATAGAGGAGGGAGAAAGGTTGTTTTCTGCTGCTCAAGAGAAGTGGACACGGAGCAATGGATTCAAACTACAAGAAAGAAGATTCCACCTAAACATTCGGAAGAACTTCCTGACAGTAAGAGCTGTTCGACAGTGGAATTTGCTGCCAAGGAGTGTGGTGGAGTCTCCTACTTTGGAGGTCTTTAAGCAGAGGCTTGACAACCATATGTCAGGAGTGCTCTGATGGTGTTTCCTGCTTGGCAGGGGGTTGGACTCGATGACCCTTGTGGTCTCTTCCAACTCTATGATTCTATGATTCTATGATTCTATGATTCTATGATTCTATGTAGTTGGAAACCAAAACAACCTGTTTGGCTTTGTTTAGGCTTATTACACCGCTTTGCTATTTGTGAGTGAAGGAACACCGAAAGAGCAATCGAAACTTATTCGTCCTTTTTCTATTGAGAGGGAACCAAAACACCTGGGCTTTATTTGGGCTGGTAACAAACATTTCTGCGATTTTGGGTTGAATGTGCATTCTAACCCCAAAAATACCAATTTGAAATAAGCCCAATCAGAGCTTTATCATCTTCTTTTTATGTAGATGGAACCCAAAACACCTTTTTGCTTTCGTTTGGGGTGATTCTGGCGCACACCCAAATAACACCATGCGAATTGAAAAAAGCCCAATCAAAGTGTCAGGGAACTGACATCGGAGCAGAGGGGAGAGGCGGTGCTTCCCGATTCTGCAGAAGAAGGAACGAGTAAGGGTAGAGAGAGAAGGTCATCTGGGGAAGAATGTCCCGGTGACACCAGGAAGAAGGAAGAGGGAGGAAGCACCTCGGAGGATAGGCTCCGAGATGCTGGCACTGAAGGTAGTGAAGAGAGTGGAGGGGCACCTCTGGGCATGCCCACTCTGCGCAGAAGGGTTACGCGCAGAGAGGCGAGGCGAAGGGTGTCTGTCAAGGAGCTTTTATGTTGGAGGAAATTTAGGAAACACCCACTCACGGATACGTCCAGCGACTGAGCAGCAGCAGCACCTAGGCTGCTCAGTCAGGGAAAGACACCACCAACTTCTAAGCAGTTTGGAACAGCTGGAGGTTTACACACAAGCAACCCCATTTCCCGTGACAGCAATCCGTGAGTCCCTTACCTTGCTTGTGTGTAAGAGCACTGGGGAACAGTCATGAGTCAAACAGAAGGAGCAGGCGCAGGAGAGGGAGCCAGAGGCGGACAGAGTCTTGAGGAGAGAAACCGAGATCTGGAGAGGCAACTGGCTCTACTAGCGGCGCGGCTGGATGAAAGGAGGACGCATGACGCCCAGGGCAAGATTACCCCCATCGCAAGAAAGGTACCGGGACTTGTGCAGAAGTTTGGGGGCAACCCCAGAGATTACAACGCTTTTAAAACAGAAGTGCAGTATGCGTTGGACCTCCAGTACGATGACTTTGCCGACGATGGGGGAAGAGTTGCTTTCGTGGTGGGGCACCTGGAGGGGCGAGCTAGAGATTGGGTTCGACCCTTAATGGCAGCGGAGAACGCTGCCTTAAAGGACCTGAGAAAGTTCTTCTCCGCAATGGATCACATGTTTTCGAGCGATGTGGAATTGAGTGTGACGCGCAAAGAACTGATGGGGTGCAAACAGGGGAACCAGTCAGTGAGAGAGTACTGGTCGAGATTTGCTATGCTGATCCATAAACTTGGGTGGGATCTGAGTTCGGAACCTATTCAAATGTTGTTTGAGGAGGGCTTATCCCCTTGGGTGAGAGACAAACTTTCCCGCTCGCCCCGCCCTCAATCGATGGACCAGCTGACCAAGTTGGCGCTCACTGTGGGAGTCAGACAAGAGACACGCGCGCTGGAAAGGCGGGAAGGGAGAGCTGAGCGTTGGCAGGAGAACCGGATTCCAGACATGCCAGCGTCGGCAGTGCCGCCCAAGGAGCCAATGGAGATTGGAGGAGTGAGCGCGCGCGGATTTTCAAACTCCAGCGAGGTGCGTAAGAAGGAGGGGAAAACCAATAAGAGGTGTTTCCTATGCCAGCAGCCGGGACATTTTGCCAGAGCATGCCCTCAGAAGAAGGCGTGGCAAGGAATGGTGGGGGCAGTGGGGAGTGAGGAGGAAAAGAAGGAGGCGCCGGGAAACGGCAAGGCTTGGCTGCAGGAAAAAGGGCACAGCAGCCAGGCGAGCAACCAGTAGTAGTGCCCAAACCAGACCCCCCCCCCCGAGCAGCCATCGCAATAGAGGTGGTGCTAGAACTCCCAAACGGACACCCCATCAAAGTGAAGGCGCTGCTGGATTCAGGCAGCTCTTGCAACTTCTTTAGCAAGGATTTTGCGCTAGAACACCAGCTCCAGGTGGTGCCTTTAGAACATCCCCTGCAAGTAACCACGATAGATGGGAGAGAACTTTTGGGACGGGATGTAACCCACCAGACCCCTCCCATGAAAATGACGGTTTCCAGACACACTGAGACCATTGCCTTCCACGTAGCCACCCTGGCAGGACCACCCATCATACTGGGAATGAGTTGGCTGGCACTGCACAACCCAGTAGTAGGGTGGCACCAGCGGACAGTCACCTTTGGGTCAGCTCACTGCGTAGAGCATTGCCACAGAGGGGAAACCTCGAGGATGGCAGTAGCCAGGGTGGCAGGGATGGTGGTGGGGGGAAAAGGGAGAGTACCACCTCAGTATGCGGACTTGGAAGAAGTCTTCAGCGAGAAGGAGGCGGATCGGCTACCCCCCCCCCACAGGCCCTTTGACTGCCAGATCAGCTTGCTCCCAGACGCTCAGCTGCCAGTGGGCAAGCTGTACGCCATGTCAGATAGGGAGATGCAGGAATTGCGGAAGTTTATTGACAAGAACCTGAAGCGAGGGTTCATAAGGGAATCGAGGGCGGTGGGGGGTAGTCCAGTGTTCTTTGTGGACAAGAGAGACTCTCATGAGCCCAGGCTCGTAGTGGACTACCGTGGATTGAACAGGGTGTCGGAACCAGTGACCTTCCCAATGCCCAGAATTGATGACATTTTGGCCAGGGTAAGGAAGGGGAAGATTTTTACCAAGTTGGACCTTCGGGGGGCGTACAACTTGATAAGGATGAAGGAGGGGGATGAATGGAAAACCACCATGTTCACCCCTCTGGGAGCCTTTGAGTACTTAGTTATGCCCTTCGGATTACAATCGGGATCGAGCACCTTTGAGGCTTTCATGCACCACGTGCTGGGGTCCCTGCTGTACAAGAATTGTGTGGCTTTTCTGGACGACGTACTCATCTACTCAGAGAATGAGGAGCAGCATGTGAAAGACGTCAGAGAAGTGCTGAAAAGGCTGCAGGAGCATCAGCTGTGGGTCAAACTGGAGAAATGCCAATTCTATGCACGAGAGGTGGAGTTCCTGGGCTACAGGTTGTCAGCGAAGGGTCTGGCCATGGACCCAGGCAAGGTGCAGGCCGTGCTAGAATGGAAGCCTCCCAAGAACCGGAAGGATGTACAGAGGTTTTTGGGGTTTGAAAATTTTTACCGGAAGTTTATCCAGAACTTCGCTCATTTAACAGCACCCATAACAGATTGTCTCAGCAGCAAGAAGAAGTTCGTATGGACGGAGGAGGCCCAAAGTTCCTTTGAAAAGCTCAAGAAGGCGTTTGCGTCGGAAGAGCAGCTCCTGCACGTGGATCTGCGGAAGCCGATAAGGCTAGAGACGGACGCATCAGACAGAGCTGTAGGGGGGATATTGCTTCAGCAGGCAAATGGGGAGTGGAAACCGTGTGCCTTCTTTTCCAGGAAGCTTAACAAGTCGGAGCAAAACTACACAGTGTACGATCGAGAACTGCTGGCAATTCACGAGGCTTTTCGGCGGTGGCGACATTTTCTCATAGGCGCACAGCACAAGGTCCAGGTGTGTACTGACCACAAGAACCTGGAATATTGGAGAACGGCAAGAGTGCTCAACCAACGACAGGTGCGGGGGGCTCAAGAGTTTTCCAAGTTTAATTTTGAAATTAGGTACGTGCCCGGGAAGGAAAATGTCAGAGCAGATGCCCTCTCTCGCAAGCCTGAATACGAGGAAGGGGAGGGAGGACCAGAAGCACGACATGTCATTCCCGAGGACAAATGGGTGTGTGGGGGAGTGTTCGTCGGGAGGCAAGAGCTAGCCGGGTTGACGAGGGATGATCAATATGCACAAACCAAAATGCGAGAAATTGATATCACTGGGGAAACTCGGGGGGGGGGTTGAAGTTAAGGACGGAGCATTGTACTATAGAGGGGTCTTGTACATACCTGAGGGGGAATTGAGAAACAGAATACTCAAACAGATGCATGACAACCCCACGGCAGGACATTTTGGACAACATAAAACTATGTTACTAGTCACCAGGCAGTTTTGGTGGCCACGGGTGAGAGAGGATGTGAAGCAGTATGTACGAGGGTGCCAGGTTTGCCAGAGAGCGAAGCGGGAGAGGTCGGCACCTGCGGGGTTACTGGAACCCTTACCTACACCAGAGAGACCATGGGAGGTGGTATCAATTGACTTTATGACTGATCTACCCAAAGCCAGGGGGAAAACGGCAGTTATGGTGGTAGTTGATTTGATGACAAAAATGTGCCATTTTATTGCGTGCTCGCATGCGGTGACTGCAGAAGAAACGGCCAAGTTGTTTGTAGAGCATGTTTTCAGGTTGCATGGCGCCCCCTTGAGGATTTTATCCGACAGAGGCCAGCAATTCACGTCCCGATTCTGGAGAAAGCTTATGAGTCTGCTGGACGTGGAGGTGGTGTTCTCAACGGCCAGGCATCCGGAGACCAATGGACAGGCAGAGAGAGCGAACAGCGTGCTGCAACAATATCTACGCTGCTACGTCAACGAGAGGGAGAATGATTGGGTGGACAAATTAGCGTTGGCTGAGTTTGCATACAATAACGCAGAACATGTGTCTACAGGGATGAGTCCGTTTATGGCAAATTACGGGTGCCACCCCAGGGCTTTCCCAGGGGAAGGGGAGGGAAGTTGGAGTGTTCCCGCAGCGGAGGAGTTTGTGGAAGAGATGCAGGCTTTACACCAACAGCTTAAGTTAAACCTGGAGAGAGCCAAAGAAGTGTATAAGCGGCAGGCAGACCGGCACCGCAGGGAGGGGGAAAACATAGGAGTGGGGGACCAGGTGTGGTTGTCCACCAAAGGGTTGCCGTTCAAAGGAGGGTGCAAGAAGCCAAAGAGGCTGGGACCATTCCAAGTAGTTCAGCAAGTTAATCCGGTGACCTTTAGGCTCAAATTGCCATCTCACATGAAACTGCACCCTGTGTTTCACAGGTCCTTACTTTCACCTTTCAGGGAAGGGAGGGAGTGTCTGGGTCAGCAAAATGAAGCACCCTTGCATCCACAGATAGAGGAAAGGGAACTCAGTGGACATTCAGCTGAGATTCTCGATTCCAGGTGGAAAGGGGGGAGGGTGGAGTATTTGGTGGCATGGGAGGGGGAGCCAGATGAGGAAAACGCATGGGTCCCAGCAGAAGAAATGAGGGATGAGTACCTGCAGGAGGAGTTTCATAGCAGGTACCCGAGAAAGCCCAAACCACCAGAGAGATTTTGGAGGGAGCAATTTGGCACCACCGATGAGGAGGAAGAGTTTGAGGGTTTTCCCACCTCCGAAGAGGAGGTAGGGGGTTGGCCAGAAGAAGAATCCGATTGGGAAGAGGGGAGAGACAGCAGCAAATGGAGAGGGGTGTTTGAATCGTCAGATGGAGAGGAGAGTTCTTTCCGCGGGTTTCCTGCGTCACCGTCAGAGGGAAGGACGGGGGGAGGGGAGGGCCCTGGGAGGGAGGTGGATGTCAGGGAACTGACATCGGAGCAGAGGGGAGAGGCGGTGCTTCCCGATTCTGCGGAAGAAAGAACGAGTAAGGGTAGAGAGAGAAGGTCATCTGGGGAAGAATGTCCCGGTGGCACCAGGAAGAAGGAAGAGGGAGGAAGCATCTCGGAGGAGAGGCTCCGAGATGCTGGCACTGAAGGTAGTGAAGAGAGTGGAGGGGCACCTCTGGGCACGCCCACTCTGCGCAGAAGGGTTACGCGCAGAGAGGCGAGGCGAAGGGTGTCTGTCAAGGAGCTTTTATGTTGGAGGAAATTTAGGAAACACCCACTCACGGATACGTCCAGCGACTGAGCAGCAGCAGCACCCAGGCTGCTCAGTCAGGGAAAGACACCACCAACTTCTAAGCAGTTTGGAACAGCTGGAGGTTTACACACAAGCAACCCCATTTCCCGTGACACAAAGCTTATTCGTCTTCTTTCTACGCATATGGAAGCGAAAAGATGGTGTTGTGTTATTTTGGTCTCATTGCACACACTTTGTGATTTCTGTGTCAATGTGCATTAACAGCAAAGAACACGACATGAAGTAAGCGCAATCCAAGATTCTTCTTCCTATGTAGTTGGAAACCAAAACAACCTGTTTGGCTTTGTTTAGGCTTATTGCACTTCGCTTTGCTATTTGTGGGTGAATGAACACCGAAAGAGCAATCAAAACTTATTCGTCCTTTTTCTATTGAGAGGGAACCAAAACACCTGGGCTTGATTTGGGCTGGTAACAAACATTTTTGCGATTTTTGGTTGAATGTGCATTCTAACCCCAAAAACTGTTGTAATTGCAGAGTCCTGCGCACAACGGAATGATGAGCAGTACGTGCCACATGCTTAATGTTGCTTTATTTTCAGTTCAATGTAGAGAAATTACAAACATGCATCTTGCCTCTGCGGGAGCAGAGAAGCAACCGTCCTTCTCCTCGGAATGAAGAACACCGAGAGAGTCAGTGAAAAACAGGAAACCAGTGTACGTCACATCCAGTTTCCCATTCCCGTGGGAAAACCCGACAGTACTCTGACTGTGGAATGTAAACATTGTCTTGTGACAAGCACTTCGCTGCACAGTGAAGAGAGCAGAAACCAACATCCTCCCCCTTTCTGTGAACATCACTGGGCAGCGTGTTCGTACAACATCAGTACAAACCCAACTTCTGTACATAGGTACAGTGTTGATCCCTTGATACAATCTTGGACAATACATCAGCAGGAATTTCATTACCTGGCATATAGGACACCGTTACGAGTCCCTTCTGAATATGTTCCCTAGCATGTTGCACCTTCAATTGCAAGTGCTTCGTGCTTTTCTTACAACCTTCTGAATTCAGCAAAGCCAAACATGCTTTGTTGTCCTGGTAAACCTGGATTGGACATTTGACAGGAATTTTCATGTCTTTGCACAATTGTAACAACCATTCACAATCCTTAAGTGAATAAGACAGTGCATTCAGTTCAGCTTCACAAGTACTTAAGCTAATTGTTGTTTGCTTCTTGCAAGACCAATCAAATAGACCCTGATTGTACATGTAGCAAACTCCAGATGTACTTTTCCTGTCTGCAGTGTCACTTCCAAAACTTGCATCTGCAAAAATCTCAAGACCACCAGACTTCTGATTGTTAAATCTCAGTCTGTAATGCATAGTGCCTTTTAAATAGCGTGCTATGCGTTTCAGAGCTTTCCAATCCTTAACAGTAGGATTGTTAACTTGTCTGCTTAGCAAATTACAGCTAACAGCAATGTCAGGTCTTGAACATCTGGCAATGAAGTTTAGCTTGCCTAGCACACTTCTGTACAGTGTAGTGTCAGAAAATGCTTCTTCAGTGTCTTCTACCTGATAACCTGTTGTCATGGGTGTGTCTACAGGGTTAGCATCCATCAGGTTCAGTTTGCTTAACACATCAGCAATTTTTCGTGACTGGTGTACTAGAATGTTACCACTTTGATCTCTTTCTATTTCCAGAGATAGGTAGTTGTTTACCTCACCGAGATCTTTCATGTCAAAGTGCTCTTTGAGCTGAGCTAGGGCGTTATTGTACATTGTGACATCTTTCCAAAAGAATAAAATATCATCAACATAAAACAAACAATACAGCTTCTTTTGCCCCTCCTCTTTGACAAATACACATGGATCAGCTTTTCCTTGCTGAAAACCTAGAGAAAACAATGCTTCAGTGAGTTTTGTGTGCCAACACCGTGCACTTTGTTTGAGACCATAAAGGGACTTCTTTAGAGCACAAACAAATCCCTGTTTTACCTGTACGCCATCAGGTGGAAGCATATAAAGTGATTCACCTAGAGATCCGTACAAAAACGCTGTATTCACATCGTGGTGACTAATGTGTAGATTTTCCTCTGCAGCTAGCTTGAGCATAAGCCTAATGCTCTCATATCTCACAGTGGGTGAGTAGGTCTCGTGATAGTCTTCACCTGGTACCTGTGCAAAACCTCTGGCTACCAATCTGGCTTTGTGTCTGACTATCTTGCCATTTTGATCAGTCTTCGCTTTGAAGACCCATTTGCTTCCAAGCAGTTTCATTCCTGGAACTACTGGAACTAGCTCCCATGTTTTGTTCCTTTCTAAGGAATCAAGCTCAGCCTTCATGGCATTTAACCATGGCTCAGCTTCCTTAGAATCCAAATCCTGGATTTCTTGGAAACTTGAAGGTTCAAATACCTTCTTGGAGCTTTTAACAGCTGCTACTGCTCTCTTAGCAAATTCATCAGCAAATCTCTTTGGAGGTCTGCCTTTTGTGGCTCTTTGTGACCTGCGAATTAGCCTTTGGTCTTCAACACTTTCCTCTTCCTTCTTAGGAGAAAAGTGGCCTATTGTGAACAATGGTTCTTCCAATTCCTGATCAGAGCTTTCAGAGGGTCGCATAGAGGCTTTCGCACTCTTGAAATCCTCTGAAGTATCCGATTCAGATTCAGACTCAGAATCAGAACCTTCATCAGTGGGTGTGGGTTGCTGTCGCTGCTTTTGCTGTTGCTTATCCTCAGTCTCATCACTGTCATCAGGATAACATTGAAAAATTCCCACATTCTCCCCCCCACTTGGCATTGTACTCAACACTTCTTGTGAGCTTAATTGTCTTAGATTCAGTCATCATTATTCTGTAAGAACCTTTCTGATAACCTAGAAAGATACCATGCAAACCACGCTTGCCTAATTTGGAGCCTTGTGGTGAGTGAACCCACATGTCAGAACCAAAAATTTTCATGTGTTTGATGTATGGTTTCTTGCCAAACATTTTCTCATAGGGGGTACAACCAATCGCTGAAGATAATCTGCGATTGTAACTGTAAACAAAACACGAGAGAGATTCGGCCCAATAACTCTCTGGAAGATTGGCATCATGCAGCAAGGTTTTTAACCCTTGAAGCAATGTCTGATTTGCCCTTTCGCAAAGTCCATTCTGCCATGGCGAGCGAGGACTGGACAAATCGTGTTGAATTCCTTTCTCAGTCAGAAAAGCTTCAAACTGCTGAGAAGTGAATTCTCCCCCGTGATCAGTGAAAAGAGTTTTTATCTTCTTACCATGCACATTTTCCAACCAAGCACAGAATTCCTTAAACCTTTGAAAAGCCTCTGATTTCTGCTTGAGATTGTACACATAAATATACCTGGAAAATGCATCAATGAGAACCATGAAGAACCTATTTCCACCCAAAGAGGGCGATAGTGGACCAACTAAATCAGCATGAACAACCTGGTATGGTTCTGTAGCTTGCCTACTAGACACCTTACCTTTCGCAGCCATTTTCACCTTGTTTGCTGCGCATGCTTTGCACTTCATGTGGTACCTGCAGGGTTTAATAGTCATACCTTCAACCAAGGCAGGCATTTTAGATACTGCCTCAAAATGCAAATGACCAAATTTTCAGTGAAAATCATGAATACATCCTGCATGCAAACTTTTGTTAGAACCTGCAATGCAACAAGTATCATTCTGCACAACATCATCATAATACAATACAAACAAACGATCAACATTTTCAGCATGCAATACATAATCGTCTTTCTTTGTGATGGTGCATTTCTTGTTCTTGAAGGAAACGTCAATGTTCCGTTCATTCAGCTGCATCACACTTAGAAGACTGTGTGTGGCATCTGGAACGTACAGTACATCCTGTATCGATAAGTCCAAACTGTGAAGTACAACAGTTCCGTAGCCTTGACTGGGGATCGTGTGGTCATCCGCCTGGTGAATCGCACCTTCCTGCGGTGTAAAAGACATGAACAGTCGCTTATCGTTGCACATGTGGTGGGTAGCTGCTGAATCAACAACGAAGAAAGATCTAGACGTCTTCTGGACCTTTGCAACCTTTGGAGTGAATCATAGAATCATAGAATCATAGAAACATAGAATCATAGAATCATAGAGTTGGAAGAGACCACAAGGGCCATCGAGTCCAACCCCCTGCCAAGCAGGAAACACCATCAGAGCACTCCTGACATATGGTTGTCAAGCCTCTGCTTAAAGACCTCCAAAGAAGGAGACTCCACCACACTCCTGGGCAGCAAATTCCACTGTCGAACAGCTCTTACTGTCAGGAAGTTCTTCCTAATGTTTAGGTGGAATCTTCTTTCTTGTAGTTTGGATCCATTGCTCCGTGTCCGCTTCTCCGGAGCAGCAGAAAACAACCTTTCTCCCTCCTCTATGTGACATCCTTTTATATATTTGAACATGGCTATCATATCACCCCTTAACCTCCTCTTCTCCAGGCTAAACATGCCCAGCTCCCTTAGCCGTTCCTCATAAGGCATCGTTTCCAGGCCTTTGACCATTTTGGTTGCCCTCCTCTGGACACGTTCCAGTTTGTCAGTGTCCTTCTTGAATTGTGGTGCCCAGAACTGGACACAGTACTCCAGGTGTGGTCTGACCAGAGCAGAATACAGTGGCACTATTACTTCCCTTGATCTAGATGCTATACTCCTATTGATGCAGCCCAGAATTGCATTGGCTTTTTTAGCTGCCGCTAAAAAAGCGTGAGACCATTGCCTTGTGCTGCGTTGTCCTGGACACCGGACCTTTGCCTTTGCTTTGGCCTTTTCCACGCGATGAACTTCCGCTGCGCTGCTCTGTCTTGGCCCTGGGATATTTGCATTCCCTCTTCATATGGCCTAGACGTCCACACAAGTAGCATTTCACTGCCTTCAAAGCTTTGGCGCCCTCTGGTGGTTCCACTGCACTCTGGGATGACGTCTGTGAAGACTCCCCCATACCCATGCAGCTAGCACCCCGGCGATCTGCTTCATTCTGGATCACCGCAGTAACATAGGCTACTGTGAGCTGAGCAGTTGGCTGAACAGCAATCTGAGTGGCAACGGACTCCCAACTTGGACCCAAAGAATGTAGTATCATAAAGGAATACACAGCCTCTGGAAAGTTGAGTCCTCTCTGTTGCAACTCATGTCTCAGATTTTGCATCTCCATCAGGTGTGTACTCACATCTCCACCTTCAGCAAGAGCCATACCATGCAGCTTGGCATAGTAGTACATTGAGGAACCAGCCTCTGTCCTCAAGTGAGCTTCTCTTAAAGTGTCCCAAATTTCTCTGGCTGTGGTCTTTCCACGCAACAGACAGAGCTCTTCTGGGGATACTATCAATGTAAGCGTTCCCCTTGCTTTGGAATCCTTTGTAGCCCATTCATCTGTAATTGGAGCTGGGGGGTTGTCTGTAATAACATTAAACAGACCTTCCTTCCGCAGAACAGCCTCTGCATAAAGTACCCAGTCCGTATAATTTTTCTTATTGAGCTTAGGAATCCCAAAAGCATCAGCCAGCTTTGCATTAGCCATCATTGCTACTTTAATCAAGCTGCGTCACAGTACAGCTGCTTCCAAAAGCACTTGTGAAAAGTACTTTCGCTTTCCCAGCCACCAAGCCTGTGAGCCTGTGACTTAGTGCCTTTGCCTGTATCGCGGCAAAAACGGCTTCAAAAGTTCAAAATCCAGCCATAAAACCATAAACTAGAAGCTGGCAGGCTGCCCAGAGCATGAGCACATACCTCCATCAATCAAACTTGACGCGCAGAGCAGATAACGCCGATCCGTTTGTCTGTTCCTCTGCCGGCATTCCGACTCGACTTCTGGAGTCTCCATTCTTCAGTTTGATTGCGTCTTTCTGGGCCCGGAACCAAAAATGTTGTAATTGCAGAGTCCTGTGCACAACGGAATGATGAGCAGTATGTGCCACATGCTTAATGTTGCTTTATTTTCAGTTCAATGTAGAGAAATTACAAACATGCATCTTGCCTCTGCGGGAGCAGAGAAGCAACCGTCCTTCTCCTCGGAATGAAGAACACCGAGAGAGTCAGTGAAAAACAGGAAACCAGTGTACGTCACATCCAGTTTCCCATTCCCGTGGGAAAACCCGACAGTACTCTGACTGTGGAATGTAAACATTGTCTTGTGACAAGCACTTCGCTGCACAGTGAAGAGAGCAGAAACCAACAAAAACACCAATTTGAAATAAACCCAATCAGAGCTTTATCATCTTCTTTTTATGTAGATGGAACCCCAAAAACCTTTTTGCTTTCATTTGGGGTGATTCTGGTGCACACCCAAATAACACCATGCGAATTGAAAAAAGCCCAATCAAAGCTTATTCGTCTTCTTTCTACGCATATGGAAGCGAAAAAATGGTGCTGTGTTATTTTGGTCTCATTACACACACTTTGCAATTTCTGTGTCAATGTGCATTAACAGCAAAGAACATGAAATGAAGTAAGCGCAATCCAAGATTCTTCTTTCTATGTAGTTGGAAACCCAAACAACCTGTTTGGCTTTCTTTAGGCTTACTACACTTCGCTTTGCTATTTCTGGGTGAATGAACACCTGTAATGGTTGGGAGTTACTCGTGCGTAATCCTGCTCCATTTGAGCATCGGATTGCCTGGTTAAACCCTCCGGGCTACGCAGCCCATATTAGCGTGGCTGCACTTAGTCACTTGTAGAATCTGACTGTGGGCGTTTCTTAAAGCGTTGCCGACATAAGAGTTGTTTGACGCCCAATCGTTTCCGCCTCTCACTGTGCGGGAGTCTCCTGCGCAGGGTGGGCGTGGGCAGCGGGGTGCTTGGGCTCTCCTCGCTAACTTCCAATGAAGAGTCTTGGAGCCCCTGCACCTCCCTGTCCTGTTGCTCTCCTGGATCCCTGGTGTTACACTCATTCTCTTCCCCTTCTTCCCGGCTAAGTCTCCCTCTAGTGCTAGGACCTTCCCCTGCAGAATCCGAGACCCTCTCCTTCTCCCGTGCCTCTGATGGCAGTTCCCTGATAACACCGAAAGAGCAAACGAAGCTTATTCGTCCTTTTTCTATTGAGATGGAACCAAAACACCTATGCTTGATTTGGGCTTATAACAAACAGGTCATCTGCGATATTTGGTTGAATGTGCATTCTAACCCCAAAAACACCAATTTGAAATAAGCCCAATCAGAGCTTTATCATCTTCTTTTTATGTAAATGGAACCCAAAACACCTTTTTCCTTTCGTTTGGGGTGATTCTGGCGCATACCCAAATAACACCATGCGAATTGGAAAAAGCCCAATCAAAGCTTATTCGTCTTCTTTCTACGCATATGGAAGCGAAAAAATGGTGTTGTGTTATTTTGGTCTCATTACACACACTTTGCGATTTCTGTGTCAATGTGCATTAACAGCAAAGAACACGACATGAAGTAAGCGCAATCCAAGATTCTTCTTCCTATGTAGTTGGAAACCAAAACAACCTGTTTGGCTTTGTTTAGGCTTATTACACTTCGCTTTGCTATTTCTGGGTGAATGAACACCGAAAGAGCAAACGAAGCTTATTCGTCCTTTTTCTATTGAGATGTTACCATATGTTTACGTATGCTTGATTTTGTCAGTATCTCAGCTCACAGTCAGAGGTAAACTGGCCTTCACGGGCAAACTGAGCGAGATACTTGTTTACCTTCCGTCTGCTACTCCCGGCAGGCTAGGTCGTAAACCGGCGATTCTCCTCGTTAGATGTGAGGAGAACACACCCTCTGCTTCTCTCTCCTTGCTTCCCCCCCCCCCCAGGGAGGGGAAATGAGACAGACAGGAGTCCTATTTACATATCTTTTATTCCTGTCATTCAGCAGTACAAAGAAACGTGACTGCACCCTTCAGACTCCATCAGAAGAGTCATAACTCCTCCCCTGTGCTTCCAGCACAGGTCAGATGACACTCTGAGCTAACATCCGGTGCTCAGTACAGAGAATAGACTCCCCCTTTTCCCCAACAGTACAGTTTGAAACAACAACATCCTGTTTTGCATTCCAGCCACCTGCAGCTGGCTTTTGCCTTGGTGCTTTTTCCCAACATCCTCCCCCAAAAGCATCAATAGGCAAAACATGATCCAGATTAGAAAACAAACAGTTGCTATACATATAACAGTCCCCTGTTGTTTCAGTTCCACCCTTGGAACTCCCCACCACTGGTTTCACCAGTGTACCTCTCTGGTTGTCTGGCTTCCAAGGAATGAGTGCTTCTGCATTACCTTGGTTAGCTACTCTCTGTTGTGTCTTTGTCTCTGACTTAGACACTGCTTTAACCTGCTTTGAGTTGTTAACAATAGCAACACATGCAACAGCTAAGTTAGCAAACTCTTTTGAGTACCTCTTTGGTGGTACACCCTTTGTGACTCTCTCAGACCTGCGTATGAGGTTCTGATCCTCTGTGCTCACTGGTTCAACCTCTGGACTTTGTTGAGAACCAGTAGCAATGGCAAACAGTGGTTCCTCCTTCACCTGTGAAGGTCTATCCATTGTGTGAGATTTTCTCTCAATGACTGTTACAACTGAACTCTCTGAGCTATCACTGTCATCATCAGTACCACTGTAATCTGTGTAATCAGAAAAATCATCATCTGAATTGTCACCTGTGGGAAATGTGTGTACAACTACCCGCTCTTGTACTGGAGCACTCTCAAGAAACTTTGTGAGAATCACCTGACCACATTCAGACAAAATTACTCTGTAGAGACCCTTTTCATTACCCACAAAAATGCCTCTGGCATTCTTTACTCCACCTGGAGCTTCTGTTCTCACATGAGACCCGAAAACCTTAAAATAGTCAACAGAAGGTTTTCTATGGAACAGCTTCTCAAAAGGAGAACATCCCAACTCTGTTGAGACCTTTCTCACCCACATGTGAACATAGGACGCTAGCGACTCGGCCCAATATTCATGTGGCAAATGTGAACTCAGCAATTGCGCATGCATCCCCTTTTGCAATTCTTTGTTCACCCTCACACAGACCCCCCTGTTCCATGCTTCGGTTGAAACAGCAACTTTGTGGTCTATCCCTTTTCCATCCAGGAACTTCTGAAACTTCTGTAACAGAAAAACTTGTTTCTCATCTGTGAAGAGACAATCAATGTTAGCATCATGCATATTTTTAACCTTGTCACAAAACTCCTGAAACCTTTCTAAGGTCTCTTGCGGTTTTTCCATCACAAAAACCCAAGAATAATTAGTAAAACAATCCACACACACAAGGTAATATTTTGCACCGCCTCTAGATGGTTCTAGAGGACCAATCACATCAGCATACACCCGCTGAAATGCTCTGTCGACCTTCTTGGTCACCTTCCTGGTGCTCAAACTGGTCACACCTGCAAGAGAGATTTCGTTAGAACCAGAAGAATTACATTTCATGTAATCACTTTGATCAAAAGTCAACAAATACAGTCCATCCTTCTCTCTGGCAGTAAGAAACAGTTCTCCATCTTTGTAGATCTTGCAGCTTTTAGCATCATAGGGCAGTTTCAGTCCTTTCTTTGCAATCTGCGACACACTCAGCAGATTAAATCTCAGTTCTGGAACCAGGTAAACATTGTTTATAGTCAAGTTCAGACTCTCAAGATACACAGTCCCAATCCCTGTCGCTTTCAGCTCCTGACCGTTGGCCTGTTTCACAGTGAAGCTTTGCTTCTTCAACGTTGAAAACAGTTCTCTGTGCGGGCACATGTGTTTTGTACAGCCAGTGTCGATTATGAACGCGTTCCCAACATCTGGCGTGGTTCCTTTCGCCATCATAGCCTTTGCAGGTTTCACCTGGCACTTGGTACGGCTTTTGCCTGACGCCTCAGGCTTCGTAGAGCTGCTCTTCGCTCCTCTTGACTGGCGCGGCTTCCTACAGTTTCGCTGTAGATGCCCAGTCTGTCCACAATTGTAACATCGGACAGCGCTCAATGCTACAACTCGCTCCTCAGTAGCTTCAGCAGCGGGGAGATTTGAACTCTGTTCTTCCCTCCCCCTGTCCTTCACTTCCAGTGCAGCTGGAACAGTTCCTTCGCTCCCCCATCTAGGGTCAAAGCTCTCCTCAGTTTTCGATGAGCTCTTAGGAACTTGGCCAGCATCATCCTTGCTCACCCCTTCTGGGGTAGTCGTCTTTCCAGACCATGATGAATAACTGCCACTGGTCAGGGGAGATGAATAAGGCAGGGCTCCCCCCTTCTTGGCATCCATCTTGAAGCCAAGCCTCTGTCTCACTTTCCAGCCTTGCTAAAACTCCAATAGCCTCTGCTGGACTTGTTTACTGCCTTTCCAGGCAAGCTGCAAGCTGTTTCTCAGACCTTGCACAGCATCGAAGACATAGTCAAAACAAAACTTTCGCTTCCCAGGCCCTCTCTCAGAGCCATCTGCGCAGCCAGTAAATTTCCACGTCTCTGACGAGCGTCGCTTAGCAACTGTGCATACTTGAAAGCTTATCTCTAACTTTTAGCCCGAAATGCAGCATACCTTGAGCTCCGTTGCTTGGAAAACACTTTCCTCTGGGTCCAGCCGTCTGTTCAGCTTCTGGCTGCTCTCAGACGCTATTTTCTCCCTTGGAGCAGAGGAGGACAATCCACCAGCCTCTCATGCAGATGTTCGATGAATCGCAACCACCGAAAGCTGCCATATGTCAGTATCTCAGCTCACAGTCAGAGGTAAACTGGCCTTCACGGGCAAACTGAGCGAGATACTTGTTTACCTTCCATCTGCTACTCCCGGCAGGCTAGGTCGTAAACCGGTGATTCTCCTCGTTAGATGTGAGGAGAACACACCCTCTGCTTCTCTCTCCTTGCTTTCCCCCCCAGGGAGGGGAAATGAGACAGACAGGAGTCCTATTTACATGTCTTTTATTCCTGTCATTCAGCAGTACAAAGAAACGTGACTGCACCCTTCAGACTCCATCATAAGAGTCATAACTCCTCCCCTGTGCTTCTAGCACAGGTCAGATGACACTCTGAGCTAACATCCGGTGCTCAGTACAGAGAATAGACTCCCCCTTTTCCCCAACAGTACAGTTTGAAACAACAACATCCTGTTTTGCATTCCAGCCACCTGCAGCTGGCTTTATCATTGGTGCTTTTTCCCAGCAGATTTGAGCTGGTAACAAACATTTCTGCGATTTTTGGGTGAATGTGCATTCTAACCCGCAAAACACCAATTTGAAATGAGCCCAATCAGAGCTTTATCATCTTCTTTTTATGTAGATGGAACCCAAAAAAACTTTTTTGCTTTCGTTTGGGGTGATGCTGGCGCACACCCAAATAACACCATGCGAATTGAAAAAAGCCCAATCAAAGCCTATTCGTCTTCTTTCTACGCATATGGAAGCAAAAAGATGGTGTTGTGTTATTTTGGTCTCATTACACACACTTTGCAATTTCTGTGTCAATGTGCATTAACAGCAAAGAACACGACTTGAAGTAAGCGAAATCCAAGATTCTTCTCTCTATGTAGTTGGAAACCAAAACAACTTGTTTGGCTTTGTTTAGGCTTATTACACCGTGTCAGGGAACTGCCATCAGAGGCACGGGAGAAGGAGAGGGTCTCGGATTCTGCAGGGGAAGGTCCTAGCACTAGAGGGAGACTTAGCCGGGAAGAAGGGGAAGAGAATGAGTGTAACACCAGGGATCCAGGAGAGCAACGGGACAGGGAGGTGCAGGGGCTCCAGGACTCTTCGTTGGAAGTTAGCGAGGAGAGCCCAAGCACCCCGCTGCCCACGCCCACCCTGCGCAGGAAACTCCTGCGCAGTGAGAGGCGGAAACGATTGGGCGTCAAACAAATCTTATGTTGGCAACGCTTTAAGAAACGCCCACAGTCAGATTCTACAAGTGACTAAGAGCAGCCACGCTACCATGGGCTGCGTAGTCCGGAGGGTTTAACCAGGCAATCCGATGCTCAAACGGAGCAGGATTACGCACGAGTAACTCCCAACCATTACAGCATTCTGACTGACCCTGAAAGTTGCTCGTGCGCAACAAGCAGAAGGGGGCATCATGAGTAAGACCGGAGGAGCTGGAGCCAGGGGAGGGGCAGCTGGAGGCCAATCGCTGGAGGAGAGAAACTGCGATTTGGAAGAGCACATAGCCATCCTGACAGCGAGGCTGGAAGAACGACGGTCGCTGGATGCTCAGGGGAAACCCACCCCCATAGCGATGAAGGAGTTACGGGACTTTATCGACAAGAACCTAAAGAGAGGGTTTATAAGAGAGTCAAAAGCAGTGGGGGGCAGTCCAGTATTTTTTGTGGACAAAAAGGACACTGATAAACCGAGGCTGGTCGTGGACTTCAGGGGGGTAAATTTGGTGTCAGAACCTGTGACTTTCCCGATGCCCAGAATCGATGACATTCTGACAAGAGTGAGGAAGGGAAAGAATTTCACCAAGCTAGATCTGAGGGGGGCTTACAACTTAATCCGGATGAGAGAGGGGGATGAATGGAAGACCACCATGTTCACACCCCTGGGGGCCTTTGAATATCTCGTTATGCCTTTCGGATTACAGTCAGGCTCCGCCTGTTTTCAAGCGTTCATGCACCACGTGTTGGGGTCTCTGCTTTACAAGAACTGTGTAGCATTCCTGGACGACGTCTTGATTTATTCAGAAAATGAGGAGCAACATGTGAGAGATGTCAGGGAAGTGCTACAACATTTGCAGAAACACCAGTTGTGGGTCAAGCTAGAGAAATGTCAGTTTCATGCCTGAGAGGTGGAGTTCCTGGGGTACATGCTATCTGACAAAGGCTTAGCGATGGACCCAAGCAAGGTGCAAGCAGTATTGGAGTGGAAGACCCCAAAGACACGAAAGGATGTGCAGAGATTCCTAGGTTTTGGCAATTTCTACCGGACGTTCATCAAGAACTTCGCACACTTGATGGCCCCAATCACGGACTGTCTCAGTAGTAAGAGAAAGTTTGTGTGGACGGAGGAAGCCCAGCAATCCTTTGAAAGATTGAAGAAGGCATTCGCGTCGGAGGAACAATTACTACATGTGGATTTGGAGAAACCTATGAGGTTGGAGACGGACGCGTCAGAAAGAGCCATCGGGGCGGTTCTGTTGCAGCCAGGACTGAGCCAGCAAGAATGGAAACCGTGCGCCTTCTTCTCGAGGAAGCTGAGCAAGTCGGAACAAAACTACACCGTGTACAACCGAGAACTGCTAGCAATTTATGCCGCCTTTCGTCGGTGGCGCCATCTGCTGATAGGGGCGCAGCATAAGATCCAGGTCTGCACAGATCACAAGAACTTGGAATATTGGCGGACAGCACAGGTGCTCAACCAGAGACAGATTCGCTGGGCGCAGGAGTTTTCCAAGTTTTCTTTCGAAATCCAGTATGTGCCCGGCCAGCAAAACGTGAGAGCAAACGCTCTTTTGCGGAAACCAGAGTACTTCGAAGGAGAAGGGCCGCCGGAGACCCGCCACGTCATACCTGAGGACCGATGGGTGTGTGGGGGTACTCTAGTGGGCACGAGAGAACTGGCAGGACTCACTAGGGACGATGAATTCGCCCGGACTAAAATCAGGGAACTCCAAGAGGGGAGGGGAGCACCAGAGGGGTTTGAGGAGAAGGAAGGGGTGTTGTACTACAGGGGGGTGATGTACGTACCGGGGGAGGCTCTAAGAAGAAGGGTACTCAAACAACTACATGACACCCCCACAGCGGGACATTTTGGGCAACACAAAACCATGATGCTGGTGACCCGACAATTTTGGTGGCCACGGGTGAGGGAAGGTGTACGTGAATATGTAAGAGGGTGTGACCGCTGCCAGAGGGCCAAAGGGGAACGCACGATGCCAGCAGGTTTGCTGGAACCCTTACCCACGCCAAACAAACCCTGGGAGGTGGTGTCAATTGATTTCATGACGGATTTGCCCAAATCAAGGGGAAAAACAGCAGTGATTGTAGTAGTAGACTTGCTAACCAAAATGTGCCACTTTATCGCCTGCTCCCATGCGGTGACGGCGGAAGAAACGGCACGGTTGTTTGTAGAACACATTTTTAGGCTGCATGGCGCCCCCTTGAGGGTTTTATCTGACCGCAGAAAACAATTTACTTCCCGGTTCTGGAGGAAGCTCATGAGCCTACTGCAAGTCGAGGTAAGCTTCTCGACAGCGAGACACCCAGAAACCAATGGGCAGGCGGAAAGGGCAAACAGTGTACTCCAGCAATACTTACGCTGCTTCGTTAGCGAAAGGCAGAATGATTGGGTAGAGAAACTAGCGCTAGCAGAATTTGCGTACAATAATGCTGAACATGTGTCCACCAGTATGAGCCCCTTCTTGGCCAATTATGGGTGTCATCCCAGGGTGTTCCCGGGCAATGAGGAACAGAGCTGGAGTGTACCTGCTGCTGAACAGTTTGTGGAAGAAATGGAAGCGTTACATCAACAGCTCAAGATGAACCTAGAAAGGGCTAAAGCCAGTTACAAGAAGCAAGCAGATAAACACCGGAGGGAAGGGGAAACCATTAGGGTGGGGGATCGCGTGTGGTTGTCCACTCAAGGGTTACCCTTTAAGGGAGGGTGCAAGAAGTTGCAGCCCAGAAGACTGGGCCCGTTTGAAGTTATACAACAGATAAACCCAGTGGCGTTCAAGCTCAGGTTGCCCAACAACATGAAAATACATCCCGTGTTCCACAGGTCCTTGCTCTCACCGCACAGAGAGGGGCGGGAATTAGAGGGGCGGGAGGTAGAAGTCTTGCCACAACCACAGGTAGAAGAGAGGGAACACCAGAGCTCGGCCGCAGAGATAGTGGATTCAAGGTGGTGAGGGCGGCAGGTGCAGTACTTGGTGGCGTGGGAAGGAGAGCCCTGGTCGGAAAACACGTGGGTGCCGGCAGAGGCAGTTGGCGACGAGCATATGGTGGAAGTGTTCCACCGACGGTTCCCAGATAAACCCAAGCCCTTAGAGCGATTCTGGGAAGAACAGTTCGGCACGACGGAGGAGGAAGAGAGTTTCGAAGGGTTTTCAGAATCCGAAGAAGAATCGGATTGGGAGAGTCATTCCTTGGGTGGGAACCTTAGCAGGTGGGAAGAGGGGTTCACACCCACAGATGAGGAGGACAGCTCTTTCAGGGGTTTCCTTGGCTCGCCGACCAGAGAAGAGGCTGCAACAGAGCCCCCGGGTCGGAGGGGGAGTGAAGGGGGCCCTGGGAGGGAGGTGGGTGTCAGGGAACTGCCATCAGAGGCACGGGAGAAGGAGAGGGTCTCTGATTCTGCAGGGGAAGGTCCAAGCGCTAGAGGGAGACTTAGCCGGGAAGAAGGGGAAGAGAATGAGTGTAACACCAGGGATCCAGGAGAGCAACGGGACAGGGAGGTGCAGGGGCTCCAGGACTCTTCGTTGGAAGTTAGTGAGGAGAGCCCAAGCACCCCGCTGCCCACGCCTACCCTGCGCAGGAGACTCCCGCGCAGTGAGAGGCGGAGACGATTGGGCGTCAAACAACTCTTATGTTGGCAACGCTTTAAGAAACGCCCACAGACAGATTCTACAAGTGACTAAGAGCAGCCACGCTCCCATGGGCTGCGTAGTCCGGAGGGTTTAACCAGGGAACCCGATGCTCAAACAGAGCAGGATTACGCACGAGTAACTCCCAACCATTACACACCGCTTTGCTATTTGTGGGTGAATGAACACCGAAAGAGCAATCAAAGCTTATTCGTCCTTTTTCTATTGACATGTTACCATATGTTTACCTATGGTTGATTTGGGCTGGTAACAAACATTTCTGCGATTTTGGGGTGAATGTGCATTCTAACCCCAAAAACACCAATTTGAGGACCACTGGTGTGAAATTTACGGCATGTAATGCCCTGAAAGAAAATATTATGAAAATGATTTACAGGTGGTACATGACCCTAATCAAGCTTGCAAAAATATATCATTTGCCAGACAATAAGTGTTGGAATTGTAAAGAAACTGAAGGAAAATTCTTTCACCTATGGTGGACGTGCCCAAGGGTTAAGGCTTTCTGGGAAATGAAATATAATTGTCAGGGGCTCAGGAGCAGAGGTACAGGGGAGAGAGGAGATGGAGAGCGAAGGGGAGACTTTAGAGATGAGGAGGAGAAAGTAGGCTTCATAATAACTCATCTGCATGGGGAAGCTAAATCGTGGCTGCGCAATTTATGGCGCTGTCAGGGGTTCAGGAGCAGAGGCACGTGGGAGGCAGGAGAGGGAGGACTATTGGGAAGAGTCCGAGGACAGCGAGGAAGAGGAGGATGGTGGCCCGAGGGATTCCATGAGCCTTTCCAGCGAATCGGGGGATTCCCAGGAGGGGGCGCCTGTAGCCAAGACAAGAGGAGCCCCAGGGGGGACTCATCAGGGGGAAGGAGCAAATAGGGAATCCCGAAGCAGCAGCAGGAGATCGGGACCGGCTTCCCCTCCAGAGCGTAGCGGAGGGGGGGGGGAGGTTCCAGTGTGTCAGGGGAAGCAGCTCCATCAGCAACAGCAGCTCTACCAGCAACAACACCAGCAACAGCAACAAAAGAAAAGAGGCTCAATTACAGGCGTAACTCCTACAGGAATAACAGGACAAGAAAAAGTGACAGCTGCCTCTATGGAGTCAGTGACACAAGCGTTACTCAAGATAAATCAATCTTTGGAGACCTTGACAAAGCAGAGTACAGAAAATACACAGAAATTAACAGAACTAACAGCAAGATTGGACTTGAATACAGAATCTATAAACAGGCTGGTTCAAGAAAATTCTGCAACACGTAAAATTGCAGAGGAAGCTAGAACTATTGCTGGAGAGACTCAAGAGAACTTAGAACCGATTGCTAAAAAGGTTCATGAACATGATGTAACTCTGGCTTTGTGGGAATTACAGAGAAAGGAAAGAAATCTGAAATTAAGACTGATTCCCGAGAGCGAAGGAGACAACCTGGTGGAGTTTTTAACACAAGAGTTTGCTGGTTTCTGGGAAGACTTGGAGGAGGAAGAATTTAAGATTACAACAGCATTTAGACTGGGCAGAAGACAGAACAGGAAGACCCCGAGGGACTGTTTGATTACCCTTAGATCTAAGGAAGAAAGAGATAAAATATTAAAATTACACTACCAAAAGGCCTTGCAAATTGAAAATTCATCCATACAGATTTTTAAAGACATCCCTAAACATATCTTGGAGTTGAGAACATTCTATAAGGATTTGGTTTACCTGCTGAAGAAGAACATCATCCCTTTCAGGTGGGAGTTCCCACAAGGACTGTCTTTTGACTATAAGGGAAAGAAGGTGAAAATAAAGACAATACAAGACAAAGAGAGATTCTTGGAAAGAAACCAAGAGGACTTACAGAAGGGAACTGTGGATCCAATTGCAGAACAAAGGAGAGCACTAGACATTCTGAACCTATCGTTTGGACTTAACCCATCACCATCAGAGGAAGAGCAACAACTTGGAGCGGTTGGAGGAGTAACAGAAAAATAACAAGACGGCTCTGCAATTCCTTAGCTGGACTTGTAATGGGCTGAACATGCCTTTGAAGAGACGTCAAGTGTTTCATATTTTGAAAAGAGAACAATTGGACTTGATTTGTTTACAAGAAACCCATGTAACCAGAGCACACAGGAAACTACTCATAAATAAAAGATTAGGACAAGAATTCATTTCATCGGATAAAGTTAAGAAAAGAGGAGTCGTGATCTATGTAAAAGAGAAATGGGTTCCAAAAATGATGTTTAAAGATGAACAAGGAAGATATCTGGCAGTTGAAATACAAGTACAAGGAGAAAAATTCTTAATAGTTGGAATTTATGCACCAAATGAAGGCAAGGCGGAATTCTTCAAGAAACTTCATGAAACTCTGATGGACTATTTGGATTACAATATGATAATTATGGGAGACATGAACGGTGTAGTTTCTACAAATATGGACAAGGCACAAAGACTGACAATCTCCAAGGAAGGGAGACTTCCGAAGACCTTCTGTGAAATGACGGAAAATATGGACCTAATAGACATATGGAGAACAAGGAACCCTCTTGAGAGAGAGGGAACTTTTTTCTCTCAAGCAATGATGACCTGGACCAGAATTGATCAAATTTGGATCACTAGTGGGATGGCTCCAAAGATTAGGAGGGTAGAAATCTGCCCAAAAACTTGCTCCGACCATAACGCCGTGAAGATGGAAATGAAACTTACAACAACTGGTCAATTTAGATGGAGGATGAATGACACCCTGTTTCGAGATAAGGAGATCCACATGAAGGCCCAAAAAACTTTAAAGGACTATTTTGAAATAAATCTAAAGGCCGATGTGGAAAAAAGAGTGATCTGGGACGCAAGTAAAGCTGTGATGCGAGGATTCTTGATTCAACAAAATTCAATAAAAAAGAGAAAGCAGAATGAGAAGAAGGAAAAGATTTTGGAAAAGATAAAAGAAGGAGAGAAAAAATTAAGATCAAAACCAAAGTCCCAGGAGATTTTGAGAGAGATTAAGTTATATCAAACACAATATATGGAATTGATGAATCAAGAGATTGAATGGAAGATAAAGCAAGTGAAACAAAAAACATTCGAATCGGCAGATAAATGTGGCAAACTTCTGGCATGGCAATTGAAGAAAAGGCAGAAACTAAATACAGTTACAAGCCTAGAAGTGGATGGAAAGAACATATCTAAACCCAATGAGATTAGAAACTGTTTTCTGAGTTATTTCAAAAAACTTTATTCTCAAGGACCACAAAATGAAGAGGACATAGATAAATTCCTTAAAAAATATGGATTACAAAAAATCTCTCATCAAAGCAAGGTGGATTTAAACCAGAGAATAACAGAACAAGAGATAGAGGGTGCCATTCAAGACATGCAATTGGGCAAGTCTCCAGGGCCAGATGGACTGACTTCCAGATACTATAAATCTTTGAAGGAGTGGTTGGTTCAACCGTTAAAGGAAGTCTGCAACGAGATTTCAGAGGGGGAAAAGGCACCAGAATCGTGGAAAGAAGCGTATATTTCACTCATACCAAAGACAGAGACTGAAAAGACTCAACTTAAGAACTACCGCCCAATATCATTACTTAATGTGGATTATAAAATTTTTGCAGACATTTTGGCAAAAAGACTTAAAAGAGTGTTGATGGAGAAGATTCATAAGGACCAAGCAGGCTTTCTCCCAAAAAGGCACTTATCGGACAATGTAAGGAATATAATAGACATTCTGGAATTGCTAGAGGTGAACATAAACACTAAAGCAGTGCTGATTTTTGTGGACGCGGAGAAAGCCTTTGACAATATTTCTTGGAGTTTTATGAAAAAGAATCTTCATGGGATGGGGGTAGGCCAAGGTTTTGAGAATGGTATGGGTGCAATATATTCTGAACAAAAAGCTAAGCTGATTGTAAATAATGTGATAACGGAGGAACTTAAGATAGAAAAAGGAACACGACAGGGGTGCCCAATTTCTCCATTGCTTTTCATTTCTGTTCTGGAGGTGTTGCTGAATATGATTAGAAATGACCAGCAGGTTAAAGGTGTACAGGTCGGAGCTAAACATTACAAGTTAAGGGCATTCGCAGATGACTTAGTATTGACCTTACAAGAGCCAAACACTAGTACGAAAAGAGTGTTGGAGATAATTCAACAATTTGGCCAGGTAGCCGGACTTAAACTGAACAAACAAAAAACTAAAGTCTTAGAAAAAAATTTGACAGTCATGGAGAAGGAGAAATTTCAAGAAGAGACAGGTTTGACAGTGGTTAAGAAGGTGAAATACCTAGGGGTTCATTTGAAATCTAAAAATTTGAACTTGTATAAGGACAACTATGAAAAATGTTGGTCAGAAATTAAAAAAGATCTAGAAATATGGTCAAATCTAAAATTGTCAATGTTAGGCCGAATTGCAGTTATTAAGATGAATGTATTGCCTAGAATGCTATTTTTGTTTCAAACTTTGCAGATTCTTGACAAGATGGACTGTTTCAAGAGGTGGCAGAAAGACATTGTGAGATTTGTCTGGCAGGGCAAAAAGCCCAGAATAAAATTTAAAATACTTACAGATGCAAAAGAAAGAGGGGGATTTGCCCTGCCGGACTTAAAACTGTACTATGAAGCAGCAGCGTTTTGCTGGCTGAAAGAGTGGATGCTCCTCGAGAATACAGATATCTTGGATTTAGAAGGCTTTAATAATACATTTGGTTGGCATGCATATCTATGGTATGATAAAATCAAAGTGCATAAGGCCTTTAAAAATCACATTGTCAGAAAAGCGTTGTTTAATGTTTGGATAAGATATAAAGATTTGTTGGAAAACAAAACCCCTAGATGGTTGTCACCCTTGGAGGCTAAGGCACTGAAGAAACTTAATATGGAGGTCGGATGGCCAAAGTATTGGGAAATTTTGGAACAGGATGGAGATAAATTGAAATTACAAAGTCATGAGAAATTGAAACCTAAAGTACGAGATTGGCTCCAATATTACCAAATAATGGAGGTTTACAAACAGGACAGGAAAATTGGCTTCCAGGTGGAAAAATCAAAATTAGAGACTGAACTGTTAGAACCCAATACCAAGAATTTGTCAAGAATGCATAATTTGCTGCTGAAATGGAATACACAAGATGAAACAGTTAAATCAGCTATGATTAAGTGGGCACAGGACATTGGTCATAACATTATTGTCAGGGGTTCAGGAGCAGAGGCGAGGGCAAGGGAGGAAACAGAGAGCGAGGGGGAGGAGGCAGAAGAAAAGATGAGTGATGACGACGACCCGAGATCTCCGAGTCTTTCCAGTGAATCAGAAGATTCACAGAAAGGAGCACCAGTGGCCAGAGCAAGGGGGGAGCCTAGGGGGACACCCCAGGGAGAAGGGTCCAGAGGGGGCTCAGAGGGGAGCAGTTGGAAATCGGGACCAGCGTCACCAACAGAGAGCAGGGGAGAAGAAGGGCGCCAGGTATCGAGCGCTGGCAGCTCGCAACAGGAGGGAGGGCACGAGTCAGGAGTGGCCACACCTCCATCGGGGAGCGAAGAAACGGTCAGGCGGAAAGTGGAAGGTTGGGCGCGCGCGCCAAGTTCAAATGCACAGGAAGGTGGCGCAGTAAGCAGCCCGGAAAGGGAGCCAGGTCCTAAAGCCCGGCGCAAGGAGACAGGAGGGTCCGGGGGGGGGGTCCGCGTCAGAAGAGTCCCGGAAGGAAGAGACCACGGGGGGCAGAGGGACCCAGAGAATAACGGTCAGGCGGAAAAGGTGGAGTAAAGCTAGGTTAGTAAGCTGGTGCACAGGGGGCGGAGACTCAGACGGAGCTTCGCCGGTCTAACCCATAAGACGTAGAGCTGCGCGCCGCAGCTTGAGAATGGAAACTGTAACTCAATAAAGACTTTTATAAAGTGACCGCTGGCTAGCGTGATCCTCTGTGAGCTAGGATCTGGAAGCAGCTCTGACAATTATGTTTGCTGACTGGGAATGGTTGTGGAACACCGGTATTAAATTTACGGCATGTAATGCCTTAAAGGAAAACATTATGAAAATGATCTATAGGTGGTACATGACCCCAGTCAAGCTAGCAAAAATCTACCATTTGCCTGATAACAAGTGTTGGAAATGTAAAGAAAATGAAGGTACTTTCTATCACCTTTGGTGGACATGCCCGAAGATTAAGGCTTCCTGGGAAATGATATATAATGAAATGAAAAAGGTACTTAAATGTACTTTCCCTAAGAAACCAGAGGCCTTTCTCTTGGGCATTGTCGGCCAATTGGTGTCAAAGAAAGATAGAACTTTCTTTATGTATGCTACAACAGCAGCAAGAATACTTATCGCAAAGTATTGGAAGACACAAGATCTACCCACCCTGGAAGAATGACAGATGAAAGTGATGGACTACATGACATTGGCTGAGATGACTGGCAGAATCCGTGACCAGGGAAAGGAGACGGCGGAAGAAGAATGGAAGAAATTTAAAATCTATCTTAAGGACTATTATAAACTTGATGAATGTTAGAATGTCGAGGTTTTGAGAAAGAAAGGGTTACAGTGATATAAGATTAGACTGAAGGAAAGATTAAGAGGACAGAGGCTTGAGAGAAATAATTAGAAGTTGCTAAAAATTTTGGACATCGGGATGCAGAAAGGGGAGGTATGGGGGAGTCTGAGAAACAAGGTTTACGAAAAAAAGATTATGAAACTATACGTGTTTGTATGTCTTTTTATATGTTTGTATTGTTTTTTAAAAAATTGTAAAACCAATAAAAAAAATTATAATAAAAAAAGGGGGAAGCAGCTCCGTCGGCAGGAACGGAGGGGAGGTCAGAACAAGCTATCCTCCCGGAAGGGGAGGGGAGCAGTGAGAGGAGTGATGTAACGATCAGGAGAAAGGTTGGAAGCTGGGCGCGCGCGCCAAGTTCAAATGTGCAAGCGCGCGGGGAAACGGAGAGCCCGGGGGAGGAGCCAGGTCCCAAAGCCCGCAGGAGAGCCATCTGTGGATTCAGCGTCAGAGGAATCCAGGAGGGGTGAAACTCCAGCGGGCAGAAAGACCCTGCGGAAAAGGAAAGACAGGAGGAGGTGGAGCAAAGCAAGCATCTTAAACTGGTGCAGGGGAGGGACTGATTCAGAGGGGACTTCAGCGGTCTAGCGTTACGGACGTGGGGCTGCGTGCCTCGGCTGTGAAACGAAAAATGAACTGCAATAAAATTTCTGTATATAAAGAGAGACTGGCGTTGGTCCTTTGTGAGCTGGGACCTGAGGCAGCCCTGACAGTAAGTCCCCTCTCTGTACGCAAAAAATTTTTTTTGCAAGCTCACGAAGGTTGGCAGAGATGACTGCGGAGGAGCAACTAACAGAACTGCGAAACGCAGTAGCGGAGCTTTCCACGGCAGTACTGATCTCCAAAAAGACAGGAGAGGAAGCAGAAGCGCGATGCCAGGATCTGCAAGCCAGGTGGGAGCGTGCATGCAAAGAAGGGTTCCCGGGGCCCAGGTCAGAGGGAATTGGACTCGGCTGGCAGGGGGGCAGTTTAGTAGCCCACTTCGATGGGAACCTGAAGCATTATCCCAGTTTCAGAGCTGACGTCGTATATGCGCTGCATTTGCTTCGGAAGGGTTTTAGAGATGAGGAGGAGAGAGTAGGCTTCATTGTATCCCACTTGCATGGGGAAGCTAAAGCCTGGCTACGCAATTTATGGCGCGAAGATGGTCCTGCCCGCAGGGATTCTGACGCATTTATCGCGGCCATGGACGCTTGTTTCCAATCTACCGTGGACATTGATGTGGCAAGGCGCGAGATGCATGGATTGAGGCAAGGCAAGGCTACAGTACGACAGTACCATTCCCGCTTTTTTGCATTGCTGAATGTGCTGGGCTGGGAAAAGGACTCCGTGGCAGTGAGAGATTTGTTCTGGGAGGGACTCAATGGCTCCGTAAAGGATGAGTTGGCAAGGGGGGACAGACCTCAAACCCTCGCAGACGTCGTGCAGAGAGCGCTCACAATAGGAGTGCACCACGAAGAACGCCCTTGGCACAGTGATGAGGGTCGCCAGGTGCGTGCACCGGCTAGAGCGTCTCCTTTTCTTCCCAGGGACCTGGGACGTACGCATCCCTCGCCTCCGCTGAGGGAGGGGGGGGAACCGATGGAGCTTGGTGGTGCCAAGGCTCAGACAGCAGCCGGAGCCCCAGCGCCCGGTGCAGTCAAGACTAAGCCTCCTAGAGGGAGCAGGAAGTGCTACATCTGTGACAGTGCGCAACACATGGCCAAAGAGTGTCCCCAGAGGCTCCAGAAGCACACTGCAGCCTTAGCAACAGTAACAGAGGCAGCTCACCACGGAGAGCAGTTTCAGGGAAATGACAGTGCCTGGCTGGAAGCAGAGATGCTGGGGCTCAGCCAGGCAAGTCAGTAAAGCAGTCCCCAGCGATTTTGCAGCCTACAGACCCCCTACCACCCAAGCCAGTGGTGCAACTCACTGCAACTCTCCAGTTACCTAATGGACTCACCCTGGAAGTCCCTGTTAGCATTGACTCCGGTAGCAACGCAGACTTCATGGGGGTGCAGTTCATCAAGGAACATCGCATAGCGCTTCTACCAGCCACGCTGCCCTTAAACGTTGTCACAGTCGATGGCAGGAAGCTGCTGGGCGGGCAGGTGGTACAACAGACACCACCCATGGTGATGCAGATTGGGAATCACCGCGAGGTCATCAGTTTCAACGTCACCCGCCTGTCAGACCCGCCTATAGTGTTGGGCATGAGTTGGCTGGATAGACACAGCCCGTCATTAGCGTGGTACCAGCGACAACTCACCTTTGGTTCATCCTACTGCGCACAGCACTGCATCCAGCCCGGCCAGGAAGCGGAGGGCCAGGAGGAAGGGCAGCAGCTGCACCTGGGCATGGTGCAGTCGGTGCCCCACAAGTACAGGGGGTTTTTGGAGGTCTTCTGCGAAAAGGAAGCTGACCAGTTGCCCCCCCACCGGCCCTACGACTGTGCAATTGACCTCTTGCCAGGAGCGACGCTGCCGACTGCGAAGCTGTATTCCATGTCCGAGGACGAGATGCAGGAGCTCAGGGAGTTCATAGAGCACAATTTGAAGCGGGGATTCATCCAAGAATCCAAGGCAGTGGGGGCAGTCCTGTGTTTTTCGTGAAGAAGAAGGACACACCCCAAAAAAGGCTCATCGTAGACTTTAGGGCCATAAACTCGATGACAAAGCCCAAGGCATTTCCCATGCCTAAGATTGACGACTTGCTCGCGACGGTGCGAAAGGGGAAGATCTTCACCAAGCTGGATCTGCGCGGCGCATACAATCTCATACGCATGAGGGAGGGTGATGAGTGGAAGACGGCCATGTTTACGCCGTTGGGCACCTATGAATACAAAGTTATGCCGTTTGGCCTCCAAAATGGCTCCCACTGTTTCCAAGCATTCATGCACCACGTGCTAGCGGGACTCCTTTACAAGAAGTGCGTATGCTTCCTCGACGACATCCTGATCTTCTCGGAATCGCCGGAGGCTCACGAGAGTGACGTAAAGGAGGTCCTGCAGAGGCTAAGGGAGCACAGACTCTACGCCAAACTGGAGAAGTGCCAGTTCGACGTGACGGAGGTGGATTTTCTGGGCTACAGGCTGTCCGACAAGGGACTCGCCATGGACAGCGCCAAGGTCCGCGCGGTGTTGGACTGGAAGAGCCCACACAATCGGAAGGAAGTCCAGAGGTTTGTCGGCTTCGCCAACTTTTACCGCAAGTTCATCAAAGGTTTCGCGAAAGAGACGGCGGCTATCACGGACACCCTCAGTTCCAAGAAGAAAAAGTTCATTTGGACGGACCAGGCGGAGCAGTCCTTTCGGAGACTTAAGAGCCTCTTCGTGTCCGAAGAACAGCTGCTACACGTGAATCCCAGCAGGCCCATGCGGGTTGAGACTGTCGCATCGGACAGAGCGGTGGGGGCGGTCCTCTTGCAGCAAGATCCGCAAGGGAACTGGAGGCCTTGCGCGTTCTACTCCAGAAAGCTCAGCAAGTCGGAGCAGAACTACACCATCTGGGACAGGGAGTTGCTGGCCATTCATGCAGCATTCAAGGCGTGGAGGCACTTCCTCATCGGAGCCAGACACACTGTGCAGGTCCGCACGGACCATAAGAACCTAGAGTATTGGCGCACGGCGAAGCTCCAGAGCCAGAGGCACATACGCTGGGCGGAGTTCTTTGCGGATTTCGACTTCAGGATAGAGTACATCCCAGGAGACAACAATGTCATAGCAGATGCGCTCTCCAGGAAACCCCAGTATCTCGAGGAAGCGGCACCAGTGGCGGCCAAGCACATTTTCGCACCGCAGGCATGGGCATGTGCTTCAGCCGCCGTGGACCTGGACACGGTGCGTCGCGCGCTGCAGACGGATCCGTTCGCGCAATCCAAGATGGAGGAACTGCGGAGGGGCACAGCAAAGGACGGCGATTTCCAGATACGCGACGGCCTGCTAACCCGCAAAGGTGCTCGCTACGTGCCGGGGGACGATCTCCGCGCAAAGGTCCTGCAGCAGTTGCACGACGCACCCAGCGCGGGTCACTTCGGCAAGGAGAAGACGGCGGACTTAGTAGCCAGGGACTTTTGGTGGCCCCAGATGCGAGGAGAGGTCGCGGATTACGTCGCCAGGTGTGACACTTGCCAGAGATCCAAACCAGTGCACAAGAAGCCAGCGGGACTACTGGAACCGCTGGAGACGCCACTACAGCCGTGGGAGAGGGTGGCGCTGGACTTTGTTACTGATCTACCCAGTTCGCGAGGCAAGACGGCGGTACTTGTGGTTGTAGACCTGTTCACCAAGATGGCGCATTTCATTCCTTGCGCGAAGGTGGCCACAGCGGAACAGACCGCCAAGCTGTTCATAGACCACGTGTTCAGGGTTCACGGCTTGCCACGGTCCATCCTGTCCGACCGGGGCCGCCAATTCATTTCCAGTTTCTGGCAGAAGTTCCTGGGTATCCTGAACGTCAAGATCAACTTAGCGTCGGCGAGGCATCCGCAGACCAACGGCCAAGCGGAGAGGGTCAACGCCATCATGCAGCAGTACCTGCGATGTTACGCCAATCAACAGCCTGCGACTTGGGTGGACTACCTACCGCTGGCCGAGTTTGCCTACAACAACACGAAGCACGCGTCAACGGGGGTGACACCGTTCTGCGCCAACAATGGGCGACATCCCAGAACCTTCCCGGGGTTGGAGACGACGGCGCAGGGGGAGCCGCAGGGAGCTGAGCACTTAGCAGCAGAATTGCAGGAGGTCCACGAGGAACTCCGACGGCACTTGGAGCTAGCTAAACACGCCTACAAGGAGCAGGCAGACAGGCACAGGAGGGCAGGGGAAGACATCCAGGTGGGGGACTGGGTATGGTTAGCGGCCCAGGCAGTGCCGGCCAAGTCGTTAGCTAAGAAGAAGCTAGGACACAAACAGCTAGGGCCATACCAAGTTGAGGCCAGGATCAATCCTGTAGCTTTTTGGTTGACTCTCCCAGAAGGTTCCAGAATGCACCCGGTCTTTCATAGGTCGGTGCTCACACCCTACAAGGCCCCACACAGGTTTCAGGAGCCAGGGACAGCACCAGACCCACGCAGAAAGTCACCAGAGGGGGGGAAGTCACTGAGGGCCACGACATTCAACGAGGTCACGGAGATTCTGGACTCGAGATGGGGAGGAGGAGGGAGTAGAATATCTCCTCGCCAGGGAGGGTACCCCGGCCAGCGCCAACAGTTGGGTGCCGGATTATGCTCTGGAGGAACCGCTTCTCAAAGACGAGTTCCATGCACTCTTCCCACACAGGCCCATGCCAGCGGATTATTTCGACAGCTGGCTTTTTACGCCCACACTTTCCGCCAGCACGTTCCAGGGGTTCTCCTCCGCAGAGGAGACGACGCCGGAATCGAGCCCTCCAAGGGGATTGTGCTCTTTTTTTATATATATATAAATTTTTTATTGGTTTTACAGCATTTTTTAAACAATACAAACAAATAAAAGGACAAACAAACATGTATAATTTCCTAACCTTTTTTTCATTACCCTCATTTCTCAGACTCCCCCATACCTCCCCTTTCTGCATCCCAATTTCCAAGATTATTTCAGCAGCTTCTAAATAATTTTATCAAATATGTGTCCTCATAGTCTTTTCTTCAACTTATTCTTATGTCACTGTAATCCCTTTTTCTTTCTCAACACCTCGACATTTTAGCATTCATCAATTTTATAATAGTTCTTAAGATAAATTTTAAATTTCTTCCAATCCTCTTCCGCCGTCTCTTTCCTCTGATCACGGATTCTGCCAGTCATCTCAGCCAATGTCATATAGTCCATCACTTTCATCTGCCATTCTTCCAAGGTGGGTAGATCTTGTGTCTTCCAATACTTTGCGATAAGTATTCTTGCTGCTGTTGTAGCATACATAAAGAAAATTCTATCTTTCTTTAACACCAATTGGCCGACAATGCCCAAGAGAAAGGCCTCTGGTTTCTTAGGGAATGTACATTTAAGTACTTTTTTCATTTCATTATATATCATTTCCCAGAAGGCCTTAATCTTTGGGCACGTCCACCAAAGGTGGTAGAAAGTACCTTCAGATTCTTTACATTTCCAGCACTTGTTATCAGGCAAATGATAAATCTTTGCTAGCTTGACTGGGGTCATGTACCACCTATAGATCATTTTCATAATATTTTCCTTTAAAGCATTACATGCCGTAAATTTTATCCCGGTGTTCCACAACCATTCCCAGTCAGCAAACATAATATTATGGCCAATGTCCTGTGCCCACTTAATCATAGCTGATTTAACTGTTTCATCTTGTGTATTCCATTTCAGCAGCAAATTATACATTCTTGATAAGTTCTTAGTATTGGGTTCTAACAATTCAGTTTCTTATTTTGATTTCTCCACCTGGAAGCCAATTTTCCTATCTTGTTTGTACACCTCCATTATTTGATAATAATGGAGCCAATCTCGTACTTTGGGTTTCAATTTCTCATGACTCTGTAACTTCAATTTATCTCCGTCTTGTTCCAAGATTTCCCAATACTTTGGCCATTCGGCCTCCATATTGAGCTTTTTCAATGCCTTAGCCTCCAAGGGTGACAACCATCTAGGGGTTTTGTTTTCCAGCAAGTCTTTATATCTTATCCAGACATTATATAATGCTTTTCTGACAATCTGGTTTTTAAAGGCCCTATGCACTTTAATTTTATCATACCATAAGTATGCATGCCAACCAAATGCATTATTGAAACCTTCTAAATCCAAGATATCTGTATTCTCGAGGAGCATCCACTCTTTCAGCCAGCAAAACGCTGCTGCTTCATAATACAATTTTAAATCCGGCAGGGCAAATCCCCCTCTTTCTTTTACATCTGTCAATATTTTAAATTTTATTCTGGGCTTTTTGCCCTGCCAGACAAATTTTGAAATGTCTTTCTGCCACCTCTTGAAACAGTCCATCTTGTCAAGAACCTGCAAAGTTTGAAACAAAAATAACATTCTAGGCAATACATTCATCTTAATAACTGCAATTCGGCCTAACATTGACAGTTTCAAATTTGACCATATTTCTAGATCTTTTTTGATTTCTGACCAACATTTTTCATAATTGTCTTCATACAAATTCAGATTTTTAGATGTCAGATGAACCCCTAGGTATTTCACCTTCTTAACCACTGTCAAACCTGTTTCATTCTGGAATTTCTCCCTCTCCATACCTGTTAAATTTTTCTCCAAAACTTTAGTCTTTTGTTTGTTCAGTTTGAATCCGGCCACCTGACCAAATTCTTGAATTATCTCCAACACCCTCTTTGTACTAGTATCTGGCTCTTGTAAAGTAAGTACCAAATCATCTGCAAAGGCTCTTAACTTATAATGTTTTGCTCCGACCTGTACATCTTTAACCTGCTGGTCATCTCTAATCATATTTAGCAAAACCTCCAGGACTGATATAAAAAGCAATGGGGTAATTGGGCACCCTTGTCGTGTCCCTTTTTCTATCTTAAATTCTTCAGTTATCACATTATTTACAATCAACTTAGCTTTTTGTTCAGAATATATCGCACCCATACCATTCTCAAATCCTTGGCCTACCCCCATCCCATGAAGATTCTTTTTCATAAAACTCCAAGAAATATTGTCAAAGGCTTTCTCCGCATCCACAAATATCAGCACTGCTTTAGTGTTTATATTCACCTCCAATAGTTCCAAAATGTCTATTATGTTCCTCACGTTGTCTGATAAGTGCCTTTTTGGGAGAAAGCCTGCTTGGTCCTTGTGAATCTTCTCCATCAACACTCTTTTCAATCTTTTTGCCAAAATGTCTGCAAAGATTTTGTAATCCACATTGAGTAATGATATTGGGCGGTAGTTCTTAAGCTGAGTCTTTTCAGTCTCTGTCTTTGGTATGAGTGTAATATAAGCTTCTTTCCACGATTCTGGCGCCTTTTTCCCCTCTAGAATCTCGTTACAGACTTCCTTTAACGGTTGTACCAACCACTCCTTCAAAGCTTTATAGTATCTGGAAGTCAGTCCATCTGGTCCTGGAGATTTGCCCAGTTGCATGTTCTGAATGGCACCCTCTATCTCTTGTTCTGTTATTCTCTGGTTTAGATCCACCTTGCTTTGATGAGAGATTTTTTGTAGTCCATATTTTTTAAGGAATTCATCTATATCCTCTTCCTTCTGCGGTCCTTGTGAATATAATTTTTTAAAGTAGCTCAAAAAACAGTTTCTAATCTCATTGGGTTTGGATATATTCTTTCCATCCACTTCTAGGTTTGTAACTGTATTTAGTTTCTGTCTTTTCTTCAATTGCCAATCCAGAAGCTTACCACATTTATCTGCAGATTCGAATGTCTTTTGTCTCATTTGCTTTATCTTCCATTCAATCTCTTGGTTCATCAGTTCCATATATTGTGTCTGGTATAACTTGATCTCTCTCAAAATCTCCTGGGACTTTGGTTTTGATCTCAATTTCTTCTCTCCTTCTTTTATCTTTTCCAGGATCTTTTCCTTCTTCTCATTTTGCTTTTTCTTTTTTACTGAATTTTGTTGGATTAGGAATCCTCGCATCACAGCTTTACTTGCGTCCCAGATCACTCTTTTTTCTACATCAGTTTTTAGGTTTAATTCAAAATAGTCCTTTAAGGTTTTTTGGGCCTTTCTGTGGATCTCCTCATCTCGAAACAGGGTGTCATTCATCCTCCATCTAAATTGACCAGTTGTTATAAATTTCATTTCCATCTTCACGGCGTTATGGTCAGAGCAAGTCTTGGGGCAGATTTCTATATTCTTGATCTTTGGAGCCAGCCCACTAGTAATCCAGATTTGATCGATTCTGGTCCAGGTCATCATTGCTTGAGAAAAGAAAGTTCCCTCTCTTTCGAGTGGGTTCCTTGTTCTCCAAATATCTATCAAGTCCATATTTTCAGTCATTTCAAATATGGTCTTCGGAAGTCTCCCTTCCTTAGAGATTGTCTGTCTTTGTGCCTTGTCCATATTTGTAGAAACCACACCATTCATATCTCCCATGATTACTACATTATAGTCCAAATAGTCCATCAGAGTTCCATGCAGCTTCTTAAAAAATTCCGCCTTCCCTTCATTTGGTGCATAAATTCCAACAATTAACAGTTTTTCTCCTTGTATTTGTATTTCAATTGCCAAATATCTTCCTTGTTCATCTTTAAACATCATTCTTGGGGCCAATTTCTCTTTTGCATAAATCACCACTCCTCTTTTCTTAACTTTATCCGATGAGATGAATTCTTGTCCTAGTCTTTTATTTATAAGTAATTTCCTGTGTACCCTTGTCACATGGGTTTCTTGTAAGCAAATCAAATCCAATTTTTCTCTTTTCAGAATATGAAAAACTTGACGTCTTTTCCTGGGCATGTTCAGCCCATTACAATTCCAGCTAAGGAATTGCAGGGCCATCTTGTTATTTGTCATTTACTCCTCCTACCGCTCCAAGTTGCTGCTCTTCCTCTGATGGTGGTTTAAGTCCAAACGATAGATTCAAGATATCTACCGCCCCTTTTACCTCTGGAATTGGGTCTACCGTTCCCTTCTGCAAATCCTCGTGGTTTTTCTCCAAAAACTTCTCTTTGTCTTGAATTGTTTTTATTTTCACCTTCTTTCCCTTGTAGTTAAAGGACAGTCCTTGTGGGAATTCCCACCTAAAAAGTATGTTGTTCCTTTTCAGCAGGTAGACCAGATCTTTATAGAAGGTTCTCACCTCAAGAATATATTTAGGGATGTCCTTGAAGATTTGTATATGAGAGTTTTCAATTTCCAAGGCCTTTTGGTAATGTAGTTTTAATATTTTGCCCCTTTCTTCCTTGGATCTAAAAGTAATCAGGCAATCCCTCGGAGTCTTTCTGTTCTGTCTCCTGCCCAATCTGAATGCTGTTGTTATCTTAAATTCTTCCTCCTGCAATTCTTCCTGCCAAAAGTCAGAAAACTCTTGTGTGAGGAACTCCACAAGGCTGTCCCCTTCACTTTCGGGAACTAGTCTTAATTTCAGGTTTCTCTCCTTTCTCTGTAATTCCAGCAAAGACAAGGTCGCATCATGTTCATACACTTTTCTGGAGATTGGTTCTAGTTTTTCCTGTGTCTCTTCAGCAATATGTCTGGCGTCCTCTGCGATTTTACGTGCTGCAGAGTTTTCTTCAATCAGCTTATTTATAGATTCTGTGTTAGATGTCACACTTTTCGTATTCAAGTCCAACCTTGCTGTTAATTCTGTTAATTTTTGTGAATTTTCTGTACTCTGCTTTGTCAAAGCTTCTAAAGATTGATTTAACTTGAGTAACGCCTGTGTCATTGAATCCATTGAAACAGCTGTCACTTTTTCTTGCCCAGCTGCTCCTGTCGGTGTTAGGCTTGATATTGAGCCTCTTTTCTTTTGTTGTTGTTTTGCTTTAGCTCTGGTAGTTATCTCATCTGCTGGGCCGCTCATGTCCCAAGGACGTTCTCACAGGAGCAGTTTCCTGATGGAAAATCCCACTGTCTTAATCCGTTGCTCTGCAACTGTTACTTCTCAACCCTCTAGAGGGAGCAAACCAAAATGTCCAAGTGAAGGAAACAAAGAACAAAGAACAAAGAGACCAGGATTCCTCAATATAAGTGCTGCAACACTTTTTCTATATAATTACTCTGTCCACACTATCCAAAGAGTTGTTGCAGCAAAGTCCCAACACTGTAACAAGCAGAGCTTCCACAGTATAACTTTGTAACAAGTTGTATCAAGTTCTAAATACAGTTCCTGGTATCTTATTTTGACAGTCCGTCTCAGGGGATTAAGGCAGCGGAAAACTTTTCTCTTTTAAAAAGTCATGCAGGTTATAAAGTCACTTTTTCTCCCCTCTGCCCCTGCCTGCTAGAGAGGAGATCATGTCCAATGCCAAGGTTAAGCAGTCATAAGATTATTTTTCTTCAGATGCAGCTTTGTGTTTTCGTTGCTTAGTCTGTCATGCAGTTGGGGGAAGGCAGACTTCCTTATTTTTTGCCTTTCCCGTTTCCGGCTGAATTTTAAATTTTAGTTTTAAAGTCCCAAATAATCTTTCAGTCCTACTCACGGGTTTTTCAGTCGAATTTCAATTTACAGGAAGGAATCGGCGCTCTCCGTTCATGGCAACGCGGCTTCACTCCGCGGGCTGGGTTGCGACTCTCAGCACCACGCTCACTCCCGATGCCGTTCCGGAGCCTTTAAAAAGGCTCTTTCGCAGTAAAGGGGGGCGCTTCTGGTTCCCACCGAGTCTCCTTGTTCACAGGCTTCTGCGCCTGTGATTTTAGGGGTCCCTCGCTTGCCGTAGCGGGTCAGACCCGAACTCACGGAGCAGTCCTTCTCCGGAGCTCGGAGAAAGGACCGCCATTAAACGCTGGCGCCGACTGGAAGTCTCCAAGGGGGGGATCGTGCTCGGGGGTGGACACGGACCGCTCTTACTGGTGGGACGATCAGCCAGAAGTGGGGTGGAGCAGGAGGTGGCTAAGGTGGCCTTGGCAAACAGCATCGCCCGAGGTAACAGGGGGAGAGGCGGACATGGACGTGTTGGGGGAGGAGCCCGGGTTCGAGCACACATACACTGAATTGGAAGCAGAGGAGATCGACGTAGACGAGGTCGTCAAGGACTGGCCGGATCCAGTTGGGGGGCGGCAGACCGGGGGAAATGAACTGTTTCCAGCATTACCCCCCACGGCAATGGAGCACCCGGAACCAGCACCCAAGCAGCGGGAGGGGGGAAGGGGGGGCTTCGAGGGGGGATGGATGTCAGGGGTTCAGGAGCAGAGGCACATGGGAGGCAGGAGAGGGAGGACTATTGGGAAGAGTCCGAGGACAGCGAGGAAGAGGAGGACGGTGGCCCGAGGGATTCCATGAGCCTTTCCAGCGAATCGGGGGATTCCCAGGAGGGGGCGCCTGTAGCCAAGACAAGAGGAGCCCCAGGGGGGACTCATCAGGGGGAAGGAGCAAATAGGGAATCCCGAAGCAGCAGCTGGAGATCGGGACCGGCTTCCCTTCCAGAGCGTAGCGAAGGGGGGGAGGTTCCAGTGTGTCAGGGGAAGCAGCTCCGTCGGCAGGAACGGAGGGGAGGTCAGAACAAGCTATCCTCCCGGAAGGGGAGGGGAGCAGTGAGAGGAGTGATGTAACGATCAGGAGAAAGGTTGGAAGCTGGGCGCGCGCGCCAAGTTCAAATGTGCAAGCGCGAGGGGAAACGGAGAGCCTGGGGGAGGAGCCAGGTCCCAAAGCCCGCAGGAGGGAGGGAGAGCCATCTGGGGATTCAGTGTCAGAGGAATCCAGGAGGGGCGAAACTCCAGCGGGCAGAAAGACCCTGCGGAAAAGGAAAGACAGGAGGAGGTGGAGCAAAGCAAGCATCTTAAACTGGTGCAGGGGAGGGACTGATTCAGAGGGGACTTCAGCAGTCTAGCGTTACGGACGTGGGGCTGCGCGCCTCGGCTGTGAAACGAAAAATGAACTGCAATAAACGTTTCTGTATATAAAGAGAGACTGGCGTTGGTCCTTTGTGAGCTGGGACCTGAGGCAGCCCTGACAGGCGCGAAAATGATCCCGCCCTCCAGGATTCAAACGCATTTATCGAGGCTATGGACGCTTGTTTTAAATCAACGGTAGATGTGGATGTGGCCAGGAGGGAAACGCACGGGCTGCAGCAGGGCAAAGCCATGGTGAGACAATATCACTCCCGCTTTTTTGCGTTGGTAAATGTGCTGGGCTGGGAGAAGTACTCTGATGCCGTGAGGGATCTGTTCTGGGAGGGGCTAAATGGACCCGTGAAAGATGAGCTGGCGAGGGGGGAGAGACCTACCACTACCACAGAAGTCGTCCAGAGAGCGCTGACGATAGGGGTACGCCTGGAAGAACGCCCTTGGGGCAGGGATGAGGGTCGTCTGGCACGCACACCGGCCAAAACACCTCCCTTCATACCCAGAGAAACAGGGCACGCGCACTCCACGCCTCCACTGGGGGAGGGAGAAGAGCCGATGGAGATCGGTGGTGCCAAGGCTCAGACAGCGACCAGAGCCCAAACACCAGGAGCAGTCAAGACGAAGGCTCCTAGAGGGAGCAGGAAGTGTTACATCTGCGACAGTGCACAGCACATGGCCAAAGAGTGTCCCCAGAGGATCCAGAAGCACACTGCAGCCTCAGCAACAGTAAGAGGAGCAGTTCAGCAGGGGGAACAGCTGCAGGGAAACGACGAAGCCTGGCTGCAGGCAGAGGCACTGGGGCCCAGCCAGGCGAGTCAGTGAAGCAGTCCCCAGAGATTTTGCAGCCCACAGACCCCCTCCCACCCAAACCAGTGGTGCAACTCACCGCATCACTCCAGCTGCCAAATGGATTCACCCTGGAAGTCCCTATTACCATTGACTCTGGTAGTAATGCAGACTTTGTGGGGGTGGACTTCATCAGGCGACATCGCATAGCGCTCCTACCAGCCACGATGCCCCTAAACGTTGTCACGGTCGATGGCAGGGAGCTACTGGGTGGACAGGTGGTACAGCAAACGCCGCCTATGGTACTGCAAATTGGAAATCACTGCGAAGTCATCAGCTTCAATGTCACCCACCTGTCGGACACGCCCATAGTGTTGGGCATGAGTTGGCTGGATAGGCACAGCCCGGCATTAGCATGGTACCAGCGGCAATTGACCTTCTGCTCCTCCTACTGCGCAGAACACTGCATCCGAACCGGCCAGGAAGAGGAGGGACAGGAAGATGAACAGCAGCTACACCTAGGCATGGTGCAGGCGGTGCCCAACAAGTACAAGGCAATTTTGGAGGTCTTCTGCGAGAAGGAAGCGGACAAGCTGCCTCCCCACCTGCCCTACGACTGCACGATTGACCTCCTACCGGGGGCGACACTGCCGACTGGAAAACTATATTCCATGTCTGAGGACGAACTGCAAGAACTCAGGGAGTTCATAGATCACAACTTGAATCCAAAGCAGTGGGGGGCAGTCCCCTGTTTTTCGTGAAGAAGAAAGACACGCCCCAACGGAGAATCGTAGTTGATTCCAGGATCATAAATTCCAGGACAAAGCCCACAGCATTCCCCATGCCCAAGATCGACGACCTGCTTGCGACGGTGAGGAAGGGACGGATCTTCACCAAGTTGGATCTACGAGGGGCGTACAACCTTATACGCATGCGGGAGGGCGATGAGTGGAAGACGGCCATGTTTACGCCTTTAGGCACCTATGAATATAGAGTTATGCCGTTTGGTCTGCAAAATGGCTCCCATTGTTTCCAAGCCTTCATGCACCACGTGTTAGCGGGCCTCCTCTACAAGAAGTGCGTATGCTTCCTAGACGACATCCTGATCTTCTCGGAATCGCAGGAGGCTCACGAGGGAGACGTCAAGGAGGTCCTGCAGAGACTACGGGAGCACAGACTTTACGCCAAACTGGAGAAGTGCCAGTTCGACGTGACGGAGGTGGATTTCCTGGGCTACAAGCTGTCCGACAAGGGACTCGCCATGGACAGCGCCAAGGTCCGCTCGGTGTTGGACTGGAAGAGCCCGCGCAATCGGAAGGAGGTCCAGAAGTTCGTCGGCTTCGCCAACTTTTACCGCAAGTTCATCAAGGGGTTCGCGAAGGAGACGGCGGCTATCACGGACACCCTCAGCTCCAAGAAGAAGAAGTTCACCTGGACGGACCAGGCGGAACAGTCTTTTCGGAGACTCAAGCATCTCTTCGCGTCCGAAGAACAGCTGCTACACGTAAACCCCGGCAAACCAATGAGGGTTGAGACTGACGCATCAGACAGAGCGGTGGGGGCGGTCCTGTTGCAGCAAGATCCGCAAGGGAACTGGAGGCCCTGCGCATTCTACTCCAGGAAACTCAGCAAGTCGGAACAGAACTACACCATCTGGGACAGGGAGTTGCTGGCCATTCATGCAGCCTTCAAGGCGTGGCGGCACTTCCTCATCGGAGCCAGACACACTGTGCAGGTCCGCACGGACCATAAGAACCTGGAGTACTGGCGCACGGCGCGGTTCCTGAACCAGAGACACATCCGCTGGGTGGAGTTCTTTGCGGATTTCGACTTCCGGATAGAATGCATCCCGGGAGACAACAACGTCATGGCAGATGCACTATCCAGGAAACCGCAGTATCTCGAGGAAGCGGCACTGGTGGCGGCCAAACACATTTTCGCACCGAAAGCGTGGGCATGCGCTTCAGCCACCGTGGACCTGGACGCAGTGCGTCGCGCACTGCAGACGGATGCCTTCGCACAATCCAAGATGGAGGAGGTGCGAAGAGGCACAGCGAAGGACGACGAGTTCCAGATACGCGACGGACTGCTCACCCGCAAAGGAGCTCTCTACGTCCCTGGGGATGACCTCCGAGCTAAAGTCCTGCAGCAGTTACACGACGCACCCAGTGCTGGGCACTTCGGCAAGGACAAGACGGCGGAATTGGTGGCCAGAGACTTTTGGTGGCCCCAGATGAGGGGAGAAGTCGCGGATTACGTCTCTAGGTGTGACACATGCCAAAGGGCCAAACCAGTGCACAAGAAGCCGGCGGGACTGCTGGAACCGCTACAGAGGCCGCTCGAACCGTGGGAGAAAGTGGCCCTGGACTTTGTCACAGATCTGCCCAGCTCGCGAGGCAAAACAGCGGTACTCGTGGTCATAGACCTGTTCACCAAGATGGCGCACTTCATTCCTTGCGCGAAGGTGGCCACAGTGGAACAGACTGCCAAACTGTTCATAGACCAGGTGTTCAAAGTTCACGGCTTACCACGGTCCATCCTGTCTGACCGGGGTCGCCAATTCGTCTCGAGCTTCTGGCAGAAGCTGCTGGGCATCCTGAACGTCAAGATCAACTTAGCGTCGGCACGACACCCGCAGACCAACGGACAAGCGGAGTGGGTCAACGCCATCATGCAGCAGTACCTGCGATGCTACGCGAATCAACAGCCCTCGACCTGGGTGGACTACCTACCGCTGGCCGAGTTTGCCTACAACAACACGAAGCACGGGTCTACAGGGGTGACACCGTTCTTCGCCAACAATGGGCGGCATCCCAGAACCTTCCCGGGGTTAGAGACGAAGGGGGAGGGGGAGCCACGGGGAGCAGAGCACTTGGCAGCAGAGTTACAGGAGGTCCACGAGCAACTCCGAAGGACCTTGGAACTAGCAAAACACGCCTACAAAGTGCAGGCAGACAGGCACAGGAGAGTCGGGGAAGACATCCAGGTGGGGGACTGGGTCTGGTTAGCGGCCCAGGCAGTGCCGGCCAGAACGTTAGCTAAGAAGAAGCTCAAACACAAGCAGTTAGGGCCTTACCAAGTCGAGGCACAAATCAACCCAGTGGCCTTCCGGTTGACACTCCCGGAGGGCTCCAGAATGCACCCGGTATTTCATAGGTCAGTCCTCACACCCTACAAGGAACCCCACAGGTTTCAGGCGCCAGGGACCGCACCTCGCCCACTTAGAAAGTCACCAACGGGGGAGGGGTCACCGAGGGCGGCGCCACTCAACGAGGTCACGGAGATTTTAGACTCAAGATGGGGGAAAGAGGGAGTTGAATATCTCCTCGCCAGGGAAGGTACCCCGGCCAGCGCCAACAGGTGGGTGCCGGACTATGCCTTGGAGGAGCACTACCTCAAAGACGAGTTCCATGCACTCTTCCCGCACAGACCTATGCCGGCAGATTTTCACACCCACACTTTCAACCAGCACGTTCCAGGGGTTCTCATCTGCTGAGGAAACGGCGCCAGACACAAGCTCCCCGGAGGGATCACTCTTGGGGTCTGCCACGGACCGCTCTTATTGGTGGGACACTCAACCGGAGGTGGGGTGGAGCAGGGAACTGCTAAGGGGGCCCTGGCACGCAGCATCACCCGAGGTAACAGGGGGAGAGACGGACATGGACGTGTTGGGGGAGGACATTGGGTTCGAACACAAATGCAGAGAGATGGAAGCAGAGGAGATCGACGTCGGCGAGCCCATTACGGGCTGGCCGGATCCAACTGGTCGGCTGCACGCCAGGGGGAAGGAACTGTATCCCGCACTCACCCCCACAGCACTGGAGCACCCGGAACCCGCCCCAGAAGAGGGGAAGGGGGGAAGGGGGGCTTCGAGGGCGGGATGGATGTCAGGGGCTCAGGAGCAGAGGTACAGGGGAGAGAGGAGATGGAGAGCGAAGGGGAAGGATCTGTGGGCAGCGTAGGTGGCAAGGGGGGTCCCAGGGGAGACACACCAGAAACAAGGGGCCAGCGGGGACTCCCAAAGCAGCAGCTGGAGATCAGGACCAGCTTCCCCACCAGAGCATAGTGGGGGGGAAGAGTCCCAGGTGTCAGGGGCAGCGTCTCCTCCAGCAGGGAGAGAAGAAGAGTCGGGACTGACCACGCCTCTGTCGGAGAGTGGGGGAACAGAGGGGAGGTCAGGTCCAGCTGGCCTCCCCGAAGGGGGAAGCAGTGACAGGAGCAGTGTAATGGTCAGGAGGAGGGTTGCCGGCTGGGCGCGCGCGCCAAGTTCGAATGTACAGGCGCGCGGGACAGCAGAAAACCCGGATGGGGAACCAGGTCCTAAAGCCCGCCGGAGGCAGGGGGAAGACTCAGGGGACTCAGCATCAGAAGAGTCTAGGAAGGGCGAGACCCCAGCTGACAGGCGGACCCAGAGGAGGAAAGAGCAAAGGAAGAGGTGGAGCAAGGCTAGGGTCTTAAACTGGTGTCTGGAGGGAGGAGACTCAGACGGAGCTTCGGCGGTCTAGAGTCTCAGACGTAGAGCTGCACGCTCCTGATGTGAAAGACAAACTGAACTTCAATAAAGACTTTTGTATATAACAACGGACTGGCGTTGGTCCTTTGTGAGCTGGGACCCTGGGCAGCTCTGACAATAATGAACTAAAAAAGGTATTTAAATATACCTTCCCTAAGAAACCAGAGGCCTTCCTTTTGGGCATTGTTGGCCAGAGGGTGCTAAAGAAGGACAGAATTTTATTTATGTATGCGACAACAGCAGCAAGAATACTCATCGCAAAGTACTGGAAGACAGAAGATTTGCCCACTCTGGAAGAATGGCAGATGCAACTGATTGACTACGTGGAATTGGCAGAAATGACTGGCAGAATGCGAGACCTGGGAGAAGAGACAGTGGAAGAGGACTGGAAAAAATTTAAGGACTATTTGCAAAAGTACTGTAAAATGTATGAATGTTAGAATGATGCAGGATATAAAGACAACATGGCATTAGTAACCTAGTTGAACGAAATATGAAAATAACTGAACTATAAGAACAAAGATGAAATTTGAATAATATTATGTCAAGTTTAAATATCTAAATATTTGATAACAAAGGGTAAAATTGGAGACATAATAGCTGAAATGTTTAATTTAAAACAAATTCTGAGAGAAGGTGAAGCATTGCTGAACATGATTTGGTAAATGGGAACACAGGAAAGGGAGAGGCGAGGGGGGTCAAGAAAGAGGGTTATGGAAGTTTGGTTTAACTATGTTGTATGTTTTATGTCTGTATTTTTGTATCGTATTGTTTTTTGTTTTGTGTGATTTCGTACTTTTTTTGTCTTTTACTGTGAAAATTTAATAAAATATCTTAAAAAAAAACATAAAAAACAAACAAAAACACCAATTTGAAATAAGCCCAATCAGAGCTTTATCATCTTCTTTTTATGTAGATGGAACCCAAAATACCTTTTTCCATTGGTTTGGGGTGATTCTGGCGCACACCCAAATAAGACCATGCGAATTGAAAAAAGCCCAATCAAAGCTTATATGTCTTCTCTCTATGCATATGGAAGCGAAAAGATGGTGTTGTGTTATTTTGGTCTCATTACACACACTTTGCGATTTCTGTGTCAATGTGCATTAAAAGCAAAAAACACGAAATGAAGTAAACGCAATCCAAAATTCTTTTTTCTATGTAGTTGGAAAACAAAACAACCTGTTTGGCTTTGTTTAGGCTTATTGCACCGCTTTGCTATTTGTGGGTGAATGAACACCGAAAGAGCAATCGAAGCTTATTCGTCCTTTTACTATTGAGATGGAACCAAAACACCTATGCTTGATTTGGGCTGGTAACAAACATGTCACCTGCGATTTTTGGTTGAATGTGCATTCTAAACCCAAATCACCAATTTGAAAAAAGCCCAATCAGAGCTTTATCATCTTTGAATCATAGAATCATAGAATCATAGAATTGGAAGAGACCACAAGGGCCATCGAGTCCAACCCCCTGCCAAGCAGGAAACACCATCAGAGCACTCCTGACATATGGTTGTCAAGCCTCTGCTTAAAGACCTCCAAAGTAGGAGACTCCACCACACTCCTTGGCAGCAAATTCCACTGTCGAACAGCTCTCACTGTCAGGAAGTTCTTCCTAATGTTTAGGTGGAATCTTCTTTCTTGTAGTTTGGATCCATTGCTCCGTGTCCGCTTCTCTGGAGCAGCAGAAAACAACCTTTCTCTCTCCTCTATATGACATCCTTTTCTATATTTGAACATGGCTATCATATAACCCCTTAACCTCCTCTTCTCCAAGCTAAACATGCCCAGCTCCCTTAGCCGTTCCTCATAAGGCATCGTTTCCATGCCTTTGACCATTTTGGTTGCCCTCCTCTGGACACGTTCCAGTTTGTCAGTGTCCTTCTTGTACTGTGGTGCCCAGAACTGGACACAGTACTCCAGGTGAGGTCTGACCAGAACAGAATACAGTGGCACTATTACTTCCCTTGATCTAGATGCTATACTCCTATTGATGAGGCCCAGAATTGCATTGGCTTTTTTAGCTGCCGCGTCACACTGTTGGCTCATGTCAAGTTTGTGGTCAACCAAGACTCCTAGATCCTTTTCACATGTACTGCTCTCAAGCCAGGTGTCACCCATCTTGTATTTGTGCCTCTCATTTTTTTTTGCCCAAGTGCAATACTTTACCTTTCTCCCTGTTAAAATTCATCTTGTTTGTTTTGGCCCAGTTCTCTAATCTGTCAAGGTCGTTTTGAAGTGTGATCCTGTCCTCTGGGGTGTTAGCCACCCCTCCCACTTTGGTGTCATCTGCAAATTTGATCAGGATGCCCTTGAATCCATCATCCAAGTCGTTGATAAAGATGTTGAATAAGACCGGGCCCAAGACAGAACCCTGTGGCACCCCACTAGTCACTCTTCTCCAGGATGAAGAGGAAGCATTGATGAGCACCCTTTGGGTTCGGTCAGTCAGCCAGTTAAAAATCCACTGAGTGGTAGCTTAGTCAAGACCGCATTTTACCAGCTTCTTTATAAGAATATCATGGGGCACCTTGTCAAATGCCTTGCTGAAATCAAGGTAGGCTACATCCACTGCGTTCCCTTCATCTACCAGGTTTGTAATTCTGTCAAAAAACGAGATCAGGTTAGTCTGACATGACTTATTTTTCAGAAATCCATGCTGACTATTGGTGATCACAGCTTTCCTTTCTAGGTGCTCACAGACTGTTTGCTTAATGATCTGCTCCATAATCTTCCCTGGTATTGATGTCAGACTGACTGGGCTGTAATTATTTGGGTCCTCTCGTTTCCCTTTTTTGAAAATAGGGACAACATTTGCCCTCCACCAGTCTGCCGGGACTTCGCCTGTTCTCCAGGAATTCTCAAAGATGACTGCCAGTGGTTCTGAGATCGCATCTGCCAGTTATTTTAATACTCTTGGATGAAGTTCATCTGGCCCTGGAGACTTGAATACATCTAAACTAGCCAAGTATTCTTGTACTATCTCCTTAGTTATTCTGGGCTGTGTTTCCTTTGCTGAATCATTTGCTCCAAATTCTTCAGGTCGGGCATTGTTTTCTTTATCGGAGAAGACTGAGGCAAAGAAGGCATTGAGGAGTTCAGCCCTTTCTGTGTCACCATCTTCTCATCTGAGTGACCCCACTGTTTCTTTGTTCTTCCTTTTGCTACGAACATACCCGTAAAAGCCTTTTTTGTTGCTTTTAACCTCTCTAGCAAGCCTGAGTTCATTCTGTGCTTTAGCTTTTCTGACTTTGTGTCTACACGTGCTGGCTATTTGTTTGAATTCCTCTTTGGTGGTTTCCCCCCTTTTCCATTTTTTGTACACATCCTTTTTTAATCTTAACTCAGTTAAAAGTTATTTAGATAGCCACCCTGGCTTCTTTAGGTCACCTTCCATGTTTCCATCTCATTGGTATTGCCTGACGTTGTGCTTTTACTATCTCCCTCTTAACAAACTCCCAGCCATCATGAACTCCCTTTCCTTTTAGTATTACTGTCCATGGGATCTCACCCAGCACTTCCCTAAGTTTTATGAAGTCGGCTTTCTTAAAGTCAAGAAATTGAGTCCTAGTATGCTTGGCTGCTCCTTTCCGCTGTATAGTAAACTTCAGAAGAGCATGATCACTCGCGCCTAATGATCCTTCCACTTCTACCCCACTAACCAGGTCATCAACATTGGTTAGGACCAGATCTAAAATGGCTGTTCCTCTTGTTGCTTCTCCCACTTTCTGGACAATGAAGTTGTCTGCAAGGCCAGTGAGGAATCTGTTTGACTTTATGCTCTTGGCCGGGTTTGAAATCCAACAAATATCCGGGTAACTGAAGTCCCCCATTACTACTATCTCCCTTCCTTTTGCATGCTTGGCCATCTGTTCCAGGAAGGCATCATCTATGTCCTCCGTTTGGCTTGGGGATCTATAGTAAACTCCCACAATGAGGTCTCTGTTATGTTTCTCTCCCTTAATTTTGACCCAAATGCTCTCACTTTGGCTTTGAGGTTCTAAATCTTGGATCTCTTCACAGGTATACACATCCCTGACATATAACGCTTCCAGTGAAATCAGCGGAGAGAGCACAGGACCTCCGCTTGGCACGCCCACGCTGCGCAGAAGGCTTCCACGCAGAGAATCTAGGAGGAGACTTGGAGTCAAGCAACTTTTATGTTGGAAGAAATTTAGGTCACACCCACTGACGGATTCTGCCAGTGACTAAGACAGTCGCGTTTCAAGGGCTGTCAAACCAGGGAAAGTTTTAGCTATACGACTAGCTTGCAGCAGCTTGCAGTTTACGCACAAGCAACCCCAATTCCCATTACAGCAATCCGTCAGTCCCTTGTTGCTTGTGCGGAGAGCAGCAGAGGCAGTGTCATGAGTCAAGCTGGAGGAGCAGGCGCCGGAGAGGGGGCCAGGAAGGAACCAACGCTCGAAGAGAGAAACAGAGAGTTGGAGCAGCAACTGGCTATAGTAGCGGCACGGCTGGATGAAAGGCGGACTCAGGATGCCCAGGGGAAGCCCAACCCCATCGCAAGGAAGGTACCGGGACTAGTGCAGAAGTTTTCAGGCAACCCCAGAGACTATAATGCTTTTAAGACAGATGTGCAATATGCGCTGGACCTGCAGTATGAGGACTTTGCAGACGATGGGGGGAGGGTCGCTTTTGTGATAGGGCACCTGGAAGGCGGGGCCAGAGAATGGATTAGGCCCTTAATGGCATCGGAGAATGCCGCCTTAAAGAACTTGAGGAAATTTTTTAGCGCCATGGACCATATGTTCTCAAGTGATGTGGAGCAAAGCGTGACACGCCAGCAGCTGATGGGGTGCAAACAAGGGAACCAATCAGTGAGAGAGTACTGGTCACGATTTGCAATGCTAATCCACAAACTCGGGTGGGAACTGGGTTCAGAACCAGTGCAAATGCTATTTGAGGAAGGCTTAGCCTCTTGGGTAAAAGATGAACTTTCCCACTCGCCCCGCCCGCAATCGATGGACCAGCTGACTAAAATGGCGCTTGCTGTGGGAGTACGCCAAGAGGCGCGCGCTCTGGAAAGGCGGGAAGGGAGAGTGGAGCGTTGGCATGACAATCGCATTCCAGACGTGCCTGGGCCACCTGCACCGCCCGTGCTGCCCGCGGAACCAATGGAAATTGGAGGAGCGCGCGTGCGCGGGGTTTCAAACTCCGGCGAGGTTCGCAAGAAAGAGGGGGAAACGACCAGGAAGTGTTTTCTCTGCCTACAGCCGGGACATTTTGCCAGAGTCTGCCCTCAGAGAAAAGTGTGGTAAGGAATGGTGGGGGCCGCGGGGGGAGAGCAGGAGCAGGGAAACGGCAAGGCTTGGCTGCAGGAGAGCGGGCACAGCAGCCAGGCAAGCAACCAGTGAAGGTGCCCAAACCAGACCCCCCCCCCGGGCAGCAATAGCCATAGAGGTGGTGTTAGAACTCCCCAACGGACACCCTATTAAGGTGAAGGCATTGCTGGATTCTGGCAGCTCTTGCAACTTCTTTAGCAGGGATTTTGCACTAGAACACCAACTCCAGGTGGTGCCTCTCGAACACCCCCTGCAAGTAACAGGGAGAGAACTCTTGGGGGGGAGTGACCCACTAGACCCCTCCCATGAAAACGAGGGTCTCCAGACACACTGAGACAATTGCCTTTCACGTTGCCACATTAGCAGGGCCACCAATCATACTGGGAATGAGCTGGCTGGCACTGCACGATCCAGTAGTGGGGTGGCACCAGCGGACAGTCACCTTTGGGTCAGCTCACTGCGTAGAGCACTGCCACGAAGGGGAAGCCCCGAGGATGGCAGTAGCCAGGGTGGCAGGGATAGCGGTGGGAGAAAAGGTGAGAGTACTGTTATTGGTTTCAGAACTCACAGGGTTAAGGAGTTCTGTGTGACGTCTCTTACCTGAGGCGTGGTTAGAAACTCTTATGGGAGTGGATTGACTCTGAGAGTTTCAGTCTGGTTTCGCTTTTGCGGAGAGAGGACGCAAGATGGGTGAGCTTTCACCAGGTTTGAAGTTATGCTGTTAAACTTCATGATTAAAGGCTAAGAAGATAAGGAACGCCTTTGTGTCTGAATTTATTACTGCAATTGCTTCACCGCTGTGTTTATCTCTGCTACCGGCAAGAGGGAGAGGCAGGAAGGATTTTTGGATCAGCACGGACAGACAGCAGAGCTGCGCAAAGGGAAGCGTGCTGGACTCCATGTTTGTTTTTCTTGGAACTCATGGCAACTTTGGCCTCTCCGTTGCCATAGGTTATGGGTGCTTGCCAACGCTTTGAAGCATTGCAGGAACGTCCCACGTGTGTGGGGGGGAAGCCAGCAGGAGAGTTGCTGGGTCCAGCTGGAGCTCTGGAGCTGTTTCTCTGAGGCTGGAAGGAGCTCGCTGGGAGGAGAAGCCGATCTGCCAGAGGCCGGAGGAAGCTGATACCAGTCGTGAGTAAGCTTACCCCGGGGGAGAAGGAGATGGCTCAGTCCCAGGAACATGGCTTTGAGCTTAAGCTGCCATGTGAGAAGTTAACCACTAAAACGTGGTTGGAGTGGAGTTATTTAGCAGAGTTGTCCTTAGTTGGAGCCAAGCTCTGGGAATTGGTGAAGCCGATGTCTTCGTCAGCTGGGGCTGTTGCAAGCCAACGTGAAGCTGAGGAGCGTGTTCTGGCTTTTCTGGCTGAGAATGTAAGTGCTGATTTAAGGCCTATAGTTCTGGATGCAAGGAAACCTGCGGTCGCTTGGCTAGCTCTACAGGAAGTGTGCAAAGGGCCGGAGATGGCTGCATCAGAACAAGAGAGGCAAGAGGGCACTGACCACCTTCGTGGAAGCCGGTGCACAGCTGGGAAAGGCTGTGGGACCCCTGAGGGGGACGAAGGGACTATTGCCACTGCTGCTGTTGCTGCCAGTTTCGCAGGGTCTCAAAGCTGCGCAGGTGATGCAACATGTCTGCGTGAGGAGCTTGGAGAGAGGCAAGCTGCTGGGGGCCCTTTACCCACCACTGGGGGTGCAGGAAAGCGTCCTGGGAGCCCTGGGAGCAGTGGGGGGGCGGTGAGCAGTAAAAGCACAGAAAAGCCTCTTTTTCCAAAGGCTGCCAAGAGTTGTTTGCGTCGTAAGTCGAAGCCTGGGAAACAGGACAGAGCTAGATGCGTCAAGGTCAGCCATCTGCTGCAGAGGGAGATAACGGCTACAGAGTTGTCTGGGAACTCTGAGATAAGTCCAGTCTTCGGAGCAACGAGAGAAGTTGCGGTTTCGGACGCTGCCAAGGACAGGGGGTGCAGCGGGACGTTTGTTGGCATGGCAACACTACAGAACAATTCCAGCAGGGACACAGCTGTGAAGTTTATAATCGACAGTGGAGCGAGTCATCACCTGATTGGAGAGACACCTGCTGGGGGGCTGCGGGACTGCAGGGCTGTTTTGGATGGGAAAATTGTGCAGTTTGCAAACGGTTCCCAAAAGCAAGTTTCTGACATTGTTGACGTGTATGTTCCTTTTTTGCAGGCGCAGCTGGAGATCTACGTTGTGCCGGGAATGTATTGTTGTCTGTTATCTGTACCAGCTCTTGTAAAAGAAGGGTACAAAATTTGTTTTGAAAATAACACCTGTTCTATTTCCAGAGGGGGGAAGCTGCTTGTCAACGTGGAAGGCAAGGACAATCTCTTTGTTCTGGAGACACCTCTGGAGGGTGGGGGGAATGCAGGAAAAGCACAGGCGCAGTGTGCTAGTGTTCCCAGTCATGATTCATGTGTTCATGTATGGCACAAGAGAATGTCTCATGCTTGTTCGGAAGATGTTAAAAGGTTGCCCGGCTGCACCAAAGGTTGTAAAATCACACCATGTGAGGGATCCCTAGTGTGCAGGGCATGCAGCAAGGTTCAAAGGTGCAGGTTTCCCGGGGTAAAGAGGGTAACCACAAAACCTTTTGAGTTGGTTCACACAGACCTTACAGGACCCATGAAGTGTGAGAGTCTGGGTGGGGCCAGGTTTCTGCTAACAATGGCAGATGATTTTTCTCAGAATTTATGGTGTTTCTCTCTCAGGTCACAGAGGGAGGCAGCGCAACTGATCCAGGATTGGGTTGCGGAGGTGGAACTAAGGTTCTCCACCAAGGTGCAAGAGTTCAGGAGCGACCGTGGGTCACAGTTCACTGGGTCTGCTCTGAAGGAATTCTTCAAGGAAAAGGGAATTCGTCACCAGGTGACGGGTGCAAAGTCTCCTCAAGAGAGAGGCGTGGCAGAGCACAGGAGTGAAACACTGGCTGAAGCTGTCAGGGTTTTGCTGTGTGACTCTGGGCTGCCTCAGAGCTTTTGGAGTGAGGCTTGGAAGTTTGCCAGCTTTGTTTTTAACAGGTCCTACAATCACGATGTAGGTGACACACCGTATTTTCTGTTGCACAAGAGGAAGCCACAGGTGCATTTCTTCCGTTCGTTTGGTTCTAGGGCTTCAGTGCCGATACCAACAGCGCAACGGAAGGAGGGTGGTCCTAGGTGCCAGGACATGATCTTCTGTGGGTATGATCCTGCGACAAATGGGTGGAAGTTTGCATACCCAGAGGGTGATCAGACCAAGCTGCTGGTCAGCAAGCATGCTGAGTTCTTTGAGCAGGGTGGTTGGTCACAGCCTAAGGTTGGTTCTGATTTTCTCTCAGAATGTCTGTCCGATTCTGAGGGGGAGGAAGAAAGGGAGGAAGGAGAGGCAAAGGCGGAGCCTGTTGCTGAAGACCAGGTTGCTGATGATGGTCAAGCACAGGGGTGGGTTTCTCCACAGGTTAAGATGGAACCCAAGAGCGAGCCTTCATCTCCTGTTAGCCATGTGCAGGAGGCCCGAAGACGCAGCAAGTCAGAGGGGGAATCTTCTGAGCTTGCTGGAGACACACTTGCTGACCCCAGTGGGTCAGGAGGAGCGCCCGAGGTTGTACTCCGGCGGTCAACTCGGACCACAAAGGGGATTCCACCTGAGAGGTTTCAGGTCACCAGTGAGTGCGTTGGTTTCGCACAGTGTGATTCTGGGAGTGTGGAAGGGATTCAACAATTGCCTGGGATAGATGCCAGTGGGAGGCAAAAGGCAATGGGAGGTGAGTTGAACTCAAAGAGGTCTGTAAATAGGGGTTCACAGTTTCCCTCAGGGTTCGAGACGAGAGGGGGTGTTATTGGTTTCAGAACTCACAGGGTTAAGGAGTTCTGTGTGACGTCTCTTACCTGAGGTGTGGTTAGAAACTCTTATGGGAGTGGATTGACTCTGAGAGTTTCAGTCTGGTTTCGCTTTTGCGGAGAGAGGACGCAAGATGGGTGAGCTTTCACCAGGTTTGAAGTTATGCTGTTAAACTTCATGATTAAAGGCTAAGAAGATAAGGAACGCCTTTGTGTCTGAATTTATTACTGCAATTGCTTCACCGCTGTGTTTATCTCTGCTACCGGCAAGAGGGAGAGGCAGGAAGGATTTTTGGATCAGCACGGACAGACAGCAGAGCTGCGCAAAGGGAAGCGTGCTGGACTCCATGTTTGTTTTTCTTGGAACTCATGGCAACTTTGGCCTCTCCGTTGCCATAAGTACCACCTCAGTATGCAGACCTGGAAGAAGTTTTCAGTGAGAAAGAGGCGGATAGACTACCCCCTCACAGGCCCTTTGACTGTCAGATCAACCTACTCCCAGGGGCTCAGTTACCAGTGGGTAAGCTGTACGCCATGTCAGACAGGGAGATGCAGGAGTTGCGGAAGTTCATTGACAAGAACCTGAAGAGGGGCTTTATACGAGAATCAAGGGCGGTGGGGGGCAGTCCAGTGTTCTTTGTGGACAAAAGAGACTCCAAGGAGCCCCGCTTGGTCGTAGATTATAGGTCGGTCAACCGGGTATCGGAACCAGTGACCTTCCCTATGCCCAGAATTGATGACATTTTGGGCAGGGTAAGGAAAGGGAAGGTTTTTACCAAGTTGGACCTTCAAGGGGCGTACAATTTGATAAGGATGAGGGAGGGGGATGAATGGAAAACCACGATGTTCACCCCTCTGGGGGCCTTTGAGTACCTCGTGATGCCCTTCGGATTACAATCGGGTTCCAGCACATTTCAAGCTTTCATGAACCACGTGTTGGGGTCCCTGCTGTACAAGAATTGTGTGGCCTTCCTGGACGACGTACTTATCTACTCAGAGAACGAGGAGCAGCATCTGAAAGATGTCAAGAAAGTGCTGAAAAGGCTGCAGGAGCATCAGCTGTGGGTCAAACTGGAGAAATGCCAATTCCACGCCCGAGAGGTGGGGGGAGAGCTTCCAAGATGGCGCCGGCAAGGGCAGCCCTGCTCTAAGCTCCATGCTAGTCGTGCAGTTTTTTATTAGTTTTTAACAGTTTTATTAATTTCTTTTTACCTGTTTTAATTGCTAGCTAAGGCATTTAAACCTACAAGTGACACAGCAATTTGTCTCCCTTGTTGGAAGGACACTGAATCACCGGCTACACAAGGAACTAGAAGGCAAGCGTTGGTTAAAATTACTCCCGGGCACTGGATCACCGCTGCTGTAGCTGTAGCCTGGAGACAGGGTCTGAGCGGAGTCTCAATACTTGGGGAAGGGAAAGAAGCCAAGCCAAAGTTTTGAAGCCAGGCCAGGGGAGGACCAGAGGAGACCATAGGAGTCCTCAGGTGCCTGGACAAGCAGCTGAACCCGACGGGCTTGAGGACCCAGCCTCCCTCCCGAGCCGCTTTCTCCAGCTGCACTTCGTCATCCTACCAGCTAGTGTGGAAAGCTGTGAGGCTGTGAGGCTTCGGGTTGCTGAAATTACACTTTGAGAGGCGAAGAAGAAGTCTACGGCAGAGAGAGGTGAGAAGAAAGGAGACGGAAGTTCCAATTAAACAAAACAAAAGCCTGGAAGTTCGCAAAGCGGTGAGACCCTTCTGTTTTAAGTAAAGCCTGCCTTCACTTACCCCAGAGACCGAATAGGGGAGGGACGGGGGACCGGATAAAGATTTAAATTGAGAGCCCTTGACTTGTATAATTAAACGTGAAGAGGGCTGAGCTGGAGAAGATTTACTAGAGCCCTCAACAGGAGTAAATCTCTATCGGAATTTTACTCTTATTATAGCTCTTCAACGAACTGTGGAGAAATCCCTGGAGTTAAATACTCAGCTGCACAGCTAAATCACTGACTGTGGTAGGAAGTTCCCTTCTTCTCTCCTGTATTATTTATATTATTTAGTTCATATCTACTGTGGCTATGGGCAAGAGGAAACGCCTCAGAGAAGCAGAGGAATTACTGCTTCTCCCTAGCCCCAAGCTACAAGCTAAGGGAAGAAGAGTCCAGTCAAATCCTCAAGCAGCAGTTACTACACACAATAGATTTCTTCCACTAAGTGACTTGGATGTAGCCATTCCCAAGCCCCAAAATACCATCTTACACACTTGTAATCTAACGAGCACTCCCATTAAAGGTGGGTCCGACGTGGATGGAAAAAAGATCCAGGATAAAGAGAACCAGCTGGGAAATGAGTCCTCCCATTTACAATTAGTCATTAGGACACTGGACTGTATATTTAAAAAGATAGACTTTCTGACGTGCTCAATTTCCAAGCTAACTGAAAAAGTGATGGATATGGATGCCAAAATTGCACTCAAAAATAACTACCAGAGGGGACCTCCACGGATAGCCCCACCAAAATCTGGGGCAAAGGGGATGAGAAAATACAAACTAAACAATCTCATGTGTAAGCAAAATCTAACACTGCAACCAAAGAAGGTGTGCCTAACGATAAGGTCAGAGATATGGGACTGGTCAAGCTTAGAAGGAGCTAAAATTGCCCTAAGTAAAATCCTGAGAATAAGCACAGTTCATATCGATCTTCGTGCTTTACTTCCGCTAACTCAATCAAATGGCCCTTACAAAGTTATTTTAGCCTTCCATTCGCTGAGATTACCCTTATTAATAATAAGAGAAAAATGGAAATTCATAAAAACAAAAATCATACCCACAAGGGTTTTTGCGGACAGCATAGTAAATCCACTACTTGTGGAAAAAGGGAAAGAGACATTAGATTCAGAAACAAGCTCTATAAAATCGCCAGACAAAGAGATGTTGCTCTCCCCACAGAGAACGGAGGAGATCGTCTGCAGCCCACAACTAGGAATGAATTTGGGTAGTTCCAGAATATCCAGTGGTGAAAGCGCCCTTATGAATTCATTTGATGAATTACAATCACAAGAAAAAGAAAAAATAATAAATAAATTAGACAAATTAAGAGAGAAGATGTTTCAGGCCAAAAGTAAAATAGGAAACAAAGAAATTCAAACAAACAGGGCCATTGAAGGCTCGGTGGACCTTCTCCAATTTAGCCCACAGCCCCAAAATAGGTCTATAAAATCCAAGGCAACGATACAGACAATCGTCCCGCCACCTTCATTAGTTAATTTGGAACCAGCTCATCCTGTACCAACCGGAATGGATATATCTACTAAAGAACAGCAAAATGTAAACAAAATTTCGACACATTCCTCAATGCCTGACCTGGAGTCATCATTATCGGACGGAGAATCCCTAGCTGATGATCTAGAAGTTCAATCTGTTATCGATACGGACTGGACAGAAGACCCCTTGGGCCATATAAATAAGATGATATACCCATGGAAGGAAAATCTAATAATAGCTAAAACTTGTACCGACCTAATCTCTGCCCCCCTAGGTGATAAGCTCTCTGATAAAACAAGGGATTTCAGAGAGGAGATCAGACCAAACCAGGACACTACCCCTATAGGACTGAGCGAGCAGAGCATAATTATAAACAGCTCAAGAGGCACACCTGCGTCAAAAGGAGAGAAGTCATCTACTATTAGTCAAAGGAAAATTACTGACTTCTTTAAATCTGACAACCCAAGATCAGCGTTCCCCCCTTCTCCATTGTGACTACCCAAACCCCAGTCAAATCTCCCCCCCGTTCTCCTTTTTAAGCTGGAACATAGCAGGTTGGAAGGGGAAAAAATCTGACCCGGACCTTGTAAAACTAATAAACTTACACCAAGTAATTCTTTTACAAGAAACATGGGAAGAGGGGAGAGTAGATATTAATGGTTTTGATGTTACATCATTACCGGCATGCCCGTCTACTAAAGGAGGCCGGCCTAGTGGAGGATTAGTTATAGCAATTTCCTTGAAAATACAGGCAAAACTCACGCTTGTAAATGCTTCCACTGAGGCATCCAATCATAGCCTGCATTTTTATCAAGGCTTATAGTTTGATTGGGGTCTGTATATAAAAGAGAGAGCTTAAAGATTTTCAAAAGTCTCATGCCAGGCAGACCAGCTGCTTAGAGAATCTTGGCAATGTTTTCCTCCTAGACAAGGGGCCCCTTTGATTTATAGCAGAAAACAATTCTCAAAGTCGTAAAAGCTGGAATTACAGACTGAAAATGAGGACACTGACCCTACATGTTACAGAAGATAAAAAAAGGCAGAGATAAACATAATTAGGAATGAGTAAATAGTAAAATAATACCAATGTGCCTCCCAGTAAAATGAGCCAGATCTTCTTTCTAAGGTTAAAGACCAAATGGAGAAGCATCTAGCTGGCAGAAAGAGAGCATTTTTGGGAAGTCTTTTTTTAAAGCTGTTTCTTTCTTAAACTGAGAGAGTTAGAGCGCAATAAATGTTGGGAAGAGCTAATGGGAAAAGCAACTGGCTGGAGAAGGGGGGGGAGTGTAAACAGGGGAAGAGGCTTTTTTCCTATTTTATTTTGAGGCTGTAAACTGTTCCTTCCTTTTTACTTTAAGGAAGTTTATCCTTCTAAAAAGCTATCTATGATAATGTATGAAATATGCTGGCTTAAATGTAATTATGCAAAGGATTTAAGAAATGCTGGATTCTTATTTCATATAGTTGTAAGAGTTGTATTTATCCTGAAATTAAGTCAGCCACCAGCCTAGCCCCCTTGCCAGACAGGAAGACGCCATCCAAGCAGTCCTGATATATAGCTGTCAGGCATTTGTTTAGAAACCTTCAAATGAAGGAGATCTTTCAATGTTGATGTGAAACTCAAGATCCTTAACATATGTTTAAGATAAAAATTTAAGATTAACCATTTGTTTTAGAAGGCAATAGGGCAAGGAGGGCAAGAGGTGAGCTGGTAATTAAGATTCCTTGTTGAGACACATGTAAGATATATTACTACTTATTTGTCATTTATAGATGTAACAATATGTAGCTCTTTGTGTTCCATATAAGGACAGGAGGATATGGGTGTATCTTTTAGGATTGGTTATAGCAATCAGCCAATAGGAAATCCAACCAGGCTGATTGGACAGAGGCAGCCAAAGGAGGAGCAAAGGGGGCTGGATTAAGGGAATATAAGTGCTGGCCATAATGGCAGGAGGCCAGGCCAGAGCTTGGTAACCATATACCACTGTGCCTCTCATTTATTTGTCTGACAAATAAATTATTATTTTAATTTCTCTATTGCTGCGTTGAATATTTCATTCCAGCTAAGCGTTAACCACAAGCAGGGTGCTACACCACCTTTGCAATTACAGCCCTGATTACGGGGAAAAATTTTGAACTTGTTATAACAAATGTCTATCTTCCTCCTGGAGGCAACACTGCAGACTTATACAATAAATGGGGAATTTTGGAGGAACATCTTACTCTTTGTCTCTCCAAATACCCCAATATACCCAATGTTATAGCAGGGGACTTCAATGCTCGCATTGCAACAAACTGGGAGTCTTTAATCAAAGCCAAATGGTGGATAACTCCAGAATTCATTAATGACCTCGCCCTCCATACTCAAAGACTTTCCAAAGACAAAAGGGTAAATGAAGCAGGAACCCTTCTTTACCAATTGGTACTACGTCTAAACTTAGTGATTCTAAACGGGAACTGCCCGCCAGACGTACCGGGTGATTTTACACACATAAGCTCCTCTGCAAACAGTGTCCTGGATTATATGTTAGTATCTCATGACATTTTCCCCAAATTTTCCCATTTTAAAGTTGAAAATATTCAACTGAGCGACCACCTACCGTTGGTCGCCACAATGACTATAGACTGGACCCCAGATGGAGACAGGCACCCAACACATCTGATTACGAACTCAGTATTGCAAATCAAAAGTGTTAAATGGTCCGAATTACAGGCCCAAAAATACTCAGCATATTTCCAACAAGGGCTAAAACAAGCATATTCAGGCTTAATTGAGGACTACTACGATTATGACCAAACTCTAAGACTATTCTCGAATCTGTCAGAAGATCTATCGTCCTTTTTCTCTGTTCCGACGCATAAAATAAATCGAACACAAAGGAAGATAGGTGCATTGTGGTTCAATAGTGCTTGTAAACAGGCTAGACAACTTCTTGGTAACATCTACAAAGAATATAAAGCAACGGTCCTGCCAAAAGAATATTTCCAAGCAAAATCGGCCTACAAGCAAATTCAAAAGGGAGCTAGACAGGAATGGCAAGTGAATCAATGGCGAGCAATCATAGAAGCCTCATCATTACGGAACTCCAGACAATTTTGGCTCCTGGTAAATAAAAGAACTAAAAGATACCCTTTAACTATTATTCCTGCCCCGGTTTGGGAATCATACTTAAAAAATTATTTTGCCACAACTGACTGTACTGCTAACTCAAGAGATGAATTTCAAGAACAGCTTCCCCTCTGGCCCCCCACTGATCCGGAGGACATCCATGATTTGATCGTTAAACTCAAAACAGGGAAAGCGCCTGGGCCAGACCTGATCCCGGCAGAAGCTATAAAATACCATGCGGACTGGTGGGCTTAAGTCCTGGCGACCATTTTTGATGCCGTTAACAACTCTGGAATGATCCCGGAAGTATGGAAGGACGCTATTATCGTTCCAATCCACAAAAAGGGCTCACCAGACGACCCAGGAAATTATAGAAATATCAGTCTGCTCTCAATAGTGGGGAAACTGTATGCCCGCTTCCTGTTGAACAGACTTACCCAATGGGCCGAAGAGAAAAAATTAATTGGGCCCGAACAAGCTGGATTTCGCCCAAAACAGTCAACAATTAATCATATTCTAATTTTACAGCATCTTGCCTGGAAATATTCCACCCCAAAGGGTGGCCAACTCTGTGTGGCATTCATTGATCTAAAGGCAGCATTCGATAGTATCCCCAGGAACATCCTCTGGGAAAAACTCACCCGCTGGGGCATCGACAGAAGGCTTCTCTGGCTAATAATTAAACTCCATGAGAACTCAGTGGCCAGAGTGAGACTCACTCCGGAGGGCGATCTCACCAATTCAATTCCCATTAACAGAGGTGTCCGACAGGGCTGTATATTGGCTCCATTCCTGTTTAATTTATTCATAAGCGACATGAGGACTCCCCTGACAGAGGCTCACGCACCCCGCCTAGCACTTTATCGTTGCCCTCTGTTAGTATATGCGGATGACGCAGTCATCCTCTCCTTTTCTAGAGTAGGTCTCAGGAGGGCCTTAAAATTTTTTGGATCATATTGTAACACAAATTCCCTTACAATTAATTATGGAAAATCTAAGATCCTAGTTTTCTCAAACAGCCGGAAACTCCATAATTGGAGAATTGATGGGAGAGTCATCGAACCAGTTTATAGATTCCAATACTTGGGAGTTTGGTTACAACATAACCTTAGATGGAAGGCCCATGTAGCTTATGTTACAAACAGAGCCAAAGCTATCTCCTTGGCGATCTTGCGATTCTTCTTCACCGATGGAGCCCTCCACATCCCATCGGCGTTGAAAGTGTTCAAGGCCAAGGTGATCCCGACAATTGCTTATGCCATCTCAACTTGGGGGACTTTTGTCAACCTATCTCACCTACAGGTTATTCAAAATCAGTTTTTAAGAGGGATATTGAAACTGCCCAACTGTGTAAGTAATACAGCGTTACACATGGAACTTAATATTGTATCCCTGGAAAACGCCCTGTGGAAGCACATACTCTGTCACTGGTTATCTCTATGGCACAATCTCCCAAACTTGTATTTGATACAATGTATGTGGAGAGATGATTTCCAGAGCCCATGGGTAAAAAATTTACAACTGAAAATTACGGCAATGGGAATCTCCCCATCTAAATTACTAGAGCAGGACATAGTTCCAGCTAAAAGAACAGTAACCTGTAAACTAGAGGAGATGGACTTGCAGCAGAAAATGGTGTTGGGCAATGGTACCTGCTCACCTCAAAACCTTGGTTTATTACCCCTCTTAAGGCTCCCAAACTATTTGAATTCCTTAACTTCTTCGACTCATAGATATGCCTTTATAAAGGCAAGATTCAACGCCTTCCCATCGAACGTGCTGAGAAATAGATTTTCCAATGGACAGATATCGCTCTTATGTGATTGTAATTGTGGGGCACCGGAATCGTTGCATCACATAATCTTTGATTGTGCTTCTCACTCATCGGCCAGGAGCAAGTTTCTTGATCCATATCTAAAGGGAATCGCCGATGATTGGAATGAAGCCAAACTGAGATATCTACTAAATGATGAAGATCCCCTAAGATCACTCACGGTTGCCAGATTCTTGATCAGCGTCCTATCCCTAAAGAAGAAAAACGGACTCCTGTGTGGCTCGGATGACCCTTTTAAACCATGATATATGTTTTAGGATGTAACTAGGTGATATCACCACTGATGTCTTTTATTAATTTATGAGCAGAAGACGATGTCTATGTTGCAAATTTATTGTAATGTATGTTGTTGGGTCTTTTGCTTATTTTGCTTTGGTTCTTGTCTGTTCTTGTAAGTTTTTAGCTGTTTTAAATTTGGAGGTTTAAGTATATATATGTTGGTGGGAAACTGTCGTGTGACGGGCCAATGGCCGTAATAAATATCAATCAAGAATGGAAATTAAAAGTCCATTGTATAAAATACATTTGAGGGTCACTTGAGCAGGAAGCACGTGAGGCGCAGCAAAACACAGGCCGATAAACAGTAGACAAAGCCCATCTTTCCCAAACATCGCAGGAAAAGGCCAGAATTTACGAAGCGCATGAACCATCACAGCTTTCCTCAATGATGATGCAATTGCCAATATATAATCATAGAACTAGGGAGTTTGAAAGGGCCACGAGGCTCATCTAGGCTTACCCCCTGCAATGTGGGAATCTTTGCCAAAGAGCTTCCCTCTTGTGGCTCATCCCCACAACAGATACTGACTTTGGGTTTTAGTCAAGCAAACAGTCTAATCCAGGCATCCCCAACCTGCGGCCCTCCAGATGTTTTTGTCCTACAACTCCCATGATCCCTACCTCACAGGACCAGTGGTCAGGGATGATGGGAATTGTAGTCCAAAACATCTGAAGGGCCGACGGCTGGGGATGCCTGGTCTAATCTGTCAGTGCCTAAATGATCTCAAGTGTCAGAACAACTTGACTGCCATCAGGAAATTTCCCACCGTCCCATTTCGACTCTCCAGCACCTGATCTGCATCACCAAGCAATCCCAAAATGCCGACAGCTTTGAACCTTGCAAGAAAGATCAAATGTCTCGCCCTGGACTGGACTCGAGGGACGATTCCGACAGATTCCACATGGGAAACGCTCATGTCCCATGTAGCACCAAATCAGTAGTGCATGTGCTTTATAAAAAGCCTTGAGGAGATGATTGTGTTGTTGTTTAGTCGTGTCCAACTCTTCGTGACCCCCTGGACCAGAGCATGCCAGGCACTTCTGTCTTCCACTGCCTCCCGCAGTTTGGTCCAACTCATGCTGGTAGCTTCGAGAACACTGTCCCACCATCTCGTCCTCCGTTGTCCCCTTCTCCTTGTGCCCTCCATCTTTCCCAACACCAGGGTCTTTTCCAGGAAATCCAGGAAATGCTGGGTGAGATCCCATGGACAGTAATACTAAAAGGAAAGGGAGTTCATGATGGCTGGGAGTTTGTTAAGAGGGAGATAGTAAAAGCACAACGTCAGGCAATACCAATGAGACGGAAACATGGAAGGTGCCTAAAGAAGCCAGGGTGGCTATCTAAAGAACTTTTAACTGAGTTAAGATTAAAAAAGGATGTGTACAAAAACTGGAAAAGGGGGGAAACCACCAAAGAGGAATTCAAACAAATAGCCAGCACGTGTAGACACAAAGTCAGAAAAGCTAAAGCACAGAATGAACTCAGGCTGGCTAGAGAGGTTAAAAGCAACAAAAAAGGCTTTTATGGGTATGTTCGTAGCAAAAGGAAGAACAAAGAAACAGTGGGGTCACTCAGAGGAGAAGATGGTGAAATGCAAACAGGGGACACAGAAAGGGCTGAACTCCTCAATGCCTTCTTTGCCTCAGTCTTCTCCGATAAAGAAAACAATGCCCGACCTGAAGAATTTGGAGCAAATGATTCAGCAGAGGAAACACAGCCCAGAATAACTAAGGAGATAGTACAAGAATACTTGGCTAGTTTAGATGTATTCAAGTCTCCAGGGCCAGATGAACTTCCTCCAAGAGTATTAAAAGAACTGGCAGATGTGATCTCAGAACCACTGTCAGTCATCTTTGAGAATTCCTGGAGAACAGGCAAAGTCCCGGCAGACTGGAGGAGGGCAAATGTTGTCCCCATTTTCAAAAAGGGGAAAAGAGAGGACCCAAATAATTATCGCCCAGTCAGTCTGACATCAATACCAGGGAAGATTCTGGAGCAGATCATTAAGCAAACAGTCTGTGAGCACCTAGAAAGGAATGCTGTGATACCAATAGTCAGCATGGATTTCTGAAAAATAAGTCATGTCAGACTAACCTGATCTCCTTTTTTGACAGAATTACAAGCCTGGTAGATGAAGGGAACGCAGTGGATGTAGCCTACCTTGATTTCAGCAAGGCATTTGACAAGGTGCCCCATGATATTCTTGTAAAGAAGCTGGTAAAATGCGGTCTTGACTATGCTACCACTCAGTGGATTTGTAACTGGCTGACTGACCGAACCCAAAGGGTTCTCCTCAATGGTTCCTCTTCATCCTGGAGAAGAGCGACTAGTGGGGTGCCACAGGGTTCTGTCTTGGGCCCGGTCTTATTCAACATCTTTATCAACGACTTGGATGATGGATTCAAGGGCATCCTGATCAAATTTGCAATGACACCAAACTGGGAGGGGTGGCTAACACCCCAGAGGACAGGATCACACTTCAAAACGACCTTGACAGATTAGAGAACTGGGCAAAAACAAACAAGATGAATTTTAACAGGGAGAAATGTAAAGTATTACACTTGGGCAAAAAAAATGAGAGGCACAAAAACAAGATGGGGGACACCTGGCTTGAGAGCAGTACATGTGAAAAGGATCTAGGAGTCTTGGTTGACCATAAACTTGACATGAGCCAACAGTGTGACGCAGCAGCTAAAAAAGCCAATGCAATTCTGGGCTGCATCAATAGGAGTATAGCATCTAGATCAAGGGAAGTAATAGTGCCACTGTATTCTGCTCTGGTCAGACCTCACCTAGAGTATTGTGTCCAGTTCTGGGCACCACAGTTCAAGAAGGACACTGACAAACTGGAACGTGTCCAGAGGAGGGCAACCAAAATGGTCAAAGGCCTGGAAACGATGCCTTATGAGGAACGGCTAAGGGAGCTGGGCATGTTTAGCCTGGAGAAGAGGAGGTTAAGGGGTGATATGATAGCCATGTTCAAATATATAAAAGGATGTCACATAGAGGAGGGAGAAAGGTTGTTTTCTGCTGCTCCAGAGAAGCGGACACGGAGCAATGGATCCAAACTACAAGAAAGAAGATTCCACCTAAACATTAGGAAGAACTTCCTGACAGTAAGAGCTGTTCGACAGTGGAATTTGCTGCCAAGGAGTGTGGTGGAGTCTCCTTCTTTGGAGGTCTTTAAGCAGAGGCTTGACAACCATATGTCAGGAGTGCTCTGATGGTGTTTCCTGCTTGGCAGGGGGTTGGACTCGATGGCCCTTGTGGTCTATTCCAACTCTATGATTCTATGATTCTCTTCTCATGAGGTGGCCAAAGTCTTGGAGCCTCAGCTTCAGGATGTGTCCTTCCAGTGAGCACTCTGGGCTGATTTCCTTCAGAATGGATAGGTTTGATCTTCTTGCAGTCGATGGGACTCTCAAGAGTCTCCTCCAGCATCATAATTCAAAAGCATCAATTCTTCGGCGATCAGCCTTCTTTATGGTCCAGCTCTCACTTCCATACATCACTACTGGAAAAACATAGCTTTTACTATACTGACCTTGTTGGCAAGGTGGTGTCTCTGCTTTTTAAGATGCTGTCTAGGTTTGTCGTGAGATGATTACCCCTCCTTTATTGCCTGTTCCGGGTTGCCCAACCACTACCCCAGAGTCCTCTCTTGGCAGATCAAGAGGAGCAGGTGACGGCAAAGGCGGCTGGGTTTTGAGCTGGGGCAGTCAGAATAAGGTCCACTCTCGATTCAAAACCCTCAAATGTATTTGATATCATTGATTTTTCATTTCTATTCCTTGCAGATCATCTCGTTGTTTTATTGCTACAACCAAGGGCTGATGCAAATTAAGAGGATAATGATGATGATGATGATAATAATAATAATAATAATAATAATAATAATAATAATAATAATAATAATAATAATAATAATAACAACAACAACAACTTTTATTTGTATCCTGCCCTCCCCGTCCGAAACCGGGCTCAGGGAGGCTAACACCAAATATGTAACACTGGTATAAAATCAAGCAATAACGAAATTACCTCCTGAAAACAAGCCAGGATCAAATTCAAATCCAATTAGATGGCTTTCCGCAGGATTAGGGTTGGGAACAGTAAACGCTCATCAGGCCCAACTCTTATATGGGCCTGTGAGAACACTGGGAGGCCTCTTTCATACTAGTCCTTACACAAAAAGAGAAGGGGAGTCAGGTTGAACCAAAGGCCCGGCGGAACAACTCCATCTTACAGGCCCTGCAGAAAGATGTCAGATCCCACAGGGTCCTGATCTCTTGTGGCAGAGAGTTCCACCAGGCCGGGGCCAAGGCTGAAAAGGCCCTGGCCCTGGTCGAGGCCAGCCTAATCTCCCTGAAGCCCAGGACCTCTAACATTTTTTTATTTGCAGACTGTTAGATCCTCCGTGGAGAGGCGGTCCTAGGCTGTATTCATTCGTTTGGCCCAACGTGGGGCTCGTACCCATGACCCCAAGATTCAGAGTCTCAGCGCTCTGCCGCCTGAGCTACTCACACAGCTGCCCTCTTGTGCACCTCACCTCAAATTTGTCCGAATTGTGCATGCCTGGGATTGACTGCATGAGATGGGAGGTGGGGTGGTTCCCAAAGTCAGAGCTCACGTAGCCAACGCGGAGCCGGCCCTCACTGCCTTTCAGGTCCTTGGGGTGCTCGTAAGGCGGCTTGTGGAGCACGTTGATCTAGCAAGGGGATTCAAGAAAGCCGGGTTACGGAAATGACATGGGGGTGGGGGACATGAGGCCACATCTTTGAAGTTGTTCCAATGTTACAAATATACATACCTTTGACTTGACAGCCCAAGAAAGACACGCAGAAAATCTATGCTTTAACCGACTCTCCTCATTCCGCCATTTGAACGAATTTGGGCTCCACCTCCCTCCATGAGCCAAGAAGCAGGAAGTCATGTAGGCAGCAGGAACAGGGCATCCCGCCAGAATTCCCCAAGCCTGAGAGCACATACACGGCACCCCACCGAGGGAGGGACCAAGGGGGCAACCATAGACATCTGCCAAGGCAGTTTAGCAAGGCAGGTGTTCTGAATGCCCATCTCCAGACAAGTCCAGTGGGAAAGGACGTGTCAAGAGTTTTATTGTTCTTTCAGTGATGGAGATTTAAGGGGTCTGATAAAGGGACCTCATAGTGAATGCATAACCCTTGTATACCCCTCCTCATTTGTGATGTGCTAGTGATGTAGTGATGATGTATCAACGATGCTGCTTGAAGTGTATTCTGGGGGGAAGAAGGAAGTTTTAAAAGTTGACATTGCCCCATGCTCGGGGTTCTTACTCCTGGGCAGACCTGTGGTGCAACAGTAAGAATCATGGTCTACTGACCACTGTTTTGCTCCAAATTACCGGACTGGGACTTCCTCCTTTTACTGACAGCATGGACCCATGGGGGACAAGTGCCCCGGTGAGCTAGGCTGTCAAGGAGTCACTCACCCTGGAATTTTTTCGCTTAACAGCCATTGGCGCCAATACAGAGCAGGCTTCCTAAACCTTGGCCCTCCAGCTGTTTTCAAACTACAGTGCCCATCATCCCTGACCACTAGACCTGCTAGCTAGGGACCATGGAGCTGTAGGCCAAAAGCATCAGGAGGGCCAAGGTTGAGGAAGCCTGATAGAGAGCTCTACCTCTCTTTCAAATCAGAGCCGGCAAAGGCGGTGGAGTTCCTGCGCGGGTGCCTCGAGGCGGTTGGAGGATGGATGGCAGCTAACTGGTTGAGGTTGAATCCTGACAAGACTGAAGTTCTGTGGTGTGTGGGTGGGTGGGGGGGACTCCCTGGTCCTGAACGGGGCAACTGTGCCCCTGAAGGACCAGCTGCACAGTCTGGGGGTCATTTTGGACCCATGGAGGCACAGGTCTGTTCTGTGTCCAGGGCAGCTCTATCTGGGATGCAGGATAAGACCCTCCCTGCCCACGGACTCTCTTGCCAGAGTGGCGCATGCTCTTGTTATCTCCAGCTTGGACGACTGCAATGCGCTCTATGTGGGGCTACCTTACTGCAATTAATCCAGAATGTGGTAGCCAGACTGGGGGCCGTGAACAGCCGCAGAGACCACATAACACCAGTCTTGAAAGACCTGCATTGACTCCCAGTACGTTTCCGGGCACAATTCAAAGTGTTGGTGCTGACCTTGAAAGCCCTAAACAGCCCAGCAGATGAAACTTTCCTCTGGTTGTCAATATTAAGAGGATGCCAGCAAGATCAAACCTTTCTGTAAAATAAAGGATTTAAATCCAGTCTGACTGAGACCACATACCACCGGTCCCAAGAGATCTGCTTTGGCTCCCAGTACGTTTCCAAGCACAATTCATAGTGTCGGTGCTGACCTTGAAAGCCCTCAATGGCCTCGGCCCAGTAGACCTGAAGGAGCATCTCCACCCCGGACACCGGGGTCCCTCTCCCGAGGGCCTTCTGGCGCTTCCCTCCCTGCAAGAAGCCAAGTTACAGGGAAGCAGGCAGAGGGCCTTCTCGTGGTGACGGCCGCCCTGTGGAACGCCCTTCCATCAGATGTCAAAGAAATAAGCAATTATCTCACTTTTAAAAGACATCTGAAGGCAGCCCTGTTTAGGGAAGTTTTTAAATATTTAATGCTGCCTTGTGTTTTTAATATTTGGTTGGCAGCCACCCAGAGTGGCTGAGGATACCCAGACAGATGGGCAGGGTAGAAATAATAAATTATTATATATTATTATATATCCAAAGCCAACATGAAAGCATTCAAACTCTGACGGAACGGAGCGGCGCACACCCCTTCACAGCATAGACCCACCTTGTCCAGGCAAAGGTTCCCATGTCTCTCGGCAATAGCCTTTCGGAAGCCGTGAGACAGTGGATACAGCATGCTGTGATGCGGGTGCACCGAAGGGAGCCGGTTCTTCTCCAGCTGGTCAGCCACAATACTGACAAGCTTCTTCATTCTCTCGTCGTAATCGGTCCAATCACAGACGATCTGAAAGGGGGCAAAGAAAACCAGGGTTCTAGATTCAGGTAGGTAGCCGTATTGGTCTGATGAAGTCAATATATATATAAAAATTGTCCAGTAGTGCCTTAGAGACCAACAAAGTTTGTTCTTGGTATAAGCCAGGCACCCCAAGCCTTCGGCCCTCCAGATGTTTTAGACTACAATTCCCATCATCCCCGACCACTGGTCCTGTTAGCTAGGGATCATGGGAGTTGTAGGCCAAAACATCGGGGGGGGGGCGCAGGTTGGGGATGCCTGATATAAGCTTTTGTGTGCATGCACACTTCTTCAGATACACTGAAGCGGAAGTCCCCAGACCCTGATATACAGAGGGAGAAGTCCCCAGACCCTGCTATATAAGAGTAAGGAGAAGCCCCCAGACCCTGATATATAGTGGGAGGGTGAGTTGGGGTTTTTCTCCGAAGGGTAGTAGGAGTCAATGGGTATGGTCCACCTGCTGGCAACTGTGAATGACTGAAAAAACAAGGGATGGTACGCAGATGACCTGAAATAGTTTTAGGATATGTAATGAGACACAGTCGTCCACAGGTTGACCATACCGATTGAGTCCTACTACCGTTCAGAGAAATACCCCGCCCCACCCTCCCTCTAAATATCAGGGTGTGGGGACTTCCGCTTCAGTGTATCTGAATAAGTCTGCCTGCACATGAAAGCTTAGACACAGAACAAACTGAGTTGGTCTCTAAAGTGACATTGGACAATTCCTGAATTAGGTGACGCTTTTACCATTACCGTGGTACCTTGGGACTCAAACGCCTCGGTTCCCAAATGCCGGAAACCCTGGGAGTGTTGGCCCTTAAAACTCTGCCTCACCTGCAAACAGTGCGCCAGGTTGCAGTAAGCGTCAGGAAAATCCGGCTTCAGTTTCAAGGCGGTGCGATACGAAGCAATTGCCTCTGGGATGTTTCCGGAATCCTAGAAAGGGAGGGATATTTCAGCAATTGCCACTAGCTTTTTTCTCAACCATCAAAACCAAAGATGAAGAACAGACAGAAGGCACGATGATCCACACCTGGTAGACTTATAAAGTAACATTCAACAATCATTGGAATAGAACAGGGGTCGGCAAACTTTTTCAGCAGGGGGCCGTCCACTGTCCCTTAGACCTTGTGGGGGCCAGACTAGATTTTGGGGAGGGGGAAAAAGGAACGCATTCCTATGTCCCACAAATAACCCAGAGGTGCATTTTAAATAAAAGGACACATTATACTCGTGTCAAAACATGCCGACTCCCGGCTAGATTGAGAAGGCCATGGGGCCGTAGTTTGCCTCCCCATGCTATAGAATAATATTGAGTATCAGCATGTAAAAATTCAATAGAAACCTACTCTTAACAATTACAATAAATTGTAATTAATCGTACAATAAATGAATATTACAATGAATGATTATTGTAATTGATCATAGAATAAATGTTACAATAAATGGTTATAAAACAATGGCAAGTCACAGTGTCTACAATAGCCGCAGCGAGAATCTTAACAGACAAAGGATGGAAAGGAGAATCCCATCCCTACTAAGTTGGCGTAGCTAGCAAAAAGGCTAAAATACGCAGAATTAGCAAGATTATAATACAGGCAGAATTACGAGAGGTTTTGGAAGAAACATTTCATAGAGAACAGGACACTTGCAGAGTACAGTGGTACCTCTGGATGTGAATGGGATCCGTTCCGGAGCCCCGTTCGCATCCTGAAGCAAATGCAACCCGCATCTGCACGTCGCAATTCGCCGCTTCTGCGCATGACATCATTTTGAGGGTCTGTGCATGCGGCGAAACCCGCAAGTAACGTGCTCCGTTACTTCTGGGTCACTGCGGAGCGCAACCCAAAAATATTCATCCTGAAGCATATTTAACCCGAGATAGGACTGTATTGTCTAAATTTACAGGGGTGCCCAAATTTTCCCAAAGAGGGCCAGATTTGACATGAGGGCGGGGCAAATTTGTTGAGCTGTTTTAGGATTTAACCCCAAGGTTGTTGAGCTCTTTTTAGGATTGAAGTTGTTGAGCATTGGGGGGGGGGGGGTTGCCCCAGTAAGTAAACCAGGTTACGCTCCCCGGCCACACGCTGGACATGTGTGGTCTAAAAAAAAATGTTGGGAAAATTTAAATTCTTTGGCAGGTGTGGATTGACAAAGGACAGCAGGAAATATGACAAAACCAATGCATTTTGAGATCTAGGAGAGACGAGCAAAAGGGCGCCATCGGAAATGTGACGTAGGGGTGATTGGAAGTCACAATGAGATTTTTTGGGTGTGGAACTCCACCATACTTTCCGTCTATATAAGCCACCCTCTATTTGGGGGGGCTCAAATTTAAGAAAATGAGCCATTCACCCACCCAATCACCCGTATAAGACCTCCCCCCCCCATTTTTATTTCAAAGTAAAAATAGCAATTTTTTCATTTTCCTTTAAAAAAAATTATTTACAAACAAACACATAGACACAAAACAAAATTCATATTACCCTACCACCCAAAATTTCAGACATTAAAACCACCCTTGTGGCTTCCCTCCACCGCCCCTCACCCTCCTATATAATATTTCACATTGCCATTTTTATTTCCCCCCTATTTATTTATTTATTTTTGATTTCATTTTACATGCTAGTTGCCGTACATTTTCAACACTATACATTACATATATGGATTCCCCACATCTAACCCTATACACAACTCAGCATTTACCCAAATACCCACGTGACTTCCTTCACTCACATTCACATTGCAATTTTTATCTAAATTTATATTTCTTAACTCTTTTAACTTACTATTTATTATTATTATAAACCAGATTTACAAACATTAAACCAAACATATCAACATGTTAGTTTTTGAGCAGTACTTGAACACATAATCTTCAAACCATTTCCATTATATTTTTATTTTCCAGTTTGATTGGTACCTTATTACTGCACTTGACCTTGCCAGTTCTATAAATTCAATTAGTTTCTTTATCCAGTCATCCTTTGTGGGTATATATTTCCTGTTCCAGTTTTGTGCAAGGAGTAGCCTTGCTGCAGCTGTCGCGTATAAGAATAATATCTTCCCATCTTGTGGTATTTCTTTACCTCTTATACTCAGTAAATATGCCTCTGGTTTTCCCCTCTAAATTAATTCTGATCATCTTTTTTATTTCCTCATGAATTTTTTTAACGTTTCTGTAGCCCCACCATAAACGTATCGGCGTGCCCTCTGCCTCCTCACACTTCCAGCATAAATTCCAATTCTCCCCTTTTTCTTTTTGTGCCCCATCTCGGTTTGGGACGGCTTTTGCCAGTTGTTTTCCTTTTGTAAAAACTAAGATTCCCCTGCTGCCCCCCCCCCCCAGTTTTTTTTTTTTAAATAGATTTAGCAGAGACACAAAGCTTACCTTATGGATGGAAGCGAGGTTGCTGTGGGCATCGGCAAACGCAGGATTTATCTGGATTGCTCTTGTGTAGCATTGCAGAGCTCCCTGGACGTCTTGCATTTCCTTCAAGGTGTTCCCCATGTTGGAATAGGCGTCTGCAAAAGTGGGGCTGATTCTGACATGGAGGGCGAGAGAAAAAGTGCCATTTTGGTACAAAAATACTCTGAAGTTACGCTGGAAATGTAAGGGTCAAGAAGGCTCTTTCTATCCTATACGGTGGTCTTTAGGGCAGTTCATTAAAAAAAACTTTTTTAAAAAATGCCTTCTCCAAAGCCTTCACAAAATAGGAAAACGTCCAAGAAAACAGCTATTTTCATGGAGGGTTGAGATATTAACTGATATGCACAAAATTTCAGATATAGCTATATAATCCCTAGTGTAGTAAGATAAGACCTTGGGAGCAGGCATCTTCAAAAAAGTGTTTTTTATGAACCACCCTAGTGGTCATGTGAGACAGTGAGACCTTGGTTCTCAAATGTGTTTTATACAGGTTTCTTTATACAGAAGGTTTTTTATACAGAAAGGTTCAGCATTGTGGCATCCTCTTCATACGGACAAGCAGCACTTTCCTTTTGGGAAATTCCATGCTCCTCAATTCTGGCAATTATTAATCACTCTCAATTCCACCCTAATAATTGCCACCTGCCCGGATTTTAACTTGTCTGAATTAATTTTTATTTGAATTACTTGATGTCTGCTTTTAGGCTCGTTGTGTTGTTTTTATGATGTTAGCTGCTCTGAGCCCAGCCTTGGCCGGCGAGGGTGGGATACAAACAAAAACAAATTATTATTATTATTATTACTACTACTCAAACGCTTTGGTTCCCAAATGCCGAAAACCCAGAAAAAGTGTTCCAGTTTCCAGGCGTTTTTCGGAAGCCAAACATCAAATTTGGCTGTCAGCTATTCTTTCTGGGGCGCCTTCTTGGACTTTGTTGGTCAGCCGCGGTCCCCGCTGATTGATTTGCGACTCTCAATTAGCGATTTATGGCCGCCCGGCACACTTCCTTTTGCGCAGCTCTCAGTCACGCCTCAGCAGAGTTTCACACAGCGGTGTAAAACTGTCAAGTATCTTGGCTCAGCTTCCAGACAAACACACACAGTACCGGTTTGTCTATTTACAGTTGTTTATTCCAACAAATCTCCGGAAGAACCAGGACTGCTTGCAGCCATTATAGGACTGCTCTTTTCCCCTCACAGCATAGAGTGAGAATGACAAACTCCTCCCAAGCTCCTCCCAAGCTTCCAAAACTGACGTCAGAATGCTGAGGCATCATGGGAACAACTTAACCTGTTAAGTTCCACATCCCACACCCCCTCTTGCCGAACCATTCTGACAAGACCTTTTTGAGCTCAACACCTTTCCCTTTGCCTTGTGCCCCTTCCCGGCATCTTTCCCAGGCACCTGTTGAACCCCTTCAACATTCCCAGAATCACACTGTGCGACACTTTCCCACGCACCCGTGACCTGAAACCCCTCTGACCCACTTGGGCCAGCAGTTGTGTCTTCTCCGTCAGACTTTGCCCCCTCTGACTTGACAACCCGTCCGTGAGCTTTCTCCATTACGCTTACCGGAGATGAAGCCTCACACCTGGACATTCCTTTCACAACCCTTGGAGATGCCCAAACCTGCCCTGACCCCTGACCCTGGACCTGGTCCCCATCACCGGGTTCTGAACCCTGATCCTGGACCTGGTCCCCATCACCGGGATCAGCCTCTGCCTCCCTCTCCTCCCCTTGAGGAGACTTTGCACCCGTCACCTGGTGACGTATTCCCTTTTCCTTGAAAGACTCCTCCAGAGCAGACCCAGTAAACTGTGACCCTCGGTCGCTCTTGAACCCTTGCACCCTGGTGGAGAACCTTCGTTCCACCTCTGCAACCCAATCCTGGATCAGTTGCGCCACCTCCCCCTGTGATTTGAGAGAGAAACACCAGCCAACCTGGCTGTGGTCATCTGTCAGCGACAGCACATACCTGGCCCCACCCAGACTCTCACACCTCATGGGTCCTGACAGATCTGTGTGAACAAGCTCAAAGGGCTCTTTGGCTACCCTCCCAAACCCGGGAAAACCAAGTACCTTTGCACCTTTGCATGCCCTGCACCCTTGGGACCTCCTCCCACATTTCCGGAGTTCGCACCCTTTTGTGCACCTGTGCAACTTTTGAACATGACTGGGAACCTTAGCACACTGCACCTGTGCTTTTCCAGCATTCCCACCACCCTCCAGAGGTGACTCCAGAACAAAGAGATTGTTCTCCCTCTGCACGTTGACCAGTTGTCTCCCTCCTCTGAAAATGGAACAGGTGTCATTTTCAAAGCAAACATTGTATCCCTGCTTCATTAGAGCTGATACAGATAATAGACAACAATTCAGTCCCGGCACAACGTAGACCTCTAGCTCCTCCTGTAAAGGAGAGAAAAACACGTTAGCCACACCACAGACTGATTTTTGTGTTCCATCTGCGAACATAACAGTCATTCCAGTTGAAACAGCCCTGCAGTTCCGCATTTCGCCAGCAGGTTCGCTTATCAGGTGACGACTGACAGTAGTATCCAAAACCCAGCGCGTCACCGTGTCCTGGCTGGAGTTGTTCTTCACAGTTGCCATAGAAGCAGTGATAAGAAAACAACCCTCCCCAGTGTCTGAGCCACGTCCTTCCCTTGCGTTCCCACGCTGGCCTCCTCTTCCAGACTGATTCCCATGGGAACTCAGCTGGTTGACCTTGGCAAACTTGGCAACATCCTGTCTTGCCTCTCTGCTCCGGTGGGGGCAACTGCCACGCAGATGTTGAACTCCAGTGGAAAAACACTGCCCGGGGCTCCTCCCAGCTGGCCTCCTTCTCCTTCTTCTTCCGGAAAAGCACTCCTTGCCAGCTTTGCCCCCTCTGAACCGCCATCTCATTCCAGCAGGCTTCTTGAACTTGCCTTTGGAATCCTTCGCCCCCCCGACCTGCTCACCAGCGCTCCTTGAGGCTAAAACATCAGGAACAGGGGCTACAGCCATCTCTAGGCTTTTGTATTCCTTCCCCAGGGCTCTGGCCTCCTGCTGAAGCTTCACAGCAAACACAGCAGTACATCCCCAGACAGCCCTTGCTGACTTCACGTCCTTGCCCAACTTCTTAGAGTGAGCTTTCCAGACGGAATGTCCTCCAAGACCTGGCTGCCTGCCATTGTCTTCCGTTCTCCCAAGGGTCCCCAAGCTTACTCACAGCTTATCCAGCACCCCGTCCGGAGAGACGATTTCCTGCTGCTCTCGAACTCCGCAGCAACACAGCACAGGCAAACCTTTGCGTCTTTCAACTAGCCGCTTGCCTCAAAACTCCGGCCTCCGCCTCCTGCCGTGCTCCTTTGCTCTAAACCGCAAACTTCAAACGCATTCCGGCAGCACCAGTGACAGTTTTACGATCGGTGATTTAGGGTCCATAACCTCTTGGACTTTGTTGGTCAGCCGCGGTCCCCGCTAATTGATTTGCGACTCTCAATTAGCGATTTATGGCCGCCCGGCACACTTCCTTTTGCGCAGCTCTCAGTCACGCCTCAGCAGAGTTTCACACAGCGGTGTAAAACTGTCAAGTATCTTGGCTCAGCTTCCAGACAAACACACACAGTACCGGTTTGTCTATTTACAGTTGTTTATTCCAACAAATCTCCGGAAGAACCAGGACTGCTTGCAGCCATTATAGGACTGCTCTTTTCCCCTCACAGCATAGAGTGAGAATGACAAACTCCTCCCAAGCTCCTCCCAAGCTTCCAAAACTGACGTCAGAATGCTGAGGCATCATGGGAACAACTTAACCTGTTAAGTTCCACATCCCACACGCCTGCACCAATCAAACAGACTTCGGGAACAGATTAAGTTTGGTGCTTTGGTTTTTGCAATTTATGTGGTGTTTTTGTTTCGGAGGCTTTTTTGGTTCATTTGTTTTTGCGACTGTGCGGATCCCAGTTTAGTTACTGATTGATTGATTGATTGATTGATTGTGTGATTGCAGAAACGGATAGAAGCCCCGGTCCCCATCCGAACAATGACTATCATCAGTGCAGGTGAGGAAAAAAAATAATTTTCATTTTTATCATTTACAAGACTGTTGTATTTATTTTAGAGTACAGTACATGGATGACTGCTTTCATTTTAGGGATCAGTGGTCTCGTTAGATAGTAAAATTCATGTTAAATGGCTGTTTTAGGGATTGTTTTTCAAAGTCTGGTACGGATTAATCCGTTTTGCATGACTTTCTATGGGAAAGTGTGTTAGGATATTTCCGTTCCACCTTAAAGGGAGCAGGCTTTGGGAGTCACAGAGTCTGCGCATGTCCTATTCACAGGATGTTTATGTTCTGATATTCCTTTCGTTTTTGTCAGACGGCCAGAGATGCTGACACAGAACGGTCACGTTTTCTTTTGTTCTGTTCAACACTAAATAAAGTCTGTAAATAATGCTCTTCTGCTCTTCTGCGGTGCAAGCTTTTGACTGTGCTTTCTGCTGAAAGAGGGTGCACCAGCCTAGGAATGTGGCTAGGAATTTCCAAAGGCTTTGTGCCCCTAACTGTTGGATCTGCGTGACTACGGGAGGCCGATGGAATCTCCGAACTCCGGCTTGGGGGCCATGATGGACGTTATCTCCCTGGCAGTTTCCCAACAAAGTGCACCTTGGTTTTGGAACACATTCAGTTTGAGAACCAAGGTACCACTGTATAATTAACTGGGGGGGGGGAGAGAACATTTGTGTAAAAAACAGAAGCCTTTCTAATAGGTTTAACGGGTGAAGAAATACCAAGAGATCTAAAAAGACAGTGTATTCTATTTATGCCAGAATGTTCTTAGCCCGGATGTGGAAGGAAGAGAAGGTCCCAACAAAAGAAGAGTGGATTATCAAAATGACTGTGAAGATCAGACATCAAGATGATAGGAAATTTAAGCAAAGAAAAAAGTTAAAAGGACAAAATGGGGAAAATAATGAAGATGAAATGTGAAAAAGCATGGTGCAAAAACCTTAAGGATATAACCATCGTTAGTTCAAAGATGGCAAAATTAAGGGAGAATGAGATAGGCAGGAGAAGTAAATATTTAAAAAACCAGAAGAGGGAAGCTGGGGGAGATTGGGATTCATGTATGCTGTCTGCAAGAATGATGTTTGTGTTGAATATAAAATGCTAAAACTTAATAAAAACTATTTATATATATAAAAAAATTAAACAAGAATGGGAAAAATTTATTGAATACCTTAAAGATACATATTTAGAAATAATAATAATAATAATAATAATAATAATAATAATAATAATAATAATAATTGTATCCCGCCCTCCCTGGCCGAAACCGGTCTTAGGGCAGCTAACATCAAATATATAACATTAGTATAAAATCAAACAATAATTAAATTACCTCCTAAAAACAAATCGGGATAAAATTAAAATCGAATTAGATGGTTTTCCACAGGCAGGATTGATATAACATTGATGAAGCCAAAGTAGCAAATAAGGAAATGGAATAGAACGAATCATTGTAATTACATGCAAGAAAAGATGGCAAAATATGGAAACGGGGGGTGGGGGGTGGGGGAGAGTCCAAGGGGTTTGTATAATCCCAGTATTGTATATATTGAAAATGTTTGGAGTGTATGGAAATAAAATGATAAAATAAAAAAACTGAATAATAATTGTCAGGGGTTCAGGAGCAGAGGCAAGGGCAAGGGAGGAAACAGAGAGCGAGGGGGAGGAGGCAGAAGAAAAGATGAGTGATGACGACGACCCGAGATCTCCGAGTCTTTCCAGTGAATCGGAAGATTCACAGAAAGGAGCACCAGTGGCCAGGGCAAGGGGGGAGCCTAGGGGGACACCCCAGCAAGATAGAGCCAGAGGGGACTCAGAGGAGAGCAGTTGGAAATCGGGACCAGCGTCACCGCCAGAGAGCAGGGAAGAGGAAGGGAGCCAGGGATTAAGCGCTGGCAGCTCACAACAGGGGGGAGGGCATGAGTCAGGAGTGGCCACACCTCCATCGGGGAGCGAAGAAACGGTCAGACGGAAAGTGGAAGGTTGGGCGCGCGCGCCAAGTTCAAATGCACAGGAAAGTGACGCAGTAGGCAGCCCTGAAAGAGAGCCAGGTCCTAAAGCCCGGCGCAAGGAGACAGGAGGGTCCGGGGGGTCGGCGTCAGAAGAATCCAGGAAGGAAGAGACCCCGGGGGGCAGAGGGACCCAGAGGAGAACAGTCAGGCGGAAAAGGTGGAGCAGGGCTAGGATATTAAGTTGGTGCACAAAGGGCGGAGACTCAGACGGAGCTTCGCCGATCTAGCCACTAGACGTAGAGTTGCACGCAGTAGCTTGAGAATGGAAACTGTAACTCAATAAAGACTTTTACTTAATGATCGCTGGCTAGCGTGATCCTCTGTGAGCTAGGATCTGGAAGCAGCTCTGACAGTAAGCTCCGTCTCCTAATTGTGGGCATCTACAGCCTCGAGGTGAGGAGAGAAGCAGGTGCCTACTAGCGAGCTCACGAACGGCAGACGACATGACGGCTGAGCAGCAGATAGCGGAACTCAGAGAAGCAGTGTCACAACTGAATGCCGAGGCTCTCGCATCCAGGAAGAGAGAGGAGGAGGCAGCTGCCGCCTGCAGGGATCTCCAGGTCAGGTTGGACATGCTTACTAAGCAAGGGCAACTGACACCCAAACAGGAGGGAATTGGGTTGGCGAGACGAACAGGCGGTCTGGTCTCTCACTTCGATGGGAATCTGCAACAGTACCCCAACTTTAGAGCAGATGTAATGTGTGCACTGCAACTGCTGAAAAAAGACTTTAGAGATGAGCAAGAGAAAGTGGGATTCATCATGTCCCATTTGCATGGAGATGCAAAAGCATGGCTGCGCAATTTGTGGAGGGATGGGGATCCGGCGCTCCAAAATGCGGATGCCTTTATTAAAGCGATGGATGGGTGTTTTTTATCAAGCATTGACGTGGATCTTGCTCGGCAGCAGATACATGGACTGAAGCAAGGGAGGGCCAGCGTAAGGCAGTATCATGCCCGCTTTTTCGCTTTGGTCAGTGCCCTGGAATGGGACAGAGATTCGGCTCCTGTAAGAGACCTGTTTTGGGAGGGATTGCACGGCTCGGTTAAAGATGAAATTGCGAGGGGGGAGAGACCCCGGACCACGCAGGAGATCGTTCAGAGGGCGCTGGCGGTGGGGGTGCGGCTGGAAGAACGTCCGTGGAGCAGGGACGAAGGGCGTGGCGGGCGCGAACCAGCCAGGGGCTCCTCCTTCCTTCCCAGAGAAGCAGCGCGTGCGCAATCCACGCATCCACCAGGAGGAGGGGTGGAACCTATGGAGGTTGGAAGTGCAAGGGCTCAGTCAGCAGCCAGAGCCCTAGCACCGGCAACAGTGAAAGCGAAGCCTCCTAGAGGGAACAGGAAGTGTTACATCTGCGATGATCCACAGCATATGGCGAAAGAGTGTCCCCAGAGGCTCCACAAGCACACTGCAGCCTCAGCAATGGTAACTGCAGCAACGCAGCAAGGAGTACCACAGCAGGGAAACGACGATGTCTGGCTGGAGGAAGAGGCACTGGGGCCCAGCCAGACGTGTCAGTGAAGCAGTCCCCAGAGATTTTACCGCCCATGGACCCCCTCCCGCCCAAACCAGTGGTGAGGCTCACCGCATCGCTCCAGCTGCCCAATGGAATCACCATGGACGTGCCAATCACCATGGACTCAGGAAGCAATGCGGACTTTATAGGGCAGGACTTTGTCGACCGGCACGCTATACAGTTGCTGCCTGCCACGCTACCCCTGCAGGTTGTCACGGTGGATGGCAGGGAGCTGCTAGGGGGGCAAGTGGTGAAGCAGACGCCACCAATGGTGATGCGGCTTGGGAATCACAGGGAAATCATCAGCTTCAACGTCACTCAACTATCGGACACGCCCATTGTATTGGGCATGAGTTGGCTGGACAAGCACAGCCCAACGCTGGCTTGGTACCAGAGGCAGCTGACCTTCGGCTCTTCCTTTTGTGCTGAACACTGCATCATGCCCCGGCAGGAAGGAGAGGAAGAGGAGTCACAGCTGCTGCTAGGCACGCTGCAAGCGATTCCCCACAAGTACGCAGAATTTTTGGAGGTTTTCTGCGAGAAGGAGGCAGACAGGCTGCCCCCCCACAGACCATATGACTGCAAAATTGACCTGCTGCCAGGGGCGGCGCTGCCTAAAGGAAAGCTGTATTCCATGTCTGAGGACGAACTGCAGGAACTCAAAGAGTTCATAGATCATAATTTGGAGCGCGGTTTCATCCGGGAGTCCAAGGCAGCGGGGGGCAGTCCTGTATTCTTTGTTAAGAAGTGGGACACGCCCCAAAAAAGGCTTGTAGTGGACTATCGCATCTTAAACAGTGTGACCAAGCCATCGGACTTCCCCATGCCCCGAATCGACGACCTCCTCGCAAAGGTACGGAAGGGCAGCGTGTTCACCAAGTTAGACCTGCGAGGGGCGTACAACCTCATTCGCATGCGGGAAGGAGATGAGTGGAAGACAGCCATGTTCACGCCACTGGGCACCTACGAATATAGAGTTATGCCTTTTGGATTGCAAAATGGCTCCCACGTTTTTCAAGCGTCCATGCATCACGTGTTGGCGGGGCTCCTCTACAAGACGTGCGTCTGTTTCTTAGATGACATCCTGATCTTTTCGGAATCGCAGCAGGAGCATGACAGACACGTCAAGGAAGTGCTGAGCAGGCTGCAGCAGCATAGGCTCTACGCCAAGCTGGAGAAGTGCCAATTCGACGTGACGGAGGTGGATTTTCTGGGCTACAAGTTGTCTGACAAGGGGCTCGCCATGGACAGCGCCAAGGTTCGAGCGGTGTTGGATTGGAAAAGCCCACGCAACCGGAAGGAGGTCCAACGGTTTGTCGGCTTCGCGAACTTCTATCGCAAGTTTATCAAAGGCTTCGCTATGCAGACAGCGGCCATCACGGACACGCTTAGCTCCAAGAAAAAGAAGTTCATCTGGACAGAGCAGGCGGAGCAGTCCTTTCAGGCACTCAAACGTCTCTTCGCGTCGGAAGAGCAGCTGCTGCATGTCGACCCCAGCAGGCCGATGAGGGTCGAGACAGACGCCTCGGACAGAGCCGTGGGAGCAGTCCTGCTGCAGAAAGACCCGCAGGGGGTTTGGCGTCCGGGAGCGTTTTACTCCAGGAAGCTCAGCAAGTCCGAACAGAACTACACCATCTGGGACAGGGAGTTGCTGGCCATTCATGCAGCGTTCAAAGCGTGGAGGCACTTCCTGATCGGCGCCAAGCACACGGTGCAGGTCTGCACGGACCACAAGAATCTGGAGCACTGGCGCACGGCACAGTTCCTGAACCAGAGGCAGATACGTTGGGCTGAGTTCTTTGCGAACTTCGACTTCCGAATAGAGTATGTCCCGGGGGACACCAACATCATGGCGGACGCTCTCTCCCGTAAGCCACAGTATCTGGAGGACGCCACGCCAGCGGCCGCCATGCACATCTTCGCACCAACAGTGTGGGCGTGCGCTGCGGCAACAGTGGACCTGGAGGCGGTGCGACGAGCGTTGCAGGATGACTCCTTCGCGCAAGCAAAGATGGCAGAGGTGCAAAGGGGCACGGCAGCGACCGATGAGTTCCAGCTGAGAGATGGATTGCTCATCCGTAAAGGGGCCATCTACGTGCCGGGAGACGAACTTCGCACCAAGGTACTGCAGCAGCTGCACGACGCGCCCACTGCCGGGCACTTCGGCAAGGAGAAGACGGTGGAATTAGTCGCCAGGGACTTCTGGTGGCCCGGAATGAGAGGGGAGGTCGCGGACTACGTGGCGAGGTGTGACACCTGCCAGAGGGCCAAACCAGTGCACAGACCGCCGGCCGGACTGTTGGAACCGCTGCAAACTCCGGTCGAACCATGGGAGAGAGTGGCCCTGGACTTTGTCACGGATCTGCCCAGCTCGAGGGGCAAGACGGCCGTGCTGGTGGTGGTGGACTTGTTCTCCAAGATGGCACATTTCATCCCGTGTGCTAAGGTGGCCACGGCGGAGCAAACCGCCAAACTGTTCATAGACCACGTGTTCAAGGTTCACGGTCTGCCACGGTCTATTCTGTCCGACCGGGGGCGGCAGTTCATCTCGAATTTCTGGCAGAAGCTGATGGGCTTCCTGAACGTCAAGATCAACCTGGCGTCGGCGAGACACCCGCAGACCAACGGGCAAGCGGAGCGGGTCAATGCCATCATGCAGCAGTACCTGAGATGTTATGCGAATCAACAGCCTGTGACGTGGGTGGATTACCTGCCGCTCGCCGAGTTCGCCTACAACAACACGAAGCACGTGTCCACGGGGGTCACGCCGTTCTTCGCCAACAACGGGAGGCACCCCAGAACCTTCCCGGGACTGGAAAGAATGGGGGAGGGGGAGCCGCAGACAGCAGATGCGTTCGCGTCGGAGTTGCAGGAGGTCCACGATCAGCTGCGGCGGCACCTGGAGCTGGCCAAACATGCATACAAGGTGCAGGCGGACAAACACAGAAGAGTTGGCGAAGAGATCCATGTGGGGGACTGGGTCTGGTTAGCAGCCCACGCAGTGCCGGCCAGGTCGTTGGCCAAGAAGAAGCTGGGGCATAAGCAACTGGGGCCCTACCAAGTCGAAGAGCAGGTCAACCCGGTGGCTTTCAGGCTGGCGCTTCCGGAGGGTTCCAGAATGCATCCGGTGTTCCACAGATCGGTGCTCACTCCCTACAAGGCACCGCACAGGTTTCAGGAACCCGGAACGGCACCGAGTCCGCTCAGAGAAAGAACCGGGCACGCGGGAGTGGCACAGGAGGAGCGCATCAACGAAGTCACGGAGATTTTGGACTCCAGATGGGGGGAAGAGGGGGTAGAATACCTTCTCGCCAAGGAGGGCACCCCGGCCAGTGCGAACAGCTGGGTGCCGGGCTACGCCTTGGACGAACCTCTGCTCAAAGACGAGTTTCATGCCCTCTTCCCACATAGACCAATGCCAGCAGACTTTTTCGACGACTGGCTTTTCACGCCCACGCTTTCTGCCAGCACGTTCCGGGGGTTCGACTCGGACGAGGACCCGATACGAGACGCCCGTTCCCCAGAGGGGTCACCCTCGGGATCTGCCTCTGAACCCTCGTTTTGGTGGGACGATAGACCAGAGGAGCAGTGGCGCAGGAAGTGGCTGGAAGGTCCAGGACGAGCAACGCCGCCAGGAGGAAGTGAGGGAGAGACGGACATGGACGTTTTCAGGGACGACCCTGGTTTCGAGCACGGCGGCACAGAGATGGAAGCGGAGGTGACCGTCGTCGACGAGAGCAGGGAGGAAGAACCGGGAGACTTCAGATGGAGGCCCGCCACGAGAAGCGAACTGTATCCGACGTTCGTCCCTCTGACACAGCAGCACCCAGCTCCCGCACCGGAAGGAGGGGAGGGGGGAACGGGGGGCTTCGAGGGGGGGATGGATGTCAGGGGTTCAGGAGCAGAGGCAAGGGCAAGGGAGGAAACAGAGAGCGAGGGGGAGGAGGCAGAAGAAAAGATGAGTGATGACGACGACCCGAGATCTCCGAGTCTTTCCAGTGAATCGGAAGATTCACAGAAAGGAGCACCAGTGGCCAGGGCAAGGGGGGAGCCTAGGGGGACACCCCAGCAAGATAGAGCCAGAGGGGACTCAGAGGAGAGCAGTTGGAAATCGGGACCAGCGTCACCGCCAGAGAGCAGGGAAGAGGAAGGGAGCCAGGGATTAAGCGCTGGCAGCTCACAACAGGGGGGAGGGCATGAGTCAGGAGTGGCCACACCTCCATCGGGGAGCGAAGAAACGGTCAGACGGAAAGTGGAAGGTTGGGCGCGCGCGCCAAGTTCAAATGCACAGGAAAGTGACGCAGTAGGCAGCCCTGAAAGAGAGCCAGGTCCTAAAGCCCGGCGCAAGGAGACAGGAGGGTCCGGGGGGTCGGCGTCAGAAGAATCCAGGAAGGAAGAGACCCCGGGGGGCAGAGGGACCCAGAGGAGAACAGTCAGGCGGAAAAGGTGGAGCAGGGCTAGGATATTAAGTTGGTGCACAAAGGGCGGAGACTCAGACGGAGCTTCGCCGATCTAGCCACTAGACGTAGAGTTGCACGCAGTAGCTTGAGAATGGAAACTGTAACTCAATAAAGACTTTTACTTAATGATCGCTGGCTAGCGTGATCCTCTGTGAGCTAGGATCTGGAAGCAGCTCTGATAATAATAATAATAATAATAATAATAATAATAATAATAATAAAAAAAAATTTATTTATATCCTGCCCTCCCCAGCCGAAGCCGGGCTCAGGGCGGCTAACAACAATCAAAATAGTCCAACATTTTAAAACATTCATTATAAAATTAATTAAATCAAATTAAAATCAAATTAATGGCAACCATCAAGCAAAATTCTGTGCAGGTTGCCAGATGAGGGAGTCAGTCTGCGCCCTGACCAAAGGCCTGGTGGAACAGCTCTGTCTTGCAGGCCCTACGGAAGGATGTCAGGTCCCACAGGGCCCTAGTCTCTTGTGACAGAGCGTTCCACCAGATTGGAGCCGCAGCCGAGAAGGCCCTGGCTCTAGTTGAGGCCAACCTAACCTCTCTGTGACCTGGGATCTTTAGGGTGTTTTTATTTGCAGACCGTAAATTTCTCTGTGGGACATACCAGGAGAGGCAGTCCCATAGGTACGAGGGTCCTAGGCCGTATAGGGCTTTAAAGGTTAAAACCAGCACCTTAAACCTGATCCTGTACTCCACCGGGAGCCAGTGCAGCTGGTACAGCACCGGATGGATATGATCTCGCAGCGAAGACCCCGTAAGGAGTCTCGCCGCGGCATTCTGCACCCGCTGGAGTTTCTGGGTCAGTCTCAAGGGCAGCACCACGTAGAGCGAGTTACAATAATCCAGTCTGGAGGTGACCGTCGCGTGGATCACAGTGGCTAGGTCAGGGTGAGAGAGATAAGGAGCCAACTGCTTAGCTTGGCGGAGATGAAAAAATGCCGCCTTTGTTATAGCTGTAATCTGCGCCTCCATGGAAAGGGAGGTGTCGAAGATTACACCCAAACTCTTAACGGACGATGCTGGCACTAATTGCACCCATGCAAGAGATGGGAGTTGCCCCCTCAATCCCATATCGCTCCGTCCCAGCCAGAGGACCTCTGTCTTCGAAGGATTTAACTTCAACCGGCTCCCACGTAACCATCCAGCCACAGCTTCCAGACATCTGGTCAGTGTATCTGGGGCCGAGTAAGGATGGCCATCCATCAACAGATAGAGTTGGGTGTCATCGGCATACTGATGGCAACCCAGCCCAAAACTTCGGACAAGCTGGGCGAGGGGGCGCATAAAGATGTTAAAAAGCATCGGGGAGAGTATCGCACTCTGAGGCACTCCACACACCAAGGAGTGGCGCGATGACAATTCCCCCCCAAGCGCCACCCTCTGTCCCCGACCGAAGAGAAACGAGCGCAGCCATTGAAGGACTGTGCCCTGGATCCCCACGTCGGCAAGGCGGTGGTCCAGAAGTTCGTGATCGACCATGTCGAAGGCTGCTGACAGGTCTAGAAGAATCAGCAGCCCCGACCCGCCTCGATCCAGCTGCCTGCGGAGATCATCTGTTAGGGTGACCAGAGCCGTCTCGGTCCCATGACCAGCGCGGAAGCCGGACTGGAATGGATCGAGAGCAGATGTTTCATCCAGAAACCTACCAAGCTGTTCAGCAACCGCTCTCTCAATCACCTTACCCAGGAATGGAAGATTCGAAACCGGGCGGTAATTGGATAGATCTAAAGGATCTAATGATGTTTTCTTTAAGAGCAGACACACCACTGCCTCCTTCAGTTCCCCTGGGAATATCCCAGTGCCAAGGGACAAATTGATGATATCCCCCAGGGGGGCCCGCACCTCGTCTGGACACGCTCTAATCAGCCAGGACGGGCACGGGTCAAGAGGACAGGTGGTGGGCTTTCCAGCTCGGAGGAGTCTGTCCACATCGGCTGGGGATATCCGGTCAAAGTGGTCCAATACTGGACCCGAGGACAGTCGAGGGGCCTCCAGTTCCTTTATTGTATCCAAATTGGCAGGGAGGTCATGGCGGAGCAACAGGACCTTCTCCGCAAAAAAGCTCGCAAATGCCTCGCAGCTGTGTGTCGAATTGTTATTTAAATTTGGCTGGCCTTCAAGGGACAAAAAATAAAATAAAAATAAAAATAAAAAATAAAAAACCTAAAAGAAAAAGAGAAAGTGCTTTATCCACAAGAGGAGAGCTTTCCCACAGGCACCAGACCAGCGCATGAGGAGTAATAATAATTATTAACAACAGCAACAATAATTTATTATTTATACCCAGCCAGTCTGGGCGGCTTCCAGCAAAAGATTAAAATACAGTAAGGAGGAGCTCTTTCAATCTATTTTCCCCATGGCTTTGGAAGCTCACCTGATGGCCTCCTTGTAGTGCATGAGGGCCTCCTGGAGCTTCCCCTGCTGTTGCAAAACACTGGCTAAATTTGAATGCGCAGCTGCAAACTCCGGGAAGACCTGCGGGGAAGAAGCTCACTCTTAGTTTCCCTGAGAAGCATTCTAAAGAGACGGAGGCCGCTCTTTGAGGCTCAAAGGTTGTGGGCGTGAAATAAATCCTCATTTGGATTGACTTGCAAAAATTAAGGAGGAGGAGGAACCTATGGACTGCCTTTTTAGCATGCATAGGAAATACTGTTGGGAGATCAGACTGTCAAATGACCAATGCCGTATTTTAAAGAGCCCCTCTTTGATGCTCAAATGTGGCAGGGGCTGGCTGCAAAATAAATCACCGTTTGGAATGATTTGTGGTAATAATAATAATAATAATAATAATAATAATAATAATAATAATAATAATGGGCCTATGAACTGCCTTTTTCGTGTCAGTGTTTGTAAAAAAGCAAAAAAAAGAAGGAAAGGGTTCTGACCTCCCTTTATCTCCTCAGCCTGGTCCTCGGACCCTTGTCGGCACAAAAAGAGTCCTTGAGAATATCCTTGCAGAGTTTCATTAAAAGTCTTTGTGCAAAACACGACTGAATAACTATACACACCAGCACCAACCAACCCAAACACCAGCCACACCAACAAACTAACATCTCTCACTTATATATATACAGATTGAGGCAGACCGCTGAGTCATGCTGACCCAGCTTTATTCACATTAAAGAAACAGCGGCCATTTTAGCCGTGACATTTCGTACGCATAGGAAATACTGTTAGAAAATAAGACTGTCAGGGGATCAAGCTCAGCCGACACAGAGAACAGCATGTGCCCAGCTTTTATTTCAATTTCTGTACCGTTCCTTAACACCTTGCATTGTTCTTCTGATGAAAAAGCAGATTTTTGGTCATTCCAGGAGGCCTAGGAATATAAAAAGGGGGACAGACCCTCTTCCTTCCAAAAGGGACTTATCGGACCATGCTTTGTCGAGCCTCAAAATGCTACTTCACTTTCACTTCTTCACCATTATTTCCGTTATTGATCAAGAAAAATTTGATCGGCGATTTTTAAAAAGACCCAGACTAGGAGTCCAGGGTATGCATGCCTAACCCTTATATGTCAATTTAATTGTTGTAATTCTCCACGCACGTACCTCAAGAGCTTTCCGGTAGAGGCGGACAGCCTTCTCGATATTCCCTTGTTCTCGCTTGATGTTCGCCAGGTTATTAAGAGAATCCGCGTGAGTCGGACATAAACGGAGAGCTGTATTGTAGCATTCCTCGGCTTCGGCAACCTTCGAAACACAAAACAGAGTTTTTACACGAATATTAGTATGTCTTTCACAGGAGCCCAAAAGGCTGCTCTGTGATGTGATGGCTGGATTGAGGTTTGATACGGCCCCTCAGCTCCTGACGGTAACTTGGTATTAGAGCGGTTCATAAAAAACTCTTTTTTTGAAAATGCCTGCTCCAAAGTTCTTCTCTTACCAACAGTAGAGATTATATAGCTATATCTGGAATGGCATGCATATCAGTTAATATCTTTTATATATATATGCCAGCTGTCCTTTGTCAACAACCAATTGTTGCTGTTTTTTATATTGAATATATGCTATATGGTAACTGTTGCACCTCATAGGTAACTCAAGCCTTCTGCACGTCACAAAAGATGTATTTTATCAAAGTCATTGTTGAACTGAAATACAATTAAGAAGTATATTAATAGTGAAATGCAATTAAGAAGAAGCATATTAACAGTAAAACCCCACAATTGTTGAGCCTTTTTTAAGGATTTGACCCCAGAGGTGCTGACCTTTTTTTAGGATTAAAGTTCTTGAGCTTTTTGGGGGGAAGTTTTGCCCTAGTAAATAAACCGCCACGAGGGCCGGATTAAATCGACCAGAGGGCCAGATTAGGCCCCTGAACTGGACTTTGGACATGCCTGGTCTAAAAGAACATTGGGAAAATTTAAAACAATTTATTGAATGTACAGCACTAATTAAAAATTTAACGAAGGTGACGTATAGGTGGTATTTGACGCCGACTAAACTTGCTAAAATATATATAACTCAAGATAAGGCACGCTGTAGCACCCTGCTTGTGGTTAACGCTTAGCTGGAATGAAATATTCAACGCAGCAACAGAGAAATTAAAATAATAATTTATTTGTCAGACAAATAAATGAGAGGCACAGTGGTATATGGTTACCAAGCTCTGGCCTGGCCTCCTGCCATTATGGCCAGCACTTATATTCCCTTAATCCAGCCCCCTTTGCTCCTCCTGTGGCTGCCTCTGTTCAATCAGCCTGGTTGAATTTCCTATTGGCTGATTGCTATAACCAATTCTAAAAGATACACCCATATCCTCCTGTCCTTATATGTCCTTATATGGAACACAAAGAGCTATATATTGTTACATCTATAAATGACAAATAAGTAGTAATATATCTTACATGTGTCTCAACAAGGAATCTTAATTACCAGCTCACCTCTTGCCTTCCTTGCCCTCCAAAACAGATGGTTAATAATTTTAAATTTTTATCTTGAACAGATGTCAGAGACCTTGGGTTCATATTCTCATGCATCATCAATGAAATATCTCCTTTTGGAGGTCTTTAAACAAAGGCGTGACAGCCATTTGTCATGAGTGCTCGATTGGCGTCTCCTGTCTGGCAGGGGGCTAGGCTGGTGGCTGACTTAATTTCAGGATAAATACAACTCTTACAACTATATGAAATAAGAATCTAGCATTTCTTAAATCTTTTGCATAATTACATTTAAGCCAGCATATTTCATACATTATCATAGATAGCTTTTTAGAAGGATAAACTTCCTCAAAGTAAAAAGGAAGGAACAGTTTACAGCCTCAAAATAAAATAGGAAAAAAGCCTCTTCCCCTGTTTACACTCCCCCCCTTCTCCAGCCAGTTGCTTTGTTTTCCATGTGCTCTTGGCCTTTTGTCCTGTGGCTCAAGTTTAACGGTTTTATTTTACTATTTACCCATTCCTAATTATGTTTGGTCTATGTAACCTTTTTTACGACTTTGAGAATTGTTTTCTGCTATAAATCAAGGGGCCCCTTGTCTAGGAGGAAAACATTGCCAAGGTTCTCTAAACAGCTGGCATGAAACATTTGAAAATCTAAGCCCATTTAATTTAGGAACCTGATCAAGATATAAGCCAATATATGCCTTGATTAAAAATGCAGTCTATATTCAGATGCCACAACGCTAGAAGTGCAAGGAGAAGGAAGGGAATTTCGTCCATAGGTGGTGGATGTGCACTAAAGTCAAAGTCTACTGGGATATGATTTACAAAGAATTGAAAAAGATCTTTAAATATACTGTTATTAAAAAAACCAGAGGCTAATTTTTGAAAGTGATTTACAAATGCTAAAGTAAATTGTTTTAAGTAGAGTAAGAAGGTAAATAGGGCGATATATGTTCAGGTAGGCAGCTGTGGTGGTCTAACGCAGTTGAAATATATAAAAAATATATAAATTGTCCAGTAGCACATTGCAGACCAACTCAGTTTGGTCTTGGTAGAAGCTTTTGTATCTGAAGAAGTGGACCTGCATACAAAAAATTATACCAAGAAGAAGCCAAGTTTAGCAAGCCCTGTTTAGGGAAGCTTTTAATGTTTGACGGACTATTGTATTTTAATATTTTGTCGCCAAGAGTGGCTGGGGAAACCCAGCCAGATAGGCGGGGTATAAATTTATTATTATTATTATTATTATTATTATTATTATTATTATTATTATTATTATCATCAGGTGCTACTGGACAATTTTTAAAGGGTGATATAGAAATGCTAAGAGGATCGTGACTGCTTAAGAAAGCCAGGGAGTGGGAGCGGGGGAGGGGGGAGGGGAGTCGACGCTTGGTATGAGCAAAGTTGTATGTGACGATATGACAAAGGAAAAAATAAAAGAGGACTTCTTCTAGGTTCTGTACCCCAAATCCCCCCCCCCCAAAGAGCCCAATTTCGAGGTCACCATCATCCGGAAGGCTTTTTTCAGCAAACCCTCTGACATACAGAAAGCAAAAGGGACCGGTTTCATTTTCTTTTTTTAATTTTTATTTTATTTATAACATAGTCCACAACAACTCATACATACAAACAGACCCACCACCATTGACTAATTATCAAAATTAAACTCCTATCCCCTTACACAAAGAAAACATAACATAAAAATAAAAGACTTTATTCTGTTAAATGGCCGCCTTATTTACCTCTTGTATACTATTTCTTTTGTATGGGATTATTACAATTTTTCCTAATTATGACTTAAACCACAAAGTCTCCTGTAGAAATTAATTGAAACAAGTCCAAGTGTATATTTTGGGGCACTGTTTGGTAAAGTATTCTCTGCATTTTCCCCATTCCTTTTGGAATTCTTGTCTGGGTTGTGCCCTAATTGTCTCTGTTAATCTGGCCAATTCAGCATTTGGTAAAAGCCTAAGAAAAAGCTAAACAACTTCAATCCTAAAAAAAGTTCAACAATTTAAACCCTAAGAAAAGAGCTCAACAACTTCAATCCTTAAAAAAAGTAAACAACTTTGGTCGGCCCTTATGGCCCTTCACTTCATCAAATCTGGCCCTCTTTGAAAAAAGTTTGGACACCACTGCCTAATAGGAAAGTTTCTGTATTTTTTTTTCACAGGCCCACCAGAAATGTATAAGTGTCCCTTCTTCTTTACTGCACCTCCAGCACAGTTTTTTTGTTTTATACATTTTAGCTATTTTGGCAGGTGTTAAGTACCATCTATAAAACATCTTTTATATAGATGTTCCCCCCCACCCCAAGGCAAAAGGGACCAGTTTCTTACGCTGCCTTTCTCTTTCAGCGCGTTGGCCAGGTTGCAGTAGGCGTCAGGGAAGTGGGGCTGGAGCTCAATGGCCCTCTTGTAGGTATCGACTGCCAGATCGATCAGCCCCTGTTCGTAATACACACATGCCAGGTTGCCGTGGACAACAGCGTGGTTGGGACTCAGGCTCAGGGCCCGTAGGTAGGCTGCAACGGCTCTGAAATGAGATCAAGGACTGGTTCAGTTTCATTGTCACCAGGGTGGATAAAAATCTGTTTTTTTAAAAAATAAAATGCTTTGGGAGGACGATTAAGGGGATCGAGGCGGGCCGGGACTGCTGATTCTTTTAGATTTGTTAGCGGCCTTCGACATGGTCGATCACAAACTTTTGGACCACCGCCTTGCCAACGTGGGGATTCAGGGCACAGTCAGACAATGGCTGTGCTCCTTTATCTCAAGTCGGGGACAGAGGGTGGCGCTAGGGAGGGAGTTGTCGCTGCGGCACTCCTTGTTGTGTGGAGTGCCGCAGGGCACAATCCTTTCCCAGATGCTTTTCAATATCTTTATGCGCCCCCTTGCCCAGATTGTCCGGAGTTTAGGGCTGAGTTGTCGTCAATATGCTGATGACACCCAACTTTATCTGTCAATGGACTCGGCCCCAGACACACTGACCAGATGCTTGGAAGCCGTGGCTGGGTGGCTGCGTGGGAGCCAGTTGAAGTTAAATCCTTCGAAGACAGAGGTCCTCTGGCTGGGTCAGGACAACATGGGGTTGGGGGGCCAACTCCCATCTCTTGTGGGGGCGCAATTAGTGCCAGAGCCTTCTGTCAAGAGCTTGGGTGTAACCTTCGATGCCTCTCTTTCCATGGAGGCACAGGTTGCAGCCACAGCAAAGGTGGCATTTTTCCACCTCCACCGTATTAAGGAATTGGTTCCTTACCTTTCTCGCCCTGATCTGGCCAGTGATCCATGCGATGGTCACCTCCAGGCTTGATTATTTTAACTCGCTCTATGCTTAGACTCACTCTGACACCCTATATGGGATTTGGTATATAAATTTTCCCGTGGCTTTTTTTGCTGGCCCATGTAGCACCAGCATGGATAGCTGGCTTGGGTGAATAGCTGATGTTTCCTCCCTTTGTAGTCTTGATGAGGCTGCATTTTAAGCTGTATTTTAATTAACTGGGTTTTTTTTCTATTCTATTTTATTGTAATTTATATTTGGTGTTAGCCGCCCTGAGCCCGGCCCTGGCCAGTGAGAGCGGGGTAGAAATAAATAAATAAATAAATAATTCAGGGAAGAATTATTTGTTTTAAGTTTTTCATGTGTGCGAAAACTCAGTCCAAGTTTTTCTTGGGGAAAAAATGTTTCAGCACATCAGTTAAGCAACATGGATACATATGCTACCATGTTACTGTTTTAGTGAAATAAATTGCTTAAATTGTTATGAAGGAAATGTTTCTTTTCTCCTTCCAATCAAGTACAGCAGAAAAGTTGTTCAAATAAAAAGTGTTCACTTATTAAAACTCACCATCATTTCGTCACAATCGGGCTGTATATAGCAGAACCAAATCATTTTGATATAACTGAGAAAAGACTCTGAAGTTAGGATTCCAAAAAGGAAACCTGCCTCCGATTGTCAATATTAAGAGGATGCCAGCAAGGCTGAACCTTCCGGTAAAAGGGGGATTTAAATCAAGTCTTATGGATTTGGGATTTAAATCAATTTGCTTTAAATAAAATCAACCCTCTAGGCAACAATGGGAGTTAGTTTGGGTATGGGTGCTGTCAGAGCTGCTTCCAGATCCTAGCTCACAGAGGATCACGCTAGCCAGCGGTCACTTTATAAAAGTCTTTATTGAGTTACAGTTTCCATTCTCAAGCTGCTGCATGCAGCTCTACGTCTTATGAGTTAGACCGGCGAAGCTCCGTCTGAGTCTCCGCCCCCTGTACACCAGCTTAATACCCTAGCCTTACTCCACCTTTTCCGCCTGACCGTTCTTCTCTGGGTCCCTCTGCCCCCCATGGTCTCTTCCTTCCTGGACTCTTCTGACGCTGACCCCCCGGACCCTTCTGTCTCTTTGCGTCGGGCTTTAGGACCTGGCTCCCTTTCCGGGCTGCTTACTGCGCCACCTTCCTGTGCATTTGAACTTGGCGCGCGCGCCCAACCTTCCACTTTCCGCTTGACCGTTTCTTCGCTCCCCGATGGAGGTGTGGCCACTCCTGACTCATGCCCTCCCCCCTGCTGCGAGCTGCCAGAGCTCGATACCTGGCGCCCTGTTGGTGACGCTGGCCCCGATTTCCAACTGCTGCCCTCTGAGCCCCCTCTGGAACTTTCTTCCTGGGGTGTCCCCCTAGGCTCCCCCCTTGCTCTGGCCACTGGCGCTCCTTTCTGTGAATCTTCTGATTCACTGGAAAGACTCGGAGATCTCGGGTCGTCGTCATCACTCATCTTTTCTTCGGCCTCCTCCCCCTCGCTCTCTGTTTCCTCCCTTGCCCTCGCCTCTGCTCCTGAACCCCTGACATCCATCCCCCCTCGAAGCCCCCCTGCCCCCTCCCCTCCTTCCGGTGCGGGAGCTGGGTGCTGCAATGTCATGGGGACGAATGCCGGATACAGTTCGCTTCCCGTGGCGGGCCTCCAACTGAAGACTTCCGGTTCTTCCTCCCTGCGCTCGTCGACAACTGTCACCTCCGCTTCCATCTCTGTGCCTCCGTGCTCGAACCCAAAATCCTCCCCGTACATGTCCACGTCCGTCTCCGCCTCAGTCATTCCCGGGTCCGTCGCTCGACCTGGAACCTCCAGCCACTTCCTGCGCCACTGTTCCTCTGGTCTATCGTCCCACCAATACGAGGGTTCTGAGGCAGATCCTGCGGGCGACCCCTCCGAGGAACGTGTGTCCATTGTCGGTTCCTTGTCCGAGTCGAACCCCTGGAACGTGCTGGTTGAAAGCGTCGGTGTGAAAAGCCAATCGTCGAAAAAGTCTGCTGGCATGGGCCTGTGTGGGAAGAGGGCATGAAACTTGTCTTTGAGCAGAGGTTCCTCCAAAGCGTAGCCCGGCACCCAGCTGTTGGCACTGGCCGGGGTGCCCTCTCTGGCGAGAAGGTATTCTACTCCCTCTTCTCCCCATCTCGAGTCCAAAATCTCTGTGACTTCGTTGATGCGCTCCTCCTGTGGCACTCCCCTTTGCTCGGTTCCCTCTCGGAGCGGACTCGGCGCCGTTCTTGGTTCCTGAAACCTGTGAGGTGTCTTGTAGGGAGTGAGCACCGATCTGTGGAACACCGGGTGCATCCTGGAGCCTTCCGGAAGCGTCAGCCTGAAGGCTACCGGGTTGACCTGCTCTTCGACTTGGTAGGGTCCCAGTTGTTTATGCCCTAGTTTCTTCTTCGCTAACGACCTGGCCGGCACTGCGTGGGCTGCTAACCAGACCCAGTCTCCCACATGGATCTCTTCGCCAACCCTCCTGTGTTTGTCCGCTTGTACCTTGTATGCGTGCTTAGCCAGCTCCAGGTGCCGCCGAAGCTGATCGTGGACCTCCTGCAACTCCGACGCGAACGCGTCTGCTGTCTGCGGCTCCCCCTCCCCCATTCTTTCCAGTCCCGGGAAGGTTCTGGGGTGCCTTCCGTTGTTGGCGAAGAACGGCGTCACTCCCGTGGACACGTGCTTCGTGTTGTTGTAGGCGAACTCGGCGAGAGGCAGGTAATCCACCCACGTCGTGGGCTGTTGATTCGCATAACATCTCAGGTACTGCTGCATGATGGCATTGACCCGCTCCGCTTGTCCGTTGGTCTGCGGGTGTCTAGCCGAAGCCAGGTTGATCTTGACGTTCAGGAAGCCCATCAGCTTCTGCCAGAAGTTCGAGATGAACTGCCGCCCCCGGTCGGACAGTATAGACCGCGGCAGACCGTGAACCTTGAACATGTGATCTATGAACAGTTTGGCGGTTTGTTCCGCCGTGGCCACCTTTGCACACGGAATGAAATGTGCCATCTTGGAGAACAAGTCCACCACCACTAGCACTGCCGTCTTGCCTCTCAAGCTGGGCAGATCCGTGACAAAGTCCAGGGCCACTCTCTCCCATGGTTCGAACGGGGTTTGCAGCGGTTCCAGCAGTCCCGCCGGCGGTCTGTGTACTGGTTTGGCCCTCTGGCAGGTGTCGCACCTCGCCACGTAGTCCGCGACTTCCCCTCTCATTCTGGGCCACCAGAAGTCTCTGGCGACTAATTCTATCGTCTTCTCTGTGCCAAAGTGCCCAGCGGTGGGCGCGTCGTGCAACTGCTGCAGTACCTTGGCGCGAAGATCGTCCCCCGGCACGTAGATGGCCCCTTTACGGAGGAGTAATCCGTCTCGAACCTGGAACTCGCCGGTCGCAGTCGTGCCCCTGTGTGCCTCTGCCATCTTCGCTCTCGCGAAGGAGTCGTCTTGCAACGCACGTCGAACCGCCTCCAGGTCAACAGTCGCGGAAGCGCACGCCCACGCTGTCGGTGCGAAGATGTGCATGGCCGCCGCTGGCGTCGCCTCCTCGAGGTATTGCGGTTTACGGGAGAGGGCGCCCGCCATGATGTTGGTGTCCCCCGGGACATACTCTATGCGGAAGTCGAAGTCCGCAAAGAACTCTGCCCAACGTATCTGCCTCTGGTTCAGGAACCTCGCCGTGCGCCAGTGCTCCAGGTTCTTGTGGTCCGTGCGGACCTGCACCGTGTGCTTGGCTCCGATCAGGAAGTGCCTCCACGCCTTAAAGGCTGCATGAATGGCCAACAACTCCCTGTCCCAGATGGTGTAGTTCTGTTCTGACTTGGTGAGCTTCCTGGAGTAGAACGCTCCCGGTCTCCACGCCCCCTGCGGGTCTTGCTGCAACAGCACAGCTCCCACGGCTCTGTCCGAGGCGTCCGTCTCCACCCTCATCGGTCTGCTGGGGTCGACGTGTAGTAGCTGCTCTTCCGACGCGAAGAGACACTTGAGTGCCTGAAAGGACTGCTCCGTCTGCTCCGTCCAGATGAACTTCTTCTTCTTGGAGCTGAGCGTGTCTGTGATGGCCGCCGTCTGCATCGCAAACCCCTTGATAAACTTGCGATAGAAGTTCGCAAAGCCGACAAACCGCTGGACCTCCTTTCTGTTGCGCGGACTTTTCCAATCCAAAACCGCGTGAACCTTGGCGCTGTCCATGGCGAGCCCCTTGTCGGACAACCTGTAGCCCAGGAAGTCCACCTCCGACACGTCGAACTGGCATTTTTCCAGCTTGGCGTAGAGCTTATGCTGCTGCAGTCTGCTCAGCACTTCCTTGACGTCTCTGTCGTGATCCTGCTGCGAGTCAGAAAAGATGAGTATGTCGTCAAGAAAACAGACACACTTCTTGTAGAGGAGCCCCGCCAGCACGTGATGCATGAAAGCATGAAAACAGTGGGAGCCATTTTGCAATCCAAACGGCATAACTCTGTATTCGTAGGTGCCCAGGGGCGTGAACATGGCCGTCTTCCACTCATCGCCTTCCCGCATGCGAATGAGGTTGTATGCCCCTCGCAGGTCCAACTTGGTGAAGACGCGTCCCTTGCGCACCGTCGCGAGGAGGTCGTCTATCCTGGGCATGGGGAAGTCCGATGGCGCGGTCACCGCGTTCAAGGTCCGGTAGTCCACCACGAGCCTTTTTTGGGGCGTGTCTTTCTTCCTGACAAAGAATACAGGACTGCCCCCCACTGCCTTGGACTCTCGGATGAAACCGCGCTCCAAATTGTGATCTATGAACTCCTTGAGTTCCTGTAATTCGTCCTCCGACATGGAATACAGCTTTCCTTTTGGTAACGCCGCCCCTGGTAGGAGGTCAATCTTGCAGTCGTATGGTCTGTGGGGGGGGGGTAGCTTGTCCGCCTCCTTCTCGCAGAAAACCTCCAAAAATTCTGCGTACTTGTGGGGAACCGCTTGCAGCGTCCCTAGCTGCAGCTGCGACTCCTCTTCCTCTCCTTCCTGCCGCGGCAGGATGCAGTGTTCAGCACAATAGGAAGAGCCGAAGGTCAGCTGCCTCTGGTACCAAGCCAGCGACGGGCTGTGCTTGTCCAGCCAACTCATGCCCAATACAATAGGCGTGTCCGATAGTTGAGTGACATTGAAGCTGATGACTTCCTCGTGATTCCCAAGTCGCATCACCATTGGTGGCGTTTGCTTCACCACTTGCCCCCCTAGCAGCTCCCTGCCATCCACCGTGACAACCTGCAGGGGCAGTGTGGCGGGCAGTAACTGTATAGCGTGCCGGTCGACGAAGTCTTGCCCTATAAAGTCCGCATTGCTTCCTGAGTCAATGGTGATTGGCACGTCCATGGTGAGGCCATTGGGCAGCTGGAGCGATGCAGTGAGCCGCACTACTGGTTTGGGCGGGAGGGGGTCTGTGGGCTGCAAAATCTCTGGGGACTGCTTCACTGACACGTCTGGCTGGGCCCCAGTGCCTCTGTCTCCAGCCAGACTCCGTCGTTTCCCTGCTGTGGTTCTCCTTGCTGCGTTGCTGCAGTTACCATTGCCGAGGCTGCAGTGTGCTTGTGGATCCTCTGGGGACACTCTTTCGCCATATGCTGGGGATTGTCGCAGATGTAACACTTCCGGTTCCCTCTAGGAGGCTTCGCTTTCACTGCTCCCGGTGCTAGGGCTCTGGTTGCTGACTGAGCCCTTGCAGCTCCAACCTCCATAGGTTCCGCTCCTCCTCCTGGCGGAGGCGTGGATTGCGCACACGCTGCTTCTCTGGGAAGGAAAGAGTAGCCTCTGGCTGGTTCGCGCCCTCCACGCCCTTCGTCCCTGCTCCATGGACGTTCTTCCAGACGCACCCCAACCGCCAGCGCCCTCTGAACGATCTCCTGCGTGCTCCGGGGTCTCTCCCCCCTTGCAATTTCGTCTTTAACCGCGCTGTTCACTCCTTCCCAAAACAGGTCTCTGACCGGAGCCGAATCTCTGTCCCATTCCAGGGCACTGACCAATGCAAAAAAGCGGGCATGATACTGCCTTACACTGGCCCTCCCTTGTTTCAGTCCATGTACCTCCTTCCGGGCAAGATCCATGTCTATGCTTGATAAAAAGCACCCATCCATCGCTTTAATAAAGGCATCCGCATTTTGGAGCGCCGGATCCTTATCTCTCCACAAATTGCGCAGCCATGCTTTAGCATCTCCATGCAAATGGGACATGATAAATCCCACCTTCTCTTGCTCATCTCTAAAGTCTTTGTCCAGCAGTTGCAGTGCACACATTACATCTGCTCTAAAGTTGGGGTACTGTTGTAAATTCCCATCGAAGTGAGAGACTAGACCGCCTGTTCGTCTCCCCAACCCAATGCCCTCCGGTCTGGGTGTCAGTTGCCCTTGCTTCGTAAGCATTTCCAACCTGACCTGGAGATCCCTGTAGGCGGCAGCTGCGTCCTCCTCTCTCTTCCTGGATGCAAGTATCTCGGCATTCAGGCGTGTCACTGCTTCTCTGAGATCCGCTATCTGCTGTTCGGCCGTCATATTGTCTGCCGTTCGTGAGCTCGCTAGTAGGCACCCGCTTTCTCTCCTCTCCGCGAGGCTGTAGATGCCCACAACTGAAGAGACGGAGCTTACTGTCAGAGCTGCTTCCAGATCCTAGCTCACAGAGGATCACGCTAGCCAGCGGTCACTTTATAAAATCTTTATTGAGTTACAGTTTCCATTCTCAAGCTGCTGCGTGCAGCTCTACGTCTTATGAGTTAGACCGGCGAAGCTCCGTCTGAGTCTCCGCCCCCTGTACACCAGCTTAGTACCCTAGCCTTACTCCACCTCTTCCGCCTGACCGTTCTTCTCTGGGTCCCTCTGCCCCCCGTGGTCTCTTCCTTCCTGGACTCTTCTGACGCTGACCTCCCGGACCCTTCTGTCTCTTTGCGTCGGGCTTTAGGACCTGGCTCCCTTTCCGGGCTGCTTACTGCGCCACCTTCCTGTGCATTTGAACTTGGCGCGCGCGCCCAACCTTCCACTTTCCGCTTGACTGTTTCTTCGCTCCCCGATGGAGGTGTGGCCACTCCTGACTCATGCCCTCCCCCCTGCTGCGAGCTGCCAGAGCTCGATACCTGGCGCCCTGTTGGTGACGCTGGCCCCGATTTCCAACTGCTGCCCTCTGAGCCCCCTCTGGAACTTTCTTCCTGGGGTGTCCCCCTAGGCTCCCCCCTTGCTCTGGCCACTGGCGCTCCTTTCTGTGAATCTTCTGATTCACTGGAAAGACTCGGAGATCTCGGGTCGTCGTCATCACTCATCTTTTCTTCGGCCTCCTCCCCCTCGCTCTCTGTTTCCTCCCTTGCCCTCGCCTCTGCTCCTGAACCCCTGACAGGTGCAACCACTAAACTGAGAATATAAGACGTAATGTGATTATACGCAAAACCAATAAAAAACATTTATATAAAAAAGAGAATATAAGCTCTATGCCTATTTGCTTACCTGTCAAATATACGCGCCTCCTTCAAGACGTTCCCCAGATTAATGTAAGCATCCAGGAAGTTGGGGTCCAGGGTCACCGCCTGAAAATATTTAAGATAATAGATTTTTGTTACTAATACAGTCATACCTCAGGTTGAAGTAGCTGCGGGTTAAGCATTTTCGGGTTGTGCTCCGTGGCGACCTAGAAGTAACAGAGCGCGTTACTTCCGGGTTCTGCAGCTTGCGCACGTGCAGACACTCAAAATGATGCCACACGCATCTACGGAAGCAGCAAATTGTGACCCGAGCATGTTCGCTTCAGGATGCGAACGGGGCCCCGGAACGGATCCCGTTCGCATCCAGAGGTACCACTGTATAACAGCATGGTTACTTTTAAATAAGTGGGTCAACTTTGACCTAGGCTGCCTCCTACCTACCTTCCTACCTTATCGATCTACCGACTTTATCTTATTATCTATCTACTTGCCTATCTATCTATCTATCTATCTATCTATCTATCTATCTATCTACCTACCCTATCTATCAAATCTATCTACCTACCTACCATCTAATCCAGGTGTGGCCCAACTTGGCCCTCCAACCCCCATCATCCCTACCTAACAGGACCAGTGGTCAGGGACAATGTGAGTTGTAGTCCCAAAACAGCTGGAGGGCCAGGTTTGGCCATGCCTGAATCTATCTACCTACTCAATCAATCAATCTAACTAACTAATCTATCTATCCATCTACCAACCTTTCTTATATATGTATCTATCTAATCTACCTACCTAATCTATCTATCTAATCTAATCTAATCTAATCTAACTATCTATCATCTATCTAATCTATCTATGCAAGGAATATCAACTGTACGAGAAATGGTACCAACTAATGGTACTAACAGGACACCGGAGGCCCATTGCAGCTGAAAAAATGCCTCCAGTTTTAATATAAAAAAGAATGGGAAACGTTTATTGCATATTGACAAAAGCAGTGCACACAGGTTAATACATTAGCAGGATTAATTTTTTTTAAAAAACCCACCTGTAATGGTTAAATTTAAAGTAGAATCATAGAATCATACAGCTGGAATAGACCACAAGGGCCATCGAGTCCAACCCCCTGCCAAGCAGGAAACACCATCAGAGCACTCCTGACATATGGTTGTCAAGCCTCTGCTTAAAGACCTCCAAAGTAGGAGACTCCACCACACTCCTTGGCAGCAAATTCCACTGTCAAACAGCTCTTACTGTCAGGAAGTTCTTCCTAATGTTTAGGTGGCATCTTCTTTCTTGTAGTTTGGATCCATTGCTCCGTGTCCGCTTCTCTGGAGCAGCAGAAAACAACCTTTCTCCCTCCTCTATGTGACATACTTTTCTATATTTGAACATGGCTATCATATCACCCCTTAACCTCCTCTTCTCCAGGCTAAACATGCCCAGCTCCCTTAGCCGTTCCTCATAAGGCATCGTTTCCAGGCCTTTGACCATTTTGGTTGCCCTCCTCTGGAGTAAGGACAGTCCCCGGATTTACAAATCAGTCCCCATACAAAATCCATTTAAGTTGAAAAGTATCCCCGGACTCATTGAAAAAAAATCTGATAACCTTAAATTAGTGATGAAGATTTTATTGAAGAAGAAGAAGAGTTTGGATTTGATATCCCGCCTTTCACTCCCTTTAAGGAATCTCAAAGCGGCTAACATTCTCCTTTCCCTTCCTTCCCCACAACAAACACTCTGTGAGGTGAGTGGGGCTGAGAGACGTCAGAGAAGTGTGACTGGCCCAAGGTCACCCAGCAGCTGCATGTGGAGGAGTGGAGACGCGAACCCGGTTCCCCAGATTATGAGTCTACCGCTCTTAACCACTACACCACACTGGCTCTCCAGTGATGATAATGAATGATGATAATACAAAGGAACCAGGGGAGGCAAGTCAAATAATCCCATAATGTGGGATTAACATTGATTGTGTATACAGTTGTTTTTTTAAAAAATATTATTTAATTTAATGATTTGGTTTTTTGTGAAAACTAAAAAAATATTATACAGTGGTAGCTTGGGTTAAGTACTTAATTCGTTCCGGAGGTCTGTTCTTAACCTGAAATTGTTCTTTTTTAAAATAATAATAATAATTTTTATTAAATTTTCCTATTTACAAATTCGCCATCCCAAACAGTATTCACAAATTTCAACTTTTTGGACTTCCACGAGCTTTTCCACCAATCCATATTTTCTATTTTTATGCATTCTCTAAATTTATATTGCCATTTAATATTATCCTTTCAGTTCTATTTCTTTTTTACAATACATCTTTAACTTTCACAAAGCCTCTTTAAATCCCACTAGCGTTGTCTGTTCGTCACATATGCTTTTCCGATAATCTGTAAACTTTCCCGAGTCCTCGATGAACTTGTGATCCCATTGATATCTAATCTTCCCAGTCAGTTTATCCAGTTCTGCATAGTCCATAAGTTTCATTCTCCACTCTTCAAGGGTCGGTAGCTCCTCTTGTTTCCATTTTTGGGCCATTAATATTCTTGCCGCTGTTACTGCGTATTGGAAAAGTTTGCAATCCTTTCTATTTATCTCTCTTCCAGTTATTCCTAACAAAAAGGCTTCTGGTTTCCTTACAAATGTGTATTTAAGCATCTTCTTCAACTCATTATATATCATTTCCCAGAAACCCTTTACCTTCTTACATTCCCACCACATATGGAAAAAAGATCCTTCTTTTTCTTTACATTTCCAACACTTATTACATGTTTTGAACATTTTTGCTAACTTAACCGGTGTTATGTACCATCTATATACCATTTTCATAATATTTTCCTTTTTCCATTTTCATAATATTTTTCCCAGTCAGCCAATTGTATATTATAACCAAAGTCTCTGTCCCAATGTATCATAACCGACTTTACCTCCTCGTCCATCGTTTGCCAATCCAACAACATTTTATACATTTTTGACAATATCTTATAATCATTGTTTATCATCTCTATTTGAAATTTCGATTCTTTTTCCGTATATCCACTCTTTTAAATCCTTTTTAAACATTTCATTTACCTGAAAATAATGCAACCAATCAAACACATGTTCTTTTACTTGTTCATATGGCTTCATTTTCCATTTCCCCCCTTCTTTAATTATTAGCTCTCCGTAAGTGATCCAATTCCCTCTCATATTGATTTTCTTTACACTCATAACCTCTAATGGAGACAACCAGTGTGGAACTTTGGGTTCTAATATATTTTTATACCTATCCCATATTTCTATTATGGAGCTCCTGAAAATGTGATTCTCAAAACCCTTGTGACTTTTCTTCTTCTCCAACCACAAATACACGTGCCACCCAAATCTATTATCAAATCCTTCTAACTCTAACAGTTTATTGTTTTTTAATTTTATCCATTCCCTTAACCAGCAGAGACAAGACGCTTCATAATATAATTTCAAATCTGGCAGCGCAAAGCCTCCTCTTTCCTTTGCATCTGTCAATAACTTAAATTGTATTCTTGGCTTTTTGCCCTGCCAGATATATCTTGAATTTGCCACTCTTTGAAAGTCGTTGTCCCCCTAATTATAGGAATCATTTGGAACAAAAATAACATCTTTGGAAGCACACTCATTTTGATCGTTGAGATTCTACCCCAAAAAGAAAGTTTCATCCTTCCCCAAACTTACAAAACTTTTTTGATTCTGTTCCACACCGGTATATAGTTGTTTTGAAATAAATCAATATTTCTTGGAGTTAACCATATTCCCAGATATTTTACCTTCTTCGCCACTTCAATCCCTGATTCTCGTTGCATTACTTCTATTGCACTTTGGTCCATATTCTTAATCATTACTTTGGTTTTTTTCTTATTTAATTGTGGGAGCCAGGAAGTCATGGAAAAGGCTTGTAGTGCCACCTGGTGCCTTGCTGACCTCGGTGACCAGCACTCTGAGCTTACAATGTATTAGAATGTATTGACCCTATAAGGAGTTAGGTTCCCCCCTCTGGGCACTGTAACCCTATATGGTTTGTGGGTGGGTTAAAGCTTGACCGGATGAGGTAACGTGAGACATTGGAATGCAGCCATGCGGCTGGAGAGAACAAAGGATAATAAAATCGGAGGAGAGAGAGGAAGGAGCTTTTTTGCCCTCCGTCCATGGAGACATTTGCCTTTGTGTGTGTTTTTTCTTTGCCTTGCACCCCAAAATGACGGCTGGTTTCCGTCAACTGGTTCCCACAAGTGGTGCCCTCTCTGAGGCAGAATAAAAGGATACGGCTGAGGTTTTTAAAAGGGAAAAAAGAAGCAACTGGAAGCAAACAGTCTGAGGCAGACTAAGAGGATTTTAAAAGAAACTGTGAGAGGATTTTTGATCCAAGCAGTGGTTATCATCGACTCACTACGTCCGGCAAGGATTGCAAAGCGCTCTACATCTTTAAAAAAGATCCCGGTGAGTTCGATCCCTTCTATTATATTGATTTTTGAAAAATGGGCAGCTCTTTGACTACTCCCCAACAGAAATTTTTAAAAGACTTAAAATTTCTCCTCTCCTCCAACAAACTGGAAGTTCCCGAGGGTGATTTGATACAGCTCATTCTGGCCATTGATGAACATTCTCCCTGGGACTTGGGTGTAATTGCAAATGGGACTTGGGAACTGAAACTTTGGGACAAGATTGGTGAACATTTTCATGAGCTCCCCAGCATCAGTACTCGGATTTTAAATGCATGGTGCAAGGTTCATTACGCTATGGGCTCTTTATCACCAAAAAATATCTCCCTGGCTGCATTGCCATCACAACCTCCAGCTTCTTTAATCCAGTCTGCTGTGTTAGAGTTTGTTCCAATCCTTGCCCTGCCAGCAGCTCCAGAACCCAAGCCTCCAGATTATAGTTCCTCACTAGAGGACCCAATCCTGCAAAAATATCGTGGTCTGGCTGGAAATTACCCTGCTCTTTCAGCAGCAGAACCAGCTACCCCATTTCAACGTGCAGCCCTTGCCTGTTCCTTATCTCAGGATACCATGGCATTCCCTGTTATTGTGCCCCCTGCTGGTGCTCCAGCAGGAACTCAAGCCCAGCACCAACCTTTTGACTTTAAAATCTTGAAAGAGCTCCAATTGTCAGTCAGGACAAATGGACTGCAAGCACCATTCACACAGGCTCTTTTGGAAGCCACATTAGCCCAGCTGTTGGTTCCAGATGACATCAAGCTTTTGGCACGTACAGTTTTACCTCCATCAGCTGGTGTATTATTTGCTCATGAATGGGAAATCGCCTGTCGTGGTTATGCTCCTGCCTTACTGCAACAAGCAAGAGGGAATAATCCTAATATTACCCTCGCAGATGTGATGGATGCTATGATGGGGCGTGGGCCTTTTGCTCAGGCTTCAGTACAAGCCACACTGCTGCAGATTTTATTGAGGGATACTGCTCTTGCTGCTCAACAAGCAATGAGAAAAATCCCAGAACCCACCAGTATTCAATCAAGGTGGGGTTCAATCAGGCAAGAGGCAAGAGAATCATATTCTTCCTTTATGGACAGGCTGATTACAGCAGTGAGTAGACAAATTGAAAATCCTGAAGCCAAACAAATAATTATCAAACAATTGGCCTTTGAATATGCCAAAGAGGATTGTAAGGTTGCGTTAAGACCGATAATACACAATCCTGCCACAGACACAGCAGCCATGCTTCGCATTTGTCAGTCTGGTGATACAGCCACCCACAAGATTCATCTGCTAGCAGCAGCGCTCAATGAAAACCAGCCTGTAGCCACCGATACAACGTTTCCAGCATGGCAAACCAGGATCACCGATACCTCAGTGTGGGTAGAACGGTGGCCTCCACCAAAAGAAAAATCCGCAGCAATGGCACCATCCTGTTTCTGAACAGCTTATCTCTGAACAATTGACTTTCGGCCACATTGAACCATCTTCATCCCACTGGCTCCAGCAGACAAGGAACAGTTTGCTTTTACATTGCCAGTATATCACGATTCGCAACGTTATCAGTGGATTGTCCTCAAGGCATGTGGAATTCCCCTACACTTTGTCAACATTTTGTGGGTGAAGCATTGAAACCTTTCCACATGCGCCACCTAGAGGTGCTGCACACGAGCTGCACCTGGCCGTATTTGCTACATCGTTGCCAACAGGAATTTTATATGCTCAGGCGGAACAAGAAGAAGACTATCTGCATTATAGAATGGTTACATCTACCACATACCCCACCGAAGAACATTTATTCAGTAATTGAATCCACATCAGACATTGTTATCAAAGGACGTTCACGTGCAAATTGCTTTAGCTGATTTTATAGGTGTCATCATTTTTAACCCTCCAAAGGATGACCGTTTGACATTTCTGACACAGGTCACCTATGTTTGGCTACCCCCTTGTCTCTCACACCTCTCCCCTCTGCACTAACCCTCTTCACGGATAGAACAAGAAGTAGGGGGGTGGTGACATGGGAGGAGGGAGGAAAATGGAAATGTTTATATACCCCTCCACAGTCTTCTGCCCAGTGAGCTGAGCTAGCAGCTGTGATTCTTGCCTTTCAATCCTTTCCTACTCAACCTTTCAATCTTATTGTGGATACTCAGTATGTATATCGCCTTTTTGCTAGTTTACCAATATCTTATATAACTCCTTCCTTGGATTCTGACTTGTTTTCCTTGTTTCTTGGCCTGCAGGCCTTACTTCAGCACAGAGAGTTATCTTATTATGTTGCACATCTTCGCTCCCACACATCACACCCAGGGTATTTAGCAGAGGGCAATGCAAGAGCAGATGTGGCTCTGAGGGACATTTCTACCTTTTCTCTCTTTTCTGACCCTATACTAGGTCATAACACCTTTCACCTTCCTGCGAAAGCATTGGCAAAGCATTTTTCTATTCCTTTGGCCCAAGCAAGGGATATAGTTTCCCAATGTGCTTCTTGTTCTAAATCTCAGCTGGCCATTCCTTTTGATGCTGTCAATCCTAGGGGCACGTCTGCATTGGCGTGTTGGCAGATGGATGTCACACACACACCTGTGTTGGCTCCACTCTCCAAGGTTCACCTCACGGTGGACACCCACTCTGGATTCATATGGGCTACGCCCATGAGGGGGGAAATAGCTCGGCATGTCATTCAGCACACTATCCACTGTTTCTCAGTCATGGGTAAACCTGCGCGTATCAAAACTGATAATGGTCCAGCATATATTTCTAAAACATTTTCGGAATTTTGTATGTTGTGGAATGTGAAATTAACTCATGGCATACCCTTTAACTCCACAGGTCAAGCTATAGTGGAAAGAGCACACCTGACGTTCAAAACACTATTGCTTAAACAGCTTGGTGGCCAAAGCATACCAACGGCAGATATCCCTTCGGCTGTTCACCAAGTTCTTTTTGTACTTAACCATCTTTTATATCCACATAATAGGACCCATACTCCCGCGGAATTGCATTTTAGGAAGGAGGAGGCACTCCCCCGCCCCTTGGTGGTGTACCGACGCTTGCCTGATCCCACGTGGCATGGACCTGTTCCGCTGATCACGTGGGGACGAGGGTACGTGGCAGTGGACGTCGAGGACAAGCCTTTGTGGGTTCCAGCTCGATGCGTGCGGCCATGGCGAGTCCCTTCAACTACAGAAGTGCCTTCCTAACCATTTGCCTTGCCATCTTTTGCTGCATCATTATACAAGGAAGAGAAGCAGACGACACAATCCAGTTGCAGCCACCATATTTCACCTTATCGGCTGGCAAGCAGCTGTCGCCTGAATCCTACTCTGGCTGGCAGTATCCACGGCTCAGCCACTCTCGAACTATAAGAACAGCATTGTTGAATAAGACTTTTAGGGGAGAAAATTATCATAAGATATGGAGGAATAATATTTTTGTACAAGATATGATTAAGTTTACCAGTTTATTGCATGCTTCTAAATGTTGGTTATGTATGCACATGCCGCCCTTTGCCAGTCCTTCAGGCATAATGCTTCATGGCGTGCCTGTCAATGGATCTTTTCAATTTACTAATATTATATCCCCTAAGCAAACTTTTTGGCCTCCAGTACAATTGACCCTCCATGAGCCTGCCCCCATTTGTTTTCAAATTAAAGAGGGGAAAGAATCATGGGGCATATATCCAAACTGTCAATATACATTGAAATTCATGTTTAATAGCACTTGTTCTCTTACAGGAACATACAGTGACCAATGTCAGTGCTTTAGAAGCGATACCAGTGCATGGCTAAAAACTAGGAAAGAAACCTACCATGCAAATTGGAGTCTGAATTCTTCTATCCCTGGCTTAGCAAATGCCACAGATGAGCAATTTCATATCAGTTCCTGTCAGGGAACTGCCATCGGAGGAACAGGTGGGGAGAGGGCTCACGGAGGCTGGGAGGGACTCAGCAGCGGAAGCAGGGACCAGCAGGGGGAGAGATGGGTCTCTGGAGGAAGGTCTCACGAATGCTGAGAGAGACGCAGCAGCTAAAGCAGGAACTAGCAGGGAAAGGGGAGGATCTCTGAGGGAAAGCGAGCAAGAGGGAGGGCTCAGGGACACGTCCAGCGAGAACAGTGGGGAGGTGTCAGAAGCTCCCATAGGGAGACCCATTCCTCGCCGGAAGCTGTCACGTCGTGAGTCCAGAAGACGTGTTTCTGTTAAGGAGCTTCTATGCTGGAAGCGCTTCCGAAAACAACCACTGTCGGAATCTGCAAGTGACTAGGGCAGACATGTCTGAGGAGCTCTGTCACACACAGAGGTTTGTGGAGTTGCACAAACTCTGAGGGACCACGATTTTACGCACAAGCAGCTAATCATCCCATCACAGCATTCCGACAGTCTTTGTAAGCTGCCTGTGCAGGAGAAGGCATCATGAGCGACCCAGCCGGAACCGGAGAGGCAGGAGTTGGAGCGGGTCCAAGCTTGGAAGAAAGGTACCGAGCGTTGGAAATCCAACTGGCGCTGCAGACGGCGAGGCTTGAGGAGAGAAGGGCTCAGGATGCAGACAAGAAGGGGAGAGCCACCCAGTTCACCAGAAAGGTACCAGGATTGGGGCAGAAGTTTGGGGGGGACCCCAAGGACTACCATGCCTTTAGAACAGAGATGCAATATGCCCTCAATGTGCAGTTTGATGAATTCCCTGACGAGGAATCGCGAGTGGCTTTTGTGATTGGGCATCTTGAAAAAGGGGCGAGGGACTGGGTTAGACCCCTGATGGCAACGCACAATGACGTCCTAAAGGACACCAAGAAGTTCTTTCGTGCAATGGATCTCATGTTTTCCAGCGATATTGAGGAGGGAGTGGTGCGCAGACAGCTAATGGCTTGCAAGCACGGAAGCCGATCTGTCCGTGAGTACTGGACTGAGTTCACCATGCTGGTTCACAGATTGGGGTGGGACTTATCGGCGGCACCCATTCAAATGCTATTTGAAGAAGGCCTTGCTTCGGCTGTGAAAGACGAACTTTCCCGGGGTCCTAGGGCGGATTCTATGGATCAGCTGACTAAATCTGCGCTGACCATAGGAGCGCGCCAGGAGGCGAGAGCTTTGGAGAGGCGGGAAGGGAAGGGGGAACGCTGGAAGGAGTTCCGCATTCCTGACATTCCAGAGACAACTTTCCCGCCGGCAGAGCCGATGGAAATCGGAACAGCGCGCGCGCGCGCAGTTTCAAAGCCCAGTGAGGGGGGAAAGAAGGAGGGAAAAGGCGCCCGGAAATGCTATCTCTGCCAACAGCCAGGTCACTTTGCCAGAGTCTGCCCCCAGAGGAAGGAATGGCAAGGGATGGTGGGAGCTGTTGAGGGAAGAGAGGAGGGAAAACCGGAGCAGGTAAAAGCCAACGCCTGGTTGCCACAGTCGGGGCACAGCAGCCAGGCCAAAGAGCAGTGAAAGTGCCCATGCCAGAAGCTCCTCAACCTGCCCTAGTGATTGAAGTGTCGCTAGAGCTGCAAAATGGACACCCCCTAAAGATAAAGGCGCTGTTGGACTCAGGCAGCTCCTGCAATTTTATGAGCAAAGAGTTTGCAGCTGAACACCAGATACAGACTATCCCTTTAAGCAACCCCCTGCAGGTGACCACGATCGATGGCAGGGAGTTGTTGGGAGGAGAAGTCAGCTTGCAGACCGTCCCAATGATAATGAAGGTGGCAAGGCACACAGAACTGATAGCGTTTAATGTGGCCACCTTGGGAGGAGCTCCTATTATTTTGGGGATGAGCTGGCTAGCGTTACATGATCCGCTGGTGGGCTGGCATCAGAGAGTGGTTTCCTTTGGTTCAGCACATTGCTTAGAACTGCAAAGGGGGAAAGGGTTCAGCAGGGGCCCAAGCCACCCTAGCAGGGACGGAAGTAACGGAGAAAGTGAAGGTACCACGACAATACGCAGATCTCAGCGACGTGTTCAGCGAGAAGGAAGCTGACCAACTACCCCCGCATAGGCCCTTTGACTGTCAAATCAATTTACTCCCTGGGGCACAGCTTCCTGTAGGCAAGTTGTATGCCATGTCAGACAGAGAAATGCAGGAGCTAAGAGAGTTCATTGACAAGAACCTGAAGAGAGGCTTCATCAGAGAGTCCAAAGCAGTGGGGGGTAGCCCAGTGTTTTTTGTGGATAAAAAAACCACGGACAAGCCGAGACTTGTATGTGACTTCAGGGCATTAAACGCAGTGTCAGAACCCTTGGCTTTCCCTATGCCCAGGATTGACGACATTTTGACCAGGGTGCGGAAGGGAAAGATTTTTACAAAGCTGGACCTAAGGGGGGCGTACAACCTGATACGTATAAGGAAAGGGAATGAATGGAAAACCACCATGTTCACCCCTTTGGGGGCATTTGAATATCTCGTGATGCCATTTGGCTTACAAGCAGGCTCGGCGTGCTTCCAATCGTTTATGAACCACGTACTGGGGCCTTTGCTTTACAAGAATTGTGTGGCCTTCCTAGATGACGTGTTGGTGTATTCTGAGAATGAGGAGCAGCATGTGAGAGACGTCAGAGAAGTGTTGAGCAGGCTGCAAGCCAACAGGCTGTGGGTGAAACTGGAGAAGTGTCAGTTTCATACCAAGGAGGTGGAATTCCTGGGGTACCGCCTGTCAGACAAGGGATTGGCCATGGATCCCGGCAAGGTCCAGGCAGTGCTGGAATGGAAAACACCCAAAACCAAGAAGGATGTGCAGAGGTTCCTAGGGTTTGGGAACTTTTATCGTAAGTTCATCCGAAACTTTGCACACCTGACGGCGCCCATTACGGACTGTCTCAGCAGTAAGAAGAAATTTGTTTGGACTGAGGAGGCGGAGCGAGCGTTTGAGGAACTGAAAAGGGCCTTCGCCTCTGAAGGACAACTTCTGCATGTGGATTTACAAAAAAAGCTGAGAGTCGAAACAGACGCATCAGACAGAGCCATAGGGGCGGTGCTTCTTCTGCAGCCAGGGAAGGAGGAGTCAGAGTGGAGACCGTGTGCCTTTTTTTCGCGAAAGCTGAACAAATCCGAGAGGAACTACACGGTGTACGACCGAGAACTTCTTGCTATTCATGAGGCTTTCCGGAGATGGAGGCACCTGCTAATTGGTGCACAACATAAGGTGCAAGTGTGCACTGACCATAAGAACCTAGAGTATTGGAGAACGGCGCGAGTGCTCAACCAACGGCAGTTGAGATGGGCCCAGGAGTTCTCCAAATTTAACTTTGAGATTTGTTACGTGCCAGGCCCAGAGAACGTTAGGGCGGACGCTCTCTCACGCAAACCTGAATATTTGGAGGGGGAGGGAGCACCCGAAGAAAGACATGTCATTCCAGAGGACCGCTGGGTGTGTGGGGCGGCATTGGTGGGGCAAAGGGAACTGGTAGAGGGAACGGTGCATGATGAATACGCCCAGGAGAAACTCAGGGGTCTCAGGAGGGAGGGAGACAAACCCGGGGGTTTTGAGGAGAGAAACGGGGCGTTGTATTACAAGGGAGCGTTATATATACCTGAAGGAGAGTTGAGGGAGAAGGTACTCAAGCAACTGCACGATAGCCCCACAGCAGGGCATTTTGGGCAACACAAAACCATGTGGCTGGTTACCAGGGAATTTTGGTGGCCCAAGGTCAGGGAAGATGTGCGGGAGTATGTGAGAGGGTGTGACCAATGCCAGCGAGCCAAGGGGGAGAGGCGGGCACCGGCAGGGTTATTAGAACCACTACCCACACCTGAAAGACCATGGGAAGCAGTGGCAATAGATTTCATGACTGATCTGCCAAAGTCCAGAGGGAAAACAGCCATCATGGTTGTGGTAGACCTGTTAACCAAAATGGCCCACTTTATAGCCTGCTCACATGCTGTCACGGCAGAAGAAACCGCTAAATTGTTTGTAGAAAATGTGTTTAGGTTGCATGGCGCCCCCTTGAGGGTGGTTTCAGACCGAGGGAAACAATTTACTTCCAGGTTCTGGAGGAAGCTCATGAGCTTACTGCATGTAGAGGTCAATTTTTCGACTGCCCGGCATCCTGAAACCAACGGGCAGGCGGAAAGAGCCAATGGCATCCTCCAGCAATATTTGAGGTGTTATGTGAATGACAGAGAGAATGATTGGGTGGAGAAGCTGGCGTTGGCAGAATTTGCCTACAACAATGCGGAGAACGTGTCCACGGGGATGAGCCCCTTTTTGGCTAATTACGGGTGCCATCCCCGGGCTTTCCCAGGGGGGGAAGGGGAGAACTGGAGCGTTCCAGCTGCCGAACAGTTCGTAGAAGAAATGGAAGCGATCCATCGCCAGCTCCAACTTAACTTAGACAGGGCCAAGGAGAAATATAAGAGGCAGGCAGACAAAAACAGAAGAGAAGGTGAAACCTTTAGGGTGGGGGACCAGGTGTGGCTGTCAACCCAAGGGTTACCATTCAAAGGGGGTTGTAAGAAGTTAAGACCCAAAAGACTGGGCCCATTTGAAGTCACGCAACAGGTCAACCCAGTGGCTTTCAGACTCCGGTTACCGAACCACATGAAGCTGCACCCAGTTTTCCACAGGTCGTTGCTGTCACCGTATAAAGGGGACAGAGAAGGGAGGGTCACTCGGGGACCAGCAATGGAGGAAAGGGAACACAGCTACCATGTAGCGGAGATTCTCGATTCCAGGTGGAAGGGAAATCAAGTAGAGTATTTGGTAACGTGGGAAGGGGAACCGGAGTCGGAAAACACCTGGGTCATGGCAGAGGATGTCAATGACGAGGTTTTAATAGAAACTTTTCATCAGAGGTTCCCACATAAACCTCAGCCAGTGGCGAGGTTCCGGAGGGAATACTTTGCCACCACCGACGAAGAAGAAGAGTTGGAGGGGTTCACAGATTCCGAGGAGGAGGAGGATTCAGCGAGCCGGAACGGCGACCGATGGAGGGAAATGTTCGAGACGTCTGAAGATGAAGAGGATTCTTTTCGGGGTTTTACCTCCTCACCGCCCAGAGGAGAGGGAATGGGCGGGGGTGAAGGGGGTCCTGGAGGGGAGGTGGATGTCAGGGAACTGCCATCGGAGGAACAGGTGGGGAGAGGGCTCACGGAGGCTGGGAGGGACTCAGCAGCGGAAGCAGGGACCAGCAGGGGGAGAGATGGGTCTCTGGAGGAAGGTCTCACGAATGCTGAGAGAGACGCAGCAGCTAAAGCAGGAACTAGCAGGGAAAGGGGAGGATCTCTGAGGGAAAGCGAGCAAGAGGGAGGGCTCAGGGACACGTCCAGCGAGAACAGTGGGGAGGTGTCAGAAGCTCCCATAGGGAGACCCATTCCTCGCCGGAAGCTGTCACGTCGTGAGTCCAGAAGACGTGTTTCCGTTAAGGAGCTTCTATGCTGGAAGCGCTTCCGAAAACAACCACTGTCGGAATCTGCAAGTGACTAGGGCAGACATGTCTGAGGAGCTCTGTCACACACAGAGGTTTGTGGAGTTGCACAAACTCTGAGGGACCACGATTTTACGCACAAGCAGCTAATCATCCCATCACAGTTCCTTATTTACTGAAGCCTTTAATTGGTCCCAACAGAGTAGTAATATCAGCTATTTACTCAAAAGAGAGTTATGGCTGCTTTGTGGCGAAAAAGCATACAAAGCCATTCCTCGAAACCTCACAGGCACATGTACATTGGGTCTCGTGGTTCCGTTGTTGTATAAGGTTGATAAGTTACCATCTTCTCTTAGACTACGAAATCGTCGGGAGGTAAATTCACCCATAAATCAATATATCGGTACCCAGGTCTCTCGGGCCTTGCTGCCTTCGGTGGGTGCAGCAATGAACTATAGGGACCTCCATCGTCTAGCAAATTGGACTGAAGGATTATTCAATGATACCATAAAAGCTTTGAAGGAACTCAACCAGGAGGTGTCTGCAATGAGAGAAGTGGTTTTACAGAATCGTTATACTTTGGATGTGATTTTAGCTTCAAAAGGAGGAGTTTGTGCGCTTGTTCATTCTCACTGTTGCATGTTTATTCCTGATAATAATGTCAGCATATCTGCGACAATCGACCATATGGAAACCATGGTAGCCCACAATCCGTTTGCCCCCCCTCCTTCCGTTGATCCATGGGCATGGTTATATTCTTGGCTTCCGGATGGAAGTTGGCTTCGACATTTATTGATTTTAGTGATCATTATAGTAGTTATTTGCATTATTTTGTGTTGCTGTATACAATGTATTCCTTCTTTAATTTCTGTATGTACTGCATGGTTCTCCAGTCCGCGGCCCGCTTCCGGTCTCACAAGAGTCGCCTATCGCGCTCGATATAACCGTATTGGTACTGACATATATGACTCTGATTAAATAAATAAAGAAAGAGGGCATGTGGGAGCCAGGAAGTCATGGAAAAGGCTTGTAGTGCCACCTGGTGCCTTGCTGACCTCGGTGACCAGCACTCTGAGCTTACAATGTATTAGAATGTATTGACCCTATAAGGAGTTAGGTTCCCCCCTCTGGGCACTGTAACCCTATATGGTTTGTGGGTGGGTTAAAGCTTGACTGGATGAGGTAACGTGAGACATTGGAATGCTGCCATGCGGCTGGAGAGAACAAAGGATAATAAAATCGGAGGAGAGAGAGGAAGGAGCTTTTTTGCCCTCCGTCCATGGAGACATTTGCCTTTGTGTGTGTTTTTTCTTTGCCTTGCACCCCAAAATGACGGCTGGTTTCCGTCAACTGGTTCCCACATTTAATATAAACCCGGCCACCTTGCCAAATTCCATCTCCACATTTAAACTCTTTAAAGGATCTTCTATCGTTATTACCAGGTCATCAGCAAAGGCTTTAACTTTATATTCGTTTTGACCTACTGTCACCCCTTTTATTAATTCATTTCGTCTAATTGCACTCAAGAGGACTTCCAGAACCATTCTGAATAACAGTGGCGAGAGAGGACAACCCTGTCTTATACCCTTCCATATCTTCACTTCTTCTGTTATTACATTATTCACAATCAATTTAGCTCTTTGCTCTGTATAAATCGCCCTTATTCCATTATAGAAATCGTTCCCCACCTCCATAAATTCTAAATTTTTTAACACAAATTCCCATGATATACAGTGGTGCCTCGCAAGATGAATGCCTCGCAAGACGGAAAACCCGCTAGACGAAAGGGTTTTCCGTTTTGGAGGCGCTTCGCAAAACGAATTTCCCTATAGGCTTCCTTCGCAAGACGAAAGCCCATAGGGAAATCTCCGGGACAGCGGGGAAGCGCAGCGCGTCTTCCCCACTGTCCTCGGACCTCCTCCGAAGGCTGGTGGTGGTGTGGAGACCTCCTCCCGCCGCCAGCCTTCGGAAGGCTGCTCTGAAGCCTGGGGGTGGGGTGGAGAAACCTCCTCCCGCCGCCAGGCTTCGGAAGGATGCTCCGAAGCCTGGCGGCGGGAGGAGGTCTCTCCGCCCCACCGCCAGCCTTCAGAAGGCTGCTCCGAAGCCTGGCGGCGGGAGGAGGTCTCTCCGCCCCACCGCCAGCCTTCGGAAGGCTGCTCCGAAGCCTGGCGGTGGGGCGGAGAGACCTCCTCCCGCCGCCAGGCTTCGGAAGGCTCTCCGAAGGCTGGCGGTGGGGCGGAGAGACCTTCTCCCCGCGCCAGCCTTCGGGTGGCTGTCCTGAAGACTTGCGGTGGGAGGAGGGTTTTCCTTCCCACCGCCAACATTCAGAATGCTGTTCTGAATGTTGGCGGTGGGGAGGAAAAACCCTCCTCCCACCGCAAGCCCCGGGAACAGAGGAGAAGCGCTGCGCCCCTTCCCCTCTGTTCCCGTATCTGCCCTGAAGGCTTGCGGTGGGGAGAAAAGCCCTTCTCCGCACCGCCAGCCTTGAAAGCGGTTTCCATAGGAACGCATTAATTGATTTTCAATGCATTCCTATGGGAAACGGTGCTTCGCAAGACGAAAAACTCGCAAGAAGAAAAAACTTGCGGAATGAATTAATTTCGTCTTGCGAGGCACCACTGTATTATCAAATGCCTTCTCCGCATCTACAAACATTAGTATAGCTTGTTTCTCATTCCTAGCAGACAGATATTCCAAAACATTTATTATATTTCTCACATTATGTTTCATCTGCCTGCCTGGAAGAAACCCTGCTTGATCATCGTGAATAAATTCTCTCAATACCTTTTTTAATCTTTTTGCTAATATTCCAGCAAAAATCTTATAGTCTGTGTTTAACAATCAGATCGTGTGTTAAATCAGAATCTTGCTTGGGAATAAGTATGATGAAGGCTTCTTTCCAAGTTTCCAGAATATCTTTTTCCTTCAAAATATTATTCATAACTTCTTTCAGTGGTACCGTCAGGGTGTGCCTCAATTCTTTGTAATAACTGGCTGTAAATCCATCTGGTCCTGGAGCCTTTCCTTTTTTCAATTCTTTTATGACCTCTATTATTTCCTCATTCTCAATTGGGGCATTCAGTCTGTCTTTCTTTTCTGTCGGGATCTTTTGCACCTTTTTTTCTTTTAAATATCTTTCTATTCTCTTCAAATTGTTCTTTTCTCTGTTGCTGTACAAATGATTATAAAAGTCCAAGAATCCTTTTCTAATGCCTTTCGGGTTCTCAATCTCTTCTCCATCCACAATAATTTTGTTGATTATGTTTTGTTCCTTTCTTTTCTTAATTTGCCACGCGAGCCATTTACCTGACTTATTGGCATTGTCCATAAAATATTCCATCAACTTCTTTTGCGCCTCTTGTATGATTTTTTGATCACCCAAGAGGTAATCGTTAATTCTCCATCTAAATGATCTTTCTTCATAACCTTTAATTTCCAATTTTATTGGACTGTGGTCTGAAATTACTCTTGGCTGAATTTCAATTTGCCGAATTCTTGGAGTTAGTTCATTCGAGACCCAAATTTGATCTATTCTTGACATTGACTGATTTGGTTCCGAATAAAATGTAAACTGTTTCTCCAGTGGATGTCTAAGTCTCCAAACATCAATTAGATTACAGTTTTTCGTCGTTGAAAAGAAAGTCTTGGGTAGTTTTCCTTCTTTGCTAACCTGAAATTGTTCTTAACCTGAACTTTAGCTAATGGGGCCTCCTGCTGCCATTGAGCCGCCAGAGCACGATTTCTGTTCTCATCCTGAAGCAAAGTTCTTAACCTGAAGCACGATTTCTGGGTTAGCGGAGTGTATAACCTGAAGTCTATGTAAAACAAGGTACCACTGTATATATTTAAAAATTGCATCCAATTTTGACAGTGTTATTACAAACCACTTCATTCAGCCCTGCAACATCTTGCGAAGCAGCGATATACTAATATGCATCTGTTATTATGTGACATTGGTCAAGGCTTTCTGGGAAATAATATATGATGAGTTTAAAGAAAATGTTTGAAAATACATTTGTCAAAAAAGCCAGAAGCCTTCTCACTAGGTATAAGACTTCTTATGTCTGCAACGACGGCAGCAAGAATGCAACTAGCCCAATGGGGCTTAAATTGGATTGTTATGAATGAAAAAAATTAGTAAAAAAATATTTCAAAAGAGAATGCTACTTGCCCAATTAATGGGGCTTAGATCAGGTTATTCATGAAAGAAATGATAAAAAAATATTTTAAAGAAGAGAGAATGCTACTAGCCCAATTAATGTGGCTTATATTTGATTGTTATTAATGAAAAAATTAATAAAAAATAATTTAAAAAGAGAATGCCACTAGCCCAATTAATGGGGCTCATATGGGATTGTTATTAATGAAAAAATTAATGAAAAAATAATTTACAAAGAGAATGCCACTTGCCCAATTAATAGGGCTTAAATCAGATTGCTATGAATGAAAATAATAAATTCTTTAAAAGAAGAAGAGAGAACGCTACTAACCCAATTAATGGGGCTTCTATTGGATTGTGATTAATGAAAAATTAATAAAACATTATTTAACAGAAGAAGAGAGAACGCTACTAGCCCAATTAATGGGGCTTATATTGGATTGTTATCATTATCATTATTTTTCCAGGCCTTCCCATCTAGAGCCCAGAAACTCTGTAACAGTTACCTTCTCAAAGTGATGAATCGCCAGCCAGATTTCCCCTTGCGCATTGAACACACAGCCGAGGTTACTCCATGCCACAGCAAAGTTGGGTTGGGTCTCGATGGCTTTCAGGTAGCAGGCCTTGGGAGGGTCGAGAGGTAGGTAGGTACAGGGGGAAGGGGGTATTTGCACAAAAGAAAAGCAAGAGAAAAGTCCCAGTTAGTATCCCTCCTCTGACCGGCCAAAAGTGATCCTGCGGTAGAGGCTCGCTCGCTGGCGCCAAAACTAGCGTGCTGGCGGGTGATGCTGCGCCAGCGCAAACCAGGACCCGAGTGCAAATCCACCATTGTCAGTTATGCTGACCCTTCGATATATAGCAATTCTTTCCTAGCAAGCAATTCCTTGGCCAAGGCCAGGACAGTTGCTTTCACACTCGCAATCGGCTTCCAATACGCTGCCGTTTGGATTGCAACAGTTTGGATTGTGACACAGTTTGGATAGCATCCTGGCTGAGGTCAGATGATCTTAGGGCCAGTCTCTCCCAAATATTCTCCAGTTGTCAAAATGACAGCAGGGCCTTGGTTCTCAAACGCCGAAAACCTGGAAGGAAGCTTCAAATTCTTCTTTTACAGCAGCCTTTCTCAACCTTGGGTCCCCAGATGTTGTTGGACTACAACTCCCATAATTCCTAGCCAGCATGACCTGTGGTCAGGGATGATGGGAGTTGTAGTTCAAGAACATCTGGGGACCCAAGGTTGAGAAAGGCTGTTTTACAGGAAGGCTCAACTTTTACTGGCATCCTCTTCACACGGACAAGAGGAGGTTTCATTTCGGGAGCCACAAAATCCCTGCTACTCAAACGCCGAAAACCCAGAAGGAAGGGTTAATCCTTCTTTTACAGAAAGGTTCATATGGACAATAGGGCAGTTTATGAAAAAGAAATTTTGGAAAATGTCTGCTGCAGAGATCTTATCTTACTACACTACGGATTATATAGCTATCTCTGAAATTTAATGCATTATCAGTTAATATCTTGACCCTACTCCACTGAAAAGCATTGGGTGTTCAGTAGGGCGGTTCAAAAAAAACTTTTTTTAAAAAAAATGCCTTCTCCAAAGGTGCTACACCAGGGACCCTCCTTCATGAAAATAGCCGTTTTCCTATATCGTGAAGGCTGAAATGTCAATTCAGTGGAGCTGGGTCAAGATATTAACTAATATGCATGAAATTTCAGATATAGCTATATACTGTAATCCCTAGCGTAGTATGAAAATACCTTTGGAAAAGGCATTTTCAAAAAAAAAAGTTAATATGAACCGCCCTAATGGATAGGCGCAGGTTTCCTTTTGGGAGTCACAAAATCCCTGCTACTCAAACACCTTGGTTCCGAAACGCCAAAACCCCGGAAGGAAGCGTTCCTGTTTCTGGAGCTTCTTGGAAGCCAGATGTCTGACGCAGCTGTCGGCGATTGTTTCTGGGGCGCCTGCACCAATCAGAAGCTGCGCCTTGGTTTCCAAACATTTTGGAAGTCCAACAGGCTTCCGGAATGGATTAAGTTTGGCGCTTTGGTTTTTGCAATTAATTTTGTGCTTTTGTTATTTCTTGTATAGTACAGTACATTATCGCTTTCATTTTATGGATCAATGGTCTTGTTAGATAGCAGAATTCGTGTTCAATGGCTGTTTTTGTAAAAGTCTGGAACGGATGAATCCATTTTGCATTCCTTTCCATGGGAAAGCACGCCTTGGTTTTGGAACGCTTTTGAAACGGACTTCCAGAGCGAATGAAGTTTGAGAACCGTGGTAACCGGTCGTTAAAAACTTCCCTAAAGGTTCAGCCTTGCCGGCATCCTTGGTTTTGGAACGGATTCCGTTTCAGAACCAAGGGACTACTGTAAGTAGAAATTACATTAGAAGATCCAGAATACCCCATGAAAGACACGGTCTCTCTTTTTAAAGAGCAGAAACTTGGCTCTCCAACCCTGAACTCACCTGTGCAGGACGCACATCTGAATGTTACTTTCACAACCTCAAATGACAGCTTTGCACAAAGGTCCCGGTCCCTGCAATGCGAGCGCGAGAAGTCGCCAGCGCCCCCTAACAGCACGCCGCTCGCGCCCTCGCTGCCAACTGCCGCGCTTTGCCGCAACGCCCCTGGGTGCTATGAGTGGCCAACCAGACTGATTCATCTGCCGGACAGGCCCATGCAGAAACTCAGGGGGGTGGGGAGTCTTAAATTTGTGCCAGAAACCTCAATGCATTGCAACCCAATTTTGCTGAGAGGCCTAGAGGAGCCGCCCACATGGAGATGAATCGTCTAGTCCACCATTCACAAGGGCCCCATCACACGCCGTGCGCATTTCCGCTGCACCGCCCTTGCGCTACCGCAGGACCACAGCGCGTCATCGGCAGAGCAGAACGCTGCAATCCAAACAAAGAAGGAAAAAGGATAAAAAATGAACCACCGGGAAGAGTTAGATACTTTTAACTAAGTCCTTTCCCAATTATCTCTTTTAAATCTTAAGGTACTTTTTTTACGTTTATTTCTCGGAAAGAAACGTGGCTAGGACTATCAATTGCTCTCTAACGTTACTCGCTTGTACAGAAAATACTTAAGCAGTTTCCGAAGCCACAAGACAGAAGATTCAGGCATGGAGCAAATGGTTTTTGTCGTGGCAGTTACAAACCCGTTACCATATTTCTCATGTGAGTTTTCGGTGCGTTCCTTCCTGGAAGAGGAGGAGGAGGAGAGTTTCTGCTTTAGATCCAGCCCTCGAGCTCCCTCTCCTTACGCATGGAAAAAGTTTCCCCCACCTGAAACCTTCTAAATGTAATATCAGTGGTGGAAAACCAAAAACGAGAGAGAAAATAAAACAAGATCATTAGTAAAAAGTTCCAACAAAGCAATAGAAAATCTCTGGGTATGTCTTAACACGGGGGGTGGAGGGGTGGGGGGCGGTTGGTCTGTATCGGGGGGGGGCATGCAGAAGGGAAAGGGGTTAATGGGGGGCAACAGCAAACTGGAAGAAAGGCTCCGAAACTCCCGCAACAATTGAATTTCAATTCAGGTGGTAAAGATTGTGCTGGTTTGGTCTTGCAAATGCACTGATGGCCAAAGAAAGAAACAAAGGTTTCAGGTGGGGGAAACCTTTTCCATGCGTAAGGAGTGGGAGCTCGAGGGCTGGATCTAAAGCAGAAACTCTCCTCCTCCTCCTCTTCCAGGAAGGAACGCACCGAAAACTCACATGAGAAATATGGTAACGGGTTTGTAACTGCCACGACAAAAACCATTTGCTCCATGCCTGAATCTTCTGTCTTGCGTTCCTTCCTGGAAGAGGAGGAGGAGGAGAGTTTCTGCTTTAGATCCAGCCCTCGAGCTCCCTCTCCTTACGCATGGAAAAAGTTTCCCCCACCTGAAACCTTCTAAATGTAATATCAGTGGTGGAAAACCAAAAACGAGAGAGAAAATAAAACAAGATCATTAGTAAAAAGTTCCAACAAAGCAATAGAAAATCTCTGGGTATGTCTTAACACGGGGGGTGGAGGGGTGGGGGGCGGTTGGTCTGTATCGGGGGGGGGCATGCAGAAGGGAAAGGGGTTAATGGGGGGCAACAGCAAACTGGAAGAAAGGCTCCGAAACTCCCGCAACAATTGAATTTCAATTCAGGTGGTAAAGATTGTGCTGGTTTGGTCTTGCAAATGCACTGATGGCCAAAGAAAGAAACAAAGGTTTCAGGTGGGGGAAACCTTTTCCATGCGTAAGGAGAGGGAGCTCGAGGGCTGGATCTAAAGCAGAAACTCTCCTCCTCCTCCTCTTCCAGGAAGGAACGCACCGAAAACTCACACGAGAAATATGGTAACGGGTTTGTAACTGCCACGACAAAAACCATTTGCTCCATGCCTGAATCTTCTGTCTTGTGGCTTCGGAAACTGCTTAAGTATTTTCTGTACAAGCGAGTAACGTTAGAGAGCAATTGATAGTCCTAGCCACGTTTCTTTCCGAGAAATAAACGTAAAAAAAGTACCTTAAGATTTAAAAGAGATAATTGGGAAAGGACTTAGTTAAAAGTATCTAACTCTTCCCGGTGGTTCATTTTTTATCCTTTTTCCTTCTTTGTTTGGATTGCAGCGTTCTGCTCTGCCGATGACGCGCTGTGGTCCTGCGGTAGCGCAAGGGCGGCGCAGCAGAAATGCGCACGGCGTGTGATGGGGCCCTTGTGAATGGTGGACTAGACGATTCATCTCCATGTGGGCGGCTCCTCTAGGCCTCTCAGCAAAATTGGGTTGCAATGCATTGAGGTTTCTGGCACAAATTTAAGACTCCCCACCCCCCTGAGTTTCTGCATGGGCCTGTCCGGCAGATGAATCAGTCTGGTTGGCCACTCATAGCACCCAGGGGCGTTGCGGCAAAGCGCGGCAGTTGGCAGCGAGGGCGCGAGCGGCGTGCTGTTAGGGGGCGCTGGCGACTTCTCGCGCTCGCATTGCAGGGACCGGGACCTTTGTGCAAAGCTGTCATTTGAGGTTGTGAAAGTAACATTCAGATGTGCGTCCTGCACAGGTGAGTTCAGGGTTGGAGAGCCAAGTTTCTGCTCTTTAAAAAGAGAGACCGTGTCTTTCATGGGGTATTCTGGATCTTCTAATGTAATTTCTACTTACAGTAGTCCCTTGGTTCTGAAACGGAATCCGTTCCAAAACCAAGGATGCCGGCAAGGCTGAACCTTTAGGGAAGTTTTTAACGACCGGTTACCACGGTTCTCAAACTTCATTCGCTCTGGAAGTCCGTTTCAAAAGCGTTCCAAAACCAAGGCGTGCTTTCCCATGGAAAGGAATGCAAAATGGATTCGTCCGTTCCAGACTTTTACAAAAACAGCCATTGAACACGAATTCTGCTATCTAACAAGACCATTGATCCATAAAATGAAAGCGATAATGTACTGTACTATACAAGAAATAACAAAAGCACAAAATTAATTGCAAAAACCAAAGCGCCAAACTTAATCCATTCCGGAAGCCTGTTGGACTTCCAAAATGTTTGGAAACCAAGGCGCAGCTTCTGATTGGTGCAGGCGCCCCAGAAACAATCGCCGACAGCTGCGTCAGACATCTGGCTTCCAAGAAGCTCCAGAAACAGGAACGCTTCCTTCCGGGGTTTTGGCGTTTCGGAACCAAGGTGTTTGAGTAGCAGGGATTTTGTGACTCCCAAAAGGAAACCTGCGCCTATCCATTAGGGCGGTTCATATTAACTTTTTTTTTTGAAAATGCCTTTTCCAAAGGTATTTTCATACTACGCTAGGGATTACAGTATATAGCTATATCTGAAATTTCATGCATATTAGTTAATATCTTGACCCAGCTCCACTGAATTGACATTTCAGCCTTCACGATATAGGAAAATGGCTATTTTCATGAAGGAGGGTCCCTGGTGTAGCACCTTTGGAGAAGGCATTTTTTTTAAAAAAAGTTTTTTTTGAACCGCCCTACTGAACACCCAATGCTTTTCAGTGGAGTAGGGTCAAGATATTAACTGATAATGCATGAAATTTCAGAGATAGCTATATAATCCGTAGTGTAGTAAGATAAGATCTCTGCAGCAGACATTTTCCAAAATTTCTTTTTCATAAACTGCCCTATTGTCCATATGAACCTTTCTGTAAAAGAAGGATTAACCCTTCCTTCTGGGTTTTCGGCGTTTGAGTAGCAGGGATTTTGTGGCTCCCGAAATGAAACCTCCTCTTGTCCGTGTGAAGAGGATGCCAGTAAAAGTTGAGCCTTCCTGTAAAACAGCCTTTCTCAACCTTGGGTCCCCAGATGTTCTTGAACTACAACTCCCATCATCCCTGACCACAGGTCATGCTGGCTAGGAATTATGGGAGTTGTAGTCCAACAACATCTGGGGACCCAAGGTTGAGAAAGGCTGCTGTAAAAGAAGAATTTGAAGCTTCCTTCCAGGTTTTCGGCGTTTGAGAACCAAGGCCCTGCTGTCATTTTGACAACTGGAGAATATTTGGGAGAGACTGGCCCTAAGATCATCTGACCTCAGCCAGGATGCTATCCAAACTGTGTCACAATCCAAACTGTTGCAATCCAAACGGCGGCGTATTGGAAGCCGATTGCGAGTGTGAAAGCAACTGTCCTGGCCTTGGCCAAGGAATTGCTTGCTAGGAAAGAATTGCTATATATCGAAGGGTCAGCATAACTGACAATGGTGGATTTGCACTCGGGTCCTGGTTTGCGCTGGCGCAGCATCACCCGCCAGCACGCTAGTTTTGGCGCCAGCGAGCGAGCCTCTACCGCAGGATCACTTTTGGCCTGTCAGAGGAGGGATACTAACTGGGACTTTTCTCTTGCTTTTCTTTTGTGCAAATACCCCCTTCCCCCTGTACCTACCTACCTCTCGACCCTCCCAAGGCCTGCTACCTGAAAGCCATCGAGACCCAACCCAACTTTGCTGTGGCATGGAGTAACCTCGGCTGTGTGTTCAATGCGCAAGGGGAAATCTGGCTGGCGATTCATCACTTTGAGAAGGTAACTGTTACAGAGTTTCTGGGCTCTAGATGGGAAGGCCTGGAAAAATAATGATAATGATAACAATCCAATATAAGCCCCATTAATTGGGCTAGTAGCGTTCTCTCTTCTTCTGTTAAATAATGTTTTATTAATTTTTCATTAATCACAATCCAATAGAAGCCCCATTAATTGGGTTAGTAGCGTTCTCTCTTCTTCTTTTAAAGAATTTATTATTTTCATTCATAGCAATCTGATTTAAGCCCTATTAATTGGGCAAGTGGCATTCTCTTTGTAAATTATTTTTTCATTAATTTTTTCATTAATAACAATCCCATATGAGCCCCATTAATTGGGCTAGTGGCATTCTCTTTTTAAATTATTTTTTATTAATTTTTTCATTAATAACAATCAAATATAAGCCACATTAATTGGGCTAGTAGCATTCTCTCTTCTTTAAAATATTTTTTTATCATTTCTTTCATGAATAACCTGATCTAAGCCCCATTAATTGGGCAAGTAGCATTCTCTTTTGAAATATTTTTTTACTAATTTTTTTCATTCATAACAATCCAATTTAAGCCCCATTGGGCTAGTTGCATTCTTGCTGCCGTCGTTGCAGACATAAGAAGTCTTATACCTAGTGAGAAGGCTTCTGGCTTTTTTGACAAATGTATTTTCAAACATTTTCTTTAAACTCATCATATATTATTTCCCAGAAAGCCTTGACCAATGTCACATAATAACAGATGCATATTAGTATATCGCTGCTTCGCAAGATGTTGCAGGGCTGAATGAAGTGGTTTGTAATAACACTGTCAAAATTGGATGCAATTTTTAAATATATACAGTGGTACCTTGTTTTACATAGACTTCAGGTTATACACTCCGCTAACCCAGAAATCGTGCTTCAGGTTAAGAACTTTGCTTCAGGATGAGAACAGAAATCGTGCTCTGGCGGCTCAATGGCAGCAGGAGGCCCCATTAGCTAAAGTTCAGGTTAAGAACAATTTCAGGTTAGCAAAGAAGGAAAACTACCCAAGACTTTCTTTTCAACGACGAAAAACTGTAATCTAATTGATGTTTGGAGACTTAGACATCCACTGGAGAAACAGTTTACATTTTATTCGGAACCAAATCAGTCAATGTCAAGAATAGATCAAATTTGGGTCTCGAATGAACTAACTCCAAGAATTCGGCAAATTGAAATTCAGCCAAGAGTAATTTCAGACCACAGTCCAATAAAATTGGAAATTAAAGGTTATGAAGAAAGATCATTTAGATGGAGAATTAACGATTACCTCTTGGGTGATCAAAAAATCATACAAGAGGCGCAAAAGAAGTTGATGGAATATTTTATGGACAATGCCAATAAGTCAGGTAAATGGCTCGCGTGGCAAATTAAGAAAAGAAAGGAACAAAACATAATCAACAAAATTATTGTGGATGGAGAAGAGATTGAGAACCCGAAAGGCATTAGAAAAGGATTCTTGGACTTTTATAATCATTTGTACAGCAACAGAGAAAAGAACAATTTGAAGAGAATAGAAAGATATTTAAAAGAAAAAAAGGTGCAAAAGATCCCGACAGAAAAGAAAGACAGACTGAATGCCCCAATTGAGAATGAGGAAATAATAGAGGTCATAAAAGAATTGAAAAAAGGAAAGGCTCCAGGACCAGATGGATTTACAGCCAGTTATTACAAAGAATTGAGGCACACCCTGACGGTACCACTGAAAGAAGTTATGAATAATATTTTGAAGGAAAAAGATATTCTGGAAACTTGGAAAGAAGCCTTCATCATACTTATTCCCAAGCAAGATTCTGATTTAACACACGATCTCATTGTTAAACACAGACTATAAGATTTTTGCTGGAATATTAGCAAAAAGATTAAAAAAGGTATTGAGAGAATTTATTCACGATGATCAAGCAGGGTTTCTTCCAGGCAGGCAGATGAAACATAATGTGAGAAATATAATAAATGTTTTGGAATATCTGTCTGCTAGGAATGAGAAACAAGCTATACTAATGTTTGTAGATGCGGAGAAGGCATTTGATAATACAGTGGTGCCTCGCAAGACGAAATTAATTCATTCCGCAAGTTTTTTCTTCTTGCGAGTTTTTCGTCTTGCGAAGCACCGTTTCCCATAGGAATGCATTGAAAATCAATTAATGCGTTCCTATGGAAACCGCTTTCAAGGCTGGCGGTGCGGAGAAGGGCTTTTCTCCCCACCGCAAGCCTTCAGGGCAGATACGGGAACAGAGGGGAAGGGGCGCAGCGCTTCTCCTCTGTTCCCGGGGCTTGCGGTGGGAGGAGGGTTTTTCCTCCCCACCGCCAACATTCAGAACAGCATTCTGAATGTTGGCGGTGGGAAGGAAAACCCTCCTCCCACCGCAAGTCTTCAGGACAGCCACCCGAAGGCTGGCGCGGGGAGAAGGTCTCTCCGCCCCACCGCCAGCCTTCGGAGAGCCTTCCGAAGCCTGGCGGCGGGAGGAGGTCTCTCCGCCCCACCGCCAGGCTTCGGAGCAGCCTTCCGAAGGCTGGCGGTGGGGCGGAGAGACCTCCTCCCGCCGCCAGGCTTCGGAGCAGCCTTCTGAAGGCTGGCGGTGGGGCGGAGAGACCTCCTCCCGCCGCCAGGCTTCGGAGCATCCTTCCGAAGCCTGGCGGCGGGAGGAGGTTTCTCCACCCCACCCCCAGGCTTCAGAGCAGCCTTCCGAAGGCTGGCGGCGGGAGGAGGTCTCCACACCACCACCAGCCTTCGGAGGAGGTCCGAGGACAGTGGGGAAGACGCGCTGCGCTTCCCCGCTGTCCCGGAGATTTCCCTATGGGCTTTCGTCTTGCGAAGGAAGCCCATAGGGAAATTCGTTTTGCGAAGCGCCTCCAAAACGGAAAACCCTTTCGTCTAGCGGGTTTTCCGTCTTGCGAGGCATTCGTCTTGCGAGGCACCACTGTATATCATGGGAATTTGTGTTAAAAAATTTAGAATTTATGGAGGTGGGGAACGATTTCTATAATGGAATAAGGGCGATTTATACAGAGCAAAGAGCTAAATTGATTGTGAATAATGTAATAACAGAAGAAGTGAAGATATGGAAGGGTATAAGACAGGGTTGTCCTCTCTCGCCACTGTTATTCAGAATGGTTCTGGAAGTCCTCTTGAGTGCAATTAGACGAAATGAATTAATAAAAGGGGTGACAGTAGGTCAAAACGAATATAAAGTTAAAGCCTTTGCTGATGACCTGGTAATAACGATAGAAGATCCTTTAAAGAGTTTAAATGTGGAGATGGAATTTGGCAAGGTGGCCGGGTTTATATTAAATGTGGGAACCAGTTGACGGAAACCAGCCGTCATTTTGGGGTGCAAGGCAAAGAAAAAACACACACAAAGGCAAATGTCTCCATGGACGGAGGGCAAAAAAGCTCCTTCCTCTCTCTCCTCCGATTTTATTATCCTTTGTTCTCTCCAGCCGCATGGCAGCATTCCAATGTCTCACGTTACCTCATCCGGTCAAGCTTTAACCCACCCACAAACCATATAGGGTTACAGTGCCCAGAGGGGGGAACCTAACTCCTTATAGGGTCAATACATTCTAATACATTGTAAGCTCAGAGTGCTGGTCACCGAGGTCAGCAAGGCACCAGGTGGCACTACAAGCCTTTTCCATGACTTCCTGGCTCCCACATGCCCTCTTTCTTTATTTATTTAATCAGAGTCATATATGTCAGTACCAATACGGTTATATCGAGCGCGATAGGCGACTCTTGTGAGACCGGAAGCGGGCCGCGGACTGGAGAACCATGCAGTACATACAGAAATTAAAGAAGGAATACATTGTATACAGCAACACAAAATAATGCAAATAACTACTATAATGATCACTAAAATCAATAAATGTCGAAGCCAACTTCCATCCGGAAGCCAAGAATATAACCATGCCCATGGATCAACGGAAGGAGGGGGGGCAAACGGATTGTGGGCTACCATGGTTTCCATATGGTCGATTGTCGCAGATATGCTGACATTATTATCAGGAATAAACATGCAACAGTGAGAATGAACAAGCGCACAAACTCCTCCTTTTGAAGCTAAAATCACATCCAAAGTATAACGATTCTGTAAAACCACTTCTCTCATTGCAGACACCTCCTGGTTGAGTTCCTTCAAAGCTTTTATGGTATCATTGAATAATCCTTCAGTCCAATTTGCTAGACGATGGAGGTCCCTATAGTTCATTGCTGCACCCACCGAGGGCAGCAAGGCCCGAGAGACCTGGGTACCGATATATTGATTTATGGGTGAATTTACCTCCCGACGATTTCGTAGTCTAAGAGAAGATGGTAACTTATCAACCTTATACAACAACGGAACCACGAGACCCAATGTACATGTGCCTGTGAGGTTTCGAGGAATGGCTTTGTATGCTTTTTCGCCACAAAGCAGCCATAACTCTCTTTGGAGTAAATAGCTGATATTACTACTCTGTTGGGACCAATTAAAGGCTTCAGTAAATAAGGAACTGTGATGGGATGATTAGCTGCTTGTGCGTAAAATCGTGGTCCCTCAGAGTTTGTGCAACTCCACAAACCTCTGTGTGTGACAGAGCTCCTCAGACATGTCTGCCCTAGTCACTTGCAGATTCCGACAGTGGTTGTTTTCGGAAGCGCTTCCAGCATAGAAGCTCCTTAACGGAAACACGTCTTCTGGACTCACGACGTGACAGCTTCCGGCGAGGAATGGGTCTCCCTATGGGAGCTTCTGACACCTCCCCACTGTTCTCGCTGGACGTGTCCCTGAGCCCTCCCTCTTGCTCGCTTTCCCTCAGAGATCCTCCCCTTTCCCTGCTAGTTCCTGCTTTAGCTGCTGCGTCTCTCTCAGCATTCGTGAGACCTTCCTCCAGAGACCCATCTCTCCCCCTGCTGGTCCCTGCTTCCGCTGCTGAGTCCCTCCCAGCCTCCGTGAGCCCTCTCCCCACCTGTTCCTCCGATGGCAGTTCCCTGACATCCACCTCCCCTCCAGGACCCCCTTCACCCCCGCCCATTCCCTCTCCTCTGGGCGGTGAGGAGGTAAAACCCCGAAAAGAATCCTCTTCATCTTCAGACGTCTCGAACATTTCCCTCCATCGGTCGCCGTTCCGGCTCGCTGAATCCTCCTCCTCCTCGGAATCTGTGAACCCCTCCAACTCTTCTTCTTCGTCGGTGGTGGCAAAGTATTCCCTCCGGAACCTCGCCACTGGCTGAGGTTTACGTGGGAACCTCTGATGAAAAGTTTCTATTAAAACCTCGTCATTGACATCCTCTGCCATGACCCAGGTGTTTTCCGACTCCGGTTCCCCTTCCCACGTTACCAAATACTCTACTTGATTTCCCTTCCACCTGGAATCGAGAATCTCCGCTACATGGTAGCTGTGTTCCCTTTCCTCCATTGCTGGTCCCCGAGTGACCCTCCCTTCTCTGTCCCCTTTATACGGTGACAGCAACGACCTGTGGAAAACTGGGTGCAGCTTCATGTGGTTCGGTAACCGGAGTCTGAAAGCCACTGGGTTGACCTGTTGCGTGACTTCAAATGGGCCCAGTCTTTTGGGTCTTAACTTCTTACAACCCCCTTTGAATGGTAACCCTTGGGTTGACAGCCACACCTGGTCCCCCACCCTAAAGGTTTCACCTTCTCTTCTGTTTTTGTCTGCCTGCCTCTTATATTTCTCCTTGGCCCTGTCTAAGTTAAGTTGGAGCTGGCGATGGATCGCTTCCATTTCTTCTACGAACTGTTCGGCAGCTGGAACGCTCCAGTTCTCCCCTTCCCCCCCTGGGAAAGCCCGGGGATGGCACCCGTAATTAGCCAAAAAGGGGCTCATCCCCGTGGACACGTTCTCCGCATTGTTGTAGGCAAATTCTGCCAACGCCAGCTTCTCCACCCAATCATTCTCTCTGTCATTCACATAACACCTCAAATATTGCTGGAGGATGCCATTGGCTCTTTCCGCCTGCCCGTTGGTTTCAGGATGCCGGGCAGTCGAAAAATTGACCTCTACATGCAGTAAGCTCATGAGCTTCCTCCAGAACCTGGAAGTAAATTGTTTCCCTCGGTCTGAAACCACCCTCAAGGGGGCGCCATGCAACCTAAACACATTTTCTACAAACAATTTAGCGGTTTCTTCTGCCGTGACAGCATGTGAGCAGGCTATAAAGTGGGCCATTTTGGTTAACAGGTCTACCACAACCATGATGGCTGTTTTCCCTCTGGACTTTGGCAGATCAGTCATGAAATCTATTGCCACTGCTTCCCATGGTCTTTCAGGTGTGGGTAGTGGTTCTAATAACCCTGCCGGTGCCCGCCTCTCCCCCTTGGCTCGCTGGCATTGGTCACACCCTCTCACATACTCCCGCACATCTTCCCTGACCTTGGGCCACCAAAATTCCCTGGTAACCAGCCACATGGTTTTGTGTTGCCCAAAATGCCCTGCTGTGGGGCTATCGTGCAGTTGCTTGAGTACCTTCTCCCTCAACTCTCCTTCAGGTATATATAACGCTCCCTTGTAATACAACGCCCCGTTTCTCTCCTCAAAACCCCCGGGTTTGTCTCCCTCCCTCCTGAGACCCCTGAGTTTCTCCTGGGCGTATTCATCATGCACCGTTCCCTCTACCAGTTCCCTTTGCCCCACCAATGCCGCCCCACACACCCAGCGGTCCTCTGGAATGACATGTCTTTCTTCGGGTGCTCCCTCCCCCTCCAAATATTCAGGTTTGCGTGAGAGAGCGTCCGCCCTAACGTTCTCTGGGCCTGGCACGTAACAAATCTCAAAGTTAAATTTGGAGAACTCCTGGGCCCATCTCAACTGCCGTTGGTTGAGCACTCGCGCCGTTCTCCAATACTCTAGGTTCTTATGGTCAGTGCACACTTGCACCTTATGTTGTGCACCAATTAGCAGGTGCCTCCATCTCCGGAAAGCCTCATGAATAGCAAGAAGTTCTCGGTCGTACACCGTGTAGTTCCTCTCGGATTTGTTCAGCTTTCGCGAAAAAAAGGCACACGGTCTCCACTCTGACTCCTCCTTCCCTGGCTGCAGAAGAAGCACCGCCCCTATGGCTCTGTCTGATGCGTCTGTTTCGACTCTCAGCTTTTTTTGTAAATCCACATGCAGAAGTTGTCCTTCAGAGGCGAAGGCCCTTTTCAGTTCCTCAAACGCTCGCTCCGCCTCCTCAGTCCAAACAAATTTCTTCTTACTGCTGAGACAGTCTGTAATGGGCGCCGTCAGGTGTGCAAAGTTTCGGATGAACTTACGATAAAAGTTCCCAAACCCTAGGAACCTCTGCACATCCTTCTTGGTTTTGGGTGTTTTCCATTCCAGCACTGCCTGGACCTTGCCGGGATCCATGGCCAATCCCTTGTCTGACAGGCGGTACCCCAGGAATTCCACCTCCTTGGTATGAAACTGACACTTCTCCAGTTTCACCCACAGCCGGTTGGCTTGCAGCCTGCTCAACACTTCTCTGACGTCTCTCACATGCTGCTCCTCATTCTCAGAATACACCAACACGTCATCTAGGAAGGCCACACAATTCTTGTAAAGCAAAGGCCCCAGTACGTGGTTCATAAACGATTGGAAGCACGCCGAGCCTGCTTGTAAGCCAAATGGCATCACGAGATATTCAAATGCCCCCAAAGGGGTGAACATGGTGGTTTTCCATTCATTCCCTTTCCTTATACGTATCAGGTTGTACGCCCCCCTTAGGTCCAGCTTTGTAAAAATCTTTCCCTTCCGCACCCTGGTCAAAATGTCGTCAATCCTGGGCATAGGGAAAGCCAAGGGTTCTGACACTGCGTTTAATGCCCTGAAGTCACATACAAGTCTCGGCTTGTCCGTGGTTTTTTTATCCACAAAAAACACTGGGCTACCCCCCACTGCTTTGGACTCTCTGATGAAGCCTCTCTTCAGGTTCTTGTCAATGAACTCTCTTAGCTCCTGCATTTCTCTGTCTGACATGGCATACAACTTGCCTACAGGAAGCTGTGCCCCAGGGAGTAAATTGATTTGACAGTCAAAGGGCCTATGCGGGGGTAGTTGGTCAGCTTCCTTCTCGCTGAACACGTCGCTGAGATCTGCGTATTGTCGTGGTACCTTCACTTTCTCCGTTACTTCCGTCCCTGCTAGGGTGGCTTGGGCCCCTGCTGAACCCTTTCCCCCTTTGCAGTGTTCTAAGCAATGTGCTGAACCAAAGGAAACCACTCTCTGATGCCAGCCCACCAGCGGATCATGTAACGCTAGCCAGCTCATCCCCAAAATAATAGGAGCTCCTCCCAAGGTGGCCACATTAAACGCTATCAGTTCTGTGTGCCTTGCCACCTTCATTATCATTGGGACGGTCTGCAAGCTGACTTCTCCTCCCAACAACTCCCTGCCATCGATCGTGGTCACCTGCAGGGGGTTGCTTAAAGGGATAGTCTGTATCTGGTGTTCAGCTGCAAACTCTTTGCTCATAAAATTGCAGGAGCTGCCTGAGTCCAACAGTGCCTTTATCTTTAGGGGGTGTCCATTTTGCAGCTCTAGCGACACTTCAATCACTAGGGCAGGTTGAGGAGCTTCTGGCATGGGCACTTTCACTGCTCTTTGGCCTGGCTGCTGTGCCCCGACTGTGGCAACCAGGCGTTGGCTTTTACCTGCTCCGGTTTTCCCTCCTCTCTTCCCTCAACAGCTCCCACCATCCCTTGCCATTCCTTCCTCTGGGGGCAGACTCTGGCAAAGTGACCTGGCTGTTGGCAGAGATAGCATTTCCGGGCGCCTTTTCCCTCCTTCTTTCCCCCCTCACTGGGCTTTGAAACTGCGCGCGCGCGCGCTGTTCCGATTTCCATCGGCTCTGCCGGCGGGAAAGTTGTCTCTGGAATGTCAGGAATGCGGAACTCCTTCCAGCGTTCCCCCTTCCCTTCCCGCCTCTCCAAAGCTCTCGCCTCCTGGCGCGCTCCTATGGTCAGCGCAGATTTAGTCAGCTGATCCATAGAATCCGCCCTAGGACCCCGGGAAAGTTCGTCTTTCACAGCCGAAGCAAGGCCTTCTTCAAATAGCATTTGAATGGGTGCCGCCGATAAGTCCCACCCCAATCTGTGAACCAGCATGGTGAACTCAGTCCAGTACTCACGGACAGATCGGCTTCCGTGCTTGCAAGCCATTAGCTGTCTGCGCACCACTCCCTCCTCAATATCGCTGGAAAACATGAGATCCATTGCATGAAAGAACTTCTTGGTGTCCTTTAGGACGTCATTGTGCGTTGCCATCAGGGGTCTAACCCAGTCCCTCGCCCCTTTTTCAAGATGCCCAATCACAAAAGCCACTCGCGATTCCTCGTCAGGGAATTCATCAAACTGCACATTGAGGGCATATTGCATCTCTGTTCTAAAGGCATGGTAGTCCTTGGGGTCCCCCCCAAACTTCTGCCCCAATCCTGGTACCTTTCTGGTGAACTGGGTGGCTCTCCCCTTCTTGTCTGCATCCTGAGCCCTTCTCTCCTCAAGCCTCGCCGTCTGCAGCGCCAGTTGGATTTCCAACGCTCGGTACCTTTCTTCCAAGCTTGGACCCGCTCCAACTCCTGCCTCTCCGGTTCCGGCTGGGTCGCTCATGATGCCTTCTCCTGCACAGGCAGCTTACAAAGACTGTCGGAATGCTGTGATGGGATGATTAGCTGCTTGTGCGTAAAATCGTGGTCCCTCAGAGTTTGTGCAACTCCACAAACCTCTGTGTGTGACAGAGCTCCTCAGACATGTCTGCCCTAGTCACTTGCAGATTCCGACAGTGGTTGTTTTCGGAAGCGCTTCCAGCATAGAAGCTCCTTAACGGAAACACGTCTTCTGGACTCACGACGTGACAGCTTCCGGCGAGGAATGGGTCTCCCTATGGGAGCTTCTGACACCTCCCCACTGTTCTCGCTGGACGTGTCCCTGAGCCCTCTCTCTTGCTCGCTTTCCCTCAGAGATCCTCCCCTTTCCCTGCTAGTTCCTGCTTTAGCTGCTGCGTCTCTCTCAGCATTCGTGAGACCTTCCTCCAGAGACCCATCTCTCCCCCTGCTGGTCCCTGCTTCCGCTGCTGAGTCCCTCCCAGCCTCCGTGAGCCCTCTCCCCACCTGTTCCTCCGATGGCAGTTCCCTGACAGGAACTGATATGAAATTGCTCATCTGTGGCATTTGCTAAGCCAGGGATAGAAGAATTCAGACTCCAATTTGCATGGTAGGTTTCTTTCCTAGTTTTTAGCCATGCACTGGTATCGCTTCTAAAGCACTGAGATTGGTCACTGTATGTTCCTGTAAGAGAACAAGAGCTATTAAACATGAATTTCAATGTATATTGACAGTTTGGATATATGCCCCATGATTCTTTCCCCTCTTTAATTTGAAAACAAATGGGGGCAGGCTCATGGAGGGTCAATTGTACTGGAGGCCAAAAAGTTTGCTTAGGGGATATAATATTAGTAAATTGAAAAGATCCATTGACAGGCACGCCATGAAGCATTATGCCTGAAGGACTGGCAAAGGGCGGCATGTGCATACATAACCAACATTTAGAAGCATGCAATAAACTGGTAAACTTAATCATATCTTGTACAAAAATATTATTCCTCCATATCTTATGATAATTTTCTCCCCTAAAAGTCTTATTCAACAATGCTGTTCTTATAGTTCGAGAGTGGCTGAGCCGTGGATACTGCCAGCCAGAGTAGGATTCAGGCGACAGCTGCTTGCCAGCCGATAAGGTGAAATATGGTGGCTGCAACTGGATTGTGTCGTCTGCTTCTCTTCCTTGTATAATGATGCAGCAAAAGATGGCAAGGCAAATGGTTAGGAAGGCACTTCTGTAGTTGAAGGGACTCGCCATGGCCGCACGCATCGAGCTGGAACCCACAAAGGCTTGTCCTCGACGTCCACTGCCACGTACCCTCGTCCCCACGTGATCAGCGGAACAGGTCCATGCCACGTGGGATCAGGCAAGCGTCGGTACACCACCAAGGGGCGGGGGAGTGCCTCCTCCTTCCTAAAATGCAATTCCGCGGGAGTATGGGTCCTATTATGTGGATATAAAAGATGGTTAAGTACAAAAAGAACTTGGTGAACAGCCGAAGGGATATCTGCCGTTGGTATGCTTTGGCCACCAAGCTGTTTAAGCAATAGTGTTTTGAACGTCAGGTGTGCTCTTTCCACTATAGCTTGACCTGTGGAGTTAAAGGGTATGCCATGAGTTAATTTCACATTCCACAACATACAAAATTCCGAAAATGTTTTAGAAATATATGCTGGACCATTATCAGTTTTGATACGCGCAGGTTTACCCATGACTGAGAAACAGTGGATAGTGTGCTGAATGACATGCCGAGCTATTTCCCCCCTCATGGGCGTAGCCCATATGAATCCAGAGTGGGTGTCCACCGTGAGGTGAACCTTGGAGAGTGGAGCCAACACAGGTGTGTGTGTGACATCCATCTGCCAACACGCCAATGCAGACGTGCCCCTAGGATTGACAGCATCAAAAGGAATGGCCAGCTGAGATTTAGAACAAGAAGCACATTGGGAAACTATATCCCTTGCTTGGGCCAAAGGAATAGAAAAATGCTTTGCCAATGCTTTCGCAGGAAGGTGAAAGGTGTTATGACCTAGTATAGGGTCAGAAAAGAGAGAAAAGGTAGAAATGTCCCTCAGAGCCACATCTGCTCTTGCATTGCCCTCTGCTAAATACCCTGGGTGTGATGTGTGGGAGCGAAGATGTGCAACATAATAAGATAACTCTCTGTGCTGAAGTAAGGCCTGCAGGCCAAGAAACAAGGAAAACAAGTCAGAATCCAAGGAAGGAGTTATATAAGATATTGGTAAACTAGCAAAAAGGCGATATACATACTGAGTATCCACAATAAGATTGAAAGGTTGAGTAGGAAAGGATTGAAAGGCAAGAATCACAGCTGCTAGCTCAGCTCACTGGGCAGAAGACTGTGGAGGGGTATATAAACATTTCCATTTTCCTCCCTCCTCCCATGTCACCACCCCCCTACTTCTTGTTCTATCCGTGAAGAGGGTTAGTGCAGAGGGGAGAGGTGTGAGAGACAAGGGGGTAGCCAAACATAGGTGACCTGTGTCAGAAATGTCAAACGGTCATCCTTTGGAGGGTTAAAAATGATGACACCTATAAAATCAGCTAAAGCAATTTGCACGTGAACGTCCTTTGATAACAATGTCTGATGTGGATTCAATTACTGAATAAATGTTCTTCGGTGGGGTATGTGGTAGATGTAACCATTCTATAATGCAGATAGTCTTCTTCTTGTTCCGCCTGAGCATATAAAATTCCTGTTGGCAACGATGTAGCAAATACGGCCAGGTGCAGCTCGTGTGCAGCACCTCTAGGTGGCGCATGTGGAAAGGTTTCAATGCTTCACCCACAAAATGTTGACAAAGTGTAGGGGAATTCCACATGCCTTGAGGACAATCCACTGATAACGTTGCGAATCGTGATATACTGGCAATGTAAAAGCAAACTGTTCCTTGTCTGCTGGAGCCAGTGGGATGAAGATGGTTCAATGTGGCCGAAAGTCAATTGTTCAGAGATAAGCTGTTCAGAAACAGGATGGTGCCATTGCTGCGGATTTTTCTTTTGGTGGAGGCCACCGTTCTACCCACACTGAGGTATCGGTGATCCTGGTTTGCCATGCTGGAAACGTTGTATCGGTGGCTACAGGCTGGTTTTCATTGAGCGCTGCTGCTAGCAGATGAATCTTGTGGGTGGCTGTATCACCAGACTGACAAATGCGAAGCATGGCTGCTGTGTCTGTGGCAGGATTGTGTATTATCGGTCTTAACGCAACCTTACAATCCTCTTTGGCATATTCAAAGGCCAATTGTTTGATAATTATTTGTTTGGCTTCAGGATTTTCAATTTGTCTACTCACTGCTGTAATCAGCCTGTCCATAAAGGAAGAATATGATTCTCTTGCCTCTTGCCTGATTGAACCCCACCTTGATTGAATACTGGTGGGTTCTGGGATTTTTCTCATTGCTTGTTGAGCAGCAAGAGCAGTATCCCTCAATAAAATCTGCAGCAGTGTGGCTTGTACTGAAGCCTGAGCAAAAGGCCCACGCCCCATCATAGCATCCATCACATCTGCGAGGGTAATATTAGGATTATTCCCTCTTGCTTGTTGCAGTAAGGCAGGAGCATAACCACGACAGGCGATTTCCCATTCATGAGCAAATAATACACCAGCTGATGGAGGTAAAACTGTACGTGCCAAAAGCTTGATGTCATCTGGAACCAACAGCTGGGCTAATGTGGCTTCCAAAAGAGCCTGTGTGAATGGTGCTTGCAGTCCATTTGTCCTGACTGACAATTGGAGCTCTTTCAAGATTTTAAAGTCAAAAGGTTGGTGCTGGGCTTGAGTTCCTGCTGGAGCACCAGCAGGGGGCACAATAACAGGGAATGCCATGGTATCCTGAGATAAGGAACAGGCAAGGGCTGCACGTTGAAATGGGGTAGCTGGTTCTGCTGCTGAAAGAGCAGGGTAATTTCCAGCCAGACCACGATATTTTTGCAGGATTGGGTCCTCTAGTGAGGAACTATAATCTGGAGGCTTGGGTTCTGGAGCTGCTGGCAGGGCAAGGATTGGAACAAACTCTAACACAGCAGACTGGATTAAAGAAGCTGGAGGTTGTGATGGCAATGCAGCCAGGGAGATATTTTTTGGTGATAAAGAGCCCATAGCGTAATGAACCTTGCACCATGCATTTAAAATCCGAGTACTGATGCTGGGGAGCTCATGAAAATGTTCACCAATCTTGTCCCAAAGTTTCAGTTCCCAAGTCCCATTTGCAATTACACCCAAGTCCCAGGGAGAATGTTCATCAATGGCCAGAATGAGCTGTATCAAATCACCCTCGGGAACTTCCAGTTTGTTGGAGGAGAGGAGAAATTTTAAGTCTTTTAAAAATTTCTGTTGGGGAGTAGTCAAAGAGCTGCCCATTTTTCAAAAATCAATATAATAGAAGGGATCGAACTCACCGGGATCTTTTTTAAAGATGTAGAGCGCTTTGCAATCCTTGCCGGACGTAGTGAGTCGATGATAACCACTGCTTGGATCAAAAATCCTCTCACAGTTTCTTTTAAAATCCTCTTAGTCTGCCTCAGACTGTTTGCTTCCAGTTGCTTCTTTTTTCCCTTTTAAAAACCTCAGCCGTATCCTTTTATTCTGCCTCAGAGAGGGCACCACTTGTGGGAACCAGTTGACGGAAACCAGCCGTCATTTTGGGGTGCAAGGCAAAGAAAAAACACACACAAAGGCAAATGTCTCCATGGACGGAGGGCAAAAAAGCTCCTTCCTCTCTCTCCTCCGATTTTATTATCCTTTGTTCTCTCCAGCCGCATGGCTGCATTCCAATGTCTCACGTTACCTCATCCGGTCAAGCTTTAACCCACCCACAAACCATATAGGGTTACAGTGCCCAGAGGGGGGAACCTAACTCCTTATAGGGTCAATACATTCTAATACATTGTAAGCTCAGAGTGCTGGTCACCGAGGTCAGCAAGGCACCAGGTGGCACTACAAGCCTTTTCCATGACTTCCTGGCTCCCACAATTAAATAAGAAAAAAACCAAAGTAATGATTAAGAATATGGACCAAAGTGCAATAGAAGTAATGCAACGAGAATCAGGGATTGAAGTGGCGAAGAAGGTAAAATATCTGGGAATATGGTTAACTCCAAGAAATATTGATTTATTTCAAAACAACTATATACCGGTGTGGAACAGAATCAAAAAAGTTTTGTAAGTTTGGGGAAGGATGAAACTTTCTTTTTGGGGTAGAATCTCAACGATCAAAATGAGTGTGCTTCCAAAGATGTTATTTTTGTTCCAAATGATTCCTATAATTAGGGGGACAACGACTTTCAAAGAGTGGCAAATTCAAGATATATCTGGCAGGGCAAAAAGCCAAGAATACAATTTAAGTTATTGACAGATGCAAAGGAAAGAGGAGGCTTTGCGCTGCCAGATTTGAAATTATATTATGAAGCGTCTTGTCTCTGCTGGTTAAGGGAATGGATAAAATTAAAAAACAATAAACTGTTAGAGTTAGAAGGATTTGATAATAGATTTGGGTGGCACGTGTATTTGTGGTTGGAGAAGAAGAAAAGTCACAAGGGTTTTGAGAATCACATTTTCAGGAGCTCCATAATAGAAATATGGGATAGGTATAAAAATATATTAGAACCCAAAGTTCCACACTGGTTGTCTCCATTAGAGGTTATGAGTGTAAAGAAAATCAATATGAGAGGGAATTGGATCACTTACGGAGAGCTAATAATTAAAGAAGGGGGGAAATGGAAAATGAAGCCATATGAACAAGTAAAAGAACATGTGTTTGATTGGTTGCATTATTTTCAGGTAAATGAAATGTTTAAAAAGGATTTAAAAGAGTGGATATACGGAAAAAGAATCGAAATTTCAAATAGAGATGATAAACAATGATTATAAGATATTGTCAAAAATGTATAAAATGTTGTTGGATTGGCAAACGATGGACGAGGAGGTAAAGTCGGTTATGATACATTGGGACAGAGACTTTGGTTATAATATACAATTGGCTGACTGGGAAAAATATTATGAAAATGGAAAAAGGAAAATATTATGAAAATGGTATATAGATGGTACATAACACCGGTTAAGTTAGCAAAAATGTTCAAAACATGTAATAAGTGTTGGAAATGTAAAGAAAAAGAAGGATCTTTTTTCCATATGTGGTGGGAATGTAAGAAGGTAAAGGGTTTCTGGGAAATGATATATAATGAGTTGAAGAAGATGCTTAAATACACATTTGTAAGGAAACCAGAAGCCTTTTTGTTAGGAATAACTGGAAGAGAGATAAATAGAAAGGATTGCAAACTTTTCCAATACGCAGTAACAGCGGCAAGAATATTAATGGCCCAAAAATGGAAACAAGAGGAGCTACCGACCCTTGAAGAGTGGAGAATGAAACTTATGGACTATGCAGAACTGGATAAACTGACTGGGAAGATTAGATATCAATGGGATCACAAGTTCATCGAGGACTCGGGAAAGTTTACAGATTATCGGAAAAGCATATGTGACGAACAGACAACGCTAGTGGGATTTAAAGAGGCTTTGTGAAAGTTAAAGATGTATTGTAAAAAAGAAATAGAACTGAAAGGATAATATTAAATGGCAATATAAATTTAGAGAATGCATAAAAATAGAAAATATGGATTGGTGGAAAAGCTCGTGGAAGTCCAAAAAGTTGAAATTTGTGAATACTGTTTGGGATGGCGAATTTGTAAATAGGAAAATTTAATAAAAATTATTATTATTATTTTAAAAAAGAACAATTTCAGGTTAAGAACAGACCTCCGGAACGAATTAAGTACTTAACCCAAGCTACCACTGTATAATATTTTTTTAGTTTTCACAAAAAACCAAATCATTAAATTAAATAATATTTTTTAAAAAAACAACTGTATACACAATCAATGTTAATCCCACATTATGGGATTATTTGACTTGCCTCCCCTGGTTCCTTTGTATTATCATCATTCATTATCATCACTGGAGAGCCAGTGTGGTGTAGTGGTTAAGAGCGGTAGACTCATAATCTGGGGAACCGGGTTCGCGTCTCCACTCCTCCACATGCAGCTGCTGGGTGACCTTGGGCCAGTCACACTTCTCTGACGTCTCTCAGCCCCACTCACCTCACAGAGTGTTTGTTGTGGGGAAGGAAGGGAAAGGAGAATGTTAGCCGCTTTGAGATTCCTTAAAGGGAGTGAAAGGCGGGATATCAAATCCAAACTCTTCTTCTTCTTCAATAAAATCTTCATCACTAATTTAAGGTTATCAGATTTTTTTTCAATGAGTCCGGGGATACTTTTCAACTTAAATGGATTTTGTATGGGGACTGATTTGTAAATCCGGGGACTGTCCTTACTCCAGAGGAGGGCAACCAAAATGGTCAAAGGCCTGGAAACGATGCCTTATGAGGAACGGCTAAGGGAGCTGGGCATGTTTAGCCTGGAGAAGAGGAGGTTAAGGGGTGATATGATAGCCATGTTCAAATATAGAAAAGTATGTCACATAGAGGAGGGAGAAAGGTTGTTTTCTGCTGCTCCAGAGAAGCGGACACGGAGCAATGGATCCAAACTACAAGAAAGAAGATGCCACCTAAACATTAGGAAGAACTTCCTGACAGTAAGAGCTGTTTGACAGTGGAATTTGCTGCCAAGGAGTGTGGTGGAGTCTCCTACTTTGGAGGTCTTTAAGCAGAGGCTTGACAACCATATGTCAGGAGTGCTCTGATGGTGTTTCCTGCTTGGCAGGGGGTTGGACTCGATGGCCCTTGTGGTCTATTCCAGCTGTATGATTCTATGATTCTACTTTAAATTTAACCATTACAGGTGGGTTTTTTAAAAAAAATTAATCCTGCTAATGTATTAACCTGTGTGCACTGCTTTTGTCAATATGCAATAAACGTTTCCCATTCTTTTTTATATTAAAACTGGAGGCATTTTTTCAGCTGCAATGGGCCTCCGGTGTCCTGTTAGTACCATTAGTTGGTACCATTTCTCGTACAGTTGATATTCCTTGCATAGATAGATTAGATAGATGATAGATAGTTAGATTAGATTAGATTAGATTAGATAGATAGATTAGGTAGGTAGATTAGATAGATACATATATAAGAAAGGTTGGTAGATGGATAGATAGATTAGTTAGATTGATTGATTGAGTAGGTAGATAGATTCAGGCATGGCCAAACCTGGCCCTCCAGCTGTTTTGGGACTACAACTCACATTGTCCCTGACCACTGGTCCTGTTAGGTAGGGATGATGGGGGTTGGAGGGCCAAGTTGGGCCACACCTGGATTAGATGGTAGGTAGGTAGATAGATTTGATAGATAGGGTAGGTAGATAGATAGATAGATAGATAGATAGATAGATAGATAGGCAAGTAGATAGATAATAAGATAAAGTCGGTAGATCGATAAGGTAGGAAGGTAGGTAGGAGGCAGCCTAGGTCAAAGTTGACCCACTTATTTAAAAGTAACCATGCTGTTATACAGTGGTACCTCTGGATGCGAACGGGATCCGTTCCGGGGCCCCGTTCGCATCCTGAAGCGAACATGCTCGGGTCACAATTTGCTGCTTCCGTAGATGCGTGTGGCATCATTTTGAGTGTCTGCACGTGCGCAAGCTGCAGAACCCGGAAGTAACGCGCTCTGTTACTTCTAGGTCGCCACGGAGCACAACCCGAAAATGCTTAACCCGCAGCTACTTCAACCTGAGGTATGACTGTATTAGTAACAAAAATCTATTATCTTAAATATTTTCAGGCGGTGACCCTGGACCCCAACTTCCTGGATGCTTACATTAATCTGGGGAACGTCTTGAAGGAGGCGCGTATATTTGACAGGTAAGCAAATAGGCATAGAGCTTATATTCTCTTTTTTATATAAATGTTTTTTATTGGTTTTGCGTATAATCACATTACGTCTTATATTCTCAGTTTAGTGGTTGCACCTGTCAGGGGTTCAGGAGCAGAGGCGAGGGCAAGGGAGGAAACAGAGAGCGAGGGGGAGGAGGCCGAAGAAAAGATGAGTGATGACGACGACCCGAGATCTCCGAGTCTTTCCAGTGAATCAGAAGATTCACAGAAAGGAGCGCCAGTGGCCAGAGCAAGGGGGGAGCCTAGGGGGACACCCCAGGAAGAAAGTTCCAGAGGGGGCTCAGAGGGCAGCAGTTGGAAATCGGGGCCAGCGTCACCAACAGGGCGCCAGGTATCGAGCTCTGGCAGCTCGCAGCAGGGGGGAGGGCATGAGTCAGGAGTGGCCACACCTCCATCGGGGAGCGAAGAAACAGTCAAGCGGAAAGTGGAAGGTTGGGCGCGCGCGCCAAGTTCAAATGCACAGGAAGGTGGCGCAGTAAGCAGCCCGGAAAGGGAGCCAGGTCCTAAAGCCCGACGCAAAGAGACAGAAGGGTCCGGGAGGTCAGCGTCAGAAGAGTCCAGGAAGGAAGAGACCACGGGGGGCAGAGGGACCCAGAGAAGAACGGTCAGGCGGAAGAGGTGGAGTAAGGCTAGGGTACTAAGCTGGTGTACAGGGGGCGGAGACTCAGACGGAGCTTCGCCGGTCTAACTCATAAGACGTAGAGCTGCACGCAGCAGCTTGAGAATGGAAACTGTAACTCAATAAAGATTTTATAAAGTGACCGCTGGCTAGCGTGATCCTCTGTGAGCTAGGATCTGGAAGCAGCTCTGACAGTAAGCTCCGTCTCTTCAGTTGTGGGCATCTACAGCCTCGCGGAGAGGAGAGAAAGCGGGTGCCTACTAGCGAGCTCACGAACGGCAGACAATATGACGGCCGAACAGCAGATAGCGGATCTCAGAGAAGCAGTGACACGCCTGAATGCCGAGATACTTGCATCCAGGAAGAGAGAGGAGGACGCAGCTGCCGCCTACAGGGATCTCCAGGTCAGGTTGGAAATGCTTACGAAGCAAGGGCAACTGACACCCAGACCGGAGGGCATTGGGTTGGGGAGACGAACAGGCGGTCTAGTCTCTCACTTCGATGGGAATTTACAACAGTACCCCAACTTTAGAGCAGATGTAATGTGTGCACTGCAACTGCTGGACAAAGACTTTAGAGATGAGCAAGAGAAGGTGGGATTTATCATGTCCCATTTGCATGGAGATGCTAAAGCATGGCTGCGCAATTTGTGGAGAGATAAGGATCCGGCGCTCCAAAATGCGGATGCCTTTATTAAAGCGATGGATGGGTGCTTTTTATCAAGCATAGACATGGATCTTGCCCGGAAGGAGGTACATGGACTGAAACAAGGGAGGGCCAGTGTAAGGCAGTATCATGCCCGCTTTTTTGCATTGGTCAGTGCCCTGGAATGGGACAGAGATTCGGCTCCGGTCAGAGACCTGTTTTGGGAAGGAGTGAACAGCGCGGTTAAAGACGAAATTGCAAGGGGGGAGAGACCCCGGAGCACGCAGGAGATCGTTCAGAGGGCGCTGGCGGTTGGGGTGCGTCTGGAAGAACGTCCATGGAGCAGGGACGAAGGGCGTGGAGGGCGCGAACCAGCCAGAGGCTACTCTTTCCTTCCCAGAGAAGCAGCGCGTGCGCAATCCACGCCTCCGCCAGGAGGAGGAGCGGAACCTATGGAGGTTGGAGCTGCAAGGGCTCAGTCAGCAACCAGAGCCCTAGCACCGGGAGCAGTGAAAGCGAAGCCTCCTAGAGGGAACCGGAAGTGTTACATCTGCGACAATCCCCAGCATATGGCGAAAGAGTGTCCCCAGAGGATCCACAAGCACACTGCAGCCTCGGCAATGGTAACTGCAGCAACGCAGCAAGGAGAACCACAGCAGGGAAACGACGGAGTCTGGCTGGAGACAGAGGCACTGGGGCCCAGCCAGACGTGTCAGTGAAGCAGTCCCCAGAGATTTTGCAGCCCACAGACCCCCTCCCGCCCAAACCAGTAGTGCGGCTCACTGCATCGCTCCAGCTGCCCAATGGCCTCACCATGGACGTGCCAATCACCATTGACTCAGGAAGCAATGCGGACTTTATAGGGCAAGACTTCGTCGACCGGCACGCTATACAGTTACTGCCCGCCACACTGCCCCTGCAGGTTGTCACGGTGGATGGCAGGGAGCTGCTAGGGGGGCAAGTGGTGAAGCAAACGCCACCAATGGTGATGCGACTTGGGAATCACGAGGAAGTCATCAGCTTCAATGTCACTCAACTATCGGACACGCCTATTGTATTGGGCATGAGTTGGCTGGACAAGCACAGCCCGTCGCTGGCTTGGTACCAGAGGCAGCTGACCTTCGGCTCTTCCTATTGTGCTGAACACTGCATCCTGCCGCGGCAGGAAGGAGAGGAAGAGGAGTCGCAGCTGCAGCTAGGGACGCTGCAAGCGGTTCCCCACAAGTACGCAGAATTTTTGGAGGTTTTCTGCGAGAAGGAGGCGGACAAGCTACCCCCCCCCCCACAGACCATACGACTGCAAGATTGACCTCCTACCAGGGGCGGCGTTACCAAAAGGAAAGCTGTATTCCATGTCGGAGGACGAATTACAGGAACTCAAGGAGTTCATAGATCACAATTTGGAGCGCGGTTTCATCCGAGAGTCCAAGGCAGTGGGGGGCAGTCCTGTATTCTTTGTCAGGAAGAAAGACACGCCCCAAAAAAGGCTCGTGGTGGACTACCGGACCTTGAACGCGGTGACCGCGCCATCGGACTTCCCCATGCCCAGGATAGACGACCTCCTCGCGACGGTGCGCAAGGGACGCGTCTTCACCAAGTTGGACCTGCGAGGGGCATACAACCTCATTCGCATGCGGGAAGGCGATGAGTGGAAGACGGCCATGTTCACGCCCCTGGGCACCTACGAATACAGAGTTATGCCGTTTGGATTGCAAAATGGCTCCCACTGTTTTCATGCTTTCATGCATCACGTGCTGGCGGGGCTCCTCTACAAGAAGTGTGTCTGTTTTCTTGACGACATACTCATCTTTTCTGACTCGCAGCAGGATCACGACAGAGACGTCAAGGAAGTGCTGAGCAGACTGCAGCAGCATAAGCTCTACGCCAAGCTGGAAAAATGCCAGTTCGACGTGTCGGAGGTGGACTTCCTGGGCTACAGGTTGTCCGACAAGGGGCTCGCCATGGACAGCGCCAAGGTTCACGCGGTTTTGGATTGGAAAAGTCCGCGCAACAGAAAGGAGGTCCAGCGGTTTGTCGGCTTTGCGAACTTCTATCGCAAGTTTATCAAGGGGTTTGCGATGCAGACGGCGGCCATCACAGACACGCTCAGCTCCAAGAAGAAGAAGTTCATCTGGACGGAGCAGACGGAGCAGTCCTTTCAGGCACTCAAGTGTCTCTTCGCGTCGGAAGAGCAGCTACTACACGTCGACCCCAGCAGACCGATGAGGGTGGAGACGGACGCCTCGGACAGAGCCGTGGGAGCTGTGCTGTTGCAGCAAGACCCGCAGGGGGCGTGGAGACCGGGAGCGTTCTACTCCAGGAAGCTCACCAAGTCAGAACAGAACTACACCATCTGGGACAGGGAGTTGTTGGCCATTCATGCAGCCTTTAAGGCGTGGAGGCACTTCCTGATCGGAGCCAAGCACACGGTGCAGGTCCGCACGGACCACAAGAACCTGGAGCACTGGCGCACGGCGAGGTTCCTGAACCAGAGGCAGATACGTTGGGCAGAGTTCTTTGCGGACTTCGACTTCCGCATAGAGTATGTCCCGGGGGACACCAACATCATGGCGGGCGCCCTCTCCCGTAAACCGCAATACCTCGAGGAGGCGACGCCAGCGGCGGCCATGCACATCTTCGCACCGACAGCGTGGGCGTGCGCTTCCGCGACTGTTGACCTGGAGGCGGTTCGACGTGCGTTGCAAGACGACTCCTTCGCGAGAGCGAAGATGGCAGAGGCACACAGGGGCACGACTGCGACCGGCGAGTTCCAGGTTCGAGACGGATTACTCCTCCGTAAAGGGGCCATCTACGTGCCGGGGGACGATCTTCGCGCCAAGGTACTGCAGCAGTTGCACGACGCGCCCACCGCTGGGCACTTTGGCACAGAGAAGACGATAGAATTAGTCGCCAGAGACTTCTGGTGGCCCAGAATGAGAGGGGAAGTCGCGGACTACGTGGCGAGGTGCGACACCTGCCAGAGGGCCAAACCAGTACACAGACCGCCGGCGGGACTGCTGGAACCGCTGCAAACCCCGTTCGAACCATGGGAGAGAGTGGCCCTGGACTTTGTCACGGATCTGCCCAGCTTGAGAGGCAAGACGGCAGTGCTAGTGGTGGTGGACTTGTTCTCCAAGATGGCACATTTCATTCCGTGTGCAAAGGTGGCCACGGCGGAACAAACCGCCAAACTGTTCATAGATCACATGTTCAAGGTTCACGGTCTGCCGCGGTCTATACTGTCCGACCGGGGGCGGCAGTTCATCTCGAACTTCTGGCAGAAGCTGATGGGCTTCCTGAACGTCAAGATCAACCTGGCTTCGGCTAGACACCCGCAGACCAACGGACAAGCGGAGCGGGTCAATGCCATCATGCAGCAGTACCTGAGATGTTATGCGAATCAACAGCCCACGACGTGGGTGGATTACCTGCCTCTCGCCGAGTTCGCCTACAACAACACGAAGCACGTGTCCACGGGAGTGACGCCGTTCTTCGCCAACAACGGAAGGCACCCCAGAACCTTCCCGGGACTGGAAAGAATGGGGGAGGGGGAGCCGCAGACAGCAGACGCGTTCGCGTCGGAGTTGCAGGAGGTCCACGATCAGCTTCGGCGGCACCTGGAGCTGGCTAAGCACGCATACAAGGTACAAGCGGACAAACACAGGAGGGTTGGCGAAGAGATCCATGTGGGAGACTGGGTCTGGTTAGCAGCCCACGCAGTGCCGGCCAGGTCGTTAGCGAAGAAGAAACTAGGGCATAAACAACTGGGACCCTACCAAGTCGAAGAGCAGGTCAACCCGGTAGCCTTCAGGCTGACGCTTCCGGAAGGCTCCAGGATGCACCCGGTGTTCCACAGATCGGTGCTCACTCCCTACAAGACACCTCACAGGTTTCAGGAACCAAGAACGGCGCCGAGTCCGCTCCGAGAGGGAACCGAGCAAAGGGGAGTGCCACAGGAGGAGCGCATCAACGAAGTCACAGAGATTTTGGACTCGAGATGGGGAGAAGAGGGAGTAGAATACCTTCTCGCCAGAGAGGGCACCCCGGCCAGTGCCAACAGCTGGGTGCCGGGCTACGCTTTGGAGGAACCTCTGCTCAAAGACAAGTTTCATGCCCTCTTCCCACACAGGCCCATGCCAGCAGACTTTTTCGACGATTGGCTTTTCACACCGACGCTTTCAACCAGCACGTTCCAGGGGTTCGACTCGGACAAGGAACCGACAATGGACACACGTTCCTCGGAGGGGTCGCCCGCAGGATCTGCCTCAGAACCCTCGTATTGGTGGGACGATAGACCAGAGGAACAGTGGCGCAGGAAGTGGCTGGAGGTTCCAGGTCGAGCGACGGACCCGGGAACGACTGAGGCGGAGACGGACGTGGACATGTACGGGGAGGATTTTGGGTTCGAGCACGGAGGCACAGAGATGGAAGCGGAGGTGACAGTTGTCGACGAGCGCAGGGAGGAAGAACCGGAAGTCTTCAGTTGGAGGCCCGCCACGGGAAGCGAACTGTATCCGGCATTCGTCCCCATGACATTGCAGCACCCAGCTCCCGCACCGGAAGGAGGGGAGGGGGCAGGGGGGCTTCGAGGGGGGATGGATGTCAGGGGTTCAGGAGCAGAGGCGAGGGCAAGGGAGGAAACAGAGAGCGAGGGGGAGGAGGCCGAAGAAAAGATGAGTGATGACGACGACCCGAGATCTCCGAGTCTTTCCAGTGAATCAGAAGATTCACAGAAAGGAGCGCCAGTGGCCAGAGCAAGGGGGGAGCCTAGGGGGACACCCCAGGAAGAAAGTTCCAGAGGGGGCTCAGAGGGCAGCAGTTGGAAATCGGGGCCAGCGTCACCAACAGGGCGCCAGGTATCGAGCTCTGGCAGCTCGCAGCAGGGGGGAGGGCATGAGTCAGGAGTGGCCACACCTCCATCGGGGAGCGAAGAAACGGTCAAGCGGAAAGTGGAAGGTTGGGCGCGCGCGCCAAGTTCAAATGCACAGGAAGGTGGCGCAGTAAGCAGCCCGGAAAGGGAGCCAGGTCCTAAAGCCCGACGCAAAGAGACAGAAGGGTCCGGGGGGTCAGCGTCAGAAGAGTCCAGGAAGGAAGAGACCATGGGGGGCAGAGGGACCCAGAGAAGAACGGTCAGGCGGAAAAGGTGGAGTAAGGCTAGGGTATTAAGCTGGTGTACAGGGGGCGGAGACTCAGACGGAGCTTCGCCGGTCTAACTCATAAGACGTAGAGCTGCATGCAGCAGCTTGAGAATGGAAACTGTAACTCAATAAAGACTTTTATAAAGTGACCGCTGGCTAGCGTGATCCTCTGTGAGCTAGGATCTGGAAGCAGCTCTGACAGCACCCATACCCAAACTAACTCCCATTGTTGCCTAGAGGGTTGATTTTATTTAAAGCAAATTGATTTAAATCCCAAATCCATAAGACTTGATTTAAATCCCCCTTTTACCGGAAGGTTCAGCCTTGCTGGCATCCTCTTAATATTGACAATCGGAGGCAGGTTTCCTTTTTGGAATCCTAACTTCAGAGTCTTTTCTCAGTTATATCAAAATGATTTGGTTCTGCTATATACAGCCCGATTGTGACGAAATGATGGTGAGTTTTAATAAGTGAACACTTTTTATTTGAACAACTTTTCTGCTGTACTTGATTGGAAGGAGAAAAGAAACATTTCCTTCATAACAATTTAAGCAATTTATTTCACTAAAACAGTAACATGGTAGCATATGTATCCATGTTGCTTAACTGATGTGCTGAAACATTTTTTCCCCAAGAAAAACTTGGACTGAGTTTTCGCACACATGAAAAACTTAAAACAAATAATTCTTCCCTGAATTATTTATTTATTTATTTATTTCTACCCCGCTCTCACTGGCCAGGGCCGGGCTCAGGGCGGCTAACACCAAATATAAATTACAATAAAATAGAATAGAAAAAAAACCCAGTTAATTAAAATACAGCTTAAAATGCAGCCTCATCAAGACTACAAAGGGAGGAAACATCAGCTATTCACCCAAGCCAGCTATCCATGCTGGTGCTACATGGGCCAGCAAAAAAAGCCACGGGAAAATTTATATACCAAATCCCATATAGGGTGTCAGAGTGAGTCTAAGCATAGAGCGAGTTAAAATAATCAAGCCTGGAGGTGACCATCGCATGGATCACTGGCCAGATCAGGGCGAGAAAGGTAAGGAACCAATTCCTTAATACGGTGGAGGTGGAAAAATGCCACCTTTGCTGTGGCTGCAACCTGTGCCTCCATGGAAAGAGAGGCATCGAAGGTTACACCCAAGCTCTTGACAGAAGGCTCTGGCACTAATTGCGCCCCCACAAGAGATGGGAGTTGGCCCCCCAACCCCATGTTGTCCTGACCCAGCCAGAGGACCTCTGTCTTCGAAGGATTTAACTTCAACTGGCTCCCACGCAGCCACCCAGCCACGGCTTCCAAGCATCTGGTCAGTGTGTCTGGGGCCGAGTCCATTGACAGATAAAGTTGGGTGTCATCAGCATATTGACGACAACTCAGCCCTAAACTCCGGACAATCTGGGCAAGGGGGCGCATAAAGATATTGAAAAGCATCTGGGAAAGGATTGTGCCCTGCGGCACTCCACACAACAAGGAGTGCCGCAGCGACAACTCCCTCCCTAGCGCCACCCTCTGTCCCCGACTTGAGATAAAGGAGCACAGCCATTGTCTGACTGTGCCCTGAATCCCCACGTTGGCAAGGCGGTGGTCCAAAAGTTTGTGATCGACCATGTCGAAGGCCGCTAACAAATCTAAAAGAATCAGCAGTCCCGGCCCGCCTCGATCCCCTTAATCGTCCTCCCAAAGCATTTTATTTTTTAAAAAAACAGATTTTTATCCACCCTGGTGACAATGAAACTGAACCAGTCCTTGATCTCATTTCAGAGCCGTTGCAGCCTACCTACGGGCCCTGAGCCTGAGTCCCAACCACGCTGTTGTCCACGGCAACCTGGCATGTGTGTATTACGAACAGGGGCTGATCGATCTGGCAGTCGATACCTACAAGAGGGCCATTGAGCTCCAGCCCCACTTCCCTGACGCCTACTGCAACCTGGCCAACGCGCTGAAAGAGAAAGGCAGCGTAAGAAACTGGTCCCTTTTGCCTTGGGGTGGGGGGGAACATCTATATAAAAGATGTTTTATAGATGGTACTTAACACCTGCCAAAATAGCTAAAATGTATAAAACAAAAAAACTGTGCTGGAGGTGCAGTAAAGAAGAAGGGACACTTATACATTTCTGGTGGGCCTGTGAAAAAAAAATACAGAAACTTTCCTATTAGGCAGTGGTGTCCAAACTTTTTTCAAAGAGGGCCAGATTTGATGAAGTGAAGGGCCATAAGGGCCGACCAAAGTTGTTTACTTTTTTTAAGGATTGAAGTTGTTGAGCTCTTTTCTTAGGGTTTAAATTGTTGAACTTTTTTTAGGATTGAAGTTGTTTAGCTTTTTCTTAGGCTTTTACCAAATGCTGAATTGGCCAGATTAACAGAGACAATTAGGGCACAACCCAGACAAGAATTCCAAAAGGAATGGGGAAAATGCAGAGAATACTTTACCAAACAGTGCCCCAAAATATACACTTGGACTTGTTTCAATTAATTTCTACAGGAGACTTTGTGGTTTAAGTCATAATTAGGAAAAATTGTAATAATCCCATACAAAAGAAATAGTATACAAGAGGTAAATAAGGCGGCCATTTAACAGAATAAAGTCTTTTATTTTTATGTTATGTTTTCTTTGTGTAAGGGGATAGGAGTTTAATTTTGATAATTAGTCAATGGTGGTGGGTCTGTTTGTATGTATGAGTTGTTGTGGACTATGTTATAAATAAAATAAAAATTAAAAAAAGAAAATGAAACCGGTCCCTTTTGCTTTCTGTATGTCAGAGGGTTTGCTGAAAAAAGCCTTCCGGATGATGGTGACCTCGAAATTGGGCTCTTTGGGGGGGGGGGATTTGGGGTACAGAACCTAGAAGAAGTCCTCTTTTATTTTTTCCTTTGTCATATCGTCACATACAACTTTGCTCATACCAAGCGTCGACTCCCCTCCCCCCTCCCCCGCTCCCACTCCCTGGCTTTCTTAAGCAGTCACGATCCTCTTAGCATTTCTATATCACCCTTTAAAAATTGTCCAGTAGCACCTGATGATAATAATAATAATAATAATAATAATAATAATAATAATAATAATAATAATAATAAATTTATACCCCGCCTATCTGGCTGGGTTTCCCCAGCCACTCTTGGCGACAAAATATTAAAATACAATAGTCCGTCAAACATTAAAAGCTTCCCTAAACAGGGCTTGCTAAACTTGGCTTCTTCTTGGTATAATTTTTTGTATGCAGGTCCACTTCTTCAGATACAAAAGCTTCTACCAAGACCAAACTGAGTTGGTCTGCAATGTGCTACTGGACAATTTATATATTTTTTATATATTTCAACTGCGTTAGACCACCACAGCTGCCTACCTGAACATATATCGCCCTATTTACCTTCTTACTCTACTTAAAACAATTTACTTTAGCATTTGTTGTAAATCACTTTCAAAAATTAGCCTCTGGTTTTTTTAATAACAGTATATTTAAAGATCTTTTTCAATTCTTTGTAAATCATATCCCAGTAGACTTTGACTTTAGTGCACATCCACCACCTATGGACGAAATTCCCTTCCTTCTCCTTGCACTTCTAGCGTTGTGGCATCTGAATATAGACTGCATTTTTAATCAAGGCATATATTGGCTTATATCTTGATCAGGTTCCTAAATTAAATGGGCTTAGATTTTCAAATGTTTCATGCCAGCTGTTTAGAGAACCTTGGCAATGTTTTCCTCCTAGACAAGGGGCCCCTTGATTTATAGCAGAAAACAATTCTCAAAGTCGTAAAAAAGGTTACATAGACCAAACATAATTAGGAATGGGTAAATAGTAAAATAAAACCGTTAAACTTGAGCCACAGGACAAAAGGCCAAGAGCACATGGAAAACAAAGCAACTGGCTGGAGAAGGGGGGGAGTGTAAACAGGGGAAGAGGCTTTTTTCCTATTTTATTTTGAGGCTGTAAACTGTTCCTTCCTTTTTACTTTGAGGAAGTTTATCCTTCTAAAAAGCTATCTATGATAATGTATGAAATATGCTGGCTTAAATGTAATTATGCAAAAGATTTAAGAAATGCTAGATTCTTATTTCATATAGTTGTAAGAGTTGTATTTATCCTGAAATTAAGTCAGCCACCAGCCTAGCCCCCTGCCAGACAGGAGACGCCAATCGAGCACTCATGACAAATGGCTGTCACGCCTTTGTTTAAAGACCTCCAAAAGGAGATATTTCATTGATGATGCATGAGAATATGAACCCAAGGTCTCTGACATCTGTTCAAGATAAAAATTTAAAATTATTAACCATCTGTTTTGGAGGGCAAGGAAGGCAAGAGGTGAGCTGGTAATTAAGATTCCTTGTTGAGACACATGTAAGATATATTACTACTTATTTGTCATTTATAGATGTAACAATATATAGCTCTTTGTGTTCCATATAAGGACATATAAGGACAGGAGGATATGGGTGTATCTTTTAGAATTGGTTATAGCAATCAGCCAATAGGAAATTCAACCAGGCTGATTGAACAGAGGCAGCCACAGGAGGAGCAAAGGGGGCTGGATTAAGGGAATATAAGTGCTGGCCATAATGGCAGGAGGCCAGGCCAGAGCTTGGTAACCATATACCACTGTGCCTCTCATTTATTTGTCTGACAAATAAATTATTATTTTAATTTCTCTGTTGCTGCGTTGAATATTTCATTCCAGCTAAGCGTTAACCACAAGCAGGGTGCTACAGCGTGCCTTATCTTGAGTTATATATATTTTAGCAAGTTTAGTCGGCGTCAAATACCACCTATACGTCACCTTCGTTAAATTTTTAATTAGTGCTGTACATTCAATAAATTGTTTTAAATTTTCCCAATGTTCTTTTAGACCAGGCATGTCCAAAGTCCAGTTCAGGGGCCTAATCTGGCCCTCTGGTCGATTTAATCCGGCCCTCGTGGCGGTTTATTTACTAGGGCAAAACTTCCCCCCAAAAAGCTCAAGAACTTTAATCCTAAAAAAAGGTCAGCACCTCTGGGGTCAAATCCTTAAAAAAGGCTCAACAATTGTGGGGTTTTACTGTTAATATGCTTCTTCTTAATTGCATTTCACTATTAATATACTTCTTAATTGTATTTCAGTTCAACAATGACTTTGATAAAATACATCTTTTGTGACGTGCAGAAGGCTTGAGTTACCTATGAGGTGCAACAGTTACCATATAGCATATATTCAATATAAAAAACAGCAACAATTGGTTGTTGACAAAGGACAGCTGGCATATATATATAAAAGATATTAACTGATATGCATGCCATTCCAGATATAGCTATATAATCTCTACTGTTGGTAAGAGAAGAACTTTGGAGCAGGCATTTTCAAAAAAAGAGTTTTTTATGAACCGCTCTAATACCAAGTTACCGTCAGGAGCTGAGGGGCCGTATCAAACCTCAATCCAGCCATCACATCACAGAGCAGCCTTTTGGGCTCCTGTGAAAGACATACTAATATTCGTGTAAAAACTCTGTTTTGTGTTTCGAAGGTTGCCGAAGCCGAGGAATGCTACAATACAGCTCTCCGTTTATGTCCGACTCACGCGGATTCTCTTAATAACCTGGCGAACATCAAGCGAGAACAAGGGAATATCGAGAAGGCTGTCCGCCTCTACCGGAAAGCTCTTGAGGTACGTGCGTGGAGAATTACAACAATTAAATTGACATATAAGGGTTAGGCATGCATACCCTGGACTCCTAGTCTGGGTCTTTTTAAAAATCGCCGATCAAATTTTTCTTGATCAATAACGGAAATAATGGTGAAGAAGTGAAAGTGAAGTAGCATTTTGAGGCTCGACAAAGCATGGTCCGATAAGTCCCTTTTGGAAGGAAGAGGGTCTGTCCCCCTTTTTATATTCCTAGGCCTCCTGGAATGACCAAAAATCTGCTTTTTCATCAGAAGAACAATGCAAGGTGTTAAGGAACGGTACAGAAATTGAAATAAAAGCTGGGCACATGCTGTTCTCTGTGTCGGCTGAGCTTGATCCCCTGACAGTCTTATTTTCTAACAGTATTTCCTATGCGTACGAAATGTCACGGCTAAAATGGCCGCTGTTTCTTTAATGTGAATAAAGCTGGGTCAGCATGACTCAGCGGTCTGCCTCAATCTGTATATATATAAGTGAGAGATGTTAGTTTGTTGGTGTGGCTGGTGTTTGGGTTGGTTGGTGCTGGTGTGTATAGTTATTCAGTCGTGTTTTGCACAAAGACTTTTAATGAAACTCTGCAAGGATATTCTCAAGGACTCTTTTTGTGCCGACAAGGGTCCGAGGACCAGGCTGAGGAGATAAAGGGAGGTCAGAACCCTTTCCTTCTTTTTTTTGCTTTTTTACAAACACTGACACGAAAAAGGCAGTTCATAGGCCCATTATTATTATTATTATTATTATTATTATTATTATTATTATTATTATTATTATTATTATTATCATTACCACAAATCATTCCAAACGGTGATTTATTTTGCAGCCAGCCCCTGCCACATTTGAGCATCAAAGAGGGGCTCTTTAAAATACGGCATTGGTCATTTGACAGTCTGATCTCCCAACAGTATTTCCTATGCATGCTAAAAAGGCAGTCCATAGGTTCCTCCTCCTCCTTAATTTTTGCAAGTCAATCCAAATGAGGATTTATTTCACGCCCACAACCTTTGAGCCTCAAAGAGCGGCCTCCGTCTCTTTAGAATGCTTCTCAGGGAAACTAAGAGTGAGCTTCTTCCCCGCAGGTCTTCCCGGAGTTTGCAGCTGCGCATTCAAATTTAGCCAGTGTTTTGCAACAGCAGGGGAAGCTCCAGGAGGCCCTCATGCACTACAAGGAGGCCATCAGGTGAGCTTCCAAAGCCATGGGGAAAATAGATTGAAAGAGCTCCTCCTTACTGTATTTTAATCTTTTGCTGGAAGCCGCCCAGACTGGCTGGGTATAAATAATAAATTATTGTTGCTGTTGTTAATAATTATTATTACTCCTCATGCGCTGGTCTGGTGCCTGTGGGAAAGCTCTCCTCTTGTGGATAAAGCACTTTCTCTTTTTCTTTTAGGTTTTTTATTTTTTATTTTTATTTTTATTTTATTTTTTGTCCCTTGAAGGCCAGCCAAATTTAAATAACAATTCGACACACAGCTGCGAGGCATTTGCGAGCTTTTTTGCGGAGAAGGTCCTGTTGCTCCGCCATGACCTCCCTGCCAATTTGGATACAATAAAGGAACTGGAGGCCCCTCGACTGTCCTCGGGTCCAGTATTGGACCACTTTGACCGGATATCCCCAGCCGATGTGGACAGACTCCTCCGAGCTGGAAAGCCCACCACCTGTCCTCTTGACCCGTGCCCGTCCTGGCTGATTAGAGCGTGTCCAGACGAGGTGCGGGCCCCCCTGGGGGATATCATCAATTTGTCCCTTGGCACTGGGATATTCCCAGGGGAACTGAAGGAGGCAGTGGTGTGTCTGCTCTTAAAGAAAACATCATTAGATCCTTTAGATCTATCCAATTACCGCCCGGTTTCGAATCTTCCATTCCTGGGTAAGGTGATTGAGAGAGCGGTTGCTGAACAGCTTGGTAGGTTTCTGGATGAAACATCTGCTCTCGATCCATTCCAGTCCGGCTTCCGCGCTGGTCATGGGACCGAGACGGCTCTGGTCGCCCTAACAGATGATCTCCGCAGGCAGCTGGATCGAGGCGGGTCGGGGCTGCTGATTCTTCTAGACCTGTCAGCAGCCTTCAACATGGTCGATCACGAACTTCTGGACCACCGCCTTGCCGACGTGGGGATCCAGGGCACAGTCCTTCAATGGCTGCGCTCGTTTCTCTCCGGTCGGGGACAGAGGGTGGCGCTTGGGGGGGAATTGTCATCGCGCCACTCCTTGGTGTGTGGAGTGCCTCAGAGTGCGATACTCTCCCCGATGCTTTTTAACATCTTTATGCGCCCCCTCGCCCAGCTTGTCCGGAGTTTTGGGCTGGGTTGCCATCAGTATGCCGATGACACCCAACTCTATCTGTTGATGGATGGCCATCCTTACTCGGCCCCAGATACACTGACCAGATGTCTGGAAGCTGTGGCTGGATGGTTACGTGGGAGCCGGTTGAAGTTAAATCCTTCGAAGACAGAGGTCCTCTGGCTGGGACGGAGCGATATGGGATTGAGGGGGCAACTCCCATCTCTTGCATGGGTGCAATTAGTGCCAGCATCGTCCGTTAAGAGTTTGGGTGTAATCTTCGACACCTCCCTTTCCATGGAGGCGCAGATTACAGCTATAACAAAGGCGGCATTTTTTCATCTCCGCCAAGCTAAGCAGTTGGCTCCTTATCTCTCTCACCCTGACCTAGCCACTGTGATCCACGCGACGGTCACCTCCAGACTGGATTATTGTAACTCGCTCTACGTGGGGCTGCCCTTGAGACTGACCCAGAAACTCCAGCGGGTGCAGAATGCCGCGGCGAGACTTCTTACGGGGTCTTCGCTGCGAGATCATATCCATCCGGTGCTGTACCAGCTGCACTGGCTCCCGGTGGAGTACAGGATCAGGTTTAAGGTGCTGGTTTTAACCTTTAAAGCCCTATACGGCCTAGGACCCTCGTACCTATGGGACTGCCTCTCCTGGTATGTCCCACAGAGAAATTTACGGTCTGCAAATAAAAACACCCTAAAGATCCCAGGTCACAGAGAGGTTAGGTTGGCCTCAACTAGAGCCAGGGCCTTCTCGGCTGCGGCTCCAATCTGGTGGAACGCTCTGTCACAAGAGACTAGGGCCCTGTGGGACCTGACATCCTTCCGTAGGGCCTGCAAGACAGAGCTGTTCCACCAGGCCTTTGGTCAGGGCGCAGACTGACTCCCTCCTCTGGCAACCTGCACAGAATTTTGCTTGATGGTTGCCATTAATTTGATTTTAATTTGATTTAATTAATTTTATAATGAATGTTTTAAAATGTTGGACTATTTTGATTGTTGTTAACCGCCCTGAGCCCGGCTTCGGCTGGGGAGGGCAGGATATAAATAAATTTATTATTATTATTATTATTATTATTATTATTATTATTATTATTATTATTCAGTTTTTTATTTTATCATTTTATTTCCATACACTTCAAACATTTTCAATATATACAATACTGGGATTATACAAACCCCTTGGACTCTCCCCCACCCCCCGTTTCCATATTTTGCCATCTTTTCTTGCATGTAATTACAATGATTCGTTCTATTCCATTTCCTTATTTGCTACTTTGGCTTCATCAATGTTATATCCATCCTGCCTGTGGAAAACCATCTAATTCGATTTTAATTTGATCCCGATTTGTTTTTAGGAGGTAATTTAATTATTGTTTGATTTTATACTAATGTTATATATTTGATGTTAGCTGCCCTAAGACCGGTTTCGGCCAGGGAGGGCGGGATACAATTATTATTATTATTATTATTATTATTATTATTATTATTATTATTATTATTTCTAAATATGTATCTTTAAGGTATTCAATAAATTTTTCCCATTCTTGTTTAATTTTTTTATATATATAAATAGTTTTTATTAAGTTTTAGCATTTTATATTCAACACAAACATCATTCTTGCAGACAGCATACATGAATCCCAATCTCCCCCAGCTTCCCTCTTCTGGTTTTTTAAATATTTACTTCTCCTGCCTATCTCATTCTCCCTTAATTTTGCCATCTTTGAACTAACGATGGTTATATCCTTAAGGTTTTTGCACCATGCTTTTTCACATTTCATCTTCATTATTTTCCCCATTTTGTCCTTTTAACTTTGCTTAAATTTCCTATCATCTTGATGTCTGATCTTCACAGTCATTTTGATAATCCACTCTTCTTTTGTTGGGACCTTCTCTTCCTTCCACATCCGGGCTAGGAACATTCTGGCATAAATAGAATACACTGTCTTTTTAGGTCTCTTGGTATTTCTTCACCCGTTAAACCTATTAGAAAGGCTTCTGGTTTTTACACAAATGTTCTCCCCCCCCCCCAGTTAATTATACAGTGGTACCTTGGTTCTCAAACTGAATGTGTTCCAAAACCAAGGTGCACTTTCCCATAGAAAGTCATGCAAAACGGATTAATCCGTACCAGACTTTGAAAAACAATCCCTAAAACAGCCATTTAACATGAATTTTACTATCTAACGAGACCACTGATCCCTAAAATGAAAGCAGTCATCCATGTACTGTACTCTAAAATAAATACAACAGTCTTGTAAATGATAAAAATGAAAATTATTTTTTTTCCTCACCTGCACTGATGATAGTCATTGTTCGGATGGGGACCGGGGCTTCTATCCGTTTCTGCAATCACACAATCAATCAATCAATCAATCCATCAGTAACTAAACTGGGATCCGCACAGTCGCAAAAACAAATGAACCAAAAAAGCCTCCGAAACAAAAACACCACATAAATTGCAAAAACCAAAGCACCAAACTTAATCTGTTCCCGAAGTCTGTTTGATTGGTGCAGGCGCCCCAGAAAGAATAGCTGACAGCCAAATTTGATGTTTGGCTTCCGAAAAACGCCTGGAAACTGGAACACTTTTTCTGGGTTTTCGGCATTTGGGAACCAAAGCGTTTGAGTAGTAGTAATAATAATAATAATAATAATAATAATTTGTTTTTGTTTGTATCCCACCCTCGCCGGCCAAGGCTGGGCTCAGAGCAGCTAACATCATAAAAACAACACAACGAGCCTAAAAGCAGACATCAAGTAATTCAAATAAAAATTAATTCAGACAAGTTAAAATCCGGGCAGGTGGCAATTATTAGGGTGGAATTGAGAGTGATTAATAATTGCCAGAATTGAGGAGCATGGAATTTCCCAAAAGGAAAGTGCTGCTTGTCCGTATGAAGAGGATGCCACAATGCTGAACCTTTCTGTATAAAAAACCTTCTGTATAAAGAAACCTGTATAAAAAACATTTGAGAACCAAGGTCTCACTGTCTCACATGACCACTAGGGTGGTTCATAAAAAACACTTTTTTGAAGATGCCTGCTCCCAAGGTCTTATCTTACTACACTAGGGATTATATAGCTATATCTGAAATTTTGTGCATATCAGTTAATATCTCAACCCTCCATGAAAATAGCTGTTTTCTTGGACGTTTTCCTATTTTGTGAAGGCTTTGGAGAAGGCATTTTTTAAAAAAAGTTTTTTTAATGAACTGCCCTAAAGACCACCGTATAGGATAGAAAGAGCCTTCTTGACCCTTACATTTCCAGCGTAACTTCAGAGTATTTTTGTACCAAAATGGCACTTTTTCTCTCGCCCTCCATGTCAGAATCAGCCCCACTTTTGCAGACGCCTATTCCAACATGGGGAACACCTTGAAGGAAATGCAAGACGTCCAGGGAGCTCTGCAATGCTACACAAGAGCAATCCAGATAAATCCTGCGTTTGCCGATGCCCACAGCAACCTCGCTTCCATCCATAAGGTAAGCTTTGTGTCTCTGCTAAATCTATTTAAAAAAAAAAACTGGGGGGGGGGGGCAGCAGGGGAATCTTAGTTTTTACAAAAGGAAAACAACTGGCAAAAGCCGTCCCAAACCGAGATGGGGCACAAAAAGAAAAAGGGGAGAATTGGAATTTATGCTGGAAGTGTGAGGAGGCAGAGGGCACGCCGATACGTTTATGGTGGGGCTACAGAAACGTTAAAAAATTCATGAGGAAATAAAAAAGATGATCAGAATTAATTTAGAGGGGAAAACCAGAGGCATATTTACTGAGTATAAGAGGTAAAGAAATACCACAAGATGGGAAGATATTATTCTTATACGCGACAGCTGCAGCAAGGCTACTCCTTGCACAAAACTGGAACAGGAAATATATACCCACAAAGGATGACTGGATAAAGAAACTAATTGAATTTATAGAACTGGCAAGGTCAAGTGCAGTAATAAGGTACCAATCAAACTGGAAAATAAAAATATAATGGAAATGGTTTGAAGATTATGTGTTCAAGTACTGCTCAAAAACTAACATGTTGATATGTTTGGTTTAATGTTTGTAAATCTGGTTTATAATAATAATAAATAGTAAGTTAAAAGAGTTAAGAAATATAAATTTAGATAAAAATTGCAATGTGAATGTGAGTGAAGGAAGTCACGTGGGTATTTGGGTAAATGCTGAGTTGTGTATAGGGTTAGATGTGGGGAATCCATATATGTAATGTATAGTGTTGAAAATGTACGGCAACTAGCATGTAAAATGAAATCAAAAATAAATAAATAAATAGGGGGGAAATAAAAATGGCAATGTGAAATATTATATAGGAGGGTGAGGGGCGGTGGAGGGAAGCCACAAGGGTGGTTTTAATGTCTGAAATTTTGGGTGGTAGGGTAATACGAATTTTGTTTTGTGTCTATGTGTTTGTTTGTAAATAAATTTTTTAAAAGGAAAATGAAAAAATTGCTATTTTTACTTTGAAATAAAAATGGGGGGGGAGGTCTTATACGGGTGATTGGGTGGGTGAATGGCTCATTTTCTTAAATTTGAGCCCCCCCAAATAGAGGGTGGCTTATATAGACGGAAAGTATGGTGGAGTTCCACACCCAAAAATCTCATTGTGACTTCCAATCACCCCTACGTCACATTTCCGATGGCGCCCTTTTGCTCGTCTCTCCTAGATCTCAAAATGCATTGGTTTTGTCATATTTCCTGCTGTCCTTTGTCAATCCACACCTGCCAAAGAATTTAAATTTTCCCAACATTTTTTTTTAGACCACACATGTCCAGCGTGTGGCCGGGGAGCGTAACCTGGTTTACTTACTGGGGCAACCCCCCCCCCCCCCAATGCTCAACAACTTCAATCCTAAAAAGAGCTCAACAACCTTGGGGTTAAATCCTAAAACAGCTCAACAAATTTGCCCCGCCCTCATGTCAAATCTGGCCCTCTTTGGGAAAATTTGGGCACCCCTGTAAATTTAGACAATACAGTCCTATCTCGGGTTAAATATGCTTCAGGATGAATATTTTTGGGTTGCGCTCCGCAGTGACCCAGAAGTAACGGAGCACGTTACTTGCGGGTTTCGCCGCATGCACAGACCCTCAAAATGATGTCATGCGCAGAAGCGGCGAATTGCGACGTGCAGATGCGGGTTGCATTCGCTTCAGGATGCGAACGGGGCTCCGGAACGGATCCCATTCACATCCAGAGGTACCACTGTACTCTGCAAGTGTCCTGTTCTCTATGAAATGTTTCTTCCAAAACCTCTCGTAATTCTGCCTGTATTATAATCTTGCTAATTCTGCGTATTTTAGCCTTTTTGCTAGCTACGCCAACTTAGTAGGGATGGGATTCTCCTTTCCATCCTTTGTCTGTTAAGATTCTCGCTGCGGCTATTGTAGACACTGTGACTTGCCATTGTTTTATAACCATTTATTGTAACATTTATTCTATGATCAATTACAATAATCATTCATTGTAATATTCATTTATTGTACGATTAATTACAATTTATTGTAATTGTTAAGAGTAGGTTTCTATTGAATTTTTACATGCTGATACTCAATATTATTCTATAGCATGGGGAGGCAAACTACGGCCCCATGGCCTTCTCAATCTAGCCGGGAGTCGGCATGTTTTGACACGAGTATAATGTGTCCTTTTATTTAAAATGCACCTCTGGGTTATTTGTGGGACATAGGAATGCGTTCCTTTTTCCCCCTCCCCAAAATCTAGTCTGGCCCCCACAAGGTCTAAGGGACAGTGGACGGCCCCCTGCTGAAAAAGTTTGCCGACCCCTGTTCTATTCCAATGATTGTTGAATGTTACTTTATAAGTCTACCAGGTGTGGATCATCGTGCCTTCTGTCTGTTCTTCATCTTTGGTTTTGATGGTTGAGAAAAAAGCTAGTGGCAATTGCTGAAATATCCCTCCCTTTCTAGGATTCCGGAAACATCCCAGAGGCAATTGCTTCGTATCGCACCGCCTTGAAACTGAAGCCGGATTTTCCTGACGCTTACTGCAACCTGGCGCACTGTTTGCAGGTGAGGCAGAGTTTTAAGGGCCAACACTCCCAGGGTTTCCGGCATTTGGGAACCGAGGCGTTTGAGTCCCAAGGTACCACGGTAATGGTAAAAGCGTCACCTAATTCAGGAATTGTCCAATGTCACTTTAGAGACCAACTCAGTTTGTTCTGTGTCTAAGCTTTCATGTGCAGGCAGACTTATTCAGATACACTGAAGCGGAAGTCCCCACACCCTGATATTTAGAGGGAGGGTGGGGCGGGGTATTTCTCTGAACGGTAGTAGGACTCAATCGGTATGGTCAACCTGTGGACGACTGTGTCTCATTACATATCCTAAAACTATTTCAGGTCATCTGCGTACCATCCCTTGTTTTTTCAGTCATTCACAGTTGCCAGCAGGTGGACCATACCCATTGACTCCTACTACCCTTCGGAGAAAAACCCCAACTCACCCTCCCACTATATATCAGGGTCTGGGGGCTTCTCCTTACTCTTATATAGCAGGGTCTGGGGACTTCTCCCTCTGTATATCAGGGTCTGGGGACTTCCGCTTCAGTGTATCTGAAGAAGTGTGCATGCACACAAAAGCTTATATCAGGCATCCCCAACCTGCGCCCCCCCCCCCCCCCGATGTTTTGGCCTACAACTCCCATGATCCCTAGCTAACAGGACCAGTGGTCGGGGATGATGGGAATTGTAGTCTAAAACATCTGGAGGGCCGAAGGCTTGGGGTGCCTGGCTTATACCAAGAACAAACTTTGTTGGTCTCTAAGGCACTACTGGACAATTTTTATATATATATTGACTTCATCAGACCAATACGGCTACCTACCTGAATCTAGAACCCTGGTTTTCTTTGCCCCCTTTCAGATCGTCTGTGATTGGACCGATTACGACGAGAGAATGAAGAAGCTTGTCAGTATTGTGGCTGACCAGCTGGAGAAGAACCGGCTCCCTTCGGTGCACCCGCATCACAGCATGCTGTATCCACTGTCTCACGGCTTCCGAAAGGCTATTGCCGAGAGACATGGGAACCTTTGCCTGGACAAGGTGGGTCTATGCTGTGAAGAGGTGTGCGCCGCTCCGTTCCGTCAGAGTTTGAATGCTTTCATGTTGGCTTTGGATATATAATAATATATAATAATTTATTATTTCTACCCTGCCCATCTGTCTGGGTATCCTCAGCCACTCTGGGTGGCTGCCAACCAAATATTAAAAACACAAGGCAGCATTAAATATTTAAAAACTTCCCTAAACAGGGCTGCCTTCAGATGTCTTTTAAAAGTGAGATAATTGCTTATTTCTTTGACATCTGATGGAAGGGCGTTCCACAGGGCGGCCGTCACCACGAGAAGGCCCTCTGCCTGCTTCCCTGTAACTTGGCTTCTTGCAGGGAGGGAAGCGCCAGAAGGCCCTCGGGAGAGGGACCCCGGTGTCCGGGGTGGAGATGCTCCTTCAGGTCTACTGGGCCGAGGCCATTGAGGGCTTTCAAGGTCAGCACCGACACTATGAATTGTGCTTGGAAACGTACTGGGAGCCAAAGCAGATCTCTTGGGACCGGTGGTATGTGGTCTCAGTCAGACTGGATTTAAATCCTTTATTTTACAGAAAGGTTTGATCTTGCTGGCATCCTCTTAATATTGACAACCAGAGGAAAGTTTCATCTGCTGGGCTGTTTAGGGCTTTCAAGGTCAGCACCAACACTTTGAATTGTGCCCGGAAACGTACTGGGAGTCAATGCAGGTCTTTCAAGACTGGTGTTATGTGGTCTCTGCGGCTGTTCACGGCCCCCAGTCTGGCTACCACATTCTGGATTAATTGCAGTAAGGTAGCCCCACATAGAGCGCATTGCAGTCGTCCAAGCTGGAGATAACAAGAGCATGCGCCACTCTGGCAAGAGAGTCCGTGGGCAGGGAGGGTCTTATCCTGCATCCCAGATAGAGCTGCCCTGGACACAGAACAGACCTGTGCCTCCATGGGTCCAAAATGACCCCCAGACTGTGCAGCTGGTCCTTCAGGGGCACAGTTGCCCCGTTCAGGACCAGGGAGTCCCACCCACCCACCCACACACCACAGAACTTCAGTCTTGTCAGGATTCAACCTCAACCAGTTAGCTGCCATCCATCCTCCAACCGCCTCGAGGCACCCGCGCAGGAACTCCACCGCCTTTGCCGGCTCTGATTTGAAAGAGAGGTAGAGCTCTCTATCAGGCTTCCTCAACCTTGGCCCTCCTGATGCTTTTGGCCTACAGCTCCGTGGTCCCTAGCTAGCAGGTCTAGTGGTCAGGGATGATGGGCACTGTAGTTTGAAAACAGCTGGAGGGCCAAGGTTTAGGAAGCCTGCTCTGTATTGGCGCCAATGGCTGTTAAGCGAAAAAATTCCAGGGTGAGTGACTCCTTGACAGCCTAGCTCACCGGGGCACTTGTCCCCCATGGGTCCATGCTGTCAGTAAAAGGAGGAAGTCCCAGTCCGGTAATTTGGAGCAAAACAGTGGTCAGTAGACCATGATTCTTACTGTTGCACCACAGGTCTGCCCAGGAGTAAGAACCCCGAGCATGGGGCAATGTCAACTTTTAAAACTTCCTTCTTCCCCCCAGAATACACTTCAAGCAGCATCGTTGATACATCATCACTACATCACTAGCACATCACAAATGAGGAGGGGTATACAAGGGTTATGCATTCACTATGAGGTCCCTTTATCAGACCCCTTAAATCTCCATCACTGAAAGAACAATAAAACTCTTGACACGTCCTTTCCCACTGGACTTGTCTGGAGATGGGCATTCAGAACACCTGCCTTGCTAAACTGCCTTGGCAGATGTCTATGGTTGCCCCCTTGGTCCCTCCCTCGGTGGGGTGCCGTGTATGTGCTCTCAGGCTTGGGGAATTCTGGCGGGATGCCCTGTTCCTGCTGCCTACATGACTTCCTGCTTCTTGGCTCATGGAGGGAGGTGGAGCCCAAATTCGTTCAAATGGCGGAATGAGGAGAGTCGGTTAAAGCATAGATTTTCTGCGTGTCTTTCTTGGGCTGTCAAGTCAAAGGTATGTATATTTGTAACATTGGAACAACTTCAAAGATGTGGCCTCATGTCCCCCACCCCCATGTCATTTCCGTAACCCGGCTTTCTTGAATCCCCTTGCTAGATCAACGTGCTCCACAAGCCGCCTTACGAGCACCCCAAGGACCTGAAAGGCAGTGAGGGCCGGCTCCGCGTTGGCTACGTGAGCTCTGACTTTGGGAACCACCCCACCTCCCATCTCATGCAGTCAATCCCAGGCATGCACAATTCGGACAAATTTGAGGTGAGGTGCACAAGAGGGCAGCTGTGTGAGTAGCTCAGGCGGCAGAGCGCTGAGACTCTGAATCTTGGGGTCATGGGTACGAGCCCCACGTTGGGCCAAACGAATGAATACAGCCTAGGACCGCCTCTCCACGGAGGATCTAACAGTCTGCAAATAAAAAAATGTTAGAGGTCCTGGGCTTCAGGGAGATTAGGCTGGCCTCGACCAGGGCCAGGGCCTTTTCAGCCTTGGCCCCGGCCTGGTGGAACTCTCTGCCACAAGAGATCAGGACCCTGTGGGATCTGACATCTTTCTGCAGGGCCTGTAAGATGGAGTTGTTCCGCCGGGCCTTTGGTTCAACCTGACTCCCCTTCTCTTTTTGTGTAAGGACTAGTATGAAAGAGGCCTCCCAGTGTTCTCACAGGCCCATATAAGAGTTGGGCCTGATGAGCGTTTACTGTTCCCAACCCTAATCCTGCGGAAAGCCATCTAATTGGATTTGAATTTGATCCTGGCTTGTTTTCAGGAGGTAATTTCGTTATTGCTTGATTTTATACCAGTGTTACATATTTGGTGTTAGCCTCCCTGAGCCCGGTTTCGGACGGGGAGGGCAGGATACAAATAAAAGTTGTTGTTGTTATTATTATTATTATTATTATTATTATTATTATTATTATTATTATTATCATCATCATCATTATCCTCTTAATTTGCATCAGCCCTTGGTTGTAGCAATAAAACAACGAGATGATCTGCAAGGAATAGAAATGAAAAATCAATGATATCAAATACATTTGAGGGTTTTGAATCGAGAGTGGACCTTATTCTGACTGCCCCAGCTCAAAACCCAGCCGCCTTTGCCGTCACCTGCTCCTCTTGATCTGCCAAGAGAGGACTCTGGGGTAGTGGTTGGGCAACCCGGAACAGGCAATAAAGGAGGGGTAATCATCTCACGACAAACCTAGACAGCATCTTAAAAAGCAGAGACACCACCTTGCCAACAAGGTCAGTATAGTAAAAGCTATGTTTTTCCAGTAGTGATGTATGGAAGTGAGAGCTGGACCATAAAGAAGGCTGATCGCCGAAGAATTGATGCTTTTGAATTATGATGCTGGAGGAGACTCTTGAGAGTCCCATCGACTGCAAGAAGATCAAACCTATCCATTCTGAAGGAAATCAGCCCAGAGTGCTCACTGGAAGGACACATCCTGAAGCTGAGGCTCCAAGACTTTGGCCACCTCATGAGAAGAGAATCATAGAATCATAGAGTTGGAATAGACCACAAGGGCCATCGAGTCCAACCCCCTGCCAAGCAGGAAACACCATCAGAGCACTCCTGACATATGGTTGTCAAGCCTCTGCTTAAAGACCTCCAAAGAAGGAGACTCCACCACACTCCTTGGCAGCAAATTCCACTGTCGAACAGCTCTTACTGTCAGGAAGTTCTTCCTAATGTTTAGGTGGAATCTTCTTTCTTGTAGTTTGGATCCATTGCTCCGTGTCCGCTTCTCTGGAGCAGCAGAAAACAACCTTTCTCCCTCCTCTATGTGACATCCTTTTATATATTTGAACATGGCTATCATATCACCCCTTAACCTCCTCTTCTCCAGGCTAAACATGCCCAGCTCCCTTAGCCGTTCCTCATAAGGCATCGTTTCCAGGCCTTTGACCATTTTGGTTGCCCTCCTCTGGACACGTTCCAGTTTGTCAGTGTCCTTCTTGAATTGTGGTGCCCAGAACTGGACACAATACTCTAGGTGAGGTCTGACCAGAGCAGAATACAGTGGCACTATTACTTCCCTTGATCTAGATGCTATACTCCTATTGATGCAGCCCAGAATTGCATTGGCTTTTTTAGCTGCTGCGTCACACTGTTGGCTCATGTCAAGTTTATGGTCAACCAAGACTCCTAGATCCTTTTCACATGTACTGCTCTCAAGCCAGGTGTCCCCCATCTTGTTTTTGTGCCTCTCATTTTTTTTGCCCAAGTGTAATACTTTACATTTCTCCCTGTTAAAATTCATCTTGTTTGTTTTTGCCCAGTTCTCTAATCTGTCAAGGTCGTTTTGAAGTGTGATCCTGTCCTCTGGGGTGTTAGCCACCCCTCCCAGTTTGGTGTCATTGCAAATTTGATCAGGATGCCCTTGAATCCATCATCCAAGTCGTTGATAAAGATGTTGAATAAGACCGGGCCAAAGACAGAACCCTGTGGCACCCCACTAGTCGCTCTTCTCCAGGATGAAGAGGAACCATTGAGGAGAACCCTTTGGGTTCGGTCAGTCAGCCAGTTACAAATCCACTGAGTGGTAGCATAGTCAAGACCGCATTTTACCAGCTTCTTTACAAGAATATCATGGGGCACCTTGTCAAATGCCTTGCTGAAATCAAGGTAGGCTACATCCACTGCGTTCCCTTCATCTACCAGGCTTGTAATTCTGTCAAAAAAGGAGATCAGGTTAGTCTGACATGACTTATTTTTCAGAAATCCATGCTGACTATTGGTATCACAGCATTCCTTTCTAGGTGCTCACAGACTGTTTGCTTAATGATCTGCTCCAGAATCTTCCCTGGTATTGATGTCAGACTGACTGGGCGATAATTATTTGGGTCCTCTCTTTTCCCCTTTTTGAAAATGGGGACAACATTTGCCCTCCTCCAGTCTGCCGGGACTTTGCCTGTTCTCCAGGAATTCTCAAAGATGACTGACAGTGGTTCTGAGATCACATCTGCCAGTTCTTTTAATACTCTTGGAGGAAGTTCATCTGGCCCTGGAGACTTGAATACATCTAAACTAGCCAAGTATTCTTGTACTATCTCCTTAGTTATTCTGGGCTGTGTTTCCTCTGCTGAATCATTTGCTCCAAATTCTTCAGGTCGGGCATTGTTTTCTTTATCGGAGAAGACTGAGGCAAAGAAGGCATTGAGGAGTTCAGCCCTTTCTGTGTCCCCTGTTTGCATTTCACCATCTTCTCCTCTGAGTGACCCCACTGTTTCTTTGTTCTTCCTTTTGCTACGAACATACCCATAAAAGCCTTTTTTGTTGCTTTTAACCTCTCTAGCCAGCCTGAGTTCATTCTGTGCTTTAGCTTTTCTGACTTTGTGTCTACACGTGCTGGCTATTTGTTTGAATTCCTCTTTGGTGGTTTCCCCCCCTTTTCCAGTTTTTGTACACATCCTTTTTTAATCTTAACTCAGTTAAAAGTTCTTTAGATAGCCACCCTGGCTTCTTTAGGCACCTTCCATGTTTCCGTCTCATTGGTATTGCCTGACGTTGTGCTTTTACTATCTCCCTCTTAACAAACTCCCAGCCATCATGAACTCCCTTTCCTTTTAGTATTACTGTCCATGGGATCTCACCCAGCATTTCCTGGATTTCCTGGAAAAGACCCTGGTGTTGGGAAAGATGGAGGGCACAAGGAGAAGGGGACAACGGAGGACGAGATGGTGGGACAGTGTTCTCGAAGCTACCAGCATGAGTTGGACCAAACTGCGGGAGGCAGTGGAAGACAGAAGTGCCTGGCATGCTCTGGTCCAGGGGGTCACGAAGAGTTGGACACGACTAAACAACAACACAATCATCTCCTCAAGGCTTTTTATAAAGCACATGCACTACTGATTTGGTGCTACATGGGACATGAGCGTTTCCCATGTGGAATCTGTCGGAATCGTCCCTCGAGTCCAGTCCAGGGCGAGACATTTGATCTTTCTTGCAAGGTTCAAAGCTGTCGGCATTTTGGGATTGCTTGGTGATGCAGATCAGGTGCTGGAGAGTCGAAATGGGACGGTGGGAAATTTCCTGATGGCAGTCAAGTTGTTCTGACACTTGAGATCATTTAGGCACTGACAGATTAGACCAGGCATCCCCAGCCGTCGGCCCTTCAGATGTTTTGGACTACAATTCCCATCATCCCTGACCACTGGTCCTGTGAGGTAGGGATCATGGGAGTTGTAGGACAAAAACATCTGGAGGGCCGCAGGTTGGGGATGCCTGGATTAGACTGTTTGCTTGACTAAAACCCAAAGTCAGTATCTGTTGTGGGGATGAGCCACAAGAGGGAAGCTCTTTGGCAAAGATTCCCACATTGCAGGGGGTAAGCCTAGATGAGCCTCGTGGCCCTTTCAAACTCCCTAGTTCTATGATTATATATTGGCAATTGCATCATCATTGAGGAAAGCTGTGATGGTTCATGCGCTTCGTAAATTCTGGCCTTTTCCTGCGATGTTTGGGAAAGATGGGCTTTGTCTACTGTTTATCGGCCTGTGTTTTGCTGCGCCTCACGTGCTTCCTGCTCAAGTGACCCTCAAATGTATTTTATACAATGGACTTTTAATTTCCATTCTTGATTGATATTTATTACGGCCATTGGCCCGTCACACGACAGTTTCCCACCAACATATATATACTTAAACCTCCAAATTTAAAACAGCTAAAAACTTACAAGAACAGACAAGAACCAAAGCAAAATAAGCAAAAGACCCAACAACATACATTACAATAAATTTGCAACATAGACATCGTCTTCTGCTCATAAATTAATAAAAGACATCAGTGGTGATATCACCTAGTTACATCCTAAAACATATATCATGGTTTAAAAGGGTCATCCGAGCCACACAGGAGTCCGTTTTTCTTCTTTAGGGATAGGACGCTGATCAAGAATCTGGCAACTGTGAGTGATCTTAGGGGATCTTCATCATTTAGTAGATATCTCAGTTTGGCTTCATTCCAATCATCGGCGATTCCCTTTAGATATGGATCAAGAAACTTGCTCCTGGCCGATGAGTGAGAAGCACAATCAAAGATTATGTGATGCAACGATTCCGGTGCCCCACAATTACAATCACATAAGAGCGATATCTGTCCATTGGAAAATCTATTTCTCAGCACGTTCGATGGGAAGGCGTTGAATCTTGCCTTTATAAAGGCATATCTATGAGTCGAAGAAGTTAAGGAATTCAAATAGTTTGGGAGCCTTAAGAGGGGTAATAAACCAAGGTTTTGAGGTGAGCAGGTACCATTGCCCAACACCATTTTCTGCTGCAAGTCCATCTCCTCTAGTTTACAGGTTACTGTTCTTTTAGCTGGAACTATGTCCTGCTCTAGTAATTTAGATGGGGAGATTCCCATTGCCGTAATTTTCAGTTGTAAATTTTTTACCCATGGGCTCTGGAAACCATCTCTCCACATACATTGTATCAAATACAAGTTTGGGAGATTGTGCCATAGAGATAACCAGTGACAGAGTATGTGCTTCCACAGGGCGTTTTCCAGGGATACAATATTAAGTTCCATGTGTAACGCTGTATTACTTACACAGTTGGGCAGTTTCAATATCCCTCTTAAAAACTGATTTTGAATAACCTGTAGGTGAGATAGGTTGACAAAAGTCCCCCAAGTTGAGATGGCATAAGCAATTGTCGGGATCACCTTGGCCTTGAACACTTTCAACGCCGATGGGATGTGGAGGGCTCCATCGGTGAAGAAGAATCGCAAGATCGCCAAGGAGATAGCTTTGGCTCTGTTTGTAACATAAGCTACATGGGCCTTCCATCTAAGGTTATGTTGTAACCAAACTCCCAAGTATTGGAATCTATAAACTGGTTCGATGACTCTCCCATCAATTCTCCAATTATGGAGTTTCCGGCTGTTTGAGAAAACTAGGATCTTAGATTTTCCATAATTAATTGTAAGGGAATTTGTGTTACAATATGATCCAAAAAATTTTAAGGCCCTCCTGAGACCTACTCTAGAAAAGGAGAGGATGACTGCGTCATCCGCATATACTAACAGAGGGCAACGATAAAGTGCTAGGCGGGGTGCGTGAGCCTCTGTCAGGGGAGTCCTCATGTCGCTTATGAATAAATTAAACAGGAATGGAGCCAATATACAGCCCTGTCGGACACCTCTGTTAATGGGAATTGAATTGGTGAGATCGCCCTCCGGAGTGAGTCTCACTCTGGCCACTGAGTTCTCATGGAGTTTAATTATTAGCCAGAGAAGCCTTCTGTCGATGCCCCAGCGGGTGAGTTTTTCCCAGAGGATGTTCCTGGGGATACTATCGAATGCTGCCTTTAGATCAATGAATGCCACACAGAGTTGGCCACCCTTTGGGGTGGAATATTTCCAGGCAAGATGCTGTAAAATTAGAATATGATTAATTGTTGACTGTTTTGGGCGAAATCCAGCTTGTTCGGGCCCAATTAATTTTTTCTCTTCGGCCCATTGGGTAAGTCTGTTCAACAGGAAGCGGGCATACAGTTTCCCCACTATTGAGAGCAGACTGATATTTCTATAATTTCCTGGGTCGTCTGGTGAGCCCTTTTTGTGGATTGGAACGATAATAGCGTCCTTCCATACTTCCGGGATCATTCCAGAGTTGTTAACGGCATCAAAAATGGTCGCCAGGACTTAAGCCCACCAGTCCGCATGGTATTTTATAGCTTCTGCCGGGATCAGGTCTGGCCCAGGCGCTTTCCCTGTTTTGAGTTTAACGATCAAATCATGGATGTCCTCCGGATCAGTGGGGGGCCAGAGGGGAAGCTGTTCTTGAAATTCATCTCTTGAGTTAGCAGTACAGTCAGTTGTGGCAAAATAATTTTTTAAGTATGATTCCCAAACCGGGGCAGGAATAATAGTTAAAGGGTATCTTTTAGTTCTTTTATTTACCAGGAGCCAAAATTGTCTGGAGTTCCGTAATGATGAGGCTTCTATGATTGCTCGCCATTGATTCACTTGCCATTCCTGTCTAGCTCCCTTTTGAATTTGCTTGTAGGCCGATTTTGCTTGGAAATATTCTTTTGGCAGGACCGTTGCTTTATATTCTTTGTAGATGTTACCAAGAAGTTGTCTAGCCTGTTTACAAGCACTATTGAACCACAATGCACCTATCTTCCTTTGTGTTCGATTTATTTTATGCGTCGGAACAGAGAAAAAGGACGATAGATCTTCTGACAGATTCGAGAATAGTCTTAGAGTTTGGTCATAATCGTAGTAGTCCTCAATTAAGCCTGAATATGCTTGTTTTAGCCCTTGTTGGAAATATGCTGAGTATTTTTGGGCCTGTAATTCGGACCATTTAACACTTTTGATTTGCAATACTGAGTTCGTAATCAGATGTGTTGGGTGCCTGTCTCCATCTGGGGTCCAGTCTATAGTCATTGTGGCGACCAACGGTAGGTGGTCGCTCAGTTGAATATTTTCAACTTTAAAATGGGAAAATTTGGGGAAAATGTCATGAGATACTAACATATAATCCAGGACACTGTTTGCAGAGGAGCTTATGTGTGTAAAATCACCCGGTACGTCTGGCGGGCAGTTCCCGTTTAGAATCACTAAGTTTAGACGTAGTACCAATTGGTAAAGAAGGGTTCCTGCTTCATTTACCCTTTTGTCTTTGGAAAGTCTTTGAGTATGGAGGGCGAGGTCATTAATGAATTCTGGAGTTATCCACCATTTGGCTTTGATTAAAGACTCCCAGTTTGTTGCAATGCGAGCATTGAAGTCCCCTGCTATAACATTGGGTATATTGGGGTATTTGGAGAGACAAAGAGTAAGATGTTCCTCCAAAATTCCCCATTTATTGTATAAGTCTGCAGTGTTGCCTCCAGGAGGAAGATAGACATTTGTTATAACAAGTTCAAAATTTTTCCCCGTAATCAGGGCTGTAATTGCAAAGGTGGTGTAGCACCCTGCTTGTGGTTAACGCTTAGCTGGAATGAAATATTCAACGCAGCAATAGAGAAATTAAAATAATAATTTATTTGTCAGACAAATAAATGAGAGGCACAGTGGTATATGGTTACCAAGCTCTGGCCTGGCCTCCTGCCATTATGGCCAGCACTTATATTCCCTTAATCCAGCCCCCTTTGCTCCTCCTTTGGCTGCCTCTGTCCAATCAGCCTGGTTGGATTTCCTATTGGCTGATTGCTATAACCAATCCTAAAAGATACACCCATATCCTCCTGTCCTTATATGGAACACAAAGAGCTATATATTGTTACATCTATAAATGACAAATAAGTAGTAATATATCTTACATGTGTCTCAACAAGGAATCTTAATTACCAGCTCACCTCTTGCCCTCCTTGCCCTATTGCCTTCTAAAACAAATGGTTAATCTTAAATTTTTATCTTAAACATATGTTAAGGATCTTGAGTTTCACATCAACATTGAAAGATCTCCTTCATTTGAAGGTTTCTAAACAAATGCCTGACAGCTATATATCAGGACTGCTTGGATGGCGTCTTCCTGTCTGGCAAGGGGGCTAGGCTGGTGGCTGACTTAATTTCAGGATAAATACAACTCTTACAACTATATGAAATAAGAATCCAGCATTTCTTAAATCCTTTGTATAATTACATTTAAGCCAGCATATTTCATACATTATCATAGATAGCTTTTTAGAAGGATAAACTTCCTTAAAGTAAAAAGGAAGGAACAGTTTACAGCCTCAAAATAAAATAGGAAAAAAGCCTCTTCCCCTGTTTACACTCCCCCCCCCCCTTCTCCAGCCAGTTGCTTTTCCCATTAGCTCTTCCCAACATTTATTGCGCTCTAACTCTCTCAGTTTAAGAAAGAAACAGCTTTAAAAAAAGACTTCCCAAAAATGCTCTCTTTCTGCCAGCTAGATGCTTCTCCATTTGGTCTTTAACCTTAGAAAGAAGATCTGGCTCATTTTACTGGGAGGCACATTGGTATTATTTTACTATTTACTCATTCCTAATTATGTTTATCTCTGCCTTTTTTTATCTTCTGTAACATGTAGGGTCAGTGTCCTCATTTTCAGTCTGTAATTCCAGCTTTTACGACTTTGAGAATTGTTTTCTGCTATAAATCAAAGGGGCCCCTTGTCTAGGAGGAAAACATTGCCAAGATTCTCTAAGCAGCTGGTCTGCCTGGCATGAGACTTTTGAAAATCTTTAAGCTCTCTCTTTTATATACAGACCCCAATCAAACTATAAGCCTTGATAAAAATGCAGGCTATGATTGGATGCCTCAGTGGAAGCATTTACAAGCGTGAGTTTTGCCTGTATTTTCAAGGAAATTGCTATAACTAATCCTCCACTAGGCCGGCCTCCTTTAGTAGACGGGCATGCCGGTAATGATGTAACATCAAAACCATTAATATCTACTCTCCCCTCTTCCCATGTTTCTTGTAAAAGAATTACTTGGTGTAAGTTTATTAGTTTTACAAGGTCCGGGTCAGATTTTTTCCCCTTCCAACCTGCTATGTTCCAGCTTAAAAAGGAGAACGGGGGGGAGATTTGACTGGGGTTTGGGTAGTCACAATGGAGAAGGGGGGAACGCTGATCTTGGGTTGTCAGATTTAAAGAAGTCAGTAATTTTCCTTTGACTAATAGTAGATGACTTCTCTCCTTTTGACGCAGGTGTGCCTCTTGAGCTGTTTATAATTATGCTCTGCTCGCTCGGTCCTATAGGGGTAGTGTCCTGGTTTGGTCTGATCTCCTCTCTGAAATCCCTTGTTTTATCAGAGAGCTTATCACCTAGGGGGGCAGAGATTAGGTCGGTACAAGTTTTAGCTATTATTAGATTTTCCTTCCATGGGTATATCATCTTATTTATATGGCCCAAGGGGTCTTCTGTCCAGTCCGTATCGATAACAGATTGAACTTCTAGATCATCAGCTAGGGATTCTCCGTCCGATAATGATGACTCCAGGTCAGGCATTGAGGAATGTGTCGAAATTTTGTTTACATTTTGCTGTTCTTTAGTAGATATATCCATTCCGGTTGGTACAGGATGAGCTGGTTCCAAATTAACTAATGAAGGTGGCGGGACGATTGTCTGTATCGTTGCCTTGGATTTTATAGACCTATTTTGGGGCTGTGGGCTAAATTGGAGAAGGTCCACCGAGCCTTCAATGGCCCTGTTTGTTTGAATTTCTTTGTTTCCTATTTTACTTTTGGCCTGAAACATCTTCTCTCTTAATTTGTCTAATTTATTTATTATTTTTTCTTTTTCTTGTGATTGTAATTCATCAAATGAATTCATAAGGGCGCTTTCACCACTGGATATTCTGGAACTACCCAAATTCATTCCTAGTTGTGGGCTGCAGACGATCTCCTCCGTTCTCTGTGGGGAGAGCAACATCTCTTTGTCTGGCGATTTTATAGAGCTTGTTTCTGAATCTAATGTCTCTTTCCCTTTTTCCACAAGTAGTGGATTTACTATGCTGTCCGCAAAAACCCTTGTGGGTATGATTTTTGTTTTTATGAATTTCCATTTTTCTCTTATTATTAATAAGGGTAATCTCAGCGAATGGAAGGCTAAAATAACTTTGTAAGGGCCATTTGATTGAGTTAGCGGAAGTAAAGCACGAAGATCGATATGAACTGTGCTTATTCTCAGGATTTTACTTAGGGCAATTTTAGCTCCTTCTAAGCTTGACCAGTCCCATATCTCTGACCTTATCGTTAGGCACACCTTCTTTGGTTGCAGTGTTAGATTTTGCTTACACATGAGATTGTTTAGTTTGTATTTTCTCATCCCCTTTGCCCCAGATTTTGGTGGGGCTATCCGTGGAGGTCCCCTCTGGTAGTTATTTTTGAGTGCAATTTTGGCATCCATATCCATCACTTTTTCAGTTAGCTTGGAAATTGAGCACGTCAGAAAGTCTATCTTTTTAAATATACAGTCCAGTGTCCTAATGACTAATTGTAAATGGGAGGACTCATTTCCCAGCTGGTTCTCTTTATCCTGGATCTTTTTTCCATCCACGTCGGACCCACCTTTAATGGGAGTGCTCGTTAGATTACAAGTGTGTAAGATGGTATTTTGGGGCTTGGGAATGGCTACATCCAAGTCACTTAGTGGAAGAAATCTATTGTGTGTAGTAACTGCTGCTTGAGGATTTGACTGGACTCTTCTTCCCTTAGCTTGTAGCTTGGGGCTAGGGAGAAGCAGTAATTCCTCTGCTTCTCTGAGGCGTTTCCTCTTGCCCATAGCCACAGTAGATATGAACTAAATAATATAAATAATACAGGAGAGAAGAAGGGAACTTCCTACCACAGTCAGTGATTTAGCTGTGCAGCTGAGTATTTAACTCCAGGGATTTCTCCACAGTTCGTTGAAGAGCTATAATAAGAGTAAAATTCCGATAGAGATTTACTCCTGTTGAGGGCTCTAGTAAATCTTCTCCAGCTCAGCCCTCTTCACGGTTAATTATACAAGTCAAGGGCTCTCAATTTAAATCTTTATCCGGTCCCCCGTCCCTCCCCTATTCGGTCTCTGGGGTAAGTGAAGGCAGGCTTTACTTAAAACAGAAGGGTCTCACCGCTTTGCGAACTTCCAGGCTTTTGTTTTGTTTAATTGGAACTTCCGTCTCCTTTCTTCTCACCTCTCTCTGCCGTAGACTTCTTCTTCGCCTCTCAAAGTGTAATTTCAGCAACCCGAAGCCTCACAGCCTCACAGCTTTCCACACTAGCTGGTAGGATGACGAAGTGCAGCTGGAGAAAGCGGCTCGGGAGGGAGGCTGGGTCCTCAAGCCCGTCGGGTTCAGCTGCTTGTCCAGGCACCTGAGGACTCCTATGGTCTCCTCTGGTCCTCCCCTGGCCTGGCTTCAAAACTTCAGCTTGGCTTCTTTCCCTTCCCCAAGTATTGAGACTCCGCTCAGACCCTGTCTCCAGGCTACAGCTACAGCAGCGGTGATCCAGTGCCCGGGAGTAATTTTAACCAACGCTTGCCTTCTAGTTCCTTGTGTAGCCGGTGATTCAGTGTCCTTCCAACAAGGGAGACAAATTGCTGTGTCACTTGTAGGTTTAAATGCCTTAGCTAGCAATTAAAACAGGTAAAAAGAAATTAATAAAACTGTTAAAAACTAATAAAAAACTGCACGACTAGCATGGAGCTTAGAGCAGGGCTGCCCTTGCCGGCGCCATCTTGGAAGCTCTCCCCCCACCTCTCGGGCGTGGAATTGGCATTTCTCCAGTTTGACCCACAGCTGATGCTCCTGCAGCCTTTTCAGCACTTTCTTGACATCTTTCAGATGCTGCTCCTCGTTCTCTGAGTAGATAAGTACGTCGTCCAGGAAGGCCACACAATTCTTGTACAGCAGGGACCCCAACACGTGGTTCATGAAAGCTTGAAATGTGCTGGAACCCGATTGTAATCCGAAGGGCATCACGAGGTACTCAAAGGCCCCCAGAGGGGTGAACATCGTGGTTTTCCATTCATCCCCCTCCCTCATCCTTATCAAATTGTACGCCCCTTGAAGGTCCAACTTGGTAAAAACCTTCCCTTTCCTTACCCTGCCCAAAATGTCATCAATTCTGGGCATAGGGAAGGTCACTGGTTCCGATACCCGGTTGACCGACCTATAATCTACGACCAAGCGGGGCTCCTTGGAGTCTCTTTTGTCCACAAAGAACACTGGACTGCCCCCCACCGCCCTTGATTCTCGTATAAAGCCCCTCTTCAGGTTCTTGTCAATGAACTTCCGCAACTCCTGCATCTCCCTGTCTGACATGGCGTACAGCTTACCCACTGGTAACTGAGCCCCTGGGAGTAGGTTGATCTGACAGTCAAAGGGCCTGTGAGGGGGTAGTCTATCCGCCTCTTTCTCACTGAAAACTTCTTCCAGGTCTGCATACTGAGGTGGTACTTATGGCAACGGAGAGGCCAAAGTTGCCATGAGTTCCAAGAAAAACAAACATGGAGTCCAGCACGCTTCCCTTTGCGCAGCTCTGCTGTCTGTCCGTGCTGATCCAAAAATCCTTCCTGCCTCTCCCTCTTGCCGGTAGCAGAGATAAACACAGCGGTGAAGCAATTGCAGTAATAAATTCAGACACAAAGGCGTTCCTTATCTTCTTAGCCTTTAATCATGAAGTTTAACAGCATAACTTCAAACCTGGTGAAAGCTCACCCATCTTGCGTCCTCTCTCCGCAAAAGCGAAACCAGACTGAAACTCTCAGAGTCAATCCACTCCCATAAGAGTTTCTAACCACACCTCAGGTAAGAGACGTCACACAGAACTCCTTAACCCTGTGAGTTCTGAAACCAATAACACCCCCTCTCGTCTCGAACCCTGAGGGAAACTGTGAACCCCTATTTACAGACCTCTTTGAGTTCAACTCACCTCCCATTGCCTTTTGCCTCCCACTGGCATCTATCCCAGGCAATTGTTGAATCCCTTCCACACTCCCAGAATCACACTGTGCGAAACCAACGCACTCACTGGTGACCTGAAACCTCTCAGGTGGAATCCCCTTTGTGGTCCGAGTTGACCGCCGGAGTACAACCTCGGGCGCTCCTCCTGACCCACTGGGGTCAGCAAGTGTGTCTCCAGCAAGCTCAGAAGATTCCCCCTCTGACTTGCTGCGTCTTCGGGCCTCCTGCACATGGCTAACAGGAGATGAAGGCTCGCTCTTGGGTTCCATCTTAACCTGTGGAGAAACCCACCCCTGTGCTTGACCATCATCAGCAACCTGGTCTTCAGCAACAGGCTCCGCCTTTGCCTCTCCTTCCTCCCTTTCTTCCTCCCCCTCAGAATCGGACAGACATTCTGAGAGAAAATCAGAACCAACCTTAGGCTGTGACCAACCACCCTGCTCAAAGAACTCAGCATGCTTGCTGACCAGCAGCTTGGTCTGATCACCCTCTGGGTATGCAATCTTCCACCCATTTGTCGCAGGATCATACCCACAGAAGATCATGTCCTGGCACCTAGGACCACCCTCCTTCCGTTGCGCTGTTGGTATCGGCACTGAAGCCCTAGAACCAAACGAACGGAAGAAATGCACCTGTGGCTTCCTCTTGTGCAACAGAAAATACGGTGTGTCACCTACATCGTGATTGTAGGACCTGTTAAAAACAAAGCTGGCAAACTTCCAAGCCTCACTCCAAAAGCTCTGAGGCAGCCCAGAGTCACACAGCAAAACCCTGACAGCTTCAGCCAGTGTTTCACTCCTGTGCTCTGCCACGCCTCTCTCTTGAGGAGACTTTGCACCCGTCACCTGGTGACGAATTCCCTTTTCCTTGAAGAATTCCTTCAGAGCAGACCCAGTGAACTGTGACCCACGGTCGCTCCTGAACTCTTGCACCTTGGTGGAGAACCTTAGTTCCACCTCCGCAACCCAATCCTGGATCAGTTGCGCTGCCTCCCTCTGTGACCTGAGAGAGAAACACCATAAATTCTGAGAAAAATCATCTGCCATTGTTAGCAGAAACCTGGCCCCACCCAGACTCTCACACTTCATGGGTCCTGTAAGGTCTGTGTGAACCAACTCAAAAGGTTTTGTGGTTACCCTCTTTACCCCGGGAAACCTGCACCTTTGAACCTTGCTGCATGCCCTGCACACTAGGGATCCCTCACATGGTGTGATTTTACAACCTTTGGTGCAGCCGGGCAACCTTTTAACATCTTCCGAACAAGCATGAGACATTCTCTTGTGCCATACATGAACACATGAATCATGACTGGGGACACTAGCACACTGCGCCTGTGCTTTTCCTGCATTCCCCCCACCCTCCAGAGGTGTCTCCAGAACAAAGAGATTGTCCTTGCCTTCCACGTTGACAAGCAGCTTCCCCCCTCTGGAAATAGAACAGGTGTTATTTTCAAAACAAATTTTGTACCCTTCTTTTACAAGAGCTGGTACAGATAACAGACAACAATACATTCCCGGCACAACGTAGATCTCCAGCTGCGCCTGCAAAAAAGGAACATACACGTCAACAATGTCAGAAACTTGCTTTTGGGAACCGTTTGCAAACTGCACAATTTTCCCATCCAAAACAGCCCTGCAGTCCCGCAGCCCCCCAGCAGGTGTCTCTCCAATCAGGTGATGACTCGCTCCACTGTCGATTATAAACTTCACAGCTGTGTCCCTGCTGGAATTGTTCTGTAGTGTTGCCATGCCAACAAACGTCCCGCTGCACCCCCTGTCCTTGGCAGCGTCCGAAACCGCAACTTCTCTCGTTGCTCCGAAGACTGGACTTATCTCAGAGTTCCCAGACAACTCTGTAGCCGTTATCTCCCTCTGCAGCAGATGGCTGACCTTGACGCATCTAGCTCTGTCCTGTTTCCCAGGCTTCGACTTACGACGCAAACAACTCTTGGCAGCCTTTGGAAAAAGAGGCTTTTCTGTGCTTTTACTGCTCACCGCCCCCCCACTGCTCCCAGGGCTCCCAGGACGCTTTCCTGCACCCCCAGTGGTGGGTAAAGGGCCCCCAGCAGCTTGCCTCTCTCCAAGCTCCTCACGCAGACATGTTGCATCACCTGCGCAGCTTTGAGACCCTGCGAAACTGGCAGCAACAGCAGCAGTGGCAATAGTCCCTTCGTCCCCCTCAGGGGTCCCACAGCCTTTCCCAGCTGTGCACCGGCTTCCACGAAGGTGGTCAGTGCCCTCTTGCCTCTCTTGTTCTGATGCAGCCATCTCCGGCCCTTTGCACACTTCCTGTAGAGCTAGCCAAGCGACCGCAGGTTTCCTTGCATCCAGAACTATAGGCCTTAAATCAGCACTTACATTCTCAGCCAGAAAAGCCAGAACACGCTCCTCAGCTTCACGTTGGCTTGCAACAGCCCCAGCTGACGAAGACATCGGCTTCACCAATTCCCAGAGCTTGGCTCCAACTAAGGACAACTCTGCTAAATAACTCCACTCCAACCACGTTTTAGTGGTTAACTTCTCACATGGCAGCTTAAGCTCAAAGCCATGTTCCTGGGACTGAGCCATCTCCTTCTCCCCCGGGGTAAGCTTACTCACGACTGGTATCAGCTTCCTCCGGCCTCTGGCAGATCGGCTTCTCCTCCCAGCGAGCTCCTTCCAGCCTCAGAGAAACAGCTCCAGAGCTCCAGCTGGACCCAGCAACTCTCCTGCTGGCTTCCCCCCCACACACGTGGGACGTTCCTGCAATGCTTCAAAGCGTTGGCAAGCACCCATAACCTATGGCAACGGAGAGGCCAAAGTTGCCATGAGTTCCAAGAAAAACAAACATGGAGTCCAGCACGCTTCCCTTTGCGCAGCTCTGCTGTCTGTCCGTGCTGATCCAAAAATCCTTCCTGCCTCTCCCTCTTGCCGGTAGCAGAGATAAACACAGCGGTGAAGCAATTGCAGTAATAAATTCAGACACAAAGGCGTTCCTTATCTTCTTAGCCTTTAATCATGAAGTTTAACAGCATAACTTCAAACCTGGTGAAAGCTCACCCATCTTGCGTCCTCTCTCCGCAAAAGCGAAACCAGACTGAAACTCTCAGAGTCAATCCACTCCCATAAGAGTTTCTAACCACGCCTCAGCTAAGAGACGTCACACAGAACTCCTTAACCCTGTGAGTTCTGAAACCAATAACAGTACTCTCACCTTTTCTCCCACCGCTATCCCTGCCACCCTGGCTACTGCCATCCTCGGGGCTTCCCCTTCGTGGCAGTGCTCTACGCAGTGAGCTGACCCAAAGGTGAACATGGGGTGAACATGGTGGTTTTCCATTCATCCCCCTCCCTCATCCTTATCAAATTGTACGCCCCCCGAAGGTCCAGCTTGGTAAAGACCTTCCCTTTCCTTACCCTGGCCAAAATGTCATCAATTCTGGGCATAGGGAAGGTCACTGGTTCTGATACCCGGTTCACCGCGCGGTAATCTATGACCAATCTGGGCTCTTTGGAGTCTCTTTTGTCTACAAAGAACACTGGACTGCCCCCCACCGCCCTTGATTCTCGTATGAAACCCCTCTTCAGGTTCTTGTCAATGAACTTCCGCAACTCCTGCATCTCCCTGTCCGACATGGCGTACAGCTTACCCACTGGTAACTGAGCCCCTGAGAGTAGGTTGATCTGACAGTCAAAGGGCCTGTGAGGGGGCAGTCTATCCACCTCTTTCTCACTGAAGACTTCTTCCAGGTCTGCACACTGAGGTGGTACTCTTCCCTTTTCTCCCACCGCCATCCCTGCCACCCTGGCTACTGCCACCCTCGGGGTTTCCCCTTCGTGGCAGTGCTCTACGCAGTGAGCTGACCCAAAGGTGACTGTCCGCTGGTGCCACCCCACTACTGGATTGTGCAGTGCCAGCCAGCTCATTCCCAGTATGATTGGTGGCCCGGCTAATGTGGCAACGTGAAAGGCAATTGTCTCAGTGTGTCTGGAGACCCTCATTTTCATGGGAGGGGTCTGGTGGGTCACTCCCCCCCCCAAGAGTTCTCTCCCATCAATGGCCGTTACTTGCAAGGGGTGTTCTAGAGGCACCACGTGGAGCTGGTGTTCTAGTGCAAAATCCCTGCTAAAGAAGTTGCAAGAGCTGCCAGAATCCAGCAATGCCTTCACCTTAATAGGGTGTCCGTTAGGGAGTTCTAACACCACCTCTATGGCTATGGCTGCCCGGGGGGGGGGTCTGGTTTGGGCACATTCACTGGTTGCTCGCCTGGCTGCTGTGCCCGCTCTCCTGCAGCCAAGCATTGCCGTTTCCCTGCTCCTGCTCACCACCAGCTGCCCCCACCATTCCTTGCCACGCCTTTGTTAGGATATTTCCGTTCCACCTTAAAAGGGAGCAGGCTTTGGGAGGATCAGAGTCTGCGCATGTCCTATTCACAGGATGTTTATGTTCTGATATTCCTTTCGGTTTTGCCAGTTAGTCAGAGACGCTGACTGAGATGGACGTGTTTTCTTTTGTTCTGTTCTAAGCTAAATAAAGTCTGTAAAATTATGCTCTTCTGCGGTGCGACTTTTGGCTGTGCTTTTATCTGCTGATAAACAGTGTACACAAGCCTGGAATGTGGCAATCCGTTTCCAGAACGGCTTCGTGTCGCTAACTGCTGGATCTGCCTGAGCTACGGGAGATTGATGGACGTCCGACTGCCAGCTTGGGGGCTCATGATGGACACTATCTCCCTGGCAGTTTCCCAACAACAAGGTTATGGGCCCAGATTCACGGCACCTACAGGAGAGTAAAGCTGCAACAGACCGCGTTTGAGAGGTATGAAGTGGGGAAAGCGAAAGGAAGGGACGCTTTTCTGTTTAACTCGGCAAGGAGCCTTTGATCTTCGGCAAGGCTTAATTGGCCTGGGAGCTGCGCCAAAAAGGCTTCGTGATTAATGGCTGCCAAGATAAGGAGTCTCTGAAGTTTAATAAGGGCTCACGGCTCAAGTAAAAAGCTGAGATGGATCTCTTACAGTCCTCAGAAACTGCTCCGTGTCCACTAAAGCTGAATGGCCACAACTATCAGACCTGGGCAAGGTACTGTGAGGGCCAGATGAGAAGGCTTGGAGTGTGGAATACTGTTTCTGAGAACCCCCCAGCCCCTGTGACAGATGAGTGGAAAGCACAGGATTCGAGAGCCATGGGAATAATTTTGCTCTCAGTAGCTCCTGAAGAGTTAATCACCTTGGCTGGCAAGGCAACTGCCCGTGAGATGTGGGACGGGCTAAGAGCCTGTCATCTCCGACAAGAGGCTGGGTCTGTGTTGCTTTATTTCAGAAAGCTGCACAGGAAGCGTTTGGAGCCAGGGGAAGATCTTAGAGCCCACGTTTTACAGTTGCAGCATCTCAGACAGGAATTGGCTCAGAGAGGTTTCAATATGCCTGAGTCACTGTTTGCTATTCTCATCCTGGACTCCCTGGATGAAAGCTATCATGCCGTGGCAAGTCAGCTGGCGACCCTCCCTGCGCAAGACCTCACTGCTACAAAGGTCTTGGCAACTTTGCAAAATGAATACGATAGAAGGAATGCAGCTGAGTCGGCTTGTGCGCTTCAGGGGGAGCAAAGTGGGACAGCATTCCAGCCTCCAGGGGGAGCCAAAGCGTTGGCAGCTGTGAAGTGCTGGAACTGTGGGAACCAAGGTCATACTCAGAGGTTTTGTCCAAAGACTGGAAATAAACAGAGGAAAAAGCCTGCAGGTGGCCCGAAGCAGAAGGGGGGTGGAAAGCCCGCGCCAGGGAAAAACAAAGCGATGTTTGCTGGCACTGCTTCACCAAAGGCTAAAGGCACGTCTGCTGGCCAGGAGCAGCAGGGGGGCAAGCTGCAAAAGCCCACGCCGCTGCAAAACAAGGGTTTGCTTGCTGTAAGGACTGCTCCAACAGCCAAAGGCAGCTTTGTTGTTGATTCAGGCTGTACGCGCCACATTTCGAAGGATCGGCACCTCTTTATCTCCTTCAAGCCTCAGGAAGGTGAGATCCACCTGGCTGATGGAAGGACGTTGCAAATTGCAGGAGAAGGGACTGTGAAACTTGCAAGTCTGCACACTACCATCAGTAATGTACTTTTTGTTCCAGGAGCGGCGAGCAACTTGTTGAGCGTCCCACAGCTTACTGGGCGTGGTTTTCAGATTTCCTTCAAGAGGAGCGTCTGTGTCATCAGTAAAGGCAAAGAGGACTATTTGCATGCAAAGTTTATGGATGGTTTGTTCCATATAACTTATGATGACACTGCTGTTGTATCTAAAGCTGATTCTTGTTGTGTTGCACAAACTAACAAAGTTCTTCATGCAGGTTGCATTCACGATGCACATCGAAGGTTTTGTCACCTCTCTTGGAAGGCATTGGCCAAGATGCCAGAGGTGGTTGAGGGTTTGAACATCAAACCCTGTAAGTTTCACATGAAATGTGTATCTTGTGCAGAGAACAAGGTGAAGGTTGCTCCAAAAGGCAAGGAGTCTAGCAGGCAGGCCTTCAAACCCTACCAGCTAGTGCATGCGGACCTGGTTGGGCCACTTGCGCCCTCTTTAGGAGGAGCAAGGTACTTCATGATTCTGATTGATTCTTTTACCAGGTACATTCATGTGTTTTTGCTCGAACAGAAATCGCAAGCGTTTCCGAAGTTTAAGGCATTCTGTGCTTGGTTGGAGAATGTGCACGGTAAACGTATTTCTTGTTTTTTTACTGATCGGGGCGGGGAGTTTACTTCTCAGCAGTTTGAAGTTTTCCTGACTGAGAAGGGAATCCAGCATGACATGTCAACGCCCAGATCGCCATGGATGAATGGACTTGCGGAGAGAGCAAATCAGACATTGCTGCAAGGAATAAAAACCTTGTTGCATGATGCCAATCTCCCTGATAAGTTTTGGGGGGAGGCTCTGGGGAATTTGGTTTATACCGTTAATCGCAGATTGTCATCACCCATTGGCTGTACCCCCTATGAGAAGATGTTTGGCAAGAAGCCCAACACCAAACACTTGAAAATCTTTGGTTCGGACATGTGGGTACGCACACAACAAACCAACAAGCTTGGGAAGCGTGGGGCACATGGTTTGTTCATGGGGTACGAAAAAGGTGCATACAGGGTATGGATGACTGACTCTAAGTCCATAAAGTTCACAAGGAGTGTTGAGTACAATCCTAAGTGGGGGGGAAATGTGGGAATTTTCCAGAGTTACCCAGAGGAGGATGAAGGTGATGTCAAGCAAGCAGCTAAAGATGAGAAAGCTGCTGCTGCTGATGATGAGGATGATGATGATGATGATGATGATGATGATGAGGATGAGGATGAGGATGAGGATGATGATGATGATGATGATGATGATCAGAGTTCGGATTCCAGTTCAGTGGGCGGCGCGGCTGCTGCTGCTGGTGTCAGTGACAGTGATGACACAGCAGACTACAAGAGCGCACAGGCCTCAGTCAGACCATCTGATGCGTCTGACAATGAACTGGAAGAACCACTGTTCACCATTGGTCATTTTTCTCCTAAGAAAGAGGAGATGAGTCCAGAAGACTTGCGTGTAGTGCGTAGGTCTGAAAGGGCGACCAAAGGCAGACCTCCAAAGAGGTATGCTGATGAGTTTGCTAAGACAGCAACTGCTGTTCTTAGTAGCTCAGAGAAGGTGTGGGAACCTTCAAGCTTCAAAGAGGTTCAGGAGTTAACCTCTAAAGATGCTGAGCCTTGGCTTAATGCCATGAAGGCTGAAGTTGATTCCTTGAACAGGAACCAAACTTGGGAACTGGTACCGGTAGTCCCAGGAATGAGACTGGTTGGCAGCAAATGGGTCTTCAAGGCCAAGACAGACCAGAATGGCAAGGTAGTCAGACACAAAGCCAGATTGGTTGCCAGAGGTTTTTCACAGGTACCAGGACAGGATTACCACGAGACCTACTCACCCACAGTCAAATATGAGAGCATTCGGCTGATGCTCAAGATCGCTGCAGAGGAGAAACTGCATGTTTCCCACCACAACATTAATACAGCTTTTTTGTACGGGGTTTTGGGGGAGGAGCTGTTCATGCTTCCACCTGATGGGATGGAGATACAGAAGGGAATGGTCTGTAAACTCCGGAAATCCTTATATGGTCTCAAGCAGAGTGCCAGGTGTTGGAACACAAAACTCACTGAGACATTGCTTTCTCTAGGTTTTCACCAGGGCAAAGCTGATCCATGTGTGTTTGTCAAGGAGGAGGGGCAAAACAAACTGTATTGTTTATGTTTTGTTGATGATCTTCTGATGTTTTGGAAGAATCAGGCTTTTTATCAAAGCACCCTAGCTCAGCTGAAGGAGCACTTTGACATGAAGGATCTTGGTGAGGTATCCAACTATCTTTCTCTGCAGGTGGAGAAAGACCAAGCAGGTAATTTTCTGGTACATCAAACACAGAAAATTGCTGATGTGTTAACCAGGTTGAATTTGGTTGATGCAAACCCAGCAGACACACCGATGGTGACAGGTTACCAGGTAGACAGTACTGCTGAAGCGTTTTCTGACACAACGCTGTACAGATGCATTCTAGGCAAGATGAACTTCATTGCCAGATGTTCAAGACCTGACATAGCTGTAAGCTGTAATCTGCTTAGCAGACATGCCAACAATCCTACGGTTCAGGATTGGAAAGCTCTGAAGCGCATAGCCCGCTATTTGAAAGGGACTATGCACTACAGGCTGAGGTTCACCAGTCAGAAGACTGGAGGTCTTGAAATCTTTGCAGATGCAAGTTTTGGAAGTGACACCACGGATGGTACAAGCACTTCTGGAGTATGCTACATATACAACCACTGCCTGTTTGACTGGTTGTGCAGGAAGCAAACAACAGTGAGCCTAAGTTCCTGTGAAGCAGAACTCAATGCTCTGTCATTTTCACTCATGGATTGTGAATGGTTGATGCAACTGTTTAAGGACATCAGGGTATCTGTGAAATGTCCTATACAAGTGTATCAAGACAATAGATCTTGTTTGGCTTTGCTGAACTCGGAGAGTTGCAAGCAAAGAACCAAGTACTTGCAGATTAAGCTACATCGTGCAAGAGAGTGTATTCAAAAAGGACTGATTCGGGTGTCCTACATGCCAGGAAATGAAATTCCTGCTGATCTGTTGTCTAAGGTTGTTAACAGAGAACAACTTAAGGTTTATGTACAAAAGTTGCAATTGGGTGAACCACAGGTACTACAGGTTACACGGAAAGGGGGAGGATGTTAGGATATTTCCGTTCCACCTTAAAAGGGAGCAGGCTTTGGGAGGATCAGAGTCTGCGCATGTCCTATTCACAGGATGTTTATGTTCTGATATTCCTTTCGGTTTTGCCAGTTAGTCAGAGACGCTGACTGAGATGGACGTGTTTTCTTTTGTTCTGTTCTAAGCTAAATAAAGTCTGTAAAATTATGCTCTTCTGCGGTGCAAGCTTTTGGCTGTGCTTTTATCTGCTGATAAACAGTGTACACAAGCCTGGAATGTGGCAATCCGTTTCCAGAACGGCTTCGTGTCGCTAACTGCTGGATCTGCCTGAGCTACGGGAGATTGATGGACGTCCGACTGCCAGCTTGGGGGCTCATGATGGACACTATCTCCCTGGCAGTTTCCCAACAGCCTTTCTCTGAGGGCAGACTCTGGCAAAATGTCCCGGCTGTTGGCAGAGAAAACACTTCTTGGTCGTTTTCCCCTCCTTCTTGCGAACCTCGCCGGAGGTTTGATAGTAATGGAGCCAGTCTCGTACTTTAGACTTTAATCTCTCATAACTCTGTAATTTCATTTTATCTCCCCCTTGTTCCAAAATTTCCCAATATTTTGGCCATTTGGCCTCCATATTAAGTTTTTTCACGGCTTTAGCCTCCATTGGCGACAGCCACCTTGGGGTTTTATTTTCCAACAAATCTTTATATCTGATCCAGACATTATATAATGCTTTCCTAACAATGTGATTTTTAAAAGCTTTATGCGCTTTAACCTTATCATACCATAAATATGCATGCCATCCAAATACATTATTAAAACCTTCCAAGTCCAAAATATCTGTATTCTCGAGGAGCAGCCACTCTTTCATCCAGCAAAAAGCTGCTGATTCATAGTACAGTTTTAAGTCCGGCAGGGCAAATCCCCCTCTTTCCTTTACATCCGTTAAAATTTTAAACTTTATTCTGGGTTTTTTGCCCTGCCAGACAAATTTAGAAATGTCTTTCTGGCACCTCTTGAAACAGTCCATCTTGTCAAGAATTTGCAATGCTTGAAATAAAAATAACATTCTAGGCAATACATTCATCTTAATAACTGCAATTCGGCCTAACAAGGAAAGCTTTAAATTTGACCATATTTCTAGATCCTTCTTAACTTCTGTCCAGCATTTCTCATAATTATCTTTAAACAAATTCACATTCTTAGATGTCATATTAATCCCCAAGTATTTCACCTTCTTAACCACTGTCAACCCTGTTTCATTCTGGAACCTCTCCCTTTCCATAGCTGTTAAGTTTTTCTCCAAAACTTTAGTTTTTTGTTTATTCAACTTGAATCCTGCAACTTGACCAAATTCTTGAATTAGTTCTAAAACCCTTTTCGTACTAGTGTCTGGCTCTTGTAAAGTAAGTACCAAGTCATCTGCAAAGGTCCTTAACTTATACTGTTTGGCTCCGACCTGAACCCCTTTAACCAGCTGATCACTTCTAATCATGTTTAGCAAAACCTCCAGGACTGATATAAAAAGTAGTGGGGAAATTGGGCACCCCTGTCGTGTCCCTTTTTCTATTTTAAATTCTTCCGTTACCACATTATTTACAATTAACTTAGCCTTCTGTTCAGAATATATTGCACCCATACCATTCTCAAATCCTTGCCCTACCCCCATCCCATGTAGATTCTTCTTCATAAAACTCCAAGAAATATTATCAAAGGCTTTCTCCGCGTCCACAAATATCAGAACTGCTTTAGTGTTTATGTTCACCTCTAATAATTCCAAAATGTCTATTATGTTCCTCACATTATCTGACAAGTGTCTTCTTGGGAGAAAGCCTGCTTGGTCCTTGTGAATCTCTTCCACCAATACTTTTTTCAATCTTTTTGCCAAAATGTCTGCAAAAATTTTGTAATCCACATTAAGTAATGATATAGGGCGGTAATTCTTAAGCTGAGTCTTTTCAGTCTCTGTTTTCGGTATGAGTGTGATATACGCTTCTTTCCATGATTCTGGTGCCTTTTTCCCCTCCAAAATTTCGTTGCAGACTTCCTTCAAAGGTTGTAACAACCACTCCTTCAAGGCTTTGTAGTATCTGGAAGTCAACCCATCTGGTCCTGGAGATTTGCCCAGTTGCATGTTTTGAATGGCACCTTCTATCTCTTGTTCAGTTATTTTCTGATTCAGGTCTATTTTACTTTGATGAGAGATTTTTTGTAGACCAAATTTCTTAAGAAACTCATCTATATCTCTTTCATTCTGCGGCCCTTGTGAGTATAATTTTTTGAAATAACTCTGGAAACAGTTTCTAATCTCATTTGGCTTATAAATGTTCTTTCCTTCCACCTCTAGGCTTGTAACCGTGTTTAGTTTTTGCCTTTTCTTCAATTCCCAAGCCAGAAGTTGACCACACTTATCCGCAGATTCAAATGTCTTTTGTCTCATTTGCTTAATCTTCCATTCTATTTCTTGGTTCATCAATTCCATGTATTGTGTCTGATGTAACTTAATTTCTCTCAAAATCTCCTGGGACTTTGGTTTAGATCTCAATTTCTTTTCTCCTTCTTTAATCTTTTCCTTCTTATCCTTCTTCTCATTTTGGTTTCTCTTCTTTATAGAGTTTTGTTGTATTAAAAATCCTCGCATAACAGCTTTACTTGCGTCCCAGATTACTCATTTTTCCACATCCGTTTTTAAATTTATTTCAAAATAGTCTCTCAAAGTTTTTTGAGCCTTTTTGTAGACCTCTTCATCTCTAAATAAGGTGTCATTCATCCTCCATCTAAAGGAACCAGCTGTTGTTAACTTCATCTCCATCTTTACGGCATTGTGGTCGGAGCAGGTTTTTGGGCAGATTTCCACTTTCTTTATCTTTGGAGCCATCCCACTAGTAACCCATATTTGGTCAATTCTAGTCCATGTCATCATAGCTTCAGAAAAGAAAGTTCCCTCTCTCTCAAGAGGGTTCTTTGTTCTCCAAATGTCAATCAAGTCCATATTTTCAGTCATTTCAAAAAAAGTCTTTGGTAGTCTCCCATCCTTGGAAACTACCTGTCTTTGTGATTTGTCCATATTTGTAGATACTACTCCATTCATGTCTCCCAACAAGATTAAATTGTAATCCAAATAGTCCAGTAAAATCTCATGCAGCTTCTTAAAGAATTCCGACTTCCCTTCATTTGGTGCATAGATCCCTAATATCAAGAATTTTTCACCTTGAACTTGAATTTCAATTGCCAAAAATCTTCCATGTTCATCTTTAAACATCAATTTCGGGGGAAAATTTTCCTTTGCATAGATTACCACTCCTCTTTTCTTAACTTTATCAGATGAAATAAATTATCATCCTAATCTTTTGTTGATAAGTAGTTTTCTATGCAGTCTTGTCACATGAGTTTCTTGTAAACAAATCAAGTCCAATTGTTCTTTTTTCAATATATGAAAAACATTTCGTCTTTTTCGGGGAAGGTTAAGACCATTACAATTCCAACTTAGAAGTTGCAGAGCCATCCTGTTGCTATTTACTTTTTCCTCCCACTGCTCCAAGTAGTTGTTCACCTTCCATCGGTGATTTCAATCCAAATGTTAAGTTCAAAATGTCTGTTGCTTCCTTTACTGCTTGGGTTGGTTCCACTTCGACCGTCCCTTTCACAAGATCTTCTTCGTTGTCTCGTAAGAATTGCTCTTTGTCTTGGACAGATCTTATTCTGGTTTTCCTTCCTTTGTATTTAAAGGATAGGCCTTGAGGGAATTCCCACCTAAAGGGTATTTCGTTCTTTCTCAATAAATCAACCAGCTCTTTATAATGGGCTCTTACATCCAAAATATGTTTTGGTATATCTTTGAAAATCTCCACGAAAGCATTTTCAATTTCCAGAGTTCTTTGAAAATGCAGATTCAACATTTTATCTCTTTCTTCTTTTGATCTTAAAGTTATCAAGCAGTCCCTTGGCTTCTTTCTGCCTTGTCTTCTGCCCAATCTAAACGCAGACACTATCTTAATTTCTTCCTTCTCCAACTCCTGTTGCCAAAAGTCCGAGAATTCTTTAGAAAGGAAGTCCACCAGGTCGTCTTTTTCGCTTTCAGGCACTGCTCTCAATCTCAGATTTCTCTCCTTCCTTTGTATCTCGAGCATAGACAAAGCCAGTTCATGGTCTTCTAACTTTTTACAGACTGGTATTATCCTTTCCTGAGTGGCATCTGCAGAAACCTTAGCTTCTTCTGCAATCTTTCGAGTAGTGGCAGAGTCCTCTAGAAGTTTATTAATAGTCTCTATTTGAAGACACCCTCTTGCTGAGTTCATTCACACTTTGCGTGTTCAGATCAAGTTTTGCTGAGAGCTCTGCCAATTGTCTACTATTATCCGCACCTTGTTTTGTCAGAGATTCCAAAGATTCATTTATTTTATAGAATGCACATTCACTCAAAAATCGCAGAGTGACATGTTTGTTATCAGCCGAAATGAACCATAGGTGTTTCGGTTCTATCTCAATAGAAGGAGAACAAATAAACTTGGATTGTTCTTTCGGTGGTAATTCACCCGAACCCGAACCCTAACCCTAACCCTAACCCTAACCCTAACCCTAACCCTAACCCTAACCTTAACCTTAACCTTAACCCTAACCCTAACCCTAACCCTAACCCTAACCCTAACCCTAACAGTAACTCTAACCCTAACCATAACCCCAACCCTAGCAAAGAGAAATGTAATAAGCCTAAACAAAGCCAAACAGCTTGTTTTGGGTTCCAGCTACATAGAAAGAAGAATCTTGGATTTCGCTTATTACAAGTCGTGTTCTTCGGTGTTAATGCACTTTTTTAAAAAAATGATATTTATTAATTTTTCACAGACAAGAAACAATAAAAACAAAATCCAACATTTAAACGTTTAAACATTTAAACTACAAAAACAAGACAAATAAAAAACACACTGTAGAAAAACAGTTGATAGAAGAAGGATAGAAAAAAATAAAAAATGGAGAATAAAAAGAAGAGGAAAAAACCACCAAACGGCTAAAAATGTATTGATATTTTCAAATCTTATGTTTTCTTCACTAATTTCTTGACCTCCTCACACCTCCCATTTTGTATTCCAGTTCAAATATTAAATTCAGCAAATCCTTACCCTCTAGCATTTAATCCTTACTCCATATATTAACCTATTATTATAAATATCCATTTCCAATTATCATTCCCTATTTACATTTTCATAAGCATCTCTTAACCAGTACCACTTATTTTCAATCAAACGTCCTTTCAACATTCCTTAATTTTACAGTGCTTCTGCAGGTAATCTTTAAACTTCTTCCAATCTTCCTCCACCGACTCTTCTCCCTGGTCACGGATTCTGCTGGTCATCTCTGCCAATTCCATGTAGTCCATGACCTTCATCTGCCAGTCTTCCAGTGTGGGTAGCTCCTGTGTCTTCCAATATTTTGCGATGAGTAATCTTGCTGCTGATGTTGCGTACATAAAGAAAGTTCTATCCTTCTTTAACACCAATTGGCCGACAATGCCCAGGAGAAAGGCCTCTGGTTTCTTCAGTAAGGTATATTTAAATACCTTTTTCAATTCATTATATATCATTTCCCAGAAAGCCATTTCCGACTTGAGAGGAGAGGGGGTTGCGGGCAGAAATCCTCCCACATCCTCACGCGGGGCTAGCCTTTTGCCCCCGCGAGAGTAGGGAATCCCCGGGCGTGTCGACGACCCGGCCCGCCAATCAGCGGGCCGGGGAGGCGTGGTCTAGCCTATTTAAGGCTAGGCATGCCCGGGGACTGCCCTCTTTGCCCCTTTCAGCTGAGCGGGTTTTCTCTGTGAGGTTTTCGTCGCTGTTTTGGAGCCGTTGCGAGCCGCACCTTCTGCCTCGTGCTTGGCTTCACACCTACAGAGCTAAATCACTAAGGAGACCACAGTCTCCACTAGAGCTGAAATCACTTTTGCTGGGGTGTTTTGACGGCAGAAAGAAGGTTGGGAGGCACCAGCGGCTCCTTGGGAACTTTCCGATTTGCTTGCCTGCGCGTGGAGGACACTTACCTTGTTAGTTTGGAGGACCAGGCAGCGGCTGCAACACCGACGATCAGGCAATGCAGGGAGCGTATTGTTTGAAGGCGGAGAGCAGGAGGGGTAAAGTACACAGAGCGCAGCCACCTTCCGCTCCCCCCTTCTCGCTGGATCGCAGGGGTACTCGCCAGCGGTTTGTTTTCTTGTCTTCCTTGCTGTGCTCTCGGGTTTCCTGGTTTTCCCCCTTCAGTTTGCTATTTTGTTTGTGCGTTTGGTTGTTTGTTACTTTCTTGGCTTTAACGGCTGGCTGCCTCACTTAGCTGTTCTCCTGCTTTTCTCCCTCTTAGCGCCAGGTCCGCGCCCCCCGTTCTAACCCCCGCCTCCACTAAGTGTGGGTTTTGAAGCAGAGGCTTCCATTTTTGTTAAGGGCTTGTTAAGGGCAGAGAACAGGCGCCATCTTTGTGGGCACACGTGGTGGTAGTGCGAGCGGCCATCTTTGTTGAGGTAAGGGGAAGAGATCACGGCCGCCATCTTGGGAAGGGACACTTGTGGAGGCACGGGCGGCCATTTTAGGTGTGGCGTTAGGAACATATTCTGAATGCAAGCAGAGTATTCTTTGGAAAAAAAAGCGGAGGTAGCAGCTTTGCAAGCGGCAATTGGGCAAGCAAGGTTTGCACACAGTTCAATCAGACCCTTTACGTACGCGGTTTCATAGTTTTACTGATTAGGAACTTTCCTTTTCAGGGTATAGTTGTGCATTGATTTAGGCAGTAAGTCTGAAGGCATCGGGGGTTAATTCTTGGATTGCTTGGTTTTCATTCGGCTGGGGGACAAAAGTGCTGTGTGCTTTAGTATTTGTAAGTGGCTTCCATGCTGTTGGTGCTAAAGTGCTGAGTGCTGGGAATAATTAAGTGGTTTTTTTATGCTGTTGGGGCATAGTGCCTGGTATAGTGTTAAGTGGCTTCTATGCTGTTGGTGCTAAAGTGCTGAGTGCTGTAAATAATTAAGTGGCTTTTATGCTGTTGGGGCACAGTGCCTGGTATAGTGGAGATTATTTGGCAGTGGTTAGTTAAGCCCTCTCCTTCATTCAGGAAGTTGAACTAATAGCCTCTATAAATATAAACGTCCTCACTCACTGGGATTTGGGTTTTGCTTGAACCTATTGGTTAGGAAAATTTAATTTGAGCTTACTGGTTAGGATATACAATTCAATATATAGTTAAATGCTAATAATAGCAGTATTTGATTTATTAAAAAAAAATTAATTCTTTTACTTAATAGAGCTAGTGGGTCTTACTAGCTTTTATTGAATTAAGTCACAGCTGCACCGGCGTAGGTATTATTAGAATAGGTCCTGCCAACGTCTAGTGGTTCTGAACTAGCTTTTACTGGTTTAAGTTACAGCTGCACCAGCGTAGGTATTTCTTGGAATTAGTTCTGCTAACGTCTAAAGAGTTAAGTAGCGGCTAAGCCAGTGTTGAGATTATTGAACTTTGTTGCAGCTTGCATTTCTATTTTAAGTTGAACCTTAGCCAGTGCCGATAGTACTGAACTTGGCAGCCAGTACCACAGGTAAAGGAACAGCTGGGTCAGTGTTGATAATTCTGAACTAGGGCAACCAGCCCTTCCAGATTCAACGTTGTGCCAAGTCATTGTAAACAATACTGAACTGGGTGCAGCTTTAGGTGGTGTTGCCAACAGCTGGGCATTGGCCGGTGGTGGTTTGTAAGTTTGCTTAGGATATACAGAACTAGGGGGGAGTTCACAGTCAATTCTGAGCTGAGCACAATTTAGGTCATCTTAGTGAGCACTGACTAGCGGGGAACACAGTCATCCTAGGGGGGGACAGCACTGTATTATCGAACGAATAGTCTTAGTACCTACCCTTGCTACGTCAGGAGAGCAAATGGCTTCCGGTGGGGACCAGCAACCATCCACCTCAGGTAATCAAGCCGCACCCGCCGCAGGCATTGGTGGTGCCCAGGTGCCGGCCATGCCATACGATCCCCAAGCTTTTGCCCAATGTTTCATGGCAGCTTTCGAAACTTTTTACAAACAGTGCAGGTCCAGAGGGACTTTGTCCCCGCCGGTCCCTGAACCATCACAGGTCGTGATACCGGATACTCCTCCCAGCTGTCAAGGGCAGCAGGGCAGCTCAGCGGGGGGTGGAGTTAGCACCCCGTCGGTCACGGCTACCGTCAGCCGCCCTAATACCCGTGCCCAGGCAGCCATCGCTAGAAAAGCCAACCAAAGCAGTGGTAAAGGAAAGGCGCCTGCAAAAAGTACCGGGAAGGGGAGGGCGACGGCCACGGGTACCAGTGGCAGCGCTGTCTCACACGTTGTAGATATCCCTAGTGTGTTTCAGGAGCAGCAGACCCAGCACAGCTCTACCGAGGACAGTGCGGGCTCCGCCTTGGAGGAGGAGCACGCGCAGCCCCAAGTTGTCCAGGCAGCCGCCAGCATGAACCCAGCCAACGTCGAGGTGCAAGGAGGGAAAAGAAAGTCCAAGAAGAAACATACCTCTTCGAAGAAGAAAATAAGTAAGCAGTCCGAGACGGAGGACGACTCAGGTACGTCATCCTCGGATTCGGATAGCGAGGGCCCCTTGGATGGTTACTGGGGTTTGGGTGAGGCGAATCATGGGATTCCACTTTGGGCACATGAAAGGAGGGCCAATTCCCATCGTAGAACCTTTAATGGCGTGCTAGAATGGAAGGATGGGGCATTGGTGGAAGATGTAAAAGTCGCTACTAATCAACCCACTGATTATATTTTGGGGAACCATTTGTCACAGAAGAAGAGGAATAAGATCCTCAATGGTGACTATGTTGACATGTTTACCCTTTTCCCCCCGACTAAGATAACGGGTAAAGGTGAGAAGAGGCGCTCCTATGGTAGGCGGAGGTATAGGATGCCTAGGGCAGAGCGCACCTTCGAGAACTGGCTGGATGGATACCAGGTATTTATGGGAGTCGTTTGTGTGGCTTATCCGCGGCGTTCCATGGATTTGGTTGCGTACCTGGCTCACGTGAGGAGGGCCCACGCGCTCGCGGGGCAAAATGCCGCTCTAACGTACAATGAGAATTTCCGTAGAAACGCTTCTCTCCTGCCTTCCACGCGATGGGATCTGACAGATCCTAATTTCTGGGGCGAGGACGTCAACCCGTACATCGGAAAGAAAGGCCAAGACTCAGCCAAGGCGGGTAAGACAGAGGCTAGTCGGCACCGCCATTGCTGGGAATACAACAGGGGAGTATGCTCGCGGCCTTCCTGTAAGTATCTGCACGAATGTGAGCGGTGCTGGGGCAACCACCCTGCCTCTGCATGCTTCAAGAACAAGCAGCAGCCCTTTCGTGGGGCCCGGGGGTTCTCCCACGGTAATAACAGGGGTGCCCCCAGATCCTCCCAACAAGGGCCAGGTGGCCGCCAGTAACTTGCATCTTGGCTTAGCCTTCTCCCCCATCCGCCTTCAGCCCCTCAAAACCCTGTTGGATCAATATCCCGATCGAAAAGCTGCGCAGTACCTGTGGGAGGGGTTCTCCATGGGTTTCAGGATCCCTGTATCTTTCCCCCCTAACACCAGGGACCCACAAAATCAGAAATCAGTCAGGGAGAGGCCAGAGGAAGTAAAGAAAAAGATAGAGAAGGAAATCAGTGCATGTAGGGTGTCAGGTCCTTTTGTTGAGCCTCCAGTGGAAGGTCTTCATCTATCCCCGTTGGGCATTGTACCAAAAAAGACCCCAGGGGAATTCCGCATGATCCACAACCTCTCATACCCAAGGGGAGGGTCGGTTAATGACGCGATCCCCCAGGAGCTTTGCACAGTAAAATACGCCTCCTTCGACCAAGCAGTAAAAATGATCCGCAAGTTCGGGCGTGGGGCACTTCTTGCCAAATGTGAAATTGAGTCGGCGTTTCGCCTTCTTCCCGTGCATCCGGCTGACTTCCGTTGGCTGGGGTTTAGATTCGAGGGGGCGTATTTCATTGACAAAGCAATGCCTATGGGCTGCTCCATGGCATGCTCAGCTTTTGAGTCGTTCAGTACATTTCTCGACTGGGCCTTACGCTTTAGGACAGGGTCGTCGGGCATATCGCATTACCTCGATGATTTTATTTTGGTGGCCGATAGCAGGCAGCGGTGCTCCACCCTCCTGGAGGCCTTCACCGCCTTAGCAGGCGAGCTAGGGGTGCCATTAGCCGCAGAAAAAACTGAGGGGCCTTCCACTTCTTTGGTTTACCTAGGCATTGAATTAGATACTATAGCCCAAACGTCCAGACTGCCTCGGGAAAAACTGTGTGCCCTTAAAGAGACAATACTACAGCTTTTGCCGCTGAAGAAGGTGACTTTAAGGCAAATTCAATCTCTGCTAGGTCACTTAAATTTCGCTTGTAGGGTAGTGGCCCCGGGTCACCCTTTCAGTGGCCGGCTGGCAAGACTGTCGGCAGGTCTCAGGGCACCACAGCATAGGGTTCGCCTCTCAAAAGAAGTCAAGGCAGATTTGGAAGTCTGGTTGCAATTCCTTGAAAATTATAATGGGATATCCCTGTGGCAGGACTCCTTGATGCTTGATGCCGACTTCCAGGTTCAGTCAGATACTGCGGGGTCCCTAGGTTTCGGAGTATATTTCAGGGGCCAGTGGTGTGCAGAAAGGTGGCCAAAAGACTGGCAGGGCCAGCCTATCTCCCGGGACCTCACATTTTTTGAATTTTTCCCCATCTTGGTGGCAGTGCACCTCTGGACAGACCAGTTTTGCAATCATAGGGTCTGCTTCAACACAGATAACCTCCTGTGTCTAGAGAACAATATATATTTCTCGGCCAAATTCGTGCCCGGCATTAATAATGACATCGCGGATGCTCTGTCTCGCTTTCAGATGGAGCGCTTCCACTTATTAGCGCCGGATGCGGAACAGTCATCGATGCCTTTCCCGGAGCATCTCTGGAGTCTTGGGAGGAAGAAGTGTTGAAGGGAGTATTCGGTGCAGTCGCCCCTTCCACAATGAGATCCTACAAGAAAGCGTGGGCCGACTTCCTAGTGTTCCGCAATAAGTTTCCCAAGTCAAAACGCAACCCGGTTCCCTCAGCGAGGGAAGTCCTCCATTATTTAGCTCACTTGAGGGAGCTGGGCAGGGCCCCAGGACTCTCAATATTCAGTCTGCAGGGGATTTAATATTTTGGCAAAACATTTTTCGACACTGACCCATGCGCCAAATTTATAGTGCGTAAGGCTTTAGATGGGTGGCGCCGGCAGCAACCACCTGGTTCTGACCCCAATACACAAAAAATTACGTGCCATATGCTGGTCAAAATATGAGGCTCGCCTGTTCTCGGCTGCCTACTCCATAGCCTTCTTCGGGGCCCTTCGCATAGGGGAGGTGGTTTGCGATGGAGGGGCCGTCCAAGCCCGGAGGGGTATCCTCTTTGGTGATCTGACCCTGTCAACAAACGAGCTTATAGTCCAAGTTAGGAGCTCCAAGACCGACCAGCAGGGGAGGGGGGCCCTTCTAAGGTTGCCGGCGGTGCAAGGCCCTGGCCCATGCCCGGTTAGGGATACGAGGCGTTTTCTTTACCTAAGGCCTGGTAGCCCAGGCCCCCTCTTAATTCATGCCGACGGCTCACCTTTGGCCAGGCATCAGTTTACACGGGTGATGCGAAGGGCTTTGGCCGCATGTGGGCTACCCGCGGGTGAATTTGCGGCTCACTCTTTTCGGATCGGCGCTGCAACCACGGCGGCGCATCTTGGTCTCTCCGCAGAGAGGATAAAGGATCTGGGCCGCTGGAAGTCGAATGCATTCAGAGCTTATGTAAGGGGGACTTTATGACTACTAGGTGCACGCCTGACCTCGCTTTCCCTGTTTATTTCATTTTCAGATTGCCGAGGGGTACGCATCTGGCTGGTAGGCCATAGTATCGTGCATTGGGCAAGGCTGCGTGCAATGAGTACCGGGCTGGGAAAAAACTTGAACTTGCCGGCGGGTGTCCAGTTGACCTGGATGGCGAGAAGAGGCATGCGTTGGTGTGAATTCATGCCAGTTGTGATGGCGAGAGCTGCCTCTGAGGGCCCCCCGGATGCCCTGGTTATCCAATTGGGGGAGAATGACCTAGCGTACCGCAAAGCTACTGACTTGAGATGGAACATTTTTGACGACTTGGCAGAATTGATGGTGGTTTACCCAAACGTGACTATTTTGTGGTCCTCGTTGCTTGAGAGGAGGACATGGAGGGATTGTGTGAGCCCGGTTGGAATCAATAAGGCAAGAAAGGTCTTGCAGCGGGCCGTGGAGCGTAGAGTGGTGGCTCTGGGCGGGTGTGTCATCGGCCACCCCGGCATCCAGTACAGCAACGAGGCCCTCTACAGATGTGATGGCGTGCATCTATCTGACGTTGTAAACGATATCTGGTTGGGGGACATCTTAGCTGGGATTAGGAGTTGGTTGCAGGCTTGAAGGTATTGGCGGCGAGCTTCGCTCGAGTGGCGGTTAGGCATTGGCAGGTGTCAGGGGCTCAGGAACAGAGGTACAGGGGAGAGAGGAAATGGAGAGCGAAGGGGAAGAATCTGAGGGCAGCGTAGGGGAGTATGACAGTGACCCGAGAGATTCCATGAGCTTCTCCAGCGAATCAGAAGATTCCCAGAAGGAGGCGCCGATGGTCAGGGCAAGGGGGGTCCCAGGGGGAACACACCAGAAACAAGGGGCCAGCGGGGGCTCCCAAAGCAGCAGCGGGAGATCAGGATCAGCTTCCCCACCAGAGCGTAGTGGGGGGGAAGAGTCCCAGGTGTCAGGACCAGCGTCTCCTCCAGCAGGGAGAGAAGATGAGTCAGGGCTGACCACGCCTCTATCGGAGTGTGGGGGAACGGAGGGGAGGTCGGGTCCAGCTAGCCTCCCAGAAGGGGGAAGCAGTGACAGGAGCAGTGTAACGGTCAGGAGGAAGGTTGCCGGCTGGGCGCGCGCGCCAAGTTCGAATGTACAGGCGTGGGGGACAGCAGAAAACCCGGATTGGGAACCAGGTCCTAAAGCCCGCCGGAGGCAGGGGGAAGACTCAGGGGACTCAGCGTCAGATGAGTCTAGGAAGGGCGAGACCCCAGCTGACAGGCGGAGCCAGAGGAGGAAAGAGCAAAGGAAGAGGTGGAGCAAGGCTAGAGTCTGGGGGGAGGAGATTCAGACGGAGCTTCGACGGTCTAGAGTTTCAGACGTAGAGCTGCGTGCTACGGTTGTGAAGGTGAAACTGAACTTCAATAAACACTTTTGTATATAACAACGAACTGGCGTTGGTCCTTTGTGAGCTGGGACCTCGGGCAGCTCTGACAGCTATGATTAAATGGGCACAGGACGTTGGTCATAACATTATGTTCGCTGACTGGGAACAGTTGTGGACCACCGGGATTAAATTCACGGCATGTTAATTCACGTTGGTGATTTCTTGAGTGGATGTGGTGCGGTCCCTGGCGCCTGAAACCTGTGGGGTTCTTTGTAGGGTGTGAGCACTGACCTATGAAATACCGGGTGCATTCTGGAGCCCTCCGGGAGTGTTAACCGGAAGGCCACTGGGTTGATTTGTGCCTCGACTTGGTAAGGCCCTAGCTGCTTGTGTCTGAGCTTCTTCTTAGCTAACGTTCTGGCCGGCACTGCCTGGGCTGCTAACCAGACCCAGTCCCCCACCTGGATGTCTTCCCCGACTCTCCTTCGGAGTTGGTCGTGGACCTCCTGCAACTCTGCTGCCAAGTGCTCTGCACGCCGTGGCTCCCCCTCCCCCTTCGTCTCTAACCCCGGGAAGGTTCTGGGATGCCGCCCATTGTTGGCGAAGAATGGTGTCACCCCTGTAGACCCGTGCTTCGTGTTGTTGTAGGCAAACTCGGCCAGCGGTAGGTAGTCCACCCAGGTCATGCATGATGGCGTTCACCCTCTCCGCTTGTCCGTTGGTCTGCGGGTGTCGTGCCGACGCTAAGTTGATCTTGACGTTCAGGATGCCCAGCAGCTTCTGCCAGAAGCTCGAGATGAATTGGCGACCCCGGTCGGACAGGATGGACCGTGGTAAGCCGTGAACTTTGAACACGTGGTCTATGAACAGCTTGGCAGTCTGTTCCGCCGTGGCCACCTTCGCGCAAGGAATGAAGTGCGCCATCTTGGTGAACAGGTCTATGACCACGAGTACCGCTGTTTTGCCTCGCGAGCTGGGCAGATCCGTGACAAAGTCCAAGCCAATTTCTCCCACGGTTTGAGCGGCATCTGTAGCGGTTCCAGCAGTCCCGCCGGCTTCCTGGGCACTCGTTTGGCCCTTTGGCATGTGTCACACCTAGAGACGTAATCCGCGACTTCTCCTCTCATCTGGGGCCACCAAATGTCTCTGGCCACTAATTCCGCCGTCTTGTCCTTGCCGAAGTGCCCAGCACTGGGCGCGTCGTGTAACTGCTGCAGGACTTTCGCGCGGAGGTCGTCTCCCGGCCCGTAGAGAGCCCCTTTGCAGGTGAGCAGTCCGTCGCGTATCTGGAACTTGTCGTCCTTCGCTGTGCCTCTTCGCACCTCCTCCATCTTGGATTGTGCGAACGCATCCGTCTGCAGCGTGCGACGCACTGCGTCCAGGTCCACGGTGGCTGAAGCGCATGCCCACGCTTTCGGTGCGAAAATGTGTTTGGCCGCCACCGGTGCCACTTCCTCGAGATATTGCGGTTTCCTTGATAGTGCATCTGCCATGATGTTGTTGTCTCCCGGGATGTATTCTATCCAGAAGTCGAAATCCGCAAAGAACTCCGCCCAGCGGATGTGTCTCTGGTTCAGGAACCGTGCCGTGCGCCAGTACTCCAGGTTCTTATGGTCCGTGCGGACCTGCACAGTGTGTCTGGCTCCGATGAGGAAGTGCTGCCACGCCTTGAAGGCTCCATGAATGGCCAGCAACTCCTTGTCACAGATGGTGTAGTTCTGTTCCGACTTGCTGAGTTTCCTGGAGTAGAATGCGCAGGGCCTCCAGTTCCCTTGAGGATCTCGCTGCAACAGGACCGCCCCCACCGCTCTGTCCGATGCGTCCGTCTCAAGCCTCATTGGTTTGCTGGGGTTTACGTGTAGCAGCTGTTCTTTGGACGCAAAGAGACGCTTGAGTCTCCGAAAAGACTGTTCTGCCTGGTCCGTCTAGGTGAACTTCTTCTTCATGGAGCTGAGGGTGTCCGTGATGGCCGCCGTCTTCTTCGCGAACCCCTGATGAACTTGCGATAAAAGTTGGCGAAGCCGACGAACTTCTGGACCTCCTTCCGATTGCGCGGGCTCTTCCAGTCCAACACTGAGCGGACCTTGGTGCTGTCCATGGCGAGTCCCTTGTCGGACAGCTTGTAGCCCAGGAAATCCACCTCCGTCACGTCGAACTGGCACTTCTCCAGTTTGGCGTAAAGTCTGTGCTCCCGCAGTCTCTGCAGGACCTCCTTGACGTCCCCCTCGTGAACCTCCTGCGATTCCGAGAAGATCAGGATGTCGTCTAGGAAGCATACGCACTTCTTGTAGAGGAGGCCCGCTAACACGTGGTGAATGAAGGCTTGGAAACAATGCGAGCCATTTTGCAGACCAAATGGCATAACACGATATTCATAGGTGCCTAAAGGCGTAAACATGGCCGTCTTCCACTCATCGCCCTCCCGCATGCGTATAAGGTTGTACGCCCCTCGTAGATCCAACTTGGTGAAGATTCGTCCCTTCCTCACCGTCGCAAGCAGGTCGTCGATCTTGGGCATGGGGAATGCTGTGGGCTTTGTCCTGGAATTGATAATTCTGTAATCAACTACCAATCTGCGTTGGGGCGTGTCCTTCTTCTTCACGAAAAACACGGGACTGCCCCCCACTGCTTTGGATTCTTGGATGAATCCCCGCTTCAAGTTGTGATCTATGAACTCCCTGAGTTCTTGCAGTTCGTCTTCAGACATGGAATGCAGTTTTTCAGTCGGCAGCGTCGCCCCCGGTAGGAGGTCAATCGCGCAGTTGTAGGGCCGGTGGGGAGGCAGCTTGTCCGCTTCCTTCTCGCAGAAGACCTCCAAAAACGCCTTGTACTTGTTGGGTACCGCCTGCACCATGCCTAGGTGTAGCTGCGGGTCATCCCCTTGTCCCTCCTCTTCCTGGCTGGTTCGGATGCAGTGTTCTGCGCAGTAGGAGGAGCAGAAGGTTAATTGCCGCTGGTACCATGCTAATGCCAGGCTGTGTCTATCCAGCCAACTCATGCCCAACACTATGGGCGTGTCCGACAGGTGGGTGACATTGAAGCTGATGACTTCGCGGTGATTTCCAATTTGCATTACCATAGGCGGTGTTTGCTGCACCACCTGTCCACCCAGCAGCTTCCTGCCATCGACCGTGACGACGTTTAGGGGCATCGTGGCTGGTAGGAGCGCTATGCGATGTAGCCTGATGAAGTCCACTCCTATAAAGTCTGCATTACTACCAGAGTCAATGGTAACAGGGACTTCCAGGGTGATTCCATTTGGCAGCTGGAGTGATGCGGTGAGTTGCACCACTGGTTTGGGTGGGAGGGGGTCTGTGGGCTGCAAAATCTCTGGAGACTGCTTCACTGACTCGCCTGGCTGGGCCCCAGTGCCTCTGCCTCCAACCAGGCTTCGTCGTTTCCCTGCAGCTGTTCCCCCTGCTGAACTGCTCCCCTTACTGTTGCTGAGGCTGCAGTGTGCTTCTGGATCCTCTGGGGACACTCTTTGGCCATGTGCTGTGCACTGTCGCAGATATAACACTTCCTGCTCCCTCTAGGAGCCTTCGTCTTGACTGCTCCTGGTGTTTGGGCTCTGGTCACTGTCTGAGCCCTGGCACCACCTATCTCCATCGGCTCTTCTCCCCCCCCCCCAGTGGAGGCGTGGATTGCGCGTGCCCTGTCTCCCTGGGTAGGAAGGGAGTTGTTCTGGCTAGTGTGCGCGCCCTACGGGATCATTTCGCGCCATAAATTGTGCAGCCACGATTTAGCTTCCCCATGCAGATGAGTGATTATGAACCCTACTTTTTCCTCCTCATCTCTAAAGTCTTTCTGAAGCAAATTGAGCGTGAAAACTATGTCTGCTCTGAAGTTAGGATACTGCTGCAGGTCCCCGTCGAAGTGGGCTACGATGCTGCCCCCCCTCTTCCCGAGACCCAATCCCTCCGGCTTGGGTCCTGGCAGCCCCTCTTTGCCCAAACGTTCCCACCTGGCTTGCAGATCCCGGCAGAGTGCTTCTGCTTCTTCCTCTCTTTTTTTTGGATTCTGCTACTTCTGCGTACAGCTTCGTGACTGCTTCTTGCAGTTCTGTCACTTTCTCCTCTGTAGTCATCCTTGCCTATCTTCGTGAGCTCGCAAAAAAATTTTTTTTTTGAGACGGAGCTTACTGTCAGAGCTGCCCGAGGTCCCAGCTCACAAAGGACCAACGCCAGTTTGTTGTTATATACAAAAGTCTTTATTGAAGTTCAGTTTCACCTTCACAACCGTAGCGCGCAGCTCTACGTCTGAAACTCTAGACCGTTGAAGCTCCGTCTGAATCTCCTCCCCCCAGACACCAGTTTAAGACTCTAGCCTTGCTCCACCTCTTCCTTTGCTCTTTCCTCCTCTGGCTCCGCCTGTCAGCTGGGGTCTCGCCCTTCCTAGACTCATCTGACGCTGAGTTCCCTGAGTCTTCCCCCTGCCTCCGGCGGGCTTTAGGACCTGGTTCCCAATCCGGGTTTTCTGCTGTCCCCCACGCCTGTACATTCGAACTTGGCGCGCGCGCCCAGCCGGCAACCTTCCTCCTGACCGTTACACTGCTCCTGTCACTGCTTCCCCCTTCTGGGAGGCTAGCTGGACCTGACCTCCCCTCCATTCCCCCACTCTCCGATAGAGGCGTGGTCAGCCCTGACTCATCTTCTCTCCCTGCTGGAGGAGACGCTGGTCCTGACGCCTGGGACTCTTCCCCCCCACTATGCTCTGGTGGGGAAGCTGATCCTGCTCTCCCGCTGCTGCTTTGGGAGTCCCCGCTGGCCCCTTGTTTCTGGTGTGTTCCCCCTGGGACCCCCCTTGCCCTGACCATCGGCGCCTCCTTCTGGGAATCTTCTGATTCGCTGGAGAAGCTCATGGAATCTCTCGGGTCGCTGTCATACTCCCCTACACTGCCCTGAGATTCTTCCCCTTCACTCTCCATTTCCTCTCTCCCGTGTGCCTCTGTTCCTGAGCCCCAGACAATAGCAGATTTGACTGTTTCATCCTGAGTATTCCACTTTAACAGCAAGTTATACATTCTTGAAAGTATCTTGATATAGGGATCTAACCCTTCTGTTTCCAACTTTGATTTTTCCACCTGGAATTCAATTTTTTTTGGTCTAGATTGTATACCTCTCTTATTTGAAAATAATGAAGCCAATCTCGCACTCTATCTTTTAATTTCTCAAAGCTCTGCAATTTCAATTTGTCTCCTTCTCGCTCTAAAATCTCCCAATATTTTGGCCACTTGGCCTCCATATTGAGTTTTTTTTGAGCTTTTGCCTCCATTGGTGACAACCACCTTGGGGTTTTGTTTTCAAGTAAGTCTTTGTAACGTGTCCAGACATTAAACAGTGCTTTCCTGACAATATGGTTCTTAAAAGCCTTATGTGCTTTAACCTTGTCATACCATAGGTATGCATGCCACCCAAAAACATTATTGAAACCTTCTAAGTCCAAAATGTCTGTGTTCTCAAGAAGCAGCCAGTCCTTCAACCAGCAGAAAGCTGCCGATTCATAATAGAGTTTAAGGTCTGGCAGGGCAAATCCCCCTCTTTCTTTTGCATCGGTTAATATTTTAAATTTTATTCTGGGTTTCTTGCCCTGCCAGACAAATTTAGAAATGTCTCTCTGCCACTTCTTGAAACAGTCCATTTTGTCCAAAATTTGTAACAATTGAAACAAAAACAACATTCTTGGCAATACATTCATCTTGATAGCCGCAATTCGTCCCAGCAAGGAAAGCTTCAAGTTTGACCATATTTCTAAATCCTTTTTAACATCTGACCAACATTTTTCATAATTGTCCTTAAATAAGTTCCCATTTTTAGCAGTCATATTAATCCCCAAATATTTCACCTTCTTAACCAATGTTAAACCTGTCTCATTCTGAAACCTCTCTTTCAGTCATTGTTAAGTTTTTCTCAAGCACTTTAGTTTTTGACTTATTCAACTTAAATCCTGCCACATGACCAAACTCCTGGATCAGTTCTAATACTCTTCTAACACTAGATTCTGGCTCCTGTAGTGTCAATACCAGGTCATCTGCAAAGGCTTTCAATTTGTATTGTTTGGCTCCGACCGTTATGCCTTTAATCAAATGGTCCCTTCTTATCATATTTAACAAAACCTCCAGGACGGAAATAAAGAGTAATGGGGAAATTGGGCAACCTTGTCGTGTCCCTTTCTCTATCTTAAATTCCTCTGTCACCACATTGTTGACTATTAATTTTGCCTTTTGTTCTGAATAAATTGCACTTATACCATTTTCAACCCCCTGACCGACCCCCATCCCTTGAAGGTTTTTCCTCATAAAACTCCAAGAAATATTATCAAAGGCTTTCTCGACATCCACAAAAATTAATACTGCTTTAGTATTAATATCCTCTTGCAGCTTTTCCAAAACATTAATTATATTCCTCGCATTGTCAGACAAATGTCTGCCCGGCAGAAAACCAGCTTGGTCTTTATGTATCACTTCCTTTAAAACTTTTTTTAGCCTCCTTGCCAAAATATCAGCAAAAATTTTGTAATCCACATTTAACAGGGATATGGGTCGGTAGTTCTTAAGTTGTGTCTTTTCAGACTCTGTTTTTGGTATGAGTGTAATATATGCTTTTTTCCACGACTCTGGCGCCTTTTCCCCCTCCATAATTTCATTGCAAACCTCCTTTAGTGGTTGGATTATCCAGTCCTTCAAAGTTCTATAGTATTTTGAGGTTAAGCCATCCGGCCCTGGAGATTTTCCCAGCTGCATGTTCTGAATGGCACCTTCCACCTCCTGGTCTGTGATTTTATAGTTCAAGATTGTCTTATTTTCCTGTGAGATTTTTTGTAATCTGTTTGCTTTCAAAAACTGGTCTATATCAAAGTCTTTCTGAGGCCCTTGTGTATATAGTTGTTTAAAATACCTCTGGAAACATTTTCTGATTTCCACTGGGTTCTCAATATTTTTCCCCTCCACTTCCAGGTTGGTAATAGTACTGAGTTTTTGTCTTTTCTTCATCTGCCAAGCTAGCAGTTTCCCACATTTATTTGCTGATTCAAAAGTCTTTTGCCTCATTTGTTTAATTTCCCACTCAATTTCCTGGTTCATCATCTTCATATATTGCACTTGGGATAAATTTATTTCTCTCAAAATCTCTTGTGAATTGGGTTTCGATCTCAGTCTTTTCTCGCCCTCTTTTATTTTATCCAAAAAAAATTCTATTTCACATTCTGGGCTCTCTTCTTTAATGTGTTCTGTTGGATCAGAAATCCCCTCATAACTGCTTTACTTGCATCCCAAATTATTCTTTTTTCCCACAGTGGTATTCAAATTTATTTCAAAGTAATCTCTCAAAGTTTTTTGGGCCTTCTTAATCACTTCTTGATCTCTAAACAAGGTGTCATTCATCCTCCATCTGAAGAAACCAGTTAATGTTAATCTCATCTCCATTTTCATGGCATTGTGGTCGGAGCACGTCTTTGGGCAGATCTCTACCTTCCTGATCTTGGGTGCCAGTCCTCTAGTTATCCAGATTTGGTCAATTCTTGTCCATGTCTTTTGGGCTTCAGAAAAGAAGGTTCCTTCTCTCCCCAGGGGATTCCTGTTCCTCCAAATGTCAATCAAGTCCATATTATCAGTCAATTCAAAAAAGGTCTTTGGTAGTCTACCATCTTTAGTAACTACCTGTCTCTGCGACTTATCCATATTTGTAGATACCACCCCGTTCATATCTCCCATCAAGACGATATTGTTGTCCATATAATCCAGTAAAGTCTCATGCAACTTCTTATAAAATGTAGATTTCCCCTCATTTGGTGCATATACACCTACTATCAGAAATTTTTCTCCTTGTGATTGAATTTCAATTGCAATATATCTTCCTTGCTCATCTTTAAAAACGAATTTCGGTGACAGGCTCTCTTTTGCATAAATGACCACTCCTCGCTTTTTTACTTTGTCCGATGAAATAAATTCTTGGCCCAGTCTCTTATTAATCAATATTCTCCTATGCAGCCTTGTCACATGTGTTTCCTGTAGACAAATTAGATCCAATTGTTCCTTCTTAAGTATGTGAAAAACTTTTTTCCTTTTCTCCGGGGAATTAAATCCGTGAATGTTCCAGCTTAGTAGCTGTAGAGACATGATGTATCTAGGTTTACTGTCCTCTGACAGCTCCCAGTACGTCTTCTTCTGGCGGTGGTATCACTTTCTTTGTCTTGTCCACTCCCAAAGGTAGTGATACTATGTCTAATAATCCTGGTGGTAAGGCAGCCAGCAAACATTCTACTCCTTTTTGCAGGTCTTCTTCGTGGTCTCTCAGAATTTTTTCCTTCTCCTCCAATGATCTTATTTTAAACTTCTTACCTTTAAAGCTGAAAGATAGGCCTTGAGGGAATTCCCACCTGAAAATGATTCTGTTCCCTCTCAGTAAAGTCACCAGGTCCCCGTAGTTAGACCTGAGGTCCAAGAGATGTTTCGGAATGTCCTTGAAGATTTCCACTTTTGACTCCTGTATTATCAGAGTATTTTGGTAGTGTAGATTTAGTATTTTGTCTCGCTCCTCTTTAGATCGAAGGGTGATCAGACAGTCTCTCACCCTGCCCTTCCTCCCTCCTCTTCCAAGTCTGAAAGCCTTTGTTATTTTAAAGTCTTGTTTATCATCCAATTTCCAGAAATCCGCAAATTCCTGTGTCAGGAAATCACACAACTATCTTTCTCAAGTTCAGGCACCGCTCTGACCCTCAAGTTGGTCTGTTTTTCTCTCAATTCAATCATAGACAGGAGTTCCTGGTGAACCCCAAGACGTACCTGGTGGTCCCCCAACTGTTTGCTTATCGGTATTATCTTTCCTTCTACAGCCTCTACTTTTTCTTTAGCTTCCTGAGCCGTCTTTTGGTTCGATTCTAACTGTTGCGATAATTTTTCGCTAGAACCTGTATTTACATTCACTTTCTGGCTCAAATCCTTAATGCTTATGGTATTTTTGGTCAATTTTATTTGTGGCCTCTGCCACTTGTTTGCTCAGTTTATCCAAAGACTCATAAATCTTACTCAAGATAGAGGTGAATCCTTCTTCTGACATCCCTTCTCCTTGTGGTACAGAGGGGCCTGAGGCAGATGCCCTGCGTTGATGCTGTGTTGTAATAGGCTGTTGGTATCTTACTCTGCCTGATCTCGTTGTTTTGTCCTCCGGTTTTGTTGGCTTTTCATCCATGGCACTTTATCTGACAGTCAAGGTCACTCCCACAGCTTTACTGTGAGACTTTCTCAGGCTCAAAGTGGAAAATTCCCCAGCCAATGTTTCTTTTTCAGTAAGCCTCTAGGGGGACACAGTAACAGACAATGGTTTCGCAACAAAATGGCTAAGTTCCCAAATGCCCCCTTCAGCAGGAGAAGTAACAATTTTAGCAGTTCAGAATGTCTATTTGCAGAGTGTTAACCATCCATTATTACATTGTTAATAAAGAGTGCAGTATTCAATGTAACCAGACTATTTCAGTCTAGGCAGTCTGTTCCCAGGGATTGAGAGGTGGTCTTTTGTCTCTCCTTTCTTTCTTATGTTAAAAATTGGCACCAAAAGCACTGTCCCTTATCCCCTCCCTCCCTCTCAGTTCAGGGAAGGGGTTCTCTTAGCTTGACGTTTAATCAGTCTTTCTTCCTAACGCTCCTCACCCGGTAACCGGCTTGGACGTTCTTTGCTTTAATGTTTTTACAGAACGGAAGGTGGACTTCCTCTTTGCACCTCCCCGCTTCGGTTCCGATTCAGATTAGTTTTCTTTAAAATTCCCAATCTTAATACTTGTCCTACTCACGGGTTGTTATTTTGACAGCCGAATTGTCAGAGGAAAAAAGGTCAGCGCTCTCCGGTAACAGCTGCGCAGCTTCACTCCACGGAAGTAGCGATCGACTCCCAGCGCCACGGCACCCCCGTTCCGCTCCGGCGCCCCTCTCGGGGTTCCTTTGCTATTGGGGGAGCCGCTTCTGGCACCTGCTGAGTCCCACGGCCGCAGGCTTCCCCCGCCTGCATTTTTTTAACGGGTCCCCGCTGCGCCGTAGCGGTAAGACGCCAAGTTCCGCGGAGCTTCTCCCTCCCGATCAGAAGGAGACCGCCATTACCGTTGGCTCCGCCTCCGGAAGTCTGGTGTTAATGCACATTGACCCAGAAATCGCAAAGTGTGTGTAATGAAACCAAAATAACACAACACCGTCTTTTTGCTTCCATATGCGTAGAAAGAAGACGAATAAGCTTTGATTGGTCTTATTTCAATTCGAATGGTGTTTTTTGGGTGTGCACCAGAATCACACCCAACCAAAGCAAAAAGGTGTTTTGAGTTCCATCTACATAAAAAGAAGATGATAAAGCTCTGATTGGGCTTATTTCAAATTGGTGTTTTGGGGGTTAGAATGCACATTCATCCAAAATTCGCAGAATGACATGTTTTTTATCAGCCGAAATCAAGCATAGGTGTTTTGGTTCCATCTCAATAGAAAGAGGACGAATAAGCTTGGATTGTTCTTTCGGTGGTCATTCACCCGAACCCGGACCCGGACCCGGACCCGAACCCGAACCCGAACCCGAACCCGAACCCGAACCTTAACCTTAACCTTAACCTTAACCTTAACCTTAACCTTAACCTTAACCTTAACCCTATCCCTATCCCTATCCCTATCCCTAACCCTAAACCAAACCCTAACCCTAACCCGCTTGATTTCAGCTGATAAAATACCTGAAATTCTGCGATTTTGGGGTGAATGTGCATTCCAACCCCAAAAACACCCATTTGAAATTTGGGGTCTTGTTCTCTAATAAGTCTTTATATTTTGTCCAGACATTAAACACTGCCTTTCTGACAATAGGGTTCTTAAAAGCCTTATGGATTTTAACCTTGTCGTACCACAAATATGCATGCCGTCCAAAAGCATTATTAAACCCTTCCAGATCTAGGACATCAGTGTTCTCAAGAAGAAACCAATCTTTCAACCAGCAGAGAGCTGCAGATTCATAATATAGCCTCAAATCTGGCAGGGCAAACCCCCCTCTCTCCTTAGCATCAGTTAGTATTTTAATCCCAAAAACACCAATTTGCATTCTAATCCCAAAAATACCAATTTGAAATAAGCCCAATCAGAGCTTTATCATCTTCTTTTTATGTTGATGGAACCCAAAACACCTTTTTGCTTTGGTTTGGGGTGATTCTGGTGCACACCGAAAAAACACCATGCAAATTTAAATAAGTCCCATCAAAGCTTATTCGTCTTCTTTCTACGCACATGGAAGCGAAAAGACAGTATTGTGTTATTTTGGTTTCATTACACACACTTTGCGATTTCTACGTCAATGTACATTAATACCAAAGAAAACGAGTGATATCAAAGATTCTGCTTTCTATGTAGCTGTAACACACAACTACCTGTTTGGCTTTGTTTAGGCTTATTACACTTCGCTTTGCTAGTGTTAGGTTTAGGTTTAGGTTTAGGTTTAGGTTTAGGGTTAGGGTTAGGTTTAGGGGTAGGGTTAGGGTTAGGGTAAGCGTTAGGGTTATGGTTAGGGTTGGTGTTGGTGTTGTGGTTAGGGTTGGGGTTGGGGTTAGGGTTAGGGTTAGGGTGAGGGTGAGGGTGAGGGTTGGTGTTGCAGTTAGGGTTGGGGTTGCGGTTATGGTTAGGGTTAGGGTTAGGGTTAGGGTTAGGGTTAGGGTTACGGTTACGGTTATCGTTAGGGTTACGGTTACGGTTACAGTTGGCGTTACGGTTAGGGTTAGGGTTAGGATTGGGGTTAGGGTTAGGGTTAGGGTTAGCGTTAGGATTGGGGTTGGCGTTAGGGTTAGGGTTAGGGTTAGGGTCGGGGTGAATGACCACAGAAAGAACAATTCAAGCTTATTTGTCCTCTTTCTATGGAGGTGGATCCAAAGCACCTATGCCATTCCCTCCTCACAGGCTCTGGACCTGGTGTCTTCCATGGCGACACTAGGGCTCTCCCAGTGTGTTTCGGGCCCCACACATCAAGCAGGCCATATGCTGGATTTGATCTTTGGCGCCGGTATAGATGTGATCATGTCTCCCTCGATGAAGGTGCCATGGTCTGATCATTATGCACTGAAAGTCAGGATTGACTTTCCACACCCACCCTGCTTAGGTGGCGAGCCGATTTGGGCTCGCCCGCAGAGGCTGATGGACCCTGATAGATTCCGTCAGGCCTTGCGGGACCTTGCTCCCCCTGGCGACTCCTTGACTGAGCTTGTTGAGGGCTGGAATATCCAGCTCCTAGCAGCCATCGATGAGATCGCACCTAGGCGCCCTCTGCGACCCCGCAGAAACCGGGCTCCCTGGTTTACCGAGGAGCTTCGGAAAATGAAGCGGGACCTCAGACGGCTAGAGCAAGTATGGCGGGGTGCCCGTGACGGAGCTTCAAGAACATCTTATAGGGTTTTTATGAAAACCTACGAGATGGCAGTGAAGGCCGCTAAGAAGTCCTACTTCTCGGCCTCCATCGCCTCCGCTAGCTCTCGCCCGGCGCAATTGTTTAGTATAATTAGGTCTTTAACGTCCCTTGAAGGACAGCCAAATTTAAATAACAATTCGACACACAGCTGCGAGGCATTTGCGAGCTTTTTTGCGGAGAAGGTCTTGTTGCTCCGCCATGACCTCCCTGCCAATTTGGGTACAATAAAGGAACTGGAGGCCCCTCGACTGTCCTCGGGTCCAGTATTGGACCACTTTGACCGGATATCCCCAGCCGATGTGGACAGACTCCTCCAAGCTGGAAAGCCCACCACTTACCCTCTTGACCCATGCCCGTCCTGGCTGATTAGAGCGTGTCCAGACGAGGTGCGGGCCCCCCTGGGTGATATCATCAATTTGTCCCTTGGCACTGGGATATTCCCAGGGGAACTGAAGGAGGCAGTGGTGCGTCCGCTCTTAAAGAAAACATCATTAGATCCTTTAGATCTATCCAATTACCGCCCGGTTTCGAATCTTCCATTCCTGGGTAAGGTGATTGAGAGAGCGGTTGCTGAACAGCTTGGTAGGTTTCTGGATGAAACATCTGCTCTCGATCCATTCCAGTCCGGCTTCCGCGCTGGTCATGGGACCGAAACGGCTCTGGTCGCACTAACAGATGATCTCCGCAGGCAGCTGGATCGAGGTGGGTCGGGGCTGCTGATTCTTTTAGACCTGTCAGCAGCCTTCGACATGGTCGATCACGAACTTCTGGACCACCGCCTTGCCGACGTGGGGGTCCAGGGCACAGTCCTTCAATGGCTGCGCTCATTTCCCTCCGGTCGGGGACAGAGGGTGGCGCTTGGGGGGGAATTGTCATCGCGCCACTCCTTGGTGTGTGGAGTGCCTCAGGGTGCGATTCTCTCCCCGATGCTTTTTAACATCTTTATGCGCCCCCTCGCCCAGCTTGTCCGGAGTTTTGCGCTGGGTTGCCATCAGTATGCCGATGACACCCAACTCTATCTGTTGATGGATGGCCATCCTGACTCGGCCCCAGATACACTGACCAGATGTCTGGAAGCTGTGGCTGGATGGTTACGTGGGAGCCGGTTGAAGTTAAATCCTTCGAAGACAGAGGTCCTCTGGCTGGGACGGAGCGATATGGGATTGAGGGGGCAACTCCCATCTCTTGCGGGGGTGCAATTAGTGCCAGCATCGTCCGTTAAGAGTTTGGGTGTAATCTTCGATACCTCCCTCTCCATGGAGGCGCAGATTACAGCTATAACAAAGGCGGCTGTCAGGGCTGCCTCAGGTCCCAGCTCACAAAGGACCAACGCCAGTTTCTCTTTATATACAGAAGTCTTTATTGAAGTTCATTTTCGGTTTGACAGCCGCGGCGCGCAGCCCTACGTCTGAAACCCTAGACCGTTGAAGCTCCGTCTGAGTCCATCCCTCCCCGACACCAGTTTAAGACCCTTGCCTTGCTCCACCTCCTTCTTTGTTCTCTCTTCCGCCGGGTCCTCCTGCCCGCTGGGGTTTCTCCCTTCCTAGACTCTTCCGACGCTGATTCCCCGGATTGTTCTCCCTCCCTCCGGCGGGCTTTAGGACCTGGTTCCCAATCCGGGCTCTCTGCTGTCCCGCGCGCTTGTACATTTGAACTTGGCGCGCGCGCCCAGCTCCCAACCGTCCTTCTGATCGTTACACTACTCCTGTCACTGCTTTCCTCCTCTTCCGGGAGGTTAGCTGGTTCTGACCTCCCCTCCATTCCCCCCTTCTCTGATGGAGGCGTGGTCAGCCCTGACTCATCTCCTCTCCCTGCTGGAGGAGACGCTGGCCCTGACACACGGGAACCTTCCCCCCCCCCTGCTACGCTCTGGTGGGGAAGCTGGTCCTGATCTCCAGCTGCCGCTTTGGGAGTCCCGCTGGCCCCTTGCTTCTGGTGCGTCCCCCCTGGGACCCCCCTTGTCCTGACCACCGGCGCCCCCTTCTGGGAATCCTCTGATTCGCTGGAGAGGCTCATGGAATCCCTCGGATCACTGTCATTCTCCCCCCCGCTGTCCTCAGATTCTTCCCATTCGCTCTCCATCTCCTGTCTCCGCTGTGCCTCTGTCCCTGAACCCCTGACAGCGGCATTTTTTCATCTCCGCCAAGCTTAGCAGTTGGCTCCTTATCTCTCTCGCCCTGACCTAGCCACTGTGATCCACGCGACGGTCACCTCCAGACTGGATTATTGTAACTCGCTCTACGTGGGGTTGCCCTTGAGACTGACCCAGAAACTCCAGCGGGTGCAGAATGCCGCGGCGAGACTCCTTATGGGGTCTTCGCTGTGAGATCATATCCATCCGGTACTATACCAGCTGCACTGGCTCCCGGTGGAGTACAGGATCAGGTTTAAGGTGCTGGTTTTAACCTTTAAAGCCCTATACGGCCTAGGACCCTCGTACCTATGGAACTGCCTCTCCTGGTATGTCCCACAGAGAAATTTACGGTCTGCAAATAAAAACACCCTAAAGATCCCAGGCCACAGAGAGGTTAGGTTGGCCTCAACTAGAGCCAGGGCTTTCTCGGCCGTGGCTCCAATCTGGTGGAACACTCTGTCACAAGAGACTAGGGCACTGCAGGACCTGACATCCTTCTGCAGGGCCTGCAAGACAGAGCTGTTCCACCAGGCCTTTTGTCAGGGCGCAGCCTGACCCCCTCCTCTGGCAATCTGCACAAAACTTTGCTTGATGGTTGCCATTAATTTGATTTTAATTTGATTTAATTAATTTTATAATGAATGTTTTAAAATGTTGGACTATTTTGATTGTTGTTAGCCGCCCTGAGCCCGGCTTCGGCTGGGGAGAGCGGGATATAAATAAAATTTATTATTATTATTATTAGGGTTAGGGTTAGGGTTAGGGTTAGGGTTAGGGTTAGGGTTAGGGTCGTGGTTAGGGTTAGGGTCAGGGTCAGGGTCAGGGTCAGGGTCAGGGTCAGGGTCAGGGTCAGGGTCAGGGTCAGGGTTAGGGTTAGGGTTAGGGTGAGGGTGAGGGTGAGGGTTAGAATTAGGGTTAGGGTGAATGACCACCGAAAGAACAATCCAAGTTTATTTGTCCTCTTTCTATTGAGATCTAACCAAAACACCCATGCTTGATTTGGGCTGATAACAAACATGTCACCCTGCGATTTTTCAGTGAATGTGCATTCTAAACCCAAAAGCACCAATTTGAAATCAGACCTTTATCATCTTCTTTTTATGTAGATGGAACCCAAAACACCTTTTTGCATTGGTCGGGGGTGATTCCCAAAAAACACCATGCGAATTGAAATAAGACCAATCAAAGCTTAATAATAATAATAATAATAATAATAATTTATTATTTGTACCCCGCCCATCTGGCTGGGTTTCCCCAGCCACTCTGGGCGGCTTCCACAGAAACCAAAAAACACTAAAATATCATACATTAAAAGCTTCCCTGAATAGGGCCGCCTTAAGATGTTTTCTGAATGTCAGGTAGTTGTCCATCACCTTGACATCCGATGGGAGGGCATTCCACAGGGCGGGCGCCACCACCGAAAAGGCCCTCTGCCTGGTTCCCTGTAGCTTCGCTTCTCGCAATGAGGGAACCACCAGAAGGCCCTCGGCGCTGGACCTCAGTGTCCGGGCAGAACGATGGGGGTGGAGACGCTCCTTCAGGTATACTGGGCCGAAGCCGTTTAGGGCTTTAAAGGTCAACACCAACACTTTGAATTGTGCTCGGAAACGTACTGGGAGCCAATGTAGGTCTTTCAAGACCGGTGTTATGTGGTCTCGGCGGCCGCCCCCAGTCACCAGTCTAGCTGCCGCATTCTGGATTAGCTGTAGTTTCCGAGTCACCTTCAAAGGTAGCCCCACGTAGAGCGCATTGCAGTAGTCCAAGCGGGAGATAACTAGAGCATGCACCACTCTGGCCAGACAGTCAGCGGGCAGGTAGGGTCTCAGCCTGCGTACCAGGTGGAGTTGGTAGACAGCTGCCTTGGATACAGAATTGACCTGCGCCTCCATGGACAGCTGTGAGTCCAAAATGACTCCCAGGCTACGCACCTGGTCCTTCAGGGGCACAGTTACCCCATTCAGGACCAGGGAGTTCTCCACACCAGCCCGCCCCCTGTCCCCCAAAAACAGTACTTCTGTCTTGTCAGGATTCAACTTCAATCCATTAGCCGCCATCCATCCTCCAACCGCCTCCAGGCACTCACACAGGACCTTCACCGCCTTCACTGGTTCTGATTTGAAAGAAAGGTAGAGCTGGGTATCATCTGCATATTGATGGACACCCAGTCCAAACCCCCTGATGATCTCTCCCAGCGGCTTCATATAGATGTTAAAAAGCATGGGGGAGAGGACGGAACCCTGAGGCACCCCACAAGTGAGGGCCCAAGGGTCTGAACACTCATCCCCCACCACCACTTTCTGAACACGGCCCAGGAGAAAGGAGCGAAACCACTGTATAACAGTGCCCCCAGCTCCCAACCCCTCTAGACGGTCCAGAAGGATGTTATGGTCGATTGTATCAAAGGCCGCTGAGAGATCCAGCAGAACTAGGAAACAACTCTCACCTTTGTCCCTAGCTCGCCGGAGATCATCAACCAGTGCGACCAAGGCAGTTTCAGTCCCATGATGAGGCCTGAACCCTGATTGGAAGGGATCCAAATGGTCCGCATCCTCCAGGCGTGCCTGGAGTTGTTCAGCAACCACACGCTCAATCACCTTGCCCAAGAATGGAAGATTTGAAACTGGGCGATAGTTGGCCATACTGGCCGGGTCTAAAGATGGTTTTTTAAGAAGCGGTTTAATGACCGCCTCTTTCAGCGGATCTGGGAATGTTCCCTCACAGAGGGAAGCATTCACCACCCCGCAGAACCCATCGCCCAGCCCTTCCCGGCTAGCTTTTATAAGCCAGGATGGGCAAGGATCAAGGAGACAGGTGGTTGGTTTCACTCGTCCAAGCAGCCTGTCCACATCCTCGGGGGTAACGGATTGAAATTGATTCCATGCAACTTGACCAGACAGGGCTCTAGCACTCTCCCGCCCCAGCCCTGCTCCCACGGTGGTGTCTAGCTCCTTCCGAATATGAGTGATTTTATCTGCAAAAAACTTTGCAAAATCGTTGCAGGAGATCTTGGGGTCTTTACAAGGCCCCGATGGTAAAGGTGGTTCCGTTAAATTGCGGACCACCTGAAAGAGTCTCCTGCTACTATTTTCTGCAGATGCAATAGAGGCGGCGAAGAAAGTCTTCTTTGCCGTCGCTATCGCCACTTGGTAGGCTCGACGTTGAGCTCTAACCTGTGTCCGGTCAGATTCGGAGTGAGTTTTCTGCCACCGACGCTCTAGCCGTCTCAGCGATTGTTTCATCGCCCTCAGCTCCGAAGAAAACCACGGGGCTGTCCGGGCTCCATGCAATCGGAGAGGGCGCTTCGGAGCCAGACAGTCGATAGCCCTGGTTAACTCCGCATTCCAGCGGGCCACCAGGGAATCAGCTGAAAGGCCATCAACACGGGATAAAGCATCCCCTACCACTCTCTGGAAAACATTTGGATCCATTAAGTGGCGGGGGCGGACCATCCGAATTGGTCCCACCTCCCTGCAGAGGGGAAGGGTCGCGGAGAAGTCCAGTTGCACCAGGAAGTGATCTGACCATGGCACTTCTTTGGTTTCATTTTTACTTAGTGTCAGATCACCCACGTCGCTAGAGGTGAATACCAGGTCTAAGGCATGTCCATGACTATGAGTTGGGCCCAACTTATTCAGGGACAGCCCCATGGAGGCCATGCTTTCCACGAAGTCCCGAGCGGCCCCTTGTAAGGTCGTGTCGGCGTGGATGTTAAAATCCCCTAGGACAACCAAACTAGGTGTCTCCAGGAGAACATCCGCCACGACCTGAAGCAGCTCGGACAGGGAATCCTTGGTGCAGCGGGGAGGTCGGTACACCAAAAGGAATCCTGTACTGCCCCTATTGCCCAACTTCCAGAACATGCACTCAGAAAACTGGGTCTTCCCAGTAGGACGCCTGGTGCAGACTAATGACTTCCTAAAAATCACTGCAACCCCCCCTCCCCGCCCACATGACCTGGGTTGCTGTGCGTAAGAGAAACCTGGTGGGCAAGCGGCAGCAAGGACGGGCCCATCTGTCTCATTCAACCAGGTCTCTGTCACACAAGCCAGGTCAAATCCTCCATCCACAATCAGGTCGTGGATGGCAGTGGTTTTATTCACTATTGACCTGGCATTACACAGCAACACCTTCAGGTTATGTGGGTTTCCCCTGTTGATTCCAGTATTATTCAGCTTATTCGTCTTCTTTCTACGCATATGGAAGCGAAAATACGGTGTTGCGTTATTTTGGTCTCATTACAAACACTTTGCGATTTCTGGGTCAATGTGCATTAAAACCAAAGAACACGACTTGAAATAAGCGAAGTCCAAGATTCTTCTTTCTATGTAGCTGGAACACAAAACAACCTGTTTGGCTTTGTTTTGGCTTATTACACTTCGCTTTGCTAGGGTTAGGGTTAGGTTGCTAGGGTTAGGGTTAGGGTGAGGGTTAGTGTTAGGGTTAGGGTCGGGGTGAATGACCACAAAAAGAACAATCCAAGCTTATTCGTCCTCTTTCTATTGAGGTGGAACCAAAACACCTATGCTTGATTTGGGCTGTTAAAAAACATGTCACTCTGCGATTTTTGGGTGAGTGTGCATTCTAACCCCTAAAACACCAATTTGAAATAAGCCCAATCAGAGTTTTATCATCTTCTTTTTATGTAGATGGAACCCAAAATACTGTTTTGCTTTGGAAGGGGGTGATTCCCAAAAAACGCCATGCGAATTGAAATAAGACCAATCAAAGCTTATTCGGCTTCTTTCTACGCATATGGAATCGAAAAGACGGTGTTGCGCCATTTTCGTTTCATTACACACACTTTGCGATTTCTGGGTCAATGTGCATTAACACCAAAGAACACGACTTGAAATAAGCGAAATCCAATATTCTTCTTTCTATGTAGCTGGAACACAAAACAACCTGTTTGGCTTTGTTTAGGCTTATTACACTTCGCATTGCTAGGGTTAGGGTTAATGTTAAGATTAGGGTTAGGGTTGCGGTTGCGGTTAGGGTTAGGGTAAGCGTTAGGATTAGGATTAGGGTTAGGGTTAGGTTGAGGGTTAGGGTTGGGGTTAGCGTTAGGGTTATGGTTAGGGTTGGGGTTGCGGTTAGGGTTGGGGTTAGGGTTAGGGTTAGGGTTAGGGTTAGGGTTAGGGTTAGGGTTAGGGTGAATGACCACCGAAAGAACAATCCAAGCTTATTTGTCCTCCTTCTATTGAGATGGAAGGGACGCGGGTGGCGCTGTGGGTAAAAGCCTCAGCGCCTAGGGCTTGCCGATCGAAAGGTCGGCGGTTCGAATCCCCGCGGCGGGGTGCGCTCCCGTCGTTCGGTCCCAGCGCCTGCCCACCTAGCAGTTCGAAAGCACCCCCGGGTGCAAGTAGATAAATAGGGACCGCTTACAAGCGGGAAGGTAAACGGCGTTTCCGTGTGCGGCTCTGGTTCGCCAGAGCAGCGATGTCACGCTGGCCACGTGACCCGGAAGTGTCTTCGGACAGCGCTGGCCCCCGGCCTCTTGAGTGAGATGGGCGCACAACCCTAGAGTCTGGCAAGACTGGCCCGTACGGGCAGGGGTACCTTTACCTTTATTGAGATGGAAACAAAACACCTATGCTTGATTTGGGCTGATAACAAAAATGTCACTCTGCGATTTTTGAGTGAACATGCATTCTAACCCCCAAAACACCATTTTGAAATAAGCCCAATCAGAGCTTTATCATCTTCTTTTTATGTAGATGGAACGCAAAACACCTTTTTGCTTTGGTTGGGGGTGATTCCGGTGCACACCCAAAAAACACCATGCGAATTGAAATAAGACCAATCAAAGCTTATTCATCTTCTTTCTACGCATATGGAAGCAAAAAGACGGTGTTGTGTTATTTTGGTTTCATTACACACACTTTGCGATTTCTGGGTCAATGTGCATTAACACCAAAAAACACGACTTGAAATAAGCGAAATTCAAGATTCTTCTTTCTATGTAGCTGGAACCCAAAACAACCTGTTTGGCTTTGTTTAGGCTTATTACCCTTCTCTTTGCTAGGGTTATCAAGCATAGGTGTTTTGGTTCCATCTCAATAAACAGAGGACAAATAAGCTTGGATTGTTCTTTCGGTGGTCATTCACCCTGACCCTAACCCTAACCCTAACCCTAACCCTAACCCTAACCCTAACCCTAACCCTAACCCTAACCCTAACCCTAACCCTAATTCTAACCCTAACCCTAACCCTAACCCTAACCCTAACCCTAACCCTAACCCTAACCCTAACCCTAACCCTAACCCTAACCCTAACCCTAACCCTAACCCTAACTCTAACTCTAACTCTAACTCTAACTCTAACTCTAACTCTAACTCTAACTCTAACTCTAACTCTAACTCTAACTCTAACTCTAACTCTAACTCTAACTCTAACTCTAACTCTAAAACTCTAACTCTAACTCTAACTCTAACTCTAACTCTAACTCTAACTCTAACTCTAACTCTAACTCTAACTCTAACTCTAACTCTAACTCTAACTCTAACTCTAACTCTAACTCTAACTCTAACTCTAACTCTAACTCTAACTCTAACTCTAACTCTAACTCTAACTCTAACTCTAACTCTAACTCTAACTCTAACTCTAACTCTAACTCTAACTCTAACTCTAACTCTAACTCTCACTCTCACTCTAACTCTCACTCTCACTCTCACTCTCACTCTCACTCTCACTCTCACTCTCACTCTCACGCTAACCCTAACCCTAACCCTAACCCTAACCCTAACCCTAACCCTAACCCTAACCCTAACCCTAACCCCAACCCCAACCCCAACCCCAACCCCAACCCCAACCCCAACCATAACCCTAACCCTAACCCTATCAAAGCGAAGTTTAATAAGCCTAAACAAAGCCAAAAAGGTTGTTTTGTGTTCCAGCTACATAGAAAGAAGAATCTTGGATTTCGCTTATGTCAGAGCTGCCCTAGGTCCCAGCTCACAAAGGACCAACGCCACTTCGTTGTTATATACAAAAGTCTTTATTGAAGTTCAGTTTGTCTTTCACATCAGCAGCGTGCAGCTCTACGTCTGAGACTCTAGACCGCCGAAGCTCCGTCTGAGGCTCCGCCCCCATACACCAGTTTAAGACCCGAGCCTTGCTCCACCTCTTCTCTTTCCTCCTCTGGGCCCTCCTGCAAGCTGGGTTCTCGCCCTTCCTAGACTCATCTGACGCTGAGTCCCCTGAGTCTTTCCCCTGCCTCCGGCGGGCTTTAGGACCTGGTTCCCCATCCGGGCTTTCTGCTGTCCCGCGCGCCTGTGCATTTGAACTTGGCGCGCGCGCCCAGCCGGCAACCTTCCTCCTGACCGTTACACTGCTCCTGTCACTGCTTCCCCCTTCAGGGAGGCTAGCTGGACCTGACCTCCCCTCCGTTCCCCCACTCTCCGATAGAGGCGTGGTCAGCCCTGACTCATCTTCACTCCCTGCTGGAGGAGATGCTGCCCCTGACACCTGGGACTCTTCCCCCCCACTATGCTCTGGTTTGGAAGCTGGTCCTGATCTCCAGCTGCTGCTTTGGGAGTCCCCGCTGGCCCCCCGTTCTTGGTGTGTCCCCACTGGGACCCCCCTTGCCCTGACCATCGGCGCCTCCTTCTGGGAATCTTCTGATTCGCTGGAGAAGCTCATGGAATCTCTCAGGTCACTGCCGTACTCCCCTACGCTGCCGTCAGATCTTTCCTCTTCGCTCTCCATCTCCTCTCTCCCCTGTGCCTCTGCTCCTGAGCCCCTGACATCCATCCCCCCTCGAAGCCCCCCTTCCCCCTCCCCCTCTTCTGGGGCGGGTTCCGGGTGCTCCAGTGCTGTGGGGGTGAGTGTGGGATACAGTTCCTTCCCCCTGGCGTGCGGCCGACCAGTTGGAGCCGGCCAGCCCGTAATGGGCTCGTCGACGGCAATCTCCTCTGCTTCCATCCCTCTGCATTCGTGTTCGAACCCAAAGTCCTCCCCCAACACGTCCATGTCCGTCTCTTCCCCTGTTACCTCGGGTGATGCTGCGTGACAGGGCCCCCTCAGCAGTTCCCTGCTCCACCCCACCTCCGGTTGAGTTTCCCACCAATAAGAGCGGTCTGTGGCAGACCCCGAGGGAGAACCCTCCGGGGAGCTTGTGTCCGGCGCCGTCTCCTCAGCTGATGAGAACCCCTGGAAAGTGCTGGTCGAAAGTGTGGGTGTGAAAAGCCAGTCGTCGAAATAATCTGCCGGCATAGGTCTGTGCGGGAAGAGTGCATGGAACTCGTCTTTGAGGTAGTGCTCCTCCAAGGCATAGTCCAGCACCCACCTGTTGGCGCTTGCCGGGGTACCTTCCCTGGCGAGGAGATATTCAACTCCCTCTTCCCCCCATCTTGAGTCTAAAATCTCCGTGACCTCGTTGAGTGGCGCCGCCCTCGGTGACCCCTCCCCCGTTGGCGACTTTCTGAGTGGGTGAGGTGCGGTCCCTGGCGCCTGAAACCTGTGGGGTTCCTTGTAGGGTGTGAGGACTGACCTATGAAACACCGGGTGCATTCTGGAGCCCTCCGGGAGTGTCAACCGGAAGGCCACTGGGTTGATTTGTGCCTCGACTTGGCAAGGCCCTAGCTGCTTGTGTTTGAGCTTCTTCTTAGCTAACGTTCTGGCCGGCACTGCCTGGGCTGCTAAACAGACTCAGTCCCCCACCTGGATGTCTTCCCCGACTCTCCTGTGCCTGTCTGCCTGCACTTTGTAGGCGTGTTTTGCTAGTTCCAAGGTCCTGCGGAGTTGCTCGTGGACCTCCTGTAACTCTGCTGCCAAGTGCTCTGCTCCCCGTGGCTCCCCCTCCCCCTTCGTCTCTAACCCCGGGAAGGTTCTGGGATGCCGCCCATTGTTGGCGAAGAACGGTGTCACCCCTGTAGACCCGTGCTTCGTGTTGTTGTAGGCAAACTCGGCCAGCGGTAGGTAGTCCACCCAGGTCGAGGGCTGTTGATTCGCATAGCATCGCAGGTACTGCTGCATGATCGCGTTGACCCTCTCTGCTTGTCCATTGGTCTGCGGGTGTCGTGCCGACGCTAAGTTGATCTTGACGTTCAGGATGCTCAGAAGCTTCTGCCAGAAGCTCGAGACGAATTGGCGACCACGGTCGGACAGGATGGACCATGGTAAGCCGTGAACTTTGAACACGTGTTCTACGAACAGCTTGGCGGTCTGTTCCGCTGTGGCCACCTTCGCGCAAGGAATGATGTGCGCCATCTTGGTGAACAGGTCGACGACCACGAGTACCGCTGTTTTGCCTCGCGAGCTGGGCAGATCTGTGACAAAGTCCAGGGCCACCCTCTCCCACGGTTCGAGCGGCGTCTGTAGCGGTTCCAGCAGTCCCGCCGCCTTCCTATGCACTGGTTTGGCCCTTTCGCATGTGTCACACCTAGAGACGTAATCCGCGACCTCTCCCCTCATCTGGGGCCACCAAAAGTCTCTGGCCACTAATTCCGCCGTCTTGTCCTTGCCGAAGTGCCCAGCACTGGGCGCGTCGTGTAACTGCTGCAGGACTTTCGCGCGGAGGTCGTCTCCCGGCACGTAGAGAGCCCCTTTGCGGGTGAGCAGCCCGTCGCGTATCTGGAACTCGCCGTCCTTCGCTGTGCCTCTCCGCACCTCCTCCATTTTGAATTGTGCGAAGGCATCCGTCTGCAGCGCGCGACACACTGCGTCCAGGTCCACGGTGGCTGAAGCGCATTCCCACGCTTTCAGTGCGAAAATGTGTTTGGCCGCCACCGGTGCCACTTCCTCGAGATACTGCGGTTTCCTGGATAGTGCATCTGCCATGACGTTGTTGTCTCCCGGGATGTATTCTATCCGGAAGTCGAAATCCGCAAAGAACTCCGCCCAGCGGATGTGTCTCTGGTTCAGGAACCGCGCCGTGCGCCAGTACTCCAGGTTCTTATCGTCTGTGCGGACCTGCACAGTGTGTCTGGCTCCGATGAGGAAGTGCCGCCACGCCTTGAAGGCTGCATGAATGGCCAGCAACTCCCTTTCCCAGATGGTGTAGTTCTGTTCCGACTTCCTGAGTTTCCTGGAGTAGAATGCGCAGGGCCTCCAGTTCCCTTGCGGATCTTGCTGCAACAGGACCGCCCCCACCGCTCTGTCGGATGCGTCAGTCTCAACCCTCATTGGTTTGTTGGGATTCACGTGCAGCAGCTGTTCTTTGGACGCAAAGAGACGCTTGAGTCTCCGAAAAGACTGTTCCGCCTGGTCCGTCCAGGTGAACTTCGTCTTCTTGGAGTTGAGGGTGTCCGTGATAGCCGCCGTCTCCTTCGCGAACCCCTTGATGAACTTGCGATAAAAGTTGGCGAAGCTGACGAACTTCTGGACCTCCTTCCGATTGCGCGGGCTCTTCCAGTCCAACACCGAGCGGACCTTGGTGCTGTCCATGGCGAGTCCCTTGTCAGACAGCTTGTAGCCCAGGAAATCCACCTCCGTCACGTCGAACTGGCACTTCTCCAGTTTGGCGTAAAGTCTGTGCTCCCGCAGTCTCTGCAGGACCTCCTTGACGTCCCCCTCGTGAACCTCCTGCGATTCCGAGAAGATCAGGATGTCGTGCATGAAGGCTTGGAAACAATGGGAGCCATTTTGCGGACCAAACGGCATAACTCTATATTAATAGGTGCCTAAAGGCGTAAACATGGCCGTTTTCCACTCATCGCCTTCCCGCATGCGTATAAGGTTGTACGCCCCTCGTAGATCCAACTTGGTGAAGATTCGTCCCTTCCTCACCGTCACGAGCAGGTCGTCGATCTTGGGCATGGGGAATGCTGTGGGCTTTGTCCTGGAATTTATGTTCCTGTAATCAACTACCAATCTGCGTTGGGGCGTGTCCTTCTTCTTCACGAAAAACACGGGACTGCCCCCCACTGCTTTGGATTCTCGGATGAATCCCCGCTTCAAGTTGTGATCTATGAACTCCCTGAGTTCTTGCAGTTCGTCTTCAGACATGGAATACAGTTTTCCAGTCGGCAGCATCGCCCCCGGCAGGAGGTCAATCGTGCAGTCGTAGGGCCGGTGGGGAGGCAGCTTGTCCGCTTCCTTCTCGCAGAAGACCTCCAAAAACGCCTTGTACTTGTTGGGTACCGCCTGCACCATGCCTAGGTGTAGCTGCGGGTCATCCTCTCGCCCCTCCTGCCCCTGGCTGGTCCAAATGCAGTGTTCTGCGCAGTAGGAGGAGCAGAAGGTCAATTGCCGCTGGTACCATGCTAATGCCGGGCTGTGCCTATCCAGCCAACTCATGCCCAACACTATGGGCGTGTCCGACAGGTGGGTGACATTGAAGCTGATGACTTCGCAGTGATTTCCAATTTGCAGTACCATAGGCGGCGTTTGCTGTACCACCTGTCCACCCAGTAGCTCCCTGCCATCGACCGTGACAACGTTTAGGGGCATCGTGGCTGGCAGGAGCGCTATGCGATGTAGCTTGATGAAGTCCACTCCTACAAAGTCTGCATTACTACCAGAGTCAATGGTGATAGGGACTTCCAGGGTGTGTCCATTGGGCAGCTGGAGCGATGCGGTGAGTTGCACCACTGGTTTGGGTGGGAGGGGGTCTGTGGGGTGCAAAATCTCTGGGGACTGCTTCACTGATTCACCTGGCTGGGCCCCAGTGCCTCTGCCTCCAACCAGGCTTCGTCGTTTCCCTGCAGCTGTTCCCCCTGCTGAACTGCTCCCCTTACTGTTGCTGAGGCTGCAGTGTGCTTCTGGATCCTCTGGGGACACTCTTTGGCCATGTGCTGTGCACTGTCGCAGATAAAACACTTCCTGTTCCCTCTAGGAGCCTTCGCCTTGACTGCTCCTGGTGGTTGGGCTCCGGTTGCTGTCTGAGCCCTGGCACCACCTTTCTCCATCGGCTCTTCTCCCCCCCCCCCAGTGGAGGCGTGGATTGCGCGTGCCCTGTCTCCCTGGGTAGGAAGGGAGTTGTTCTGGCTGGTGTGCGTGCCATACGTCCCTCATCCCTGCTCCAAGGGCGTTCTTCCAGGCGCACTCCTATCGCCAGCGCTCTCTGGACGACTTCTGTGGTACTGTTAGGTCTCTCCCCCCTCGCCAGCTCATCTTTCACGGCCCCATTTAGCCCCTCCCAGAACAGATCCCTCACGTCAGCTGAGTCCTTCTCCCAGCCCAGCACATTAACTAGCGCAAAAAAGCGGGAGTGATATTGTCTCACCGTGGCTCTGCCTTGCTTCAGCCCGTGCATTTCCCTCCTGGCCACATCCACATCTACCGTTGAGTCCATAGCCTCGATAAATGCTTTTGAATCTTGGAGGGCGGGATTATTTTCGCGCCATAAATTGCGCAGCCACGATTTAGCTTCCCCATGCAGATGAGTTATTATGAAGCCTACTTTCTCCTCCTCATCTCTAAAGTCTTTCCGAAGCAAATTGAGCGCGAAAACTATGTCTGCTCTGAAGTTAGGATACTGCTCCAGGTTCCCGTCGAAATGGGCTACGATGCTGCCCCCCGTTTCCTGAGGCCAACTCCCTCCGGCTTGGGTCCTGGCAGCCCCTCTTTGCCCCAACGTTCCCACCTGGCTTGCAGATCTCGACAGCGCGCTTCTGCTTCCTCTTCTCTCTACTTTTCTACTTCAGTGTAAAGCCTCGTGACTGCTTCTTGCAGCGCTGCCACCTTCTCCTCCGTAGTCATCTTTGCCTATCTTCGTGAGCTCGCAAAAAAAATTTTTATGGAGACGGAGCTTACTGTCAGAGCTGCCCTAGGTCCCAGCTCACAAAGGACCAACGCCACTTCGTTGTTATATACAAAAGTCTTTATTGAAGTTCAGTTTGTCTTTCACATCAGCAGCGTGAACCTGCTTCCCAATCCGTTACACTGCTCCTGTCACTGCTTCCCCCTTCGGGGAGGCTAGCTGGACCTGACTCATCATCTCTCCCTGCTGGAGAAAATGCTGCCCCTGACACCTGGGACTCTTCCCCCCCACTATGCTCTGGTGGGGAAGCTGGTCCTGATCTCCAGCTGCTGCTTTGGGAGTCCCCGCTGGCCCCTTGTTTCTGGTGTGTTCCCGCTGGGACCCCCCTTGCCCTGACCATCGGCGCCTCCTTCTGGGACTCCCAAAGCAGCAGCGAGAGATCAGGACCAGCTTCCCCACCAGAGCGTAGTGGGGGGGAAGAGTCCCATGTGTCAGGGCCAGCGTCTCCTCCAGCAGAGAGAGAAGATGAGTCAGGGCTGACCACGCCTCTATCGGAGAGTGGGGGAGCGGAGGGGAGGTCAGGTCCAGCTAGCCCCCCCTGAAGGGGGAAGCAGTGACAGGAGCTGTGTAACGGTCAGGAGGAAGGTTGCCGGCTGGGCGCTCGCGCCAAGTTCGAATGTACAGGCGTGTGGGACAGCAGAAAACCCGGATTGGGAACCAGATCCTAAAGCCCGCCAGAGGCAGGGGGAAGATTCAGGGGACTCAGCGTCAGAAGAGTCTAGGAAGGGCAAGACCCCAGCGGACGGGCGGAACCAGAGGAGGAAAGAGCAAAGGAAGAGGTGGAGCAAGGCCAGAGTCTTAAACTGATGTCTGGGGGGAGGAGACTCAGACGGAGCTTCGGCGGTCTAGAGTTTCAGACGTAGAGCTGCACGCCGCGGCTGTGGAAGCGAAACTGAACTTCAATAAAGACTTTTGTATATAACAACGAACCGGCGTTGGTCCTTTGTGAGCTGGGACCTTGGGCAGCTCTGACAGTGCCCCATGATATTCTTGTAAAGAAGCTGGTAAAATGCAGTCTTGACTATGCTACCACTCAGTGGATTTCTAACTGGCTGACTGACCGAACCCAAAGGGTGCTCATCAATGGTTCCTCTTCATCCTGGAGAAGAGTGACTAGTGGGGTGCCACAGGGTTCTGTCTTGGGCCCGGTCTTATTCAACATCTTTATCAACGACTTGGATGATGGACTCAAGGGCATCCTGATCAAATTTGCAGATGACACCAAACTGGGAGGGGTGGCTAACACCCCAGAGGACAGGATCACACTTCAAAACGACCTTGACAAATTAGAGAACTGGGCAAAAACAAACAAGATGAATTTTAACAGGGAGAAATGTAAAGTATTGCACTTGGGGGGAAAAAATGAGAGGCACAAATACAAGATGGGTGACACCTGGCTTGAGAGAACCCTAACCCTAACCCTAACCCTAACCCTAACCCTAACCCTAACCCTAATCCTAACGCTTACCCTAACCCTAACCCCAACCCTAACCCTAACCCTAACCCTAACCCTAGCAAAGCGAAGTGTAAGAAGGCAAAACAAAGCCAAACAGGTTGTTTTGGGTTCCAGCTACATAGAAAGAAGAATCTTGGATTTCGCTTATTTCAAGTCGTGTTCTTTGGTGTTAACGCACATTGACCCAGAAATCGTAAAGTGTGTGTAATGAGACCTAAATAACACAACACTGTCATTTCGCTTCCATATGCATAGAAAGAAGACGAATAAGCTTTGATTAGACTTATTTCAATTTGCATGGTGTTTTTTGGGTGTGCACCAGAAGCACCCCCAACTAAAGAAAAAAGGTGTTTTGGGTTCCATCAGCATACAAAGAAGATGATAAAGCTCTGATTGGGCTTTTTTTCAAATAGGTGTTTTTGGGGTTAGAATGCACATTCACTCTGACTTCCAGGTTGGCGCCATCGCCGAATGGCGGACTCCCTCCGAGCTCCGGAGGGAGTCTGCTCGGCAGGGGTTGGGTCCTACCGCACCGGCGATGCGGGGACCCTCAAAAACCACGGGCACGGAGCCCGTGGACATGGTTGACTCGGCGGGCACCGTTAGCGCCCTCCTGACTCGTGAAGGAGCCTTTTTAAAGGCTACGGAACGGGTGCCGCGGAGTGGCGTGGTGCTATGAGTCCTCTGCTTTCCCTGCCGAGTGAAGCCGCATGCCATTCGATGGAGAGCGCTGACTTCTTCTATTGAAAATTTGGACTATAAACAACAACCCGTGAGTAATTTGGAAATTGGACTTAAAAGGAGGAATTTTTTTTTCGGATTTGGCACGAGCGGGGGAGATCCAAAAAGGAAGTCAGTCTCCCCCCTATTGTAGACATTTTAAAACAAGGATTTGGCAACTAAGGTCGTAAGAGGAGCTTGCTTCTGATAAAAAATATTAATTCCACGATGCGAAATTATAAGAACTGTGCTGGAGGAGAAGAGTGGAGGGTGAGAGTGAAAGTGCAACCCCCCGGGAACCGGGGTGATCCGCGAGAGAGCCTGGTGAAGAGAGACAGAGACCTTGACAGCTGTCAAAGTAGCTGTCAAAGTTGGAGAATATAAAGAGAACTTTGCTATGAGGACTTTGCTGGTTAAATTTGTTACAATTTGGATATAAATTGTCGAAAATAAGGAATAACAATTTGACTTTTGGATTTGAGGAAACAAAGTTACTATAATCCCCCTAGAGGGGTCTCGGGACATTACAAGAACGGTTGTAAGTGGAAAAATACTCTTGGAATCGCACAGGATTTGTTATCTTCTGGGAAAGCTGCAAAAACGAAACAGTATTTTGTCTACAGAGGTGTTTATATTAAAGGAGACAATAGAAATATCTATTGAAGAACGGAAGGGACTGGACGCAAGTTTTAGTTCCTGAACTAACAACAACCCCTGTAGAGGTATTAAATTTCTGAATTAGAATGTTCTTGCAGCGGAACAGGAAAAGAAACCTGAGAAAGTGAGAAAAAAGAACAAAGGACTGATGACGACTTGGAAAGAACAAGGGAGGAGCCAAATTATTGTGAAAGACCAAGGAAAACCAAAGGCCTGTCAGGGGCCTCTTTAAGACTGGGCGTCTGAAGTGAAACATTATTTAAAAAAACCGGCAAGGTGGAACTGGAAAAAAAAAAATCGGCTATGGACGTGAGATCTTCAGGCTGATAGTAGATAGACTGATGGACATGGGGAATCGAAACCGGGGAAGGGTGGGGGGAGATTTGGAATCCAAAGGGTGTAAAACTATTTTTTGAATCTTTTTATATTTTTTATTTTGTTTGGACGTGTTTAACCAAAACGGGAATTCGTGGAAGGAAATTGGGGTGGACCTTGGGGGGAAAACTTTATTTTAATGATGAGGGATGGGGGAATTTAAAGGGAACGTGGTTATATAACTAAATTGATTATTGGGTTAAACAAAATAAGTTTTAAATTGGGAGTAAGAACTTGTGGAACTAAATTAATGAAAGGGGAATACAATAGGGAGAGGGATGGGGAAGTCCTAAAAGATGTTAATGAAAATAAGGCTTTAATTGTAAAGGTTTATTTTTTTCTTTTTCTTTTGTTCTTTTTCTTTTTTGAGTTTTGGAAATTTCAATAAATATGATTTTTTTAAAAAAATAGAATGCACATTCACTCAAAAATTGCAGAGTGATATGTTTGTTATCAGCCCAAATCAAGCATAGATGTTATGGTTCCATCTCAATAGAAAGAGGACGAATAAGCTTGGATTGTTCTTTCGGTGGTCATTCACCCAGACCTTAACCCTAAAGCTAACCGTAACCCTAACCCTAACCCTAACCCTAACCCTAACCCTAACCCTAACCCTAACCCTAACCCCAATCCTAACCCTCACCCTAACCCTAACCCTAATCCTAACCCAAGCCCTAGCAAAGCGAAGTGTAATAAGCCTAAACAAAGCCAAACAGGTTGTTTTGGGTTCCAGCTACATAGAAAGAAGAAAGTTGGATTACGCTTATTTCAAGTCGTGTTCTTTGGTGTTAATGCACATTGCCCAAGAAATCGCTAAGTGTGTGTAATGAAACGAAAATAAAACAACACCCTCTTTTCACTTCCATAGGCGTATAGAGAAGACGAATAAGTTTTGATTGGTCTTATTTCAATCTGCATGGTGTTTTTTGTGTGTTTTTTTGGGAATCACCCCCGACCAAAGCTAAAAGGTGTTTTGGTTTCCATCTACACAAAAAGAAGATGATAAAGCTCTGAGCCATATATCAAATTGGTGTTTTTGGGGTTACCATGCACATTCACTCAAAAATCGCAGAATGACATGTTTTTTATCAGCACAAATCAAGTATAGGTGTTTTGGTTCCATCTCCATAGAAGGAGGACAAATAAGCTTGGATTGTTCTTTCGGTGGTCATTCACGCTAACCCTAACCGTAACCCTAACCGTAACCCTAACCCTAACCCTAATCCTAACGCTTACCCTAACCCTAACCCCAACCCCAACCCTAAACCTAACACTAACCCTAGCAAAGCGAAGTGTAATAAGCCTAAACAAAGCCAAACAGGTTGTTTTGTGTTACAGCTACATAGAAAGAAGAATCTTGGATGTGACTTATTTCACGTCGTTTTCTTTGGTGTTAATGCACATTGACCCAGAAATCGCAAATTGTGTGTGTCAGAGCTGCTTCCAGATCCTAGCTCACAGAGGATCACGCTAGCCAGCGGTCACTTTATAAAAGTCTTTATTGAGTTACAGTTTCCATTCTCAAGCTGCTGCGTGCAGCTCTACGTCTTATGAGTTAGACCGGCGAAGCTCCGTCTGAGTCTCCGCCCCCTGTACACCAGCTTAATACCCTAGCCTTACTCCACCTTTTCCGCCTGACCGTTCTTCTCTGGGTCCCTCTGCCCCCTGTGGTCTCTTCCTTCCTGGACTCTTCTGACGCTGACCCCCCGGACCCTTCTGTCTCTTTGCGTCGGGCTTTAGGACCTGGCTCCCTTTCCGGGCTGCTTACTGCGCCACCTTCCTGTGCATTTGAACTTGGCGCGCGCGCCCAACCTTCCACTTTCCGCTTGACCGTTTCTTCGCTCCCCGATGGAGGTGTGGCCACTCTTGACTCATGCCCTCCCCCCTGCTGCGAGCTGCCAGAGCTCGATACCTGGCGCCCTGTTGGTGACGCTGGCCCCGATTTCCAACTGCTGCCCTCTGAGCCCCCTCTGGAACCTTCTTCCTGGGGTGTCCCCCTAGGCTCCCCCCTTGCCCTGGCCACTGGCGCTCCTTTCTGTGAATCTTCTGATTCACTGGAAAGACTCGGAGATCTCAGGTCGTCGTCATCACTCATCTTTTCTTCGGCCTCCTCCCCCTCGCTCTCTGTTTCCTCCCTTGCCCTCGCCTCTGCTCCTGAACCCCTGACATCCATCCCCCCTCGAAGCCCCCCCCTGCCCCCCTCCCCTCCTTCCGGTGTGGGAGCTGGGTGCTGCAGTGTCATGGGGACGAATGCCGGATACAGTTCGCTTCCCGTGGCGGGCCTCCAACTGAAGACTTCCGGTTCTTCCTCCCTGCGCTCGTCGACAACTGTCACCTCCGCTTCCATCTCTGTGCCTCCGTGCTCGAACCCAAAATCCTCCCCGTACATGTCCACGTCCGTCTCCGCCTCAGTCGTTCCCGGGTCCGTCGCTCGACCTGGAACCTCCAGCCACTTCCTGCGCCACTGTTCCTCTGGTCTATCGTCCCACCAATACGAGGGTTCTGAGGCAGATCCCGCGGGTGACCCCTCCGAGGAACGTGTGTCCATTGTCGGTTCCTCGTCCGAGTCGAACCCCTGGAACGTGCTGGTTGAAAGCGTCGGTGTGAAAAGCCAATCGTCGAAAAAGTCTGCTGGCATGGGCCTGTGTGGGAAGAGGGCATGAAACTCGTCTTTGAGCAGAGGTTCCTCCAAAGCGTAGCCCGGCACCCAGCTGTTGGCACTGGCCGGGGTGCCCTCTCTGGCGAGAAGGTATTCTACTCCCTCTTCTCCCCATCTCGAGTCCAAAATCTCTGTGACTTCGTTGATGGGCTCCTCCTGTGGCACTCCCCTTTGCTCAGTTCCCTCTCGGAGCGGACTCGGCGCCGTTCTTGGTTCCTGAAACCTGTGAGGTGTCTTGTAGGGAGTGAGCACCGATCTGTGGAACACCGGGTGCATCCTGGAGCCTTCCGGAAGCGTCAGCCTGAAGGCTACCGGGTTGACCTGCTCTTCGACTTGGTAGGGTCCCAGTTGTTTATGCCCTAGTTTCTTCTTCGCTAACGACCTGGCCGGCACTGCGTGGGCTGCTAACCAGACCCAGTCTCCCACATGGATCTCTTCGCCAACCCTCCTGTGTTTGTCCGCTTGTACCTTGTATGCGTGCTTAGCCAGCTCCAGGTGCCGCCGAAGCTGATCGTGGACCTCCTGCAACTCTGACGCGAACGCGTCTGCTGTCTGCGGCTCCCCCTCCCCCATTCTTTCCAGTCCCGGGAAGGTTCTGGGGTGCCTTCCGTTGTTGGCGAAGAACGGCGTCACTCCCGTGGACGCGTGCTTCGTGTTGTTGTAGGCGAACTCGGCGAGAGGCAGGTAATCCACCCACGTCGCGGGCTGTTGATTCGCATAACATCTCAGGTACTGCTGCATGATGGCATTGACCCGCTCCGCTTGTCCGTTGGTCTGCGGGTGTCTAGCCGAAGCCAGGTTGATCTTGACGTTCAGGAAGCCCATCAGCTTCTGCCAGAAGTTCGAGATGAACTGCCGCCCCCGGTCGGACAGTATAGACCGCGGCAGACCGTGAACCTTGAACACGTGATCTATGAACAGTTTGGCGGTTTGTTCCGCCGTGGCCACCTTCACACACGGAATGAAATGTGCCATCTTGGAGAACAAGTCCACCACCACTAGCACTGCCGTCTTGCCTCTCGAGCTGGGCAGATCCGTGACAAAGTCCAGGGCCACTCTCTCCCATGGTTCGAACAGGGTTTGCAGCGGTTCCAGCAGTCCCGCCGGCGGTCTGTGTACTGGTTTGGCCCTCTGGCAGGTGTCGCACCTCGCCACGTAGCCCGCGACTTCCCCTCTCATTCTGGGCCACCAGAAGTCTCTGGCGACTAATTCTATCGTCTTCTCTGTGCCAAAGTGCCCAGCGGTGGGCGCGTCGTGCAACTGCTGCAGTACCTTGGCGCGAAGATCGTCCCCCGGCACGTAGATGGCCCCTTTACGGAGGAGTAATCCGTCTCGAACCTGGAACTCGCCGGTCGCAGTCGTGCCCCTGTGTGCCTCTGCCATCTTCGCTCTCGCGAAGGAGTCGTCTTGCAACGCACGTCGAACCGCCTCCAGGTCAACAGTCGCGGAAGCGCACGCCCACGCTGTCGGTGCGAAGATGTGCATGGCCGCCGCTGGCGTCGCCTCCTCGAGGTATTGCGGTTTACGGGAGAGGGCGTCCGCCATGATGTTGGTGTCCCCCGGGACATACTCTATGCGGAAGTCGAAGTCCGCAAAGAACTCTGCCCAACGTATCTGCCTCTGGTTCAGGAACCTCGCCGTGCGCCAGTGCTCCAGGTTCTTGTGGTCCGTGCGGACCTGCACCGTGTGCTTGGCTCCGATCAGGAAGTGCCTCCACGCCTTAAAGGCTGCATGAATGGCCAACAACTCCCTGTCCCAGATGGTGTAGTTCTGTTCTGACTTGGTGAGCTTCCTGGAGTAGAACGCTCCCGGTCTCCACGCCCCCTGCGGGTCTTGCTGCAACAGCACAGCTCCCACGGCTCTGTCCGAGGCGTCCGTCTCCACCCTCATCGGTCTGCTGGGGTCGACGTGTAGTAGCTGCTCTTCCGACGCGAAGAGACGCTTGAGTGCCTGAAAGGACTGCTCCGCCTGCTCTGTCCAGATGAACTTCTTCTTCTTGGAGCTGAGCGTGTCTGTGATGGCCGCCGTCTGCATCGCAAACCCCTTGATAAACTTGCGATAGAAGTTCGCAAAGCTGACAAACCGCTGGACCTCCTTTCTGTTGCGCGGACTTTTCCAATCCAAAACCGCGCGAACCTTGGCGCTGTCCATGGCGAGCCCCCTGTCGGAAAACCTGTAGCCCAGGAAGTCCACCTCCGACACGTCGAACTGGCATTTTTCCAGCTTGGCGTAGAGCCTATGCTGCTGCAGTCTGCTCAGCACTTCCTTGACGTCTCTGTCGTGATCCTGCTGCGAGTCAGAAAAGATGAGTATGTCGTCAAGGAAACAGACACACTTCTTGTAGAGGAGCCCCGCCAGCACGTGATGCATGAAAGCTTGAAAACAGTGGGAGCCATTTTGCAATCCAAACGGCATAACTCTGTATTCGTAGGTGCCCAGGGGCGTGAACATGGCCGTCTTCCACTCATCGCCTTCCCGCATGCGAATGAGGTTGTATGCCCCTCGCAGGTCCAACTTGGTGAAGACGCGTCCCTTGCGCACCGTCGCGAGGAGGTCGTCTATCCTGGGCATGGGGAAGTCCGATGGCGCGGTCACCGCGTTCAAGGTCCGGTAGTCCACCACGAGCCTTTTTGGGGGCGTGTCTTTCTTCTTGACAAAAAATACAGGACTGCCCCCCACTGCCTTGGACTCTCGGATGAAACCGCGCTCCAAATTGTGATCTATGAACTCCTTGAGTTCCTGTAATTCGTCCTCCGACATGGAATACAGCTTCCCTTTTGGTAACGCCGCCCCTGGTAGGAGGTCAATCTTGCAGTCGTATGGTCTGTGGGGGGGTAGCTTGTCCGCCTCCTTCTCGCAGAAAACCTCCAAAAAATCTGCGTACTTGTGGGGAACCGCTTGCAGCGTCCCTAGCTGCAGCTGCGACTCCTCTTCCTCTCCTTCCTGCCGCGGCAGGATGCAGTGTTCAGCACAATAGGAAGAGCCAAAGGTCAGCTGCCTCTGGTACCAAGCCAGCGTCGGGCTGTGCTTGTCCAGCCAACTCATGCCCAATACAATAGGCGTGTCCGATAGTTGAGTGACATTGAAGCTGATGACTTCCTTGTGATTCCCAAGTCGCATCACCATTGGTGGCGTTTGCTTCACCACTTGCCCCCCGAGCAGCTCCCTGCCATCCACCGTGACGACCTGCAGGGGCAGTGTGGCGGGCAGTAACTGTATAGCGTGCCGGTCGACGAAGTCTTGCCCTATAAAGTCCGCATTGCTTCCTGAGTCAATGGTGAGGCCATTGGGCAGCTGGAGCGATGCAGTGAGCCGCACTACTGGTTTGGGCGGGAGGGGGTCTGTGGGCTGCAAAATCTCTGGGGACTGCTTCACTGACACGTCTGGCTGGGCCCCAGTGCCTCTGTCTCCAGCCAGACTCCGTCGTTTCCCTGCTGTGGTTCTCCTTGCTGCGTTGCTGCAGTTACCATTGCTGAGGCTGCAGTGTGCTTGTGGATCCTCTGGGGACACTCTTTCGCCATATGCTGGGGATTGTCGCAGATGTAACACTTCCGGTTCCCTCTAGGAGGCTTCTCTTTCACTGCTCCCGGTGCTAGGGCTCTGGTTGCTGACTGAGCCCTTGCAGCTCCAACCTCCATAGGTTCCGCTCCTCCTCCTGGCGGAGGCGAGGAATGCGCACGCGCTGCTTCTCTGGGAAGGAAAGAGTAGCCTCTGGCTGGTTCGCGCCCTCCACGCCCTTCGTCCCTGCTCCATGGACGTTCTTCCAGACGCACCCCAACCGCCAGCGCCCTCTGAACGATCTCCTGCGTGCTCCGGGGTCTCTCCCCCCTTGCAATTTCGTCTTTAACCGCGCTGTTCAATCCTTCCCAAAACAGGTCTCTGACTGGAGCCGAATCTCTGTCCCATTCCAGGGCACTGACCAATGCAAAAAAGCGGGCATGATACTGCCTTACACTGGCCCTCCCTTGTTTCAGTCCATGTACCTCCTTCCGGGCAAGATCCACGTCTATGCTTGATAAAAAGCACCCATCCATCGCTTTAATAAAGGCATCCGCATTTTGGAGCGCCGGATCCTTATCTCTCCACAAATTGCGCAGCCATGCTTTAGCATTTCCATGCAAATGGGACATGATAAATCCCACCTTCTCTTGCTCATCTCTAAAGTCTTTGTCCAGCAGTTGCAGTGCACACATTACATCTGCTCTAAAGTTGGGGTACTGTTGTAAATTCCCATCGAAGTGAGAGACTAGACCGCCTGTTTGTCTCCCCAACCCAATCCCCTCCGGTCTGGGTGTCAGTTGCCCTTGCTTCGTAAGCATTTCCAACCTGACCTGGAGATCCCTGTAGGCGGCAGCTGCGTCCTCCTCTCTCTTCCTGGATGCAAGTATCTCGGCATTCAGTCGTGTCACTGCTTCTCTGAGATCCGCTATCTGCTGTTCGGCCGTCATATTGTCTGCCGTTCGTGAGCTCGCTAGTAGGCACCCGCTTTCTCTCCTCTCCGCGAGGCTGTAGATGCCCACAACTGGAGACGGAGCTTACTGTCAGAGCTGCTTCCAGATCCTAGCTCACAGAGGATCACGCTAGCCAGCGGTCACTTTATAAAAGTCTTTATTGAGTTACAGTTTCCATTCTCAAGCTGCTGCGTGCAGCTCTACGTCTTATGAGTTAGACCGGCGAAGCTCCGTCTGAGTCTCCGCCCCCTGTACACCAGCTTAATACCCTAGCCTTACTCCACCTTTTCCGCCTGACCGTTCTTCTCTGGGTCCCTCTGCCCCCCGTGGTCTCTTCCTTCCTGGACTCTTCTGACGCTGACCCCCCGGACCCTTCTGTCTCTTTGCGTCGGGCTTTAGGACCTGGCTCCCTTTCCGGGCTGCTTACTGCGCCACCTTCCTGTGCATTTGAACTTGGCACGCGCGCCCAACCTTCCACTTTCCGCTTGACCGTTTCTTCACTCCCCGATGGAGGTGTGGCCACTCCTGACTCATGCCCTCCCGCCTGCTGCGAGCTGCCAGAGCTCGATACCTGGCGCCCTGTTGGTGACGCTGGCCCCGATTTCCAACTGCTGCCCTCTGAGCCCCCTCTGGAACCTTCTTCCTGGGGTGTCCCCCTAGGCTCCCCCCTTGCCCTGGCCACTGGCGCTCCTTTCTGTGAATCTTCTGATTCACTGGAAGGACTCGGAGATCTCGGGTCGTCGTCATCACTCATCTTTTCTTCGGCCTCCTCCCCCTCGCTCTCTGTTTCCTCCCTTGCTCTCGCCTCTGCTCCTGAACCCCTGACAGTGTGTAATGAAACCAAAATAACACAACACCGTCTTTTTGCTTCCATATGCATAGAAAGAAGACGAATAAGCTTTGATTGGGCTTATTACAATTCGCATGGTGTTTTTTGGGTGTGCACCAGAATCACCCCCAACCAAAGCAAAAAGGTGTTTTGGGTTCCACCTACATAAAAAGAAGATGATAAAGCCCTGATTGGGCTTATTTCAAATTGGTGTTTTTGGGGTCAGAATGCACATTCACTCAAAAATCGCAGAGTGACATGTTTGTTATCAGCCGAAATCAACCATAGGTGTTTCAGTTCTATGTCAATTGAAGGAGGATGAATAAACTTGGATTGTTCTCTCGGTGGTCATTCACCCTAACCCGAACCTGTGGAGTTTGGAGTTTACAGGGTTAAAACTCCTTGGTGTCCTGTATCTGGGGAGGGGACTGATGCAGGGCCGTACGTCACAGGCTTTGTCTGTGAGAGTTGGTTTCACTTTAGACTGAGAGACGCTGCAAGAGCGATTGTGTGTGCTTTTAGCACGGGAAAGATGCCGGAAAGCTCCTATGGAATGTGACTGATTTATGGCTTGTAAATAAACGCTTTTTAGAGATAGCAACGAACTGTCTCTGGACTTGATTTATCCCTCTATCTCACACGGACTGCAGGACCGCTGCGACTCTGTCTTCCTGGCCAGGTCGTCCTGAAGCCCCAAGCAGAGCTGCGCAGGGGAAGCGCTGCCTAGACGGCAGGATTTAATTGCCAAAGGTTATGGCTCTTCCGTGTTTCCTGCCAAGTGTGAGGAGAGAAGAAGGCTGCCAGCTTTGAGCTGCTTTGAGCTCCTGCCAGGAAGGGCTGTGGGAGACGCTGGTGGAGAACGGAGCCAAGAGGAGGCTGCTGTTTCAGAGGACCAGCTAGCTGGCAACTCGTGAGTACACTTAAGCCCCGGGGGGAGGAAGATGGCTGCTGCTCAGCAACAGCAAGGCCATGAGAGCTACCCCGGTGAAAGACTGCATGGGGCCAATTGGGAAGCCTGGTCTAAGCGCATGTACTACTGGCTGGCAGAAAGGCAGCTTTGGGAGTGTACACAAGCCGAACCAGTCCTTGCCCAGCCTGGTGCTGCAGCTGCAGAGGTTGAGAGGTCTGCAGGAGCAGTGGAAGCTTGTGAAGCAGACGTGGCTGCTGCTCTGGAAAGAGAGCAAAGGGTGCTAGCCATTTTAAGGGCCAGCGTTGATGCTTGGCTGTTGCCAAAGCTCCAAGGGAAGAAGCCCTGGGTCGCATGGCACGCACTGAAGACAGCATGTCAGGCCGCAGTGGGAGCCAGACCAGAGGGGGCTAGGAGATGCCCAGAGAGAGCATTAAGCCCAGAGGGGGTGGGGACTGTTTTGGGAAGCTGCTTCTATGCTTCAACACGTCTGTGTGATGGTCCGGGAGAGAGGCTGAGAGCTGGGAAGAGGAAGGCAGTAGCAGACCGTTCCTCAGGCAGCTGGGCACCCAGGAGTGGGGGTGCAGGCCGTTCCAAGAGCTCTGGGAAAGCCAAAGTCCCCAAGAGTTGTTTGTGCTCTGAGGCGAAGTCCAACAGCGAAGGGCATTGTTCTGCAGAGGCTCTGGAATGCAAGGTCAGCCACCTGCTAAGGCAGATAAGCAACGGTTCTCAGACGGCGAAGCGTGAGAACACCAGCAGAGGCCTTGCAGCAACAATGGCAACCAGGAAGGACACTGGCAGAGGCCCCGGTGGGGGTGCAAGCATTGCCATGGCAACTTTGGAAGATAGCCAGAGAGCCACGTTATCTCTTGTTGTTGATACTGGAGCGACCCACAGCCTTGTGCCATCTGGTGGGCTCCTGAAAAATTGCAAGACAGTTAAATCTGGACGTTTTGTCACGATGGCAGATGGATCTAAGAGACAGCTAACTGAAACTGGCTTCTTATACTGTCCCTTTATAGATCATGAGGTGCAAGCTTACGTGGTGCCCGAGCTTGCACATTCTCTTTTAAGTGTATCAGCTCTTGTTGCCGATGGGTTTGATGTGTTGTTTACTAGCAATACGTGTTATTTTTACAGGGATGGGAAGAAGCTCTACAGTGTTGAGGGGAAGGACAGGCTCTTTCTGGTGCAGATGCCTGTCACTGATGCTACTGTTGCAGAGTCCCCTGAAGAAGCACAAGTGCAGTGTGCAAATGTACCACCACACCATGATTGTTTACACCTCTGGCACAGACGCTTTGGACATGCAGGGTGGTCATATGTTAAAAGGGCCGCAGAGAACACAATTGGGTGTGGGTTCAAGGCATGTGATAAATACTTAGATTGTCAAGCTTGTAAAAAATTGAAGGTCACGACATGCAGATATCCCAGGTCAGAAAAGAGGACCAGCAAACCCTTTGAGCTGGTTCATGCAGATTTATCTGGGCCGATGCAGATAGCTTCTTTAAGTGGATCGAAGCATGTTTTGGTTCTGATTGATGATTTTTCGAGACACACCAGGCTGTTTACACTTAAACACAAGTGGGGGCGGCTGCACTGATCAGGGATTGGATCACAGCGGTAGAGCTGCGTTTCTCCGCCAGGGTGGTTTCCTTTCAATCTGATCGGGGGGGGGGCGAGTTCACAGGTTCTGGGCTGCAATCTTTCTTCAGGCAGAAAGGTACCAGTCATCGATTGACTGCCCCCTACTCTCCGCAACAGAACGGAATTGCGGAGAGAAAACACCGCACCCTACAGGAAGCAGCGCATGCTATGCTGGCAGACTCGGGTCTGCCACAGCGCTTTTGGGCTGAGAGTTATAAGACGGCATGTTTTGTTCAGAACAGGGTGTTCAATTCAAGTGTGGGTGACACACCGTATTTTCTGCTGCATGGGAAAAAACCCAAAGTGGATTTCTTGTGTGTGTTTGGCTGTGAGGCTTGGGTCCTCATTCCAAAGGCCACCCGCAGAAAGGGTGAACCAAGATCTAGGAAAACGATCTTTGTAGGCTATGAGCCAGACTCAAAGGCGTGGCGTTTTGCATACCCTACTGGCAACCAGTCTAAACTGCTTATTAGCGGCAGTGCTGAGTTTTGCGAGCAGAGTGGGTGGAAACTTCTTCACGGGAACCCGGATGTTCTGTCAGACTCAGATGAGGAAGAGGAGGAGGACGAAGCTGAACCTATTGCTGAGGTGGACAGTCCATAGCCACAGAGTCCAGAGCCGGGATCTCCAAGGCAGAGGCTCCGAACCTCTCCAAAGGGGAGTCCCAAGACCCCTCCACAGGTCTCTGTCAAGTCTGAGCCAAGGAGTGAGCCATCCTCGCCAGCAGACCCAGCTGTGAGGCCAAAAAGGCGCAGCAGGTCAGAGGGGGGGGGTTCTGACACAGGGGATGGTCTGGCTGGTCCAAGTGAATCAGGCGCAGTTCCAGAGTTCACGCTGAGGAGGTCAGCAAGGTCAACCAAGGGAAAGCCACCGGAAAGGTATGAAGCCACTAGTGTCTGGGTAGGTGTGGCTAGATGTGAACCTGAATCCTTTGAGGATGTTCAGAAGTTGCCTCAGGAAGAAGCTAGCAAATGGCGTGAGGCGATGCAGAAGGAGATGAACTCAATGGAGTCTCTTGGTGTGTTCTCACTCACTCAGCTGCCGTCTGGCAATCAGGCTGTGGGTTGCATATGGGTTTACCGTCTTAAACCCACAGAAGCTGGAGAAAAACAGTATAAAGCTAGGTTAGTAGCTCGTGGATTCACACAGAAGAAGGGTGTCCACTTCATGGAGGTCTATTCGCCGACCTCGAGAGCAGAGACTTTGAGGACACTTTTAGCGGTTGCTGCACAGAGAGGTTGGAAGGTGAACCATTTTGATGTGGATGTTGCCTACCTGAACTCAGACCTCCAGGAGGAGTTGTACATGCTTCCTCCTCCAGGGTTTGGAGTCAGTGTGCCAGGCACTGTGTGGCGGTTGCACAAATCCATCTATGGATTACGCCAATCTGCCAGAAATTGGAACATGTGTCTGAATGAAGCCTTAGAAGAGCTAGGTTTCAGGAGAAGTGTTGCGGACAGCTGTCTCTACCTTAAAGGATCAGGTGAGACACAGCAAGCTGCTCAGGTTTTTGTCGATGATATCTTGATCATGGCACAGACAAGTAAACAAGTGGAGAAGTTTGCTAGGGAGCTTGGAAAGCGGTTCAAGCTCAAGCAGCTTGGAGAGGTCAAGTCGTATCTAGGCATAGAGATCATGAGAGCAAGAGATGGAAGCTTTTTGCTCAGCCAGAAAGGTAAGATTGAGCAGTTGCTTGAGAAGTTCAGAATGTCTGAGTGTACAGGTGTCAAAACACCCATGGAGGCTGGTTACGTGAAAGAATGTCAGCAAGTAGAACGTGCTGTGTTCGAAAATACTGAACTCTTTCAGTCAACTCTGGGTAGTCTATTGTATCTGTCACAGTGGAGCAGACCAGACATAGCGTTTGCTGTCAATCTGCTCAGTAGAGAGGCTTCAAGTCCTAGTGTGCAGGCCTGGAATGGTATTAAACGGGTGCTACGTTACCTGCAAGATACCAAAGATTTTTGCCTCAAGATGTCAGCTGAGGGCGGTGTCAAGCTGACCGCATGGGTGGATTCAGATTGGGCTAACCTTGAGGACCGCAAATCAGTGTCAGGCCTAGTGGTGAAGTTTGGGAACTCAGTAGTTGGGTGGAGGTCCTGGAAGCAAAGTCTCATAGCGCTTTCATCTACCGAAGCTGAGTTCAGTGCGCTATCTGAGGTTTGCAGAGAGTTGGAGTTCTATGTGTGTTTGGTCGAGGAACTCTGTGGAGAGCATTGTCTGCCCGTCGTGGTGCATGAAGACAATCAACCATGCCTCAAATTGGCCGAGACGGCGCAATTCAAGGCCAGGACCAAACATTTGGACATACGTTTTCAGAATGTGTGTCAGAGCGTTCGTGAAGGGCTACTTGCTCTAAAATGCTGTCCCTCAACCAAGAACCTCGCTGGTGGTTTCACAAAACCGTTAACCTTCCAGAAGCACGAGGAGTTCTGTGAAGGTCTGTGTTTGGGGTGAGCATTGTTGCTTATTTCCCCAGATGCAGGGCAAGAGGGGGTGTGGAGTTTGGAGTTTACAGGGTTAAAACTCCTTGGTGTCCTGTATCTGGGGAGGGGCCTGACGCAGGGAAGTGCGTCAGAGGCTTTGTCTGGGAGACTTGGTTTCACTTTAGACTGAGAGATGCTGCAGCAAGAGAGATTGTGTGTGCTTTTAGCACGGGAAAGATGCCGGAAAGCTCCGATGGAATGTGACTGATTTATGGCTTGTAAATAAACGCTTTTTAGAGATAGCAATGAAATGTCTCTGGACTTCATTTATCTCTCTATCTCACACGGACTGCAGGACCGCTGCGACTCTGTCTTCCTGCACAGGTCGGCCTCAAGCCCCAAGCAGAGCTGTGCTGACTGGACGGCAGGATTTAATTGCCAAAGAACCCGAACCCGAACCCGAACCTTAACCTTAACGTTAACCTAAACCTAAACCTAAACCTTAACCTTAACGTTAACCTAAACCTAAACCTAAACCTAACCCTAAACCTTAACGTTAACCTAAACCTAAACCTAAACCTAAACCTAAACCTAAACCTAAACCTAAACCTAAACCTAAACCTAAACCTTAACCTTAACCTTAACCTTAACCTTAACCTTAACCTTAACCTTAACCTTAACCTTAACCTTAACCCTAACCCTAACCCTAACCCTAACCCTAACCCTAACCCTAACCCTAACAAAGAGAAATGTAAGAAGCCTAAACAAAGCCAAACAGGTTGTTTTGGGTTCCAGCTACATAGAAAGAAGAATCTTGGATTTCGCTTATTTCAAGTCGTGTTCTTTGGTGTTAATGCACATTGACCCAGACATCGCAGTGTGTAGAATCATAGAATCATAGAATCATAGAGTTGGAAGAGACCACAAGGGCCATCGAGTCCAACCCCCTGCCAAGCAGGAAACACCATCAGAGCACTCCTGACATATGGTTGTCAAGCCTCTGCTTAAAGACCTCCAAAGAAGGAGACTCCACCACACTCCTTGGCAGCAAATTCCACTGTCGAACAGCTCTTACTGTCAGGAAGTTCTTCCTAATGTTTAGGTGGAATCTTTTTTCTTGTAGTTTGGATCCATTGCTCCGTGTCCGCTTCTCTGGAGCAGCAGAAAACAACCTTTCTCCCTCCTCTATGTGACATCCTTTTATATATTTGAACATGGCTATCATATCACCCCTTAACCTCCTCTTCTCCAGGCTAAACATGCCCAGCTCCCTTAGCCGTTCCTCATAAGGCATCGTTTCCAGGCCTTTGACCATTTTGGTTGCCCTCCTCTGGACACGTTCCAGTTTGTCAGTGTCCTTCTTGAATTGTGGTGCCCAGAACTGGACACAGTACTCCAGGTGAGGTCTGACCAGAGCAGAATACAGTGGCACTATTACTTCCCTTGATCTAGATGCTATACTCCTATTGATGCAGCCCAGAATTGCATTGGCTTTTTTAGCTGCCGCGTCACACTGTTGGCTCATGTCAAGTTTATGGTCAACCAAGACTCCTAGATCCTTTTCACATGTACTGCTCTCAAGCCAGGTGTCACCCATCTTGTATTTGTGCCTCTCATTTTTTTTGCCCAAGTGCAATACTTTACATTTCTCCCTGTTAAAGTTCATCTTGTTTGTTTTGGCCCAGTTCTCTAATCTGTCAAGGTCGTTTTGAAGTGTGATCCTGTCCTCTGGGGTGTTAGCCACCCCTCCCAGTTTGGTGTCATCTGCAAATTTGATCAGGATGCCCTTGAGTCCATCATCCAAGTCGTTGATAAAGATGTTGAATAAGACCGGGCCCAAGACAGAACCCTGTGGCACCCCACTAGTCACTCTTCTCCAGGATGAAGAGGAACCATTGATGAGAACCCTTTGGGTTCGGTCAGTCAGCCAGTTACAAATCCACTGAGTGGTAGCAGAGTCAAGACCGCATTTTACCAGCTTCTTTACAAGAATATCATGGGGCACCTTGTCAAATGCCTTGCTGAAATCAAGGTAGGCTACATCCACTGTGTTCCCTTCATCTGCCAGGCTTGTAATTCTGTCAAAAAACGAGATCAGTTTAGTCTGACATGACTTATTTTTCAGAAATCCATGCTGACTATTGGTGATCACAGCATTCCTTTCTAGGTGCTCACAGACTGTTTGCTTAATGATCTGCTCCAGAATCTTCCCTGCTATTGATGTCAGACTGACTGGGCGGTAATTATTTGGGTCCTCTCTTTTCCCCTTTTTGAAAATAGGGACAACTTTTGCCCTCCTCCAGTCTGCCGGGACTTCGCCTGTTCTCCAGGAATTCTCAAAGATGACTGCCAGTGGTTCTGAGATCACATCTGCCAGTTCTTTTAATACTCTTGGATGCAGTTCATCTGGCCCTGGAGACTTGAATACATCTAAACTAGCCAAATATTCTTGTACTATCTCCTTAGTTATTCTGGGCTGTGTTTCCTTTGCTGAATCATTTGCTCCAAATTCTGCAGGTTGGGCATTGTTTTCTTTATCGGAGAAGACTGAGGCAAAGAAGGCATTGAGGAGTTCAGCCCTTTCTGTGTCCCCTGTTTGCATTTCACCATCTTCTCCTCTGAGTGACCCCACTGTTTCTTTGTTCTTCCTTTTGCTACGAACATACCCATAAAAGCCTTTTTTGTTGCTTTTAACCTCTCTAGCAAGCCTGAGTTCATTCTGTGCTTTAGCTTTTCTGACTTTGTGTCTACACGTGCTGGCTATTTGTTTGAATTCCTCTTTGGTGGTTTCCCCCCTTTTCCATTTTTTGTACACATCATTTTTTAATCTTAATTCAGTTAAAAGTTCTTTAGATAGCCACCCTGGCTTCTTTAGGCACCTTCCATGTTTCCGTCTCATTGGTATTGCCTGACGTTGTGCTTTTACTATCTCCCTCTTAACAAACTCCCAGCCACCATGAACTCCCTTTCTTTTTAGTATTGCTGTCCATGGGATCTCACTCAGCACTTCCCTAAGTTTTATGAAGTCGGCTTTCTTAAAGTCAAGAAATTGAGTCCTAGTATGCTTGGCTGCTCCTTTCCGCTGTATAGTAAACTTCAGAAGAGCATGATCACTCGCGCCTAATGATCCATCCACATCTACCCCACTAACCAGGTCATCAACATTGGTTAGGACCAGATCTAAAATGGCTGTTCCTCTTGTTGCTTCTCCCACTTTCTGGACAATGAAGTTGTCTGCAAGGCCAGTGAGGAATCTGTTTGACCTTATGCTCTTGGCTGAGTTTGACGTCCAACAAATATCCGGGTAATTGAAGTCCCCCATTACTACTATCTCCCTTCCTTTTGCATGCTTGGCCATCTGTTCCAGGAAGGCATCATCTATGTCCTCCGTTTGGCTTGGGGATCTATAGTAAACTCCCACAATGAGGTCTCTGTTATTCTTCTCTCCCTTAATTTTGACCCAAATGCTCTCACTTTGGCTTTGAGGTTCTAAATCTTGGATCACTTCACAGGTATACACATCCCTGACATATAACGCCACTCCTCCTCCTTTCTTTACAGCGACATAAGATTAAGTTGAAGAAAAGATTAGCAAGACATATATTTGATAAAATTATTTAGAAGTTGCTGAAAGAAATTTGGACATTGGGATGCACGAAGGGGAGGTATGGGGGAGTCCGAGAAGTAAGGGATATGAAAAAAGGGCTATGAAATTATACATGTTTGTATGTCTTTTTATTTGTTTGTATTGTTTGAAAAATTTTGTAAAACCAATAAAAAATTTATATATATAAAAAAGAAGGAGGACGAATAAACTTGGATTGTTCTTTCGGTGGTTATTCACCCGAACCCGAACCCGAACCTTAACCTTAACCTTAACCTTAACCTTAACCTTAACCTTAACCTTAACCTTAACCTTAACCTTAACCCTAACCCTAACCCTAACAGTAACCCTAACCCTAAGCATGACCCCAACCCTAGCAAAGAGAAATGTAATAAGTGACGCCATTCTTCGCCAACAACGGAAGGCACCCCAGAACCTTCCCGGGACTGGAAAGAATGGGGGAGGGGGAGCCGCAGACAGCAGACGCGTTCGCGTCAGAGTTGCAGGAGGTCCACGATCAGCTTCGGCGGCACCTGGAGCTGGCTAAGCACGCATACAAGGTACAAGCGGACAAACACAGGAGGGTTGGCGAAGAGATCCATGTGGGAGACTGGGTCTGGTTAGCAGCCCACGCAGTGCCGGCCAGGTCGTTAGCGAAGAAGAAACTAGGGCAGAAACAACTGGGACCCTACCAAGTCGAAGAGCAGGTCAACCCGGTAGCCTTCAGGCTGACGCTTCCGGAAGGCTCCAGGATGCACCCGGTGTTCCACAGATCGGTGCTCACTCCCTACAAGACACCTCACAGGTTTCAGGAACCAAGAACGGCGCCGAGTCCGCTCCGAGAGGGAACTGAGCAAAGGGGAGTGCCACAGGAGGAGCCCATCAACGAAGTCACAGAGATTTTGGACTCGAGATGGGGAGAAGAGGGAGTAGAATACCTTCTCGCCAGAGAGGGCACCCCGGCCAGTGCCAACAGCTGGGTGCCGGGCTACGCTTTGGAGGAACCTCTGCTCAAAGACGAGTTTCATGCCCTCTTCCCACACAGGCCCATGCCAGCAGACTTTTTCGACGATTGGCTTTTCACACCGACGCTTTCAACCAGCACGTTCCAGGGGTTCGACTCGGACGAGGAACCGACAATGGACACACGTTCCTCGGAGGGGTCACCCGCGGGATCTGCCTCAGAACCCTCGTATTGGTGGGACGATAGACCAGAGGAACAGTGGCGCAGGAAGTGGCTGGAGGTTCCAGGTCGAGCGACGGACCCGGGAACGACTGAGGCGGAGACGGACGTGGACATGTACGGGGAGGATTTTGGGTTCGAGCACGGAGGCACAGAGATGGAAGCGGAGGTGACAGTTGTCGACGAGCGCAGGGAGGAAGAACCGGAAGTCTTCAGTTGGAGGCCCGCCACGGGAAGCGAACTGTATCCGGCATTCGTCCCCATGACATTGCAGCACCCAGCTCCCACACCGGAAGGAGGGGAGGGGGGCAGGGGGGGCTTCGAGGGGGGATGGATGTCAGGGGTTCAGGAGCAGAGGCGAGGGCAAGGGAGGAAACAGAGAGCGAGGGGGAGGAGGCCGAAGAAAAGATGAGTGATGACGACGACCTGAGATCTCCGAGTCTTTCCAGTGAATCAGAAGATTCACAGAAAGGAGCGCCAGTGGCCAGGGCAAGGGGGGAGCCTAGGGGGACACCCCAGGAAGAAGGTTCCAGAGGGGGCTCAGAGGGCAGCAGTTGGAAATCGGGGCCAGCGTCACCAACAGGGCGCCAGGTATCGAGCTCTGGCAGCTCGCAGCAGGGGGGAGGGCATGAGTCAAGAGTGGCCACACCTCCATCGGGGAGCGAAGAAACGGTCAAGCGGAAAGTGGAAGGTTGGGCGCGCGCGCCAAGTTCAAATGCACAGGAAGGTGGCGCAGTAAGCAGCCCGGAAAGGGAGCCAGGTCCTAAAGCCCGACGCAAAGAGACAGAAGGGTCCGGGGGGTCAGCGTCAGAAGAGTCCAGGAAGGAAGAGACCACGGGGGGCAGAGGGACCCAGAGAAGAACGGTCAGGCGGAAAAGGTGGAGTAAGGCTAGGGTATTAAGCTGGTGTACAGGGGGCGGAGACTCAGACGGAGCTTCGCCGGTCTAACTCATAAGACGTAGAGCTGCACGCAGCAGCTTGAGAATGGAAACTGTAACTCAATAAAGACTTTTATAAAGTGACCGCTGGCTAGCGTGATCCTCTGTGAGCTAGGATCTGGAAGCAGCTCTGACACACACAATTTGCGATTTCTGGGTCAATGTGCATTAACACCAAAGAAAACGACGTGAAATAAGTCACATCCAAGATTCTTCTTTCTATGTAGCTGTAACACAAAACAACCTGTTTGGCTTTGTTTAGGCTTATTACACTTCGCTTTGCTAGGGTTAGTGTTAGGTTTAGGGTTGGGGTTAGGGTTAGGGTAAGCGTTAGGATTAGGGTTAGGGTTAGGGTTACGGTTAGGGTTACGGTTAGGGTTAGCGTGAATGACCACCGAAAGAACAATCCAAGCTTATTTGTCCTCCTTCTATGGAGATGGAACCAAAACACCTATACTTGATTTGTGCTGATAAAAAACATGTCATTCTGCGATTTTTGAGTGAATGTGCATGGTAACCCCAAAAACACCAATTTGATATATGGCTCAGAGCTTTATCATCTTCTTTTTGTGTAGATGGAAACCAAAACACCTTTTAGCTTTGGTCGGGGGTGATTCCCAAAAAAAACACACAAAAAACACCATGCAGATTGAAATAAGACCAATCAAAACTTATTCGTCTTCTCTATACGCCTATGGAAGCGAAAAGAGGGTGTTGTTTTATTTTCGTTTCATTACACACACTTAGCGATTTCTTGGGCAATGTGCATTAACACCAAAGAACACGACTTGAAATAAGCGTAATCCAACTTTCTTCTTTCTATGTAGCTGGAACCCAAAACAACCTGTTTGGCTTTGTTTAGGCTTATTACACTTCGCTTTGCTAGGGCTTGGGTTAGGATTAGGGTTAGGGTTAGGGTGAGGGTGAGGGTTAGGATTGGGGTTAGGGTTAGGGTTAGGGTTAGGGTTAGGGTTAGGGTTAGGGTTAGGGTTAGGGTTAGGGTTAGGGTTAGGGTTAGGGTTAGGGTTAGGTTTAGGGTTAGGGTTAGGGTTAGGGTTACGGTTAGCTTTAGGGTTAAGGTCTGGGTGAATGACCACCGAAAGAACAATCCAAGCTTATTCGTCCTCTTTCTATTGAGATGGAACCATAACATCTATGCTTGATTTGGGCTGATAACAAACATATCACTCTGCAATTTTTGAGTGAATGTGCATTCTATTTTTTAAAAAAAAATCATATTTATTGAAATTTCCAAAACTCAAAAAAGAAAAAGAACAAAAGAAAAAGAAAAAAATAAACCTTTACAATTAAAGCCTTATTTTCATTAACATCTTTTAGTTTTTTTTTTATAAAATTTTTTATTGCATTTCTTTCCATAGGTTAACAGATTAGTTTACATAGCAACATGCAAGAAACATTTTTTTATATATATATGAAGAAAAATAAGGAAAAAAAAACAAAAGTAAAATATTTTTCACGACGTGCTTCAACAATTCACTTTCTTTTGGACCTCCTCACATCCTCTCAACATTGTATTCATTATTCTAGCCAGTTCAGCAATTTGTTATCTTGTTTCACATCTTATTGTACCTTTGAATTTATTATGTTACCAATTTCGGAAGTTTGTAATTTGGTTTCAACACTTTTAATAAACATAATATTTTGTTTCTAATTTGTCTCATTTTTTCATCATTACTTACTTTATCATTTACTTAGATAAATTGCAGAAGCATAACGTTTCTTAATCGTGCACAATCTTAACATTCAAACAACTTATAGTATTTTTGCAAATAGTCCTTAAATTTTTTCCAGTCCTCCTCCATTGTTTCTTCGCTCAGATCTCGAATTCTGCCAGTCATTTCTGCCAACTCCATGTAGTCCATCAGCTGCGTCTGCCAGTCCTCCAGTGTGGGTAAATCTGGTGTCTTCCAGAACTTTGCAATAAGAATCCTTGCTGCTGTGGTTGCATACATAAACAAGGTTCTATCCTTCTTTGGCACCTTCCGGTCCACCATGCCCAGGAGAAAGGCCTCTGGTTTCTTGGAAAAGGTATATTTAAATACCTTTTTCAACTCATTATGTATCATTTCCCAGAAGGCCTTTACTTTCGGGCAGGTCCACCAGAGGTGAAAGAATGTCCCTTCTGCCTCCTTGCATTTCCAACACTTATTATCAGAAAGATGATATATTTTAGCCAACTTGACTGGGGTCATGTACCACCGGTATACCATTTTCATAATGTTCTCTTTCAAGGCACTACATGCCGTGAATTTCATACCGGTGTTCCATAACCTTTCCCAGTCCTCAGACATAATGTTGTGTCCTACATCCTGTGCCCATTTTATCATAGCAGATTTAACTGTCTCATCCTGTGTGTTCCATTTAAGCAGCAAGTCATACATCCTCGAAAGTACCTTAGTCTTTGGTTCTAGTAACTCCGTCTTCAGTTTCGATTTCTCCATCTGGAAACCCACTTTTTTATCCATTTTAAATACCTCTTGAATTTGAGCATAATGTAACCAATCTCGCACCTTACTTTTTAGTTTGTCCTGGCTTTGGAGCTTCCAGTTGTCTCCAACTCTTTCAATTAATTCCCAATATTTTGGCCAATAGGCCTCCATATTGGGCCTTTTTTTAGAAATCTTGGCTTCCACTGGTGATAACCACCTCGGGGTCTTACTTTCTAATAAGTCCTTATACTTCATCCAGACGGCAAAAATTGATTTTCTGACAATATGGTTTTTAAACAGTTTGTGAGCCTTCGCCTTGTCATACCACAAGTATGCATGCCAACCATAAACGTTGTCAAACCCTTCCAGATCTAGGACATCGGTGTTTTCCAACAGAAACCAATCCTTCAGCCAGCAGAAGGCTGCAGCTTCGTAGTATAACCTTAGATCCGGCAGGGCAAACCCCCCTCTTTCTTTTGAGTCAATTAGTATTTTGAATTTTATTCGGGGCTTTTTGCCCTGCCAGACAAACTTAGAGATGTCCTTCTGCCATTTTCCAAAACATTCCATTCTGTCCACGACCTGAAGGGTTTGAAATAAGAATAACATTTTTGGCAAAACACACATCTTTATAGCTGCGATTCGGCCTGACAAGGTAAGTTTCAATCTTGACCAAATATCCAAGTCTTTTTTAATTTCCAACCAACATTTTTCATAATTATCTTTGAATAGATTTAAGTTTTTGGTGGACAAAGATACCCCCAGGTATTTCACTTTTTTAACCACACTTAGCTCTGTCTCTTTCTGGTACCCCTCTATCTCTGTAGGTGTCAAATTTTTGACCAAAACCTTAGTTTTTTGTTTGTTTAGCTTAAATCCCGCCACCCGACCAAACTCCAAGATAAGTTCAAGAACTCTTTTTGTGCTAGATTCTGGCTCCTGTACTGTCAAGACTAAGTCATCTGCAAAAGCTTTCAGTTTGTATTGTTTCGCTCCGACCACTATACCCTGCACCAACTGGTCCTCCCTGATCATATTCAGCAATACCTCCAGAACAGAAATGAATAACAGAGGGGATAGAGGGCACCCCTGTCGTGTCCCTTTTTCAATTTGGAGTTCCTCCGATACCACATTGTTCACTATCAGTTTAGCTTTTTGCTCTGAATAGATTGCTTCTAATCCATTTTCAAACCCCCGTCCCACTCCCATCCCTTTCAAGTTTTTCTTCATAAACATCCAAGAAATGTTGTCAAATGCTTTCTCCGCATCAATAAAGATTAAAGCTGCCCTTGTGTTTCTGATTCGCAACAGCTCCAATATGTCAATAATGTTCCTAGTGTTGTCAGACATGTGTCTACCAGGGAGAAAGCCTGCTTGGTCCTTGTGAATTACTTCATTTAGTACATTTTTAAGTCTATTCGCTAAAATGTCTGCAAATATTTTGTAATCCACATTCAGGAGTGAGATGGGACGGTAGTTCTTAAGCTGGGTCTTTTCCCTTTCTGATTTGGGTATCAATGTGATGAATGCTTCTTTCCACGTTTCCGGTGCCCTCCTCCCCTCCATGATCTGGTTACAAACCTCCAACAACGGTTGTATCAAGAAGTCCTTCAAAGTCTTATAATATTTGGAGGTGAGTCCATCCGGGCCTGGAGATTTGCCAAGTTGCATATTTTGGATGGCACCTTCAATTTCCTGTTGAGTTATTTTGCTGTTGAGAATTGATCTTTTGTCTTGGCTTATTTTAGATAGTCCATTTGTCCTCAAAAATTGGTCTATTTCCGATTCTTTCTGAGGCCCCTGTGCATAAAGCTCTTTGAAGTATCTGTGGAAGCACTTTCTTATTTCTTCTGGTTTCTGAACTATTTTTCCTTGAATCTCCAAGTTTGTAACCGTATTTAACTTTTGTCTTTTTTTCAACTGCCAAGCTAACAACTTTCCACATTTGTTTGCTGATTCAAACGATCTCTGCTTCATTTGTTTAATTTTCCATTCAATCTCTTGATTGATCAATTTCGAATATTGTGCTTGATGAAATTTGATCTCTCTTAGCACCTCTTTTGACTTTGGTTTGGTTCTCAGCTTTTTCTCTCCTTCACTTATTTTCTCTAGAATTTTTTCCTTTTTTCCATTCCAAAATTTTCTCTTTATTGTATTCTGTTGTATCAGAAACCCTCTCATTACAGCTTTACTTGCGTCCCAGATTGTTCTTTTCTCCACCGTAGTGTTCAAATTTATTTCAAAATAGTCCTTTAGCGTTTTTTGGGCCTTCTTAACTATCTCTTGATCTCTTAACAAGGTGTCATTCATTCTCCATCTGAAGGATCCAGTTGGGATAAGTCTCAATTCCATTTTCAAGGCGTTATGGTCGGAGCAGGTTTTTGGGCAGATTTCCACTTTTCTTGTTTTCGGTGCCAGCCCTCTAGATATCCAAATTTGGTCAATTCGTGTCCATGACAGGTGGGCCTCAGAAAAGAAGGTTCCTTCTTTACCCAAGGGGTTCCTTGTCCTCCAGATGTCAATCAAGTCCATATTGTCTGTCATTTCAAAAAAGGTTTTAGGAAGTCTGCCGTCTGTTGTTAAGTTTTGATTTTGGGATTTGTCCATATTTGTTGACACCACCCCATTCATATCTCCCATCACAATAATGTTAGAATAGTCCAGATAGTCCATCATTGTCTCATGCAGCTTCTTGTAGAATTCTGATTTTCCATCATTTGGCGCATAAATTCCTAATATCAAAATCTTCTCCCCTTGTGTTTGAATTTCAATTGCGAGAATTCTTCCATGATCATCTTTAAATAGAAATTTTGGTGACAGGTTCTCCTTAGCATAAATTACAACGCCTCTTTTTTTGACTTTGTCTGATGAAATAAATTCTTGGCCAAGTCTTTTGTTGATTAATACTTTCCTGTGGAGCCTAGTCACATGTGTTTCTTGAAGGCATATTACGTCCAATTGTTCTTTTTTTAGGATATGAAATATCCTCCTTCTTTTTTCCGGGGAATTCCCGCCATTTATATTCCAACTAAGTAGCTGCAGAGACATCCTGTTCTAATTAAGATGTTCTTAGGATGAGGTGCCTTCCTTTTGCTCAGATCCCGAGGGTGCAGGCGTTAGCCCGCCTCCAGGCAGTATTGGTGTTGGTAAGGCTGGAAGCCAATCTGCTCCTTTTTGGAGATCTTCTCCGTGGTCGTGAAGGAACTTTTGGTTATCTTCAGATGTTCTAATTTTAACCTTCCTTTCTTTGTAGGTGAAGGATAATCCTTGTGGAAACTCCCACCTATAGGGAATTGCGTTGTGTCTCAGCAATTTTGCTAGTTCTGTATAGGTGGCTCTGAGGTCCAACAACTGTCTCGGAATATCTCTGTAAATTTCCACCCTTTTGTCTTGAATTTCAATTGCTTTTTTGAAGTGAAGACCTAGGATCTTATCTCTCTCTTCCTTTGATCTTAAAATTATCAAGCAATCCCTGGATCTGTCTTTCCTTACCAATCTTCCCAGTCTATATGCCGAGACAATCCTGAAGTCTGTATCTTCCTTTAAGCCCCAGAACTTCGTGAATTCCTGTGTCAAGTATCCAATCAGGTCTCCTTGCTCGAGTTCCGGGATGCCTCTCAATTTGATGTTGCTCTCACGATTTTTCAGTTCCACCATTGACAGATAGGTTTGTTGTTCACCCACCTGTTTGTGCAGGGGCTTGACTTCTCCTTTTATTTCTTCAACTTCTTTTTGTAAAGCTCCCACTTTCTGAATTGCTTCTCCAGCTAATTCCCGGTTTTCCGCTGTTGCTCCTTGCAAATTCTCTATAGCTTGCGTGTGCTGGGAAACTTGTTCAGTCAATTTTTGAATCGAGGAAGTCGCTTTATCTATTTTCAAAGACTGGTCGTCCACCTTCTGGTTTAAACTTGATAATTGCTCCAATATTTGTTTTAATAGTGTATCTGACCCACCTGCTGCCATATCTTCCTCAGTGGACTTCTCGGTTATTTCCCCTTGCTCCCTCTGGGTCACCAGTACAGCTGGAACCGACGATCGGCGTCCTTGGGTCAGTGTTGTTTGTACAAATTGTGCTGGTTTTCTTTCCTTTTCTTTTTCCTTAGCCTCTTTAGATTCCTTAGCTTTAGATGCTCTTGTTCTCCCTGCACCACTCATTACACATCTGTCAGTGTTCAAGGTCAGATTGTCTATTGTTCCATGGGAGAGACAAATTCAGTTATAAACAACCAGTGAAGTGGAATTCAAAACAAAAGTCAATTCCCAGGATTTTATAATCCGAAAGCCCTGTAGGGGGAGTGCCACCAGGTTTCAAAGACAAAGAAGGAAGTAATCCGCCATTAAAGTTCCAAATTATTTCAGATCAGTAAATCCGATAGTCCAACAGTCCCTTCAAAGACTCAAAGTTCCCCAAAGCACCTTTTATAGTTCAGCAAAGTTTCACAAGAGGTGCTTGCAACAGTATCACATCCAGTCTTTTCTGCTCAAATGTATCAGTTACGCTCCAGCAAAGTTTTTGCAACTGTTTCCGCAGTTTAACACAGTCTCCCTCTCTGGCAGCCCGACGATCTGGCTCCTTAGAAATACAGCCCAAAGAAGAAAGGAGATAGGAGGAAAGTCCCCATTTACTACTTCTTTTAGTCAATGTCCATTTCCACCTTCGGTTTAAAAGAACGAGCAGGTCTGATAGCACGAAAAAGTTAAAACTTCCCACAGTCCCGTTTCAAGCGCTTTCCGCTTTTTAAAACTTTGCTTTGATCTTGTCAGCAATGTCGGAAGACGGACTTCCCTTTTCTCGTCTCCCGTTTTCAGCCAAATTTAACAAATTCTTTGCCAAATTTTAAACCCCTTTACTCACGGGTATGTTACTTGCAGTTTGGTGTTGGTTTTAGGAAGAAGGATCAGCGCTCATCTGCAACAGCCGCGCGGCTTCGCTTCCGCGGAAAGAGCGATGAACTCACAGCACCGCTACCCCTCCTTCACTCCGGGTCTCCTTACGGGGTCCCTTCTGTGTTTTCAGAGCAGCTTCTGGTGCCCGCCGAGTCCCACGGCCACGGGCTCACTCTACCCGTGGTTTATCTTAATGGGTCGTCGCTATGCCGCAGCGAACGACCCTTTTCCGCGGAGCCCGTCTTCAGAGAACGAAGAGGACCGCCATTACAGTTTCGCGCCGCCCCCGGAAGTCTTCATTAACATCTTTTAGGACTTCCCCATCCCTCTCCCTATTGTATTCCCCTTTCATTAATTTAGTTCCACAAGTTCTTACTCCCAATTTAAAACTTATTTTGTTTAACCCAATAATCAATTTAGTTATATAACCACGTTCCCTTTAAATTCCCCCATCCCTCATCATTAAAAGAAAGTTTTCCCCCCAAGGTCCACCCCAATTTCCTTCCACGAATTCCCGTTTTGGTTAAACACGTCCAAACAAAATAAAAAATATAAAAAGATTCAAAAAATAGTTTTACACCCTTTGGATTCCAAATCTCCCCCCACCCTTCCCCGGTTTCGATTCCCCATGTCCATCAGTCTATCTACTATCAGCCTGAAGATCTCACGTCCATAGCCGATTTTTTTTTTCCAGTTCCACCTTGCCGGTTTTTTTAAATAATGTTTCACTTCAGACGCCCAGTCTTAAAGAGGCCCCTGACAGGCCTTTGGTTTTCCTTGGTCTTTCACAATAATTTGGCTCCTCCCTTGTTCTTTCCAAGTCGTCATCAGTCCTTTGTTCTTTTTTCTCACTTTCTCAGGTTTCTTTTCCTGTTCCGCTGCAAGAACATTCTAATTCAGAAATTTAATACCTCTACAGGGGTTGTTGTTAGTTCAGGAACAAAAACTTGCGTCCAGTCCCTTCCGTTCTTCAATAGATATTTCTATTGTCTCCTTTAATATAAACACCTCTGTAGACAAAATACTGTTTCGTTTTTGCAGCTTTCCCAGAAGATAACAAATCCTGTGCGATTCCAAGAGTATTTTTCCACTTACAACCGTTCTTGTAATGTCCCGAGACCCCTCTAGGGGGATTATAGTAACTTTGTTTCCTCAAATCCAAAAGTCAAATTGTTATTCCTTATTTTCGACAATTTATATCCAAATTGTAACAAATTTAACCAGCAAAGTCCTCATAGCAAAGTTCTCTTTATATTCTCCAACTTTGACAGCTACTTTGACAGCTGTCAAGGTCTCTGTCTCTCTTCACCAGGCTCTCTCGCGGATCACCCCGGTTCCCGGGGGGGTTGCACTTTCACTCTGACCCTCCACTCTTCTCCTCCAGCACAGTTCTTATAATTTCGCATCGTGGAATTAATATTTTTTATCAGAAGCAAGCTCCTCTTACGACCTTAGTTGCCAAATCCTTGTTTTAAAATGTCTACAATAGGGGGGAGACTGACTTCCTTTTTGGATCTCCCCCGCTCGTGCCAAATCCGAAAAAAAAAAATCCTCCTTTTAAGTCCAATTTCCAAATTACTCACGGGTTGTTGTTTATAGTCCAAATTTTCAATAGAAGAAGTCAGCGCTCTCCGTCGAATGGCATGCGGCTTCGCTCGGCAGGGAAAGCAGAGGACTCATAGCACCACGCCACTCCCCGGCACCCGTTACGTAGCCTTTAAAAAGGCTCCTTCACGAGTCAGGAGGGCGCTAACGGTGCCCGCCGAGTCAACCATGTCCACGGGCTCCGTGGCCGTGGTTTTTGAGGGTCCCCGCGTCGCCGGTGCGGTAGGACCCAACCCCTGCCGAGCAGACTCCCTCCGGAGCTCGGAGGGAGTCCGCCATTCGGCGATGGCGCCAACCTGGAAGTCAGAGTGAATGTGCATTCTAACCCCAAAAACACCTATTTGAAAAAAAGCCCAATCAGAGCTTTATCATCTTCTTTGTATGCTGATGGAACCCAAAACACCTTTTTTCTTTAGTTGGGGGTGCTTCTGGTGCACACCCAAAAAACACCATGCAAATTGAAATAAGTCTAATCAAAGCTTATTCGTCTTCTTTCTATGCATATGGAAGCGAAATGACAGTGTTGTGTTATTTAGGTCTCATTACACACACTTTACGATTTCTGGGTCAATGTGCGTTAACACCAAAGAACACGACTTGAAATAAGCGAAATCCAAGATTCTTCTTTCTATGTAGCTGGAACCCAAAACAACCTGTTTGGCTTTGTTTTGCCTTCTTACACTTCGCTTTGCTAGGGTTAGGGTTAGGGTTAGGGTTAGGGTTAGGGTTAGGGTTAGGGTCAGGGTGAATGACCACCGAAAGAACAATCCAATCCGACCTCGTTGAGTGTCGCCGCCCTCGGTGACTTCCTCCCCTCTGGTGACTTTCTGCATGGGTCTGGTGCGGTTCCTGGCTCCTGAAACCTGTGTGGTGCCTTGTAGGGTGTGAGCACCGACCTATGAAAGTAACAAAGTGCATTCTGGAGCCTTCCGGGAGAGTCAACCGGTAGGCTACTGGATTGATTTGTGCTTCGACTTGGTACGGTTCTAGCTGCTTGTGCCCTAGCTTCTTCTTAGCTAATGACTTGGCCGGCACCGCCTGGGCCGCTAACCATACCCAGTCCCCCACCTGGATGTCTTCCCCGACTCTCCTGTGCCTGTCTGCCTGCACTTTGTAGGCGTGTTTAGCTAGTTCCAAGTGCCGTCGGAGTTGCTCGTGAACCTCCTGTAACTCTGCTGCTAAGTGCTCTGCTCCCTGCGGCTCTGCCTGCGCTGTCGTCTCTAACCCCGGGAAGGTTCTGGGATGCCGCCCATTGTTGGCGAAGAACGGTGTCACCCCTGTAGACCCGTGCTTCGTGTTGTTGTAGGCAAACTCGGCCAGCGGTAGGTAGTCCACCCAAGTCGCAGGCTGTTGATTCGCGTAGCATCGCAGGTACTGCTGCATGATGGCGTTGACCCTCTCCGCTTGTCCGTTGGTCTGCGGATGTCTCGCCGACGCTAAGTTGATCTTGACGTTCAGGATACCCAGCAGCTTCTGCCAGAAACTGGAGATGAATTGGCGACCCCGGTCAGACAGGATGGACCGTGGCAAACCGTGAACTCTGAACACGTGGTCTATGAACAGCTTGGCGGTCTGTTCCGCTGTGGCCACCTTCGCGCAAGGAATGAAGTGTGCCATCTTGGTGAACAGGTCTACAACCACTAGTACAGCCGTCTTGCCTCGCGAACTGGGCAGGTCAGTAACAAAGTCCAGCGCCACCTTCTCCCAAGGCTCTAGTGGCGTCTGCAGCGGTTCCAGCAGTCCCGCCGGCTTCCTGTGCACTGGTTTGGCTCTCTGGCAAGTGTCACACCTAGCGACGTAATCCGCAACTTCTCCTCGCATCTACTAATTCCGCCGTCTTTTCTTTGCCGAAGTGACCCGCGCTAGGCGCGTCGTGCAACTGCTGCAGGACTCTCGCGCGTAGGTCGTCCCCCGGCACGTAGAGAGCACCTTTGCGGGTTAGCAGTCCGTCGCGTATCTGGAACTCGTCGTCCTTCGCCGTGCCCCTTCGCACCTCCTCCATCTTGGATTGTGCGAACGGATCTGTCTGCAGCGCGCGACGCACCGCGTCCAGGTCCACGGTGGCTGAGGCGCATGCCCACGCCTGTGGTGCGAAAATGTGTTTGGCCGCCACCGGTGCCGCTTCCTCGAGATACTGCGGCTTCCTGGAGAGTGCATCTGCAATGACGTTGTTGTCTCCCACGATGTATTCTATCCTGAAGTCGAAATCCGCAAAGAACTCCGCCCAGCGTATGTGCCTCTGGCTCAGGAGCTTCGCCGTGCGCCAATACTCCAGGTTCTTGTGGTCTGTGCGCACCTGCACCGTGTGTCTGGCTCCGATGAGGAAGTGCCGCCACGCCTTGAAGGCCGCATGAATGGCCAGCAACTCCCTGTCCCAGATGGTGTAGTTCTGTTCCGACTTGCTGAGCTTCCTGGAGTAGAAAGCGCAGGACCTCCAGTTCCCTTGCGGATCTTCCTGCAACAGGACCGCCCCCACCGCTCTGTCTGAGGAGTCTGTCTCAACCCGCATTGGTTTGCTGGGGTTCACGTGTAGCAGCTGTTCTTCGGACGCGAAGAGGCTCTTGAGTCTCCGAAAAGACTGTTCCGCCTGGTCCGTCCAGGTGAACTTTTTCTTTTTGGAACTGAGGGTGTCTGTGATAGCCGCCGTCTCCTTCGCGAAACCCCTGATGAACTTGCGGTAAAAGTTGGCGAAGCCGACGAACCTCTGGACCTCCTTACGATTGCGCGGGTGTCAGGGCTGCCTCAGGTCCCAGTTCACAAAGGACCAACGCCCGGTTTACTTTATATACAAAGAAGTTTATTGCAGTTCATTTTCCGCTCCACAGCCGAGGCGCGCAGCCCCACGTCTGTTATGCTTAGACCGTTGAAGTCCCCTCTGAGTCAGTCCCTCCCCTGCACCAGTTTAAGAAGCTTGCGCTGCTCCACCTCTTCCTTTCTCTCCTTTTCCACAGGGTCTTCCTGCCCGCTGGGGTTTCGCCCCTCCTGGATTCCCCTGACGCTGAATCCCCAGACTGCTCTCCCTCCCTCCTGCGGGCTTTGGGACCTGGCTCCTCCTCCGGGCTCCCTGTTCTTCCGCGCGCCTGCACATTTGAACTTGGAGCGCGCGCCCAACTTCTAACCTTCCTTTTGACAGCTACACTACTCCCTTCACTACTCCCCTCCCCTTCCGGGGGGATGGCTTGCTCTGACCTCCCCTCCTTTTCTGCTGCCGGAGCTGCTTCCCCTGTCACACTGGAATCTCCTCCCCCTTCGCTCCGCTCTGGTGGGGAAGCTGGCCCTGACTCCCAGCTGCCACTTTGGGATCCCCTGCTGGCCCCCTGCCCTCGCTGCGTCCCCCCTGGGACTCCCCTTGTCTTGACCACAGGCGCCCCCTCCTGGGAATCCTCAGATTCGCTGGAGAGGCTCATGGAATCCTCCAACCCACTGCAATCTTCTTCCTCGCTGTCCTGGGATTCTTCCCCATCGCTCTCCATCTCCTGCCTCCCCTGTGCCTCTGTCCCTGAACCCCTGACAGCGGGCTTTTCCAGTCCAACACCGCGCGGACCTTGGCGCTGTCCATGGCGAGTCCCTTGTCGGACAGTCTGTAGCCCAGAAAGTCCACCTCCGTCACGTCGAACTGGCACTTCTCCAGTTTGGCGTAAAGTCTGTGCTCCCGGAGTCTCTGCAGGACCTCCTTTACGTCCCTCTCGTGAGCCTCCTGCGATTCCGAGAAGATCAGGATGTCATCGAGGAAGCACATGCACTTCTTGTAGAGGAGTCCCGCCAACACGTGGTGCATAAACGCTTGGAAGCAGTGGGAGCCATTTTGGAGACCAAACGGCATAACTCTGTATTCATAGGTGCCTAACGGCGTAAACATGGCCGTCTTCCACTCATCGCCCTCCCGCATGCGTATGAGATTGTATGCGCCGCGTAGATCCAACTTGGTGAAGATCCTCCCCTTCCGCACCATCGCGAGCAGGTCGTCGATCTTGGGCATGGGGAAGGCTTTGGGCTTTGTCTTCGAGTTTATGAGCCTGTAATCTACGATCAATCTCTTTTGGGGCGTGTCCTTCTTCTTCACGAAAAACACGGGACTACCCCCCACTGCCTTTGATTCTTGGATGAATCCCCGCTTCAAATTGTGCTCTATGAACTCCCTGAGTTCCTGCATCTCGTCCTCGGACATGGAATACAGCTTCCCCGTCGGCAGTGTCGCCCCTGGCAGGAGGTCAATCGCGCAGTCGTAGGGCCGGTGAGGGGGCACCTGGTCAGCCTCCTTTTCGCAGAAGACCTCCAAAAACTCCTTGTACTTGTGGGGCACCGCCTGCACCATGCCTAGGTGCATCTGCTGCCCATCCTCCTGGCCCTCCTCTTCCTGGCCGGTCTGGATGCAGTGCTGTGCGCAGTAGGATGAGCCGAAGGTCAGCTGCCGCTGGTACCACGCTAAAGCTGGGCTGGGTCTATCTAGCCAACTCATGCCTAACACTATAGGCGTGTCTGACAGGTGGGTGACGTTGAAGCTGATGACCTCGCGGTGATTTCCAATCTGCATCACCATGGGTGGTGTTTGGTGTACCACCTGCCCGCCCAGCAGCTTCCTGCCATCGACTGTGACGACGTTTAAGGGAAGCGTGGCTGGTAGGAGCGCTATGCGATGCTGCTTGATGAACTCCGCCCCCACGAAGTCCGCGTTACTTCCAGAGTCAACGGTAATAGGGACTTCCAGGGTGTGTCCACTTGGCAGCTGGAGCGATGCGGTGAGCTGCAACACTGGTTTGGGTGGGAGGGGGTCTGTGGGTTGTAAGATCTCTGAGGACTGCTTCATTGACTTGCCTGGCTGGGCCCCAGTGCTTCTGCTTCCAGCCAGGCATTGTCGTTTCCCTGAAGCTGCCCCCCCCCCCGCTGCACTGCTTCTTTTACTGTTGCCAAGGCTGCAGTGTGCTTCTGGAGCCTCTGGGGACACTCTTTGGCCATGTGTTGCGCACTGTCACAGATGTAACACTTCCTGCCCCTCTAGGAGGCTTCATCTTGGCTGCTCCTTGTGCTGGGGCTCTGGCTGCCGTCTGAGCCTTGGCACCACCAATCTCCATTGGTTCCTCCCCCTCCCCCAGCGGAGGCGTGGGGTGTGTGTGCCCTAGGTCCCTGGGAAGAAAAGGAGGCGTTCTAGCTGGTGCGCGCACCTGGCGACCCTCATCACTGTGCCAAGGGCGTTCTTCGTGGCGCACTCCTATCGTGAGCGCTCTCTGTACCACCTCTGCGATGGTCCGAGGTCTGTCCCCCCTTGCCAGCTCATCTTTGACGGATGCATTGAGCCCCTCCCAGAACAAATCTCTCACTGCCACGGAGTCCTTTTCCCAGCCCAGCACATTCAGCAATGCAAAGAAGCGGGAGTGGTATTGTCGCACTGTAGCCTTGCCCTGGCGCAATCCATGCATTTCTCGTCTTGCTACGTCTATATCCACGGTAGATTGGAAACAAGCGTCCATGGCCGCGATGAATGCGTCTGAATCCCTTAGGGCAGGATCCACGTCGCGCCATAAATTGCGCAGCCAGGCTTTAGCTTCCCCATGCAGGTGGGATATTATGAAGCCCACTTTCTCCTCCTCATCTCTAAAGTCCTTCTGAAGCAAATTCAGCGCATAAACGACATCTGCTCTGAAACTGGGATAGTGCTGCAGATTCCCATCGAAGTGGGCTACCAAGCTGCCCCCCCCCCCGCTTTCCGAGTCCAATTCCCTCTGACCTGGACCCCGGGAACCCTTCCTTGCACGCACGTTCCCACCTGGCTTGCAGATCCTTGCAACGCGCTTCTGCTTCCTCTCCTTTCTTTCTGGAGACCACTACCTCAGTGGAAAGCTGCGAGACTGCGTTCTGCAGGGCTGCCAGCTGCTCCTCCGTAGTCATGTCTGCCAAACTTCGTGAGCTTGCAAAAAAAAAAAAAAATTGCAGGTAGAGAGGGGACTTACTGTCAGGGCTGCCTCAGGTCCCAGCTCACAAAGGACCAACGCCGGTTGCTCTTTATATACAGAAATGTTTATTGAAGTTCATTATCAGCTTCACAGCCGCGGCGCGCAGCTCTACGTCTGTAACGCTAGACCATTGAAGTCCCCTCTGAGTCAGACCCTCCCCTGCACCAGTTTAAGAGCCTTGCTCTGCTCCACCTCCTTCTTTCTTCCCTTTCCCACAGGGTCTTCCTGCCCGCCGGGGTTTCGCCCCTCCTGGATTCCTCTGATGCCGAATCCCCAGATTGCTCCCCCTCCCTCCTGCGGGCTTTAGGACCTGGCTCTTCATCCGGGCTCTCTGTTTTCCCGCGCGCCTGTACATTTGAACTTGGCGCACGGTGCCCAACTCCCAACCTTCCTTCTGATCGTTACATTACTCCCTTCACTGCTCCCCTCCCCTTCCGGGAGGATGGCTTGTTCTGACCTTCCCTCCACTCCTGCTGACGGAGCTACTTCCCCTGACACACTGGAACTCCCCCCCCCTTGCCACGCTCTGGTGGGGAAGCCGGTCCTGATTTCCAGCTGCCGCTTTGGAATTCCCTGCTGGCCCCTTGTCCCTGATGCGTCCCCCCTGGGACCCCCCTTGTCCTGACCACAGACGCCCCCTTCTGGGAATCCTCTGATTCGCTGGAGAGGCTCATGGAATCCCTCGGGCCACTGTCATCCTCCTCCTTGCTGTCCTGGGATTCTTCCCAATCGCTCTCCATCTCCTGCCTCCCCTGTGCCTCTGTCCCTGAACCCCTGACAGCACTCAATACACCTTTTTGCTATCGTCGGGGGTGATTCCCAAAAAACACCATGGGAATTGAAATAAGACCAATCAAAGCTTATTCGGCTTCTTTCTACGCATATGGAAGCGAAAAGGCGGTGTTGTGTTATTTTGCTCTCATTACACACACTTTGTGATTTCTGGGTCAATGTGCATTAACACCAAAGAACAAGACTTGAAATAAGCGAAGTCCAAGATTCTTCTTTCTATGTAGCTGGAACACAAAACAACCTGTTTGGCTTTGTTTAGCCTTATTTAACTTCGCTTTGCTAGGGTCAGGGTTAGGGTTGGGGTTGGGGTTAGGGTTAGGGTCAGGGTTAGGGTCAGGGTTAGGGTTAGGGTTAGGGTTAGGGTTAGGGTTAGGGTTAGGGTTAGGGTTAGGGTTAGGGTTAGGGTTAGGGTTAGGGTTACGATTACAGTTAGGGTTAGGGTTAGGGTTAGGGTTAGGGTTAGGGTTAAGGTTAAGGTTAAGGTTAAGGTTAAGGTTAAGGTTAAGGTTAGGGTTAGGGTTAGGGTTAGGGTTAAGGTTCGGGTTCGGGTTCGGATTGGGTTTAGGGTTCGGGTTCGGGTTCGGATTCGGGTTCAAGTTCGGGTTAGGGTTAGGGTTAGGGTTAGGGTTAGGGTTGGGGTTAAGGTTAGGGTTAGGGTTAGGGTTAGGGTTCGGGTTCGGGTTCGGGTTAGGGTTAGGGTTAGGGTTAGGGTTAGGGTTGGGGTTAAGGTTAGGGTTAGGGTTAGGGTTAGGGTTAGGGTTAGGGTTAGGGTTAGGGTTAGGGTTAGGGTTAGGGTCAGGGTGAATGACCACTGAAAGAACAATCCAAACTTATTTGTCCTCTTTCTATTGAGGTGGAACCAAAACACCTATCCTTGATTTGGGCTGATAAAAACATGTCACTCTGCGATTTTTGGGTGAATGTACATTCTAACCCCAAAAACACCAATTTGAAATAACCCAATCACAGCTTTATCATCTTCTTTTTATGTAGAATCATAGAATCATAGAGTTGGAAGAGACCACAAGGGCCATCGAGTCCAACCCCCTGTCAAGCAGGAAACATCATCTGAGCACTCCTGACATATGGATGTCAAGCCTCTGCTTAAAGACCTCCAAAGTAGGAGACTCCACCACACTCCTTGGCAGCAAATTCCACTGTCGAACAGCTCTTACTGTCAGGAAGTTCTTCCTAATGTTTAGGTGGAATCTTCTTTCTTGTAGTTTGGATCCATTGCTCCGTGTCCGCTTCTCTGGAGCAGCAGAAAACAACCTTTCTCCCTCCTCTATGTGACATCTTTTTATATATTTGAACATGGCTATCATATCACCCCTTAACCTCCTCTTCTCCAGGCTAAACATGCCCAACTCCCTTAGCCGTTCCTCATAAGACATCGTTTCCAGACCTTAGACCATTTTGGTTGCCCTCCTCTGGACACGTTCCAGTTTGTCAGTGTCCTTCTTGAACTGTGGTGCCCAGAACTGGACACAGTACTCCAGGTGAGGTCTGACCAGAGCAGAATACAGTGGCACTATTACTTCCCTTGATCTAGATGCTATACTCCTATTGATGCAGCCCAGAATTGCATTGGCTTTTTTAGCTGCCGCGTCACACTGTTGGCTCATGTCAAGTTTGTGGTCAACCAAGACTCCTAGATCTTTTTCACATGTACTTCTCTCAAGCCAGGTGTCACCCATCTTGTATTTATGCCTCTCATTTTTTCCCCCCAAGTGCAATACTTTACATTTCTCCCTGTTAAAATTCATCTTGTTTGTTTTGGCCCAGTTCTCTAATCAGTCAAGGTCGTTTTGAAGTGTGATCCTGTCCTCTGGGGTGTTAGCCACCCCTCCCAGTTTGGTGTCATCTGCAAATTTGATCAGGATGCCCTTGAGTCCATCATCCAAGTCGTTGATAAAGATGTTGAATAAGACCGGGCCCAAGACAGAACCCTGTGGCACCCCACTAGTCACTCTTCTCCAGGATGAAGAGGAACCATTGATGAGCACCCGTTGGGTTCGGTCAGTCAGCCAGTTAGAAATCCACTGAGTGGTAGCATAGTCAAGACTGCATTTTACCAGCTTCTTTACAAGAATATCATGGGGCACTGTCAGAGCTGCCCAAGGTCCCAGCTCACAAAGGACCAACGCCGGTTCATTGTTATATACAAAAGTCTTTATTGAAGTTCAGTTTCGCTTCCACAGCCGCGGCGTGCAGCTCTACGTCTGAAACTCTAGACCGCCGAAGCTCCGTCTGAGTCTCCTCCCCCCAGACACCAGTTTAAGACTCTGGCCTTGCTCCACCTCTTCCTTTGCTCTTTCCTCCTCTGGTTCCGCCCGTCCGCTGGGGTCTTGCCCTTCCTAGACTCTTCTGACGCTGAGTCCCCTGAATCTTCCCCCTGCCTCTGGCGGGCTTTAGGATCTGGTTCCCAATCCGGGTTTTCTGCTGTCCCACACGCCTGTACATTCGAACTTGGCGCGAGCGCCCAGCCGGCAACCTTCCTCCTGACCGTTACACAGCTCCTGTCACTGCTTCCCCCTTGGGGGGGGGGCTAGCTGGACCTGACCTCCCCTCCGTTCCCCCACTCTCCGATAGAGGCGTGGTCAGCCCTGACTCATCTTCTCTCTCTGCTGGAGGAGACGCTGGCCCTGACACATGGGACTCTTCCCCCCCACTACGCTCTGGTGGGGAAGCTGGTCCTGATCTCTCGCTGCTGCTTTGGGAGTCCCCGCTGGCCCCTTGTTTCTGGTGCGTCCCCCCTGGGACCCCCCTTGCCCTGACCATCGGCGCCTCCTTCTGGGAATCTTCCGATCCGCTGGAGAAGCTCATGGAATCTCTCGGGTCACTGTCATACCCCCTACGCTGCCCTCAGATTCTTCCCCTTCGCTCTCCATTTCCTTCCTCCCCTGTTCCTCTGCTCCTGAGCCCCTGACAGGCACCTTGTCAAATGCCTTGCTGAAATGAAAGTAGGCTACATCCACTGCGTTCCCTTCATCTACCAGCCTTGCTCCACCTCTTCCTTTGCTCTTTCCTCCTCTGGGCCCTCCTGCCAGCTGGGTTCTCGCCCTTCCTAGACTCATCTGACGCTGAGTCCCCTGAGTCTTCCCCCTGCCTCCGGCGGGCTTTAGGACCTGGTTCCCCATCCGGACTTTCTGCTGTCCCGCGCGCCTGTGCATTTGAACTTGGCGCGCGCGCCCAGCCGGCAACCTTCCTCCTGACCGTTACACTGCTCCTGTCTCTGCTTCCCCCTTCGGGGAGGCTAGCTGGACCTGACCTCCCCTCCGTTCCCCCACTCTCCGATAGAGGCGTGGTCAGCCCTGACTCATCTTCACTCCCTGCTGGAGAAGATGCTGCCCCTGACACCTGGGACTCTTCCCCTCCACTATGCTCTGGTGGGGAAGCTGGTCCTGATCTCCAGCTGCTGCTTTGGGAGTCCCCGCTGGCCCCCCGTTCTTGGTGTGTCCCCACTGGGACCCCCCTTGCCCTGACCATCGGCGCCTCCTTCTGGGAATCTTCTGATTCGCTGGAGAAGCTCATGGAATCTCTCAGGTCACTGCCGTACTCCCCTACGCTGCCGTCAGATCCTTCATCTTCGCTCTCCATCTCCTCTCTCCCCTGTGCCTCTGCTCCTGAGCCCCTGACATCCATCCCCCCTCGAAGCCCCCCTTCCCCCCTCCCCCTCTTCTGGGGCGGGTTCCGGGTGCTCCAGTGCTGTGGGGGTGAGTGTGGGATACAGTTCCTTCCCCCTGGCGTGCGGCCGACCAGTTGGAGCCGGCCAGCCCGTAATGGGCTCGTCGACGGCAATCTCCTCTGCTTCCATCTCTCTGCATTCGTGTTCGAACCCAAAGTCCTCCCCCAACACGTCCATGTCCGTCTCTTCCCCTGTTACCTCGGGTGATGCTGCGTGACAGGGCCCCCTCAGCAGTTCCCTGCTCCACCCCACCTCCGGTTGAGTTTCCCACCAATAAGAGCGGTCTGTGGCAGACCCCGAGGGAGAACCCTCCGGGGAGCTTGTGTCCGGCGCCGTCTCCTCAGCTGATGAGAACCCCTGGAACGTGCTAGTCGAAAGTGTGGGTGTGAAAAGCCAGTCGTCGAAATAATCTGCCGGCATAGGTCTGTGCGGGAAGAGTGCATGGAACTCGTCTTTGAGGTAGTGCTCCTCCAAGGCATAGTCCAGCACCCACCTGTTGGCGCTTGCCGGGGTACCTTCCCTGGCGAGGAGATATTCAACTCCCTCTTCCCCCCATCTTGAGTCTAAAATCTCCGTGACCTCGTTGAGTGGCGCCGCCCTCGGTGACCCCTCCCCCGTTGGCGACTTTCTGAGTGGGTGAGGTGCGGTCCCTGGCGCCTGAAACCTGTGGGGTTCCTTGTAGGGTGTGAGGACTGACCTATGAAACACCGGGTGCATTCTGGAGCCCTCCGGGAGTGTCAACCGGAAGGCCACTGGGTTGATTTGTGCCTCGACTTGGCAAGGCCCTAGCTGCTTGTGTTTGAGCTTCTTCTTACCTAACGTTCTGGCCGGCACTGCCTGGGCCGCTAACCAGACCCAGTCCCCCACCTGGATGTCTTCCCCGACTCTCCTGTGCCTGTCTGCCTGCACTTTGTAGGCATGTTTTGCTAGTTCCAAGGTCCTGCGGAGTTGCTCGTGGACCTCCTGTAACTCTGCTGCCAAGTGCTCTGCTCCCCGTGGCTCCCCCTCCCCCTTCGTCTCTAACCCCGGGAAGGTTCTGGGATGCCGCCCATTGTTGGCGAAGAACGGTGTCACCCCTGTAGACCCGTGCTTCGTGTTGTTGTAGGCAAACTCGGCCAGCGGTAGGTAGTCCACCCAGGTCGAGGGCTGTTGATTCGCATAGCATCGCAGGTACTGCTGCATGATCGCGTTGACCCTCTCTGCTTGTCCGTTGGTCTGCGTGTGTCGTGCCGACGCTAAGTTGATCTTGACGTTCAGGATGCCCAGAAGCTTCTGCCAGAAGCTCGAGATGAATTGGCGACCACGGTCGGACAGGATGGACCATGGTAAGCCGTGAACTTTGAACACGTGTTCTACGAACAGCTTGGCGGTCTGTTCCGCTGTGGCCACCTTCGCGCAAGGAATGAAGTGCGCCATCTTGGTGAACAGGTCGACGACCACGAGTACCGCTGTTTTGCCTCGCGAGCTGGGCAGATCTGTGACAAAGTCCAGGGCCACCCTCTCCCACGGTTCGAGCGGCGTCTGTAGCGGTTCCAGCAGTCCCGCCGGCTTCCTGTGCACTGGTTTGGCCCTTTCGCATGTGTCACACCTAGAGACGTAATCCGCGACCTCTCCCCTCATCTGGGGCCACCAAAAGTCTCTGGCCACTAATTCCGCCGTCTTGTCCTTGCCGAAGTGCCCAGCACTGGGCGCGTCGTGTAACTGCTGCAGGACTTTCGCGCGGAGGTCGTCTCCCAGCACGTAGAGAGCCCCTTTGCGGGTGAGCAGCCCGTCGCGTATCTGGAACTCGCCGTCCTTCGCTGTGCCTCTCCGCACCTCCTCCATTTTGAATTGTGCGAAGGCATCCGTCTGCAGCGCGCGACACACTGCGTCCAGGTCCACGGTGGCTGAAGCGCATTCCCACGCTTTCAGTGCGAGAATGTGTTTGGCCGCCACCGGTGCCGCTTCCTCGAGATACTGCGGTTTCCTGGATAGTGCATCTGCCATGACGTTGTTGTCTCCCGGGATGTATTCTATCCGGAAGTCGAAATCCGCAAAGAACTCCGCCCAGCGGATGTGTCTCTGGTTCAGGAACCGCGCCGTGCGCCAGTACTCCAGGTTCTTATGGTCCGTGCGGACCTGCACAGTGTGTCTGGCTCCGATGAGGAAGTGCCGCCACGCCTTGAAGGCTGCATGAATGGCCAGCAACTCCCTGTCCCAGATGGTGTAGTTCTGTTCCTGAGTTTCCTGGAGTAGAATGCGCAGGGCCTCCAGTTCCCTTGCGGATCTTGCTGCAACAGGACCGCCCCCACCGCTCTGTCGGATGCATCAGTCTCAACCCTCATTGGTTTGTTGGGATTCACGTGCAGTAGCTGTTCTTTAGACGCAAAGAGACGCTTGAGTCTCCGAAAAGACTGTTCTGCCTGGTCCGTCTAGGTGAACTTCGTCTTCTTGGAGTTGAGGGTGTCCGTGATAGCCGCCGTCTCCTTCGCGGACCCCTTGATGAACTTGCGATAAAAGTTGGCGAAGCTGACGAACTTCTGGACCTCCTTCCGATTGCGCGGGCTCTTCCAGTCCAACACCGAGCGGACCTTGGTGCTGTCCATGGCGAGTCCCTTGTCAGACAGCTTGTAGCCCAGGAAATCCACCTCCGTCACGTCGAACTGGCACTTCTCCAGTTTGGCGTACAGTCTGTGCTCCCGTAGTCTCTGCAGGACCTCCTTGACGTCTCCCTCGTGAGCCTCCTGCGATTCCGAGAAGATCAGGATGTCGTCCAGGAAGCATACGCACTTCTTGTAGAGGAGGCCCACTAACACGTGGTGCATGAAGGCTTGGAAACAATGGGAGCCATTTTGCGGACCAAACGGCATAACTCTATATTCATCGGTGCCTAAAGGCGTAAACATGGCCGTTTTCCACTCATCGCCTTCCCGCATGCGTATAAGGTTGTACGCCCCTCGTAGATCCAACTTGGTGAAGATTCGTCCCTTCCTCACCGTCACGAGCAGGTCGTCGATCTTGGGCATGGGGAATGCTGTGGGCTTTGTCCTGGAATTTATGTTCCTGTAATCAACTACCAATCTGCGTTGGGGCGTGTCCTTCTTCTTCACGAAAAACACGGGACTGCCCCCCACTGCTTTGGATTCTCGGATGAATCCCCGCTTCAAGTTGTGATCTATGAACTCCCTGAGTTCTTGCAGTTCGTCTTCAGACATGGAATACAGTTTTCCAGTCGGCAGCATCGCCCCCGGCAGGAGGTCAATCGTGCAGTCGTAGGGCCGGTGGGAGGCAGCTTGTCCGCTTCCTTCTCGCAGAAGACCTCCAAAAACGCCTTGTACTTGTTGGGTACCGCCTGCACCATGCCTAGGTGTAGCTGCGGGTCATCCTCTCGCCCCTCCTGCCCCTGGCTGGTCCAAATGCAGTGTTCTGCGCAGTAGGAGGAGCAGAAGGTCAATTGCCGCTGGTACCATGCTAATGCCGGGCTGTGCCTATCCAGCCAACTCATGCCCAACACTATGGGCGTGTCCGACAGGTGGGTGACATTGAAGCTGATGACTTCGCAGTGATTTCCAATTTGCAGTACCATAGGCTGCGTTTGCTGTACCACCTGTCCACCCAGTAGCTCCCTGCCATCAACCGTGACAACGTTTAGGGGCATTGTGGCTGGCAGGAGCGCTATGCGATGTAGCTTGATGAAGTCCACTCCTACAAAGTCTGCATTACTACCAGAGTCAATGGTGATAGGGACTTCCAGGGTGTGTCCATTGGGCAGCTGGAGCGATGCGGTGAGTTGCACCACTGGTTTGGGTGGGAGGGGGTCTGTGGGGTGCAAAATCTCTGGGGACTGGGGACTTCCGGAGGCGGCGCGAAACAAGTAATGGCGGTCCTCTTTGCGCTGCGAAGAGGGGCTCCGCAGGAAAGGGTCGTTCGCTGCGGCAAAGCGACGACCCATTAAGATAAACCACGAGCAGAGCGAGCTCGTGGCCGTGGGATCCGGCGGGCACCCAGAGCGACCCCCAAAACGAAGAAGGGACCCCGTAAGGGGCTCCGGAAGCGCGGAGGGGAAGCGGTGCTGTGGATTCATCGCTCTTTCTGCGGGAGTGAAGCCGCGCGGCTGTTGCTGATGAGCGCCGACCTTTCTTCCTTAAGTATTGGACTCTAAATCATCTACTCGTGAGTAAGAAGAGTATTAATTCGGGACTGTAAATTGAAAATTTGGCTGAAAGCGGGAGACGAGAAAAAGGAAGTCCGTCTCCCGGTAGTGCTTAATGATCAAAGGCAAAGGAACTGACAAGCTGGAAGCAATAGAAAGGGATTTTAAAACGGGAAGTATCATGCGTCTGGTGGAGCTAGCAACTGAAGGGAAAGGCAAGCCTTCTTCTTTTTCTCTGCTATTGTGTTGATTTTACTCGGAGACCTTCTCCTTTAGTGGACTTAAAAACTTTAAAAACCCCAGTCCCGGGCTTGCAGGGGGGAAAAGGCTGTTTTGTGGATACATATACAAAGTCGAAATGGATACATAGAGGCATCATTGGAGGATACAATTAAATAACTGTATCTTGCACCTTCAGATAGACTATTGTGGCAATATTGAAAGGGCTCCGCCACTGGAAAAAAGTTTTCTTTAAGGACTATTGTTAATTTATTCAACTGCAGGAACTTTAATGGCGACTGAAACTTTGTTTCTTCTTTCCTGAACTGCAACAATACTCCCTCTAGTGGAGTTTGGGATTTACAAATTCCTGAGAACCAACTTTGTTTTGACTCTCTGTGGTTTGGTTATCTACTTTGAGGCCTGTCTTTCCCATGGAACATTTGACAGCTTGACCTTGAATCCAAAGACAGGTGTGGAATGAGTGGCCCACCAAAAACAAGAGCTGCGTCGAAAGCAGGGAAAGGCCAATTTGTACAAACAACTCTGACTTCTCAGGCTCGCAGATCTTCAGTCCCTGCTGTTTTACAGGGAGCTGTACCCTCAACAACAGCTCCATCTAAGGAAGCTGAACAGCCAACAACTGAGGACATGGCAGCAGGGGGATCTGGCACTCTTTTAGAGGAAATGCTACAACAATTTGCAATTTTGAATAAAAAGGTTGATGACCAAACAGCAAAAATTGACTTAGCCACATCTTCAATTACTAAACTTTCTGAACAGGTGGCTAAGCATTCACAAGACATTGGGAACTTAAAAGACGTTACATCTGAAAATCGGAAATTGGCCGAGGCTGCGAATGAAAAAGCAGGTCAAGCAATTCAGAAAGTGGATGAACTGAAAGGAGAGGTAAGGCCGCTACATAAACATATCAGCGACCAGCAGGCCTACCTGTCTATGGTGGAACTGAGAAACAGGGAAAACAATTTAAGATTACGCTCTATCCCAGAGATTGAGAAAGAGGATTTGACTGGTTTTTTGACAGCAGAATTCTCTAAATTCTGGGGTATAAAGGAAGATACAGATTTTAAAATAACAACTGCATTCAGACTGGGAAGAGTTGCCAGGAAAGACAGGCCTAGAGATTGCTTGATCATTTTAAGGACCAAGCAGGAGAGAGACAAACTTCTTGACCTACATTTCAATAAAGCACTTGAGATCCAGGACAGAAGAGCACAAATCTACAAGGATATCCCTAAACAACTACTGGATCTCAGATCTAACTACACTGACTTAGCTGGACTTCTGAGAGGCAACGGAATACCTTACAGGTGGGAGTTTCCACAAGGCCTATCATTCAACTACAAAGGAAAGAAGATTAAAATCAAAACGAAAGAGGACAGCCAGAAGTTTCTACACGATCACGGAGAAGACCTGCAGAAAGGAGTAGCAGCCCTTTGGCCTCCACCAGAGTCTGGAAAAGAGCCAGCACCCTCGGATTTGGATAAAAAAGAAGACGCCCCATAAAGAGCAACAACAGATTGATACAGGATGTCTCTACAGCTGTATAGTTGGAACATTAATGGCGCAAATTCCCCGGAAAAACGTAAAAGGATTTTTCATATTTTGAAGAAAGAACATTTGGACATAATCTGTCTGCAAGAAACCCACGTGACCAGGCTCCATAGGAAGGTGTTAATAAACAAAAGACTAGGCCAAGAATTTATTTCATCAGACAGAGTTAAAAAGAGAGGCGTGGTGATCTACGCAAAGGAGAATTTATCACCAAAATTTTTGTTTAAAGATGAACAAGGAAGAATCCTGGCAATTGAAATACAAATCCAAGGAGAAAAAGTTTTGATATTAGGAATCTACGCACCAAACGAGGGGAAATCAGAATTTTACAAGAAGCTACATGAGACATTACTGGACTATCTGGACTATTCTAATATTATTATGATGGGAGACATGAATGGGGTCGTCTCTACCTATATGGATAAGTCACACAACCAGAACCTGACTAAGGATGGAAGACTACCAAAAACTTTCTTCGAACTAACCGACAATATGGATTTGATTGATTTATGGAGGACGAGAAACCCCCTAGGCAAAGAAGGAACCTTCTTTTCTGAGGCCCACCTGTCATGGACAAGAATCGACCAAATTTGGACAACTAGAGGGCTGGCACCTAAGACTACAAGAGTAGAAATCTGCCCAAAGACTTGCTCCGACCACAACGCTCTGAAAATGGAAATGAGATTTACTACTGCCGATTCCTTCAGATGGAAAATGAATGACAACCTGCTAAGAGATCAAGAGATCGTAAAGAAGGCCCAAAAAGCTTTAAAGGACTATTTCGAAATTAACTTGAATACCTCGGTGGAAAAAAGAACAATCTGGGACGCAAGTAAAGCTGTCATGAGAGGGTTTCTGATACAACAGAATACGATTAAGAAAAAACTCTGGAATGGGAAAAAGGACAAGATATTAGAGAAGATAAGAGATGGAGAGAAAAAATTAAGACTGAATCCAAAATCAAAAGAGATTCTAAGAGAAATTAAATTCCACCAGTCACAATATACGAAATTGATCAACCAAGAAGTGGAATGGAAAATCAAACAAATGAAACAAAGATCTTTTGAATCTGCGAATAAATGTGGGAAACTGCTAGCTTGGCAGTTGAAAAAGAGACAAAAATTAAATTATGTTACCAATCTAGAAGTTGAAGGGGAAAATATTCAGAAACCGGGAGAAATTAGAAAGTGTTTCCAGAAATATTTTAAAAAACTGTATACACAAGGGTCCGAGGAAGTAGCCGAGATAGAACAATTCTTGAAAGACAATGGCCTACCAGAACTATCTTTGGAGAAGAGATCAATCTTGAATTGTAAAATAACACAACAGGAAATCGAGGATGCCATTCAGAATATGCAGCTAGGCAAATCTCCAGGCCCTGATGGACTTACCTCCAAGTACTACAGGATGTTAAAAGACTACTTGATACAACCGTTAATGGAGGTTTGCAACCAGATTATGGGGGGAGGGAGGGCACCAGATACGTGGAAAGAAGCATTCATCACACTGATACCTAAAGTGGAAACTGAAAAGACTCAACTTAAGAACTACCGTCCCATCTCACTCCTAAACGTGGATTACAAAATATTTGCAGATATTTTGGCTAATAGATTCAAAAAAGTATTAAACGAAGTAATCCATAAGGACCAAGCTGGCTTTCTCCCAGGTAGACATTTGTTTGATAACACTAGGAATATTATCGATATTCTGGAACTTTTACAAACAAATATTAACACTAAAGCAGTGTTAATTTTTATTGATGCGGAGAAGGCCTTTGACAACATTTCTTGGAAATTTATGAAGAAAAACCTGGAAGGGATGGGAGTGGGAAGGGGGTTTGAGAATGGAATAGAAGCAATCTATTCAGAACAAAAAGCTAAGTTGATAGTGAACAATGTGGTGACAGAAGAACTCCATATTGAAAAAGGAACACGTCAGGGGTGCCCCCTTTCCCCTTTACTGTTTATTTCAGTCCTGGAGGTTTTGCTGAACATGATAAGGAAGGATCGGCAGGTACAAGGAATACGGGTCGGAGCGAAACAATATAAACTGAAAGCATTTGCAGATGACTTGGTCTTAACATTACAGGAGCCAGAATCTAGTACAAAAAGAGTTTTGGAATTGATTCAGAAATTTGGTCGGGTGGCGGGTTTTAAGCTGAACAAACAAAAAACTAAGGTGTTAGGGAAAAACTTGACAGCTACTGAAACAGAGGGGTTTCAGAAGGAAACAGAACTAAATATTGTTAAAAAAGTGAAATACCTGGGGGTCAATCTTTCTTCCAAGAACTTGAATTTATTTAAAGATAATTATGAGAAATGTTGGTCAGAAGTGAAAAAAGATCTAGAAATTTGGTCAAGATTGAAACTATCCTTGTTAGGCCGAATTGCAGCTATAAAAATGAACGTTTTGCCAAAAATGTTGTTTTTGTTTCAAGCCTTGCAGATTGTGGACAGAGTGGGTTGTTTTGGAAAGTGGCAGAAGGATATCTCTAAATTTGTCTGGCAGGGCAAAAAGCCCCGAATAAAGTTTAAAATACTAACTGATGCAAAGGAGAGAGGGGGGTTTGCCCTGCCGGACTTAAGGTTATATTATGAAGCTGCGGCCTTCTGCTGGATGAAAGATTGGATTCTGTTAGAAAACACTGATGTCCTAGATCTGGAAGGCTTTAATAACTCGTTAGGTTGGCATGCATATTTGTGGTATGACAAGGCAAAAACATATGGAATGTTTAAAAACCATATTGTCAGAAAAGCAATATTTAT